>NC_089838.1:303700842-304900842 GCF_035609145.1 Eleutherodactylus coqui | reverse complement strand
TGCTTTTTAGTTGTGGGTTGTGGCCAGTTCTGAACGGCTTCAACTTTATTGAGCTGGGGTTTTATAATACCCCTACCTATTATATACCCCAGGTATCGTGCTTCTTCAAGACCCAGGGCGTACTTCTTTGGGTTTGCTGTGAGCCCTGCTTTTCTAAGGGAGTTCAGTACTGCCTGTACCTTGGGTAGATGGCTGTCCCAGTCTTCGCTAAAGATGATGATATCATCTAAATATGCTGACGCATATTGACGATGGGGTTTGAGTATGATATCCATCAATCTTTGGAAGGTTGCTGGGGCTCTATGCAAACCGAAGGGTAGGCAGATGTACTGAAACAACCCTTCTGGTGTGGCAAACGCAGTCTTTTCTTTCGCGCTCTCTGTAAGGGGGACCTGCCAGTAACCTTTAGTAAGGTCAAGAGTGGAAAAATATCTGGCATGACCCAGTCTCTCAATTTGCTCGTCCACTCTCGGCATTGGGTATGAGTCAAATTTTGACACGTCATTTAGCTTCCGGAAGTCATTACAGAAGCGCAGAGAGCCGTCAGGTTTTGGTATCAGCACGATAGGGCTGGACCATTCGCTTTTTGACTCCTCAATTACTCCGAGGTCTAACATTTTCTTGACCTCCTCTGAGATAGCTCGTCTGCGGGCTTGTGGAACCCTGTACGGTTGCAACTGAACCTTTACCCCTGGTTCAGTTATAATGTCGTGTTTTGTCGAGACCATCAGCGGGACACCTAAGGTAACAGGCTCGATGCAACAGCGTCTTGTTGCTATAGAAACTATGCTGCCGACGTGAGAGTGATCACGTGGGTAGCACTCTGGTCTCTGTGAGATGACGGAGACAGGCTAGTGAGGAACCCCGCCTTCATTACACATGCCGGAGACTGGCGTCCAGCATGGTGCAGGGGAGGAAATCAGATGTACGTTATCGGGACTGGTGATTAAGGTATGCCGTCTATGTATTTATATGTGTGTTAGAAGAGGATTATTATAAGCTTGATAAAGGCGTCAGCTAGACGCAGAAACGCGTTGCTTTTAACGATTTACCTGTATTTGATTGTTATGTGGGGAATAAAAGTATTTGCTTTCTATTGAACTGAGGTTTTTTAGAGGCTTATTCCCTTATCTACCTAAGGGTTAATGTTGTAGCGCAGCTATAAAGAAAGTTTTTTCTTTTTTTCTATTTATTATGCGCTCTCTGTAAGGGGAACCTGCCAGTAGCCTTTAGTAAGGTCGAGAGTGGAAAAGTACCTGGCATGACCCAGTCTCTCAATTAACTCGTCCACTCTCGGCATTGGGTATGCGTCAAATTTTGACACGTCATTTAGCTTCCGGAAGTCGTTACAGAAGCGCAGAGAGCCATCAGGTTTTGGTATCAGCACGATAGGGCTGGACCATTCGCTTTTCGACTCCTCAATTACTCCGAGGTCTAGCATTTTCTTGACCTCCTCTGAGATGGCTCGTCTGCGGGCTTGTGGAACCCTGTACGGTTTCAACTGAACCTTTACCCCTGGTTCAGTTATAATGTTGTGTTTTATGACACCAGTACGCCCTGGTATATCAGAGAACACATCTGAGTTACGTTGTATAAATTCCCTCGACTCTTGTTGTTGGGATTTGGACAGGGACCCTGATACACACACCTATGGGACCCCACCATGGGGGGTGCTCACTGCAGTCAGGGCTTCTCTGTCCTTCCATGGCTTAATTAGGTTTACATGGTACAACTGTTCTGGTTTCCGCCTACCTGGCTGGTATACCTTATAATTTACCTCTCTGACTTTCTCAATTATTTCATAGGGCCCTTGCCATTTTGCTAGGAATTTACTTTCTAGGGTGGGCACCAACACTAGTACCCGATCCCCAGGGTTGAAGGTTCTCACCTTGGCGGACCGGTTTTATACCCGGCTTTGGGCTTCTTGAGCCTGCTGTAAATGTTCTCTAGCAATGGGCATGGCCGCCACAATTCGATCTTGCATGAGGGAGATGTGTTCAATAACACTCCTGTAGGGGGTGGACTCGTGCTCCCAGGTCTCCTTAGCTACATCAAGGAGCCCTCGGGGATGTCTACCATAAACTAATTCAAAGGGAGAGAACCAAGTGGAGGATTGTGGGACTTCACGGATTGAGAACATTAAATATGGCAGAAGACAGTCCCAGTCCTTCCCATTCTTATTGACTACCTTTTTTAGCATGCTTTTTAGGGTCTTATTAAATCTCTCAACCAGACCATCCGTCTGTGGGTGGTACACCGACGTCTGTGGGTGGTACACCGACGTCCGTAAGTGCTTAATATTCAGCAGCTTACACAATTCCTTCATGACCTTTGACATAAAGGGGGTTCCTTGGTCCGTCAGGATCTCTTTTGGTATGCCCGTGCGGGAGAACATGTGAAGTAGTTCCTTTGCAATACCCTTGGATGACGTATTGCGTAAAGAAATGGCTTCGGGGTAACGGGTGGCATAGTCTACAACCACTAATATATGTTGGTGACCCCGGGCAGACTTTACCAAGGGCCCAACTAGGTCCATAGCGATCCGCTCAAACGGCACCTCTATGATGGGCAAGGGCACTAAGGGGCTCCGGTAATGGGGCATAGGAGCTGTTATTTGACACTCCGGGCACGACTCACAGTAACGTTTTACATCATCATGTTCCCCCGGCCAGAAAAAACGCTGAAGGATGCGTTCCCTAGTCTTTTCGCTCCCAAGATGACCTCCCAGCACATGCTTGTGCGCCAGGTCGAAGACCATCCTACGATAAGACTAAGGTACCACCAGCTGTTCCACAACCTCCCCACGGACCTTGTCAACCTGATACAACAATTCTTGATTGACTGCCAGGTGTGGAAACACAGTATCAGCCCCTGGGAATTGAGGCTCCCCATTTAGTACTTTAACATTTTCCCTGGCCTTTACTAAGGTGGGGTCTCGGAGCTGCTCAGTTCCGAAATTGGCACGTGAGACCTCTAAGTCAGGCATAGCAACCACTTCGTCCTGTACCTCCGTCTCACCCACTAGTACTGTTAAGGGAAAGTTATCCCCATTCTCTTGGGTCACCCCTACTGCTGGAACCGTACCCTCAGGGTCAAATGGTTCTGGACAAACATCATACACATTTGCATTATCATGAACCTTGTTTGCAGACGACCCTCGGTGTCGCCACAAGTCCCAAAATAGGGGAAAGTCTCTCCCGAGGATCACGGTGTGCATTAGGGATTTTACGACGCCCACCTCATGGGTGGCAAGTCCACACGGAGTCTCAAGTCTTACAAGGGTATTGGATATTCTTTGGTGTCCCCATGCACACACACAACCCCCATGCGACGGTCGGTGAAGGTTGTGGGATCGACCAGGCTGGATTGCACCAGCGTAACCAAGCTCCCTGAGTCCAGTAGAGCTGTCACCGCAAAGTCATTCACCTTTAGGTGACATAATGGTCGATCAGTCTCTGACACAGTCTCTGCAGAACATACTGGCCGTGCGAACATCGACCTCCGCCGGGCAGAGTCACAGTCCATGGGTTCCACAGTGAGGGGACAGTTGGCAGCAAGATGCCCGGGCTCATGACAGTGTCAACATTGTATGGAGGCCCGGTCTCCTTGGGGTTCTACCCGGGACCCGAATGTCCATTTGGGGCTCCTCCTCTGCCCCAAATGATCCCCCTCTGAGCCGCCTCCCCTGGGGACACTTTTGACACCCCTTACATATGGAACAGTCTTACCAGGTGTTCCGGCCGACTTGCTGTTCCCGGGGTTGGAACGTCGAGGAGGCACGGCTTGCAGTAAGTCCTCCGTGGCTTTATACCTCTCGACGAGGCTCACGAGTTGGCCCACATCCTGGGGACCCCCTTGTCCCACCCAGCGCTGGATTGCGGGGGGCAACGAGCGGATGAACTTGTCCAGAACCACTCTTTGTACGATCTCCGCCAGGGACGACTCCTCTGGCTGCAGCCACTTTCTCACCAGGTGGAAAAGGTCGTACATCTGGGAGCGAGCTGGTAGGTTGTCCGTGAAAGTCCAGGCGTGTACACGTCGGGCCCGCACATGGGTGTCCACGCCCAAGCGTGCCAGGATCTCACCTTTGAGCTTATTATAGTCCTTGGCATCCTGCTCACCGAGGTCAAAATAGGCCTTTTGGGGTTCTCCTGTCAGGAAAGGCGCTACTACCTCCACCCACTGAGGCGCTGGTAATTTCTCCCTCTCGGCCACTCTCTCAAAGACCGCGAGATAGGCCTCGATGTCATCGGTGGCCGTCATCTTTTGTAAGGCCGCCTGTACCGCGGTACGGGTGGTGGGGAGCGAACCAGATGACCTCTGCACACTTTGCGCCAGGAGAGCATTAGTCTCGGCCTGAGCTCTCATGGCCTCCTCATGGATCTTTTGCTGGGTCGCCGCCACTTGTTGCTGCTGGGCCAACGCTTGCTGTTGCTGCACGTTCATTTGTACCAGCTGCTTTATCAGTTCCTCCATCTTGGCAGTATCTGATGGCTGTGCCGTTGCAGCTTTCACCCAGGACATGGGGGTTACAGCACTCTCCAGTCAATCTCTCTTGGGCGGTTGCCCTTAGCAACGGTTCTCCAGCTGCTGCAGCAAAATGTCCATTAATTGGTGTATGTCTCTATAAGACCGCTGCCCGCATCCAAACACCATATGTGAGGGATTTAGGATCGGTAGCAACCTGGGCATAAGCAGTCAGAGACAGTGACACATAGGATAAAGTCTTTAGTCCAGGCTTTGCCTGGGTTTATTTCCAAGCAAACAAAAGCAAAATACAGGCCTTAACATCAGGCAAACATAACGTAAATCCTGCTCGTCTGAGCACTTACTATACATGGAGCGTCCCTGTCTACACACTGGTAACACAAATGGCTCCTGCACACAGCCAGCCAGGACTCTCAGACCTGCAGAGGTCTCAGCTCTCCTCCTGGCCCTGTAGGCCCAGGCTTTATAAGGCCTGGTACCAGCCTCACCTGGTACGTGGGAGTGACCATCCCACCCTTCACTTTGGTCACTCCAGGAAAAGCCGGCCCGGATTATGCGGCTTGGAGCCACTTACTTACTACAACGTGTTAGTTGCTTAATGCTACTAACACTATACTGCCGACTTCCTCCACCGAGCCCAGGCTGCTCGGTGGGACGTATCTGCCCAAGCGCTCCCCAAAGCAGCATAGGAGAGCATCCTAGGCGAAATATACCTGCCCTCCAGCACCTTGCCGGTCACCGTCTCACAATATATATATATATATATATATATATATATATATATATATATATATAAATATATATATATATATAGTCCCCTAAGTAAATCCGTTACGTTTTCTTTCACCGCTCAAAAGACTGGATTAGCCAGGAAAAAGTTCCACAGGCCCAACCTGGCGCTGTTGCAGTTTCCCCGGGACATATGCCTCGGCCAACAGCTTCAGCAATTGTAGGCATGAAGCGGACTTTCACTGCCCCAAGGACATAGGCCTCTGCAGCAATCATGGGCCTAGAGCGGACTCCGATGCTAGCGTAGCTGTGAATATCTCATTGGCGCTGTATCGCTCCTCTTGTTTGTCCCAATGCAGTGCCCCAGATAGCTGTGGTAACGTGAGAGAAAATACATGTTGGCTTCGGCCCATACTCCATGCCCTGGTCAGTCTGGGTTTTTTTCATAGTGCCAGGCAGGTGCAACTCCGCTATGGGAAGTCTGTGTGCACCCACAGCATCGGTGGGTCCCAGGAACTAAGAGAAGCTACATAAGGAGATCCCATTGCAGTGCCCCGGATAGCTGAGGTAACGTGAGAGAAAATACATGTTGGCTTCAGCCCACACTCCATGCCCTAGTCAGTCTGCGTTTTTTTTAAAGTGCCAGGCAGGCACAACTCCGCTATGGGAAATCTGTGTGCACCCACAGCATGGGTGGCTCCCAGGAATGCACAGACGGTACATAAAGAAATCCCATTGCATTCCCCCGGATAGCTGAGGTAACATGAGAGAAAATACATGTTGGCTTCGGCCCACACTCCATGCCCTAGTCAGTCTGGGTTTTATTTAAAGTGTCAGGCAGGTACAACTCCACTATGGGAAGTCCGTTTACATCCACAGCATGGGTGGCTCCCAGGAACCCACAGACGGTACATAAAGAAATCCTATTGCAGTGCCCCGGATAGCTGAGGTAACGTGAGAGAAAATACATGTTGGCTTTGGCCCACACTCCATGGTCTAGTCAGTCTGGGTTTTTTTCATAGTGCCAGGCAGGTGCAACACTGCGGTGGAAAGTCTGTGTGCACCTACAGCATGGGTGGCTCCCAGGAACCCAGAGAAGGTACATAAAGAAATCCCATCACAGTGCCCCGGATAGCTGTGGTAACGTGAGAGAAAATACATGTTGGCTTCAGCCCACACTCCATGCCCTAGTCAGTCTGCGTTTTATTTAAACTGCCAGGCAGGTACAACTCCACTATGGAAAGTCTGTGTGCACCCACAGCATGGGTGGCTCCCAGGAACCCACAGACGGTACATAAATAAATCCCATTGCAGTGCACTGGATAGCTGAGGTAACGTGAGAGAAAATACATGTTGGCTTCGGCCCACACTCCATGCTCTAGTCAGTCTGTTTTTTTGGGGGGGCCAGATAGGTAGAACACCGCGATGGGAAAACTTAGTACACCCATTGTATGCACGGACCCCTGTATTTTTCCTGTAGCAAAGGTATAAGCTAACCCCAGTAACAGTTATGTTGCAGAAATCTAGGGAGACCCCAGTCACATTTTTGTAGTAACAGTATAGACAGACCCCAGTAACATTTGATTAAAAGAAGTATAGGCAAACCCCTGTAACATTTCTGTAGCAGCAGTATAGGCAGACCCCTGTAACATTTACGTGGCAGAAGCATAGGCAGACCCCAGTAGCATTTTAGTCGCAGAAGTATACGCAGACCCCAGTAACATGTATGTAGCAGCAGTATTGGCAGCCCCCTGTAACATTTCTTTAGCAGCAGTATAGGCAGACCCCTGTAACATTTCTTTAACAGCAGTATAGGCAGACCCCTGTAACATTTGTGTAGCAGCAGTATAGGCAGACCCCTGTAACATTTCAGTAGCAGCAGTATAGGCAGAGCCCAGTATTAGTAACATTTCAGTAGTAACAATATAGACAGACCCCAGTAACATTTCTGTAGTAACAGTATAGGCAGACCCCAGTAACATGTGTGTAGCAGAAGTATACGCAGACCCCTGTAACATTTATGTAGCAGCAGTATAGGCAGACCCCGGTAACATGTCAGTAGCAGAAGTATAGGGAGAACCCTGTAACATTTAAGTAGCAGCAGTATAGGCAGAGCCCAGTATTAGTAGCAATTCTGTAGTAACAGTATAGACAGGCCTCAGTAACATTTCTGTAGCAGCAGTATAGGCAGACCCCTGTAACATTTCTGTAGCTAAAGTATAGGCAGACCCCTGTAACATTAACATGGCAGACGTATAGGCAGAGCCCAGTAACATTTCTGTCGAAAGAGTATAGACGAACCCCTGAAACATTGGGGTAGTATGAGTGTAGACGAAGGCCGGAAAAATTAGTTAGATAAGAGTATAGATGAGGGCCTGAAAAATTAGTGTTGCAAGAGTACATATTTGCAGCAAAAAGAATCTTTAGGTTCTGCTGCTTTCCGCAGGTGGAGAAGAGATGTCTGGGGAAATCCAGGCTTTATTCATCTTTGAGTGTAAGCATGTCGGCACTGGCAGTTGACAGGCGGGTACGCTTATCGGTGATGATTCCCCCAGCGGCACTAAACACCCTCTTTGACAAGACGCTAGCGGAAGGGCACGCAAGCACCTTAAGGGCATACAGCGCAAGTTCGTGCCACGTGTCCAGCTTTGACACCCAGTAGTTGTATGGAGCAGAGGCATCACGGAGGATGGTGGTACGATCGGCTACGTACTCCCTCAACATCTTTTTACAGTGCTCCCTCCGACTCAGCCTTGACTGGGGAGTGGTGACACAGTCTTGCTGGGGAGCCATAAAGCTGGCAAAGACCCTGGAGAGTGTTCCCCTGCCTGCACTGAACATGCTGCCTGATCTCCGCGCCTCCCCTGCTACTTGGCCCTCAGAACTGCGCCTTCTGCCACTAGCACTGTCAGATGCGAAGTTTACCATCAGTTTGTCCACCAGGGCCCTGTGGTATTGCATCACTCTCGAACCCCTTTCCTCTTTGGGAATGAGAGTGGAAAGGTTCTCCTTATACCGTGGGTCGAGCAGGGTGTACACCCAGTAATCCGTAGTGGCCAGAATGCGTCTAACGCGAGGGTCACGAGAACGGCAGCCTAACATGAAGTCAGCCATGTGTGCCAGGGTACCAATACGCAACACATCGCTGTCCTCACTAGGAAGATCACTTTCAGGATCCTCCTCCACAGCCCATACACGCTGAACAGATGAGAGGCAAGCAGCATGGGTACCCTCTGCAGTGGGCCCAGCTGTCTCTTCCCCCTCCTCCTCAGACTCCTCCACCTCCTCCTCCTCCTCCTCCAAAACACGCTGAGATATAGACATGAGGGAGCTCTGACTATCAAGTGACATACTCTCTTCCCCCGTCTCCTGTTCCGACCGCAAAGTGTCAGCCTTTATGCTTTGCAGGGAACTTCTCAACAGGCATAGCAGAGGAATGGTGATGCTAATGATTGCAGCATCGCCGCTCACCATGTGGGTAGACTCCTCAAAGTCTCCAAGGACCTGGCAGATATCTGCCATCCATGCCGACTTCTCTGTAAAGAATTGAGGAGGCTGACTCCCACTACGCAGATTAAACGGATGTGCAGGGTCCTCAGGGTGGCAGCTTCCGTGGTGGACTTGCGGAAATGTGCGCAGACGTGGCGCACCTTGCCGAGGTCAGACAAGTGGGGGTAGTTTTTCAGAAACCGCTGAACCACCAGATTGAAGACGTGGGCCAGGCATGGCACGTGTATGAAGCTGCCGAACAGCAGAGCCGCCACCAGGTTACGGCCATTGTCACACACGACCATGCCCGGTTGGAGGCTCAGCGGCGAAAGCCAGAGGTTGGTCTGCTCTGTCAGACCCTGCAACAATTCGGGGGCTGTGTGCCTCTTTTCACCTAAGCTGATTAATTTCAGCACGGCCTGCTGACACTTGCCCACCGCTGTGCTGCCGCGCTGCGCGATACCGACTGCTGGCGACGTGCTGCTCACATTTCTTCGTCCCACCTTGTGGGGTGCTTGGCCATCATATGCCTGCGCATGCTGGTGGTGGTGAGGCTGGTAGTGGTGGCTCCCTGGCTGATCTTGGTGCGATACATGTTGCACACCACTGTTCGTCGGTCGTCCACGCTCTCACTGAAAAACATCCACACCTTTGAACACCTAGCCCTCTGCACTGAGGCTTCCTCTGGCCCTGCCTCTACTCCTGGCCACTCCACTGCCTCTTCCAATCTGTCCTGCTGCTGCACTTGCCTCCCCCTATGAAGCCCTGTACTCAGTAGGCTTAGCAAACCAGGTGGGGTCAGTCACTTCATCGTCCAGCTGCTCTTCCTCCAAATCCTCTGGACACTCCTCCCTCGGTCTTACTGCCCCTACTATTACCTCACTGACAGACAATTGTGTCTCATCATCATCCTCCTCCTCACCCACTGAAACCCTTGAGACAGTTGCTGGAAGTCCCAGCCTCATCACCCGGACTCCAGGAACTTTCCAAAGGTTGGGCATCGGTCACGACAAACTCCTCAGGTGAGAGGAACCAGTTTTTCCCACTCATGGCAGAGACCCGAGAACAGTTCCTGGGAGGCTTCTCAGAATTTGTCATTTTCATGGAGTGAGGTGGCTAGGAGAAAGGAGGAGCAGCAGCCAGAGGATTCAGAGTAGCAGTCCCTAAGCCAGGAGTAGTGAACTGCGTAGAAGACTGGGTGGTCGATACACTGCTGGATGCATTTTCTGCCATCCACAACAGGACCTGCTCACACTGCTCTGTTTGTAATAAAGGTCTACCACGTCAACCCATAAATTGAGATATGAAGCTGGGGACCCCAGAAACTTGCCTCTGTGATAATCCCGCAGCAGCCGGCTGTGATTCACCTGGACCAGGAACTCGGCCTGTGCCCATACCCTCACTTGGACGTCCGCGTCCACGCCCACGTCCACGTCCTCGACCTTTACTCCTACCCCTCATCATGGCGGATTACGAATAGAGCAGGGGCCAAATAAATTACCCCACTGTACAGCACTGAGAACTGGGCCTTAATTCACCGCACACAGAGACTTGTAGATAGCGGAGGCTCTATGCTGTGACTAGAAAAAAAGTACCCCGCTGTCTTGCGCTGATAACTAGGGGTAATTTACTGCTCGCAGAGACTTGCAGATTATAGAGGCTGTGTGGAGTAGGAGAAGACTCTAAAGCCAGTGGATAGTTCTGGTAACTGCGGCGATCTCAACCCCACCAACGGAAATGGTATTGAGAGACACTCTGCACAGCGGCTGAGCTGAAATACTTTGCAGCGACCCCGATAATATTACAGTACTATTTATCGGTGAGAGCGGTATTTTACTGCACACTACAGCCAGAAAAAAATAATAAGGAAGGCTGCAAACAGGCCTAGCTGCGTAATACTAAAGAGAAGCACTACAACTCCCAGCAGCCACCCAGTAAAATGCAAACGGTCAGATGTAGCCCAACGAAGGAGCTTTTTTTTTTTTTTTGCACAGAGGATACAGGCTGTATAGTGTATATCACTTTCCCTCTAGAAGTGGCTGTGGCCCTACGCTGTGCGTCTAATTCACTGCAGACACAGAACAGTATAAATAAGTATGGGATTATTTGCGTGCACTTTCAAGCTGAGAGCGGTATTTTAACGCACACTCCAGCCAGAAAAAAATATTACGGAAGGCTGCAAACAGGCCTAGATGCGTAATACTAAAATGGAAGCACTACAACTCCCAGCAGCCACCCAGTAAAAGGCAGACAGTCAGATGTAGCCCAACGAAGGACCGTTGGGGTTCTTGAAGACAGGACCTCTGCTAACACTTTCCCTATATCAGCAGCAGCACTTTCCCTATACTCTGTATAATAGACTGCAGACTGAGAACGCTATAGCTGTAATGGCCTGCACAGCCCGAGATGAAAAAAAATAAATTGTGCAAAACTGCTCCCAGCAAGCCACAAGAGTAATGCACATGGTCAGATGTGGCCCTAAGAAGGACCGTTGGGGTTCTTGAAGACAGGATCCTACACTAACACTTTCTCTATAGCAGCAGCACTTTCCCTATACTCTCCCAGTGTGTGTCTGAGGCGAGCCGCGAGCGGGACCGCTTTAAATACTCGGCGGTCACTTGATCTCGCCAGCCACTCACTGCAGGGGGGGGGGGTGGGATAGGGCTGGCACTTCACAGGAGGAAGTAGTAATGCCTTCCCTGCATGTCCATTGGCTAGAAAATGGCGCTAAACCTGTTGGGAAGGAAATGGAATTGACTCCAGTACCGCGTGGTGCTCGTCTCGAGTAACAAGCATCTCGAGTACGCTAATGCTCGAACGAGCATCAAGCTCGGACGAGTGTGCTCGCTCATCTCTACTTATCACTTATCAAGGGACAAACTGGACTTTGGTACCAGCATACGGTTTTCGTATGGCTGCAACAAGCTGTCCGCATAGTCTGGGATGGACTCTGTATAGAAAGTGATGGATAAGCAGGTTTTTGTTTTATACCTGAACATACAATATGTAGGCCGATTTATCTGGATTACGTGAGCTAGAGATTGAGTTCTCTGCTGACAGCTTTGTCAGTTCGTTTTATGCCTTGACAAATGGCGAGTATACAGTTAGGGCCAGAAATATTTGGACAGTAACACAATTTTCGCGAGTTGGGCTCTGCATGCCACCGCATTGGATTTGAAATGAAGCCTCTACAACAGAATTCAAGTGCAGATTGTAACGTTTAATTTAAAGGGTTGAACAAAAATATCTGATAGAAAATGTAGGAATTGTACACATTTCTTTACAAACACTCCACATTTTAGGAGCTCAAAAGTAATTGGACAAATAAACATAACCCAAACAAAATATTTTTTTTTCAATATTTTGTTGCCAATCCTTTGGAGGCAATCACTGCCTTAAGTCTGGAACCCATGGACATCACCAAACGCTGGGTTTCCTCCTTCTTAATGCTTTGCCAGGCCTTTACAGCCGCAGCCTTCAGGTCTTGCTTGTTTGTGGGTCTTTCCGTCTGAAGTCTGGATTTGAGCAAGTGAAATGCATGCTCAATTGGGTTAAGATCTGGTGATTGACTTGGCCATTGCAGAATGTTCCACTTTTTTGCACTCATGAACTCCTGGGTAGCTTTGGCTGTATGCTTGGGGTCATTGTCCATCTGTACTGTGAAGCGCCGTCCAATCAACTTTGCAGCATTTGGCTGAATCTGGGCTGAAAGTATATCCCGCTACACTTCAGAATTCATCCGGCTACTCTTGTCTGCTGTTATGTCATCAATAAACACAAGTGACCCAGTGCCATTGAAAGCCATGCATGCCCATGCCATCACGTTGCCTCCACCATGTTTTACAGAGGATGTGGCGTGCCTTGGATCATGTGCCGTTCCCTTTCTTCTCCAAACTTTTTTCTTCCCATCATTCTGGTACAGGTTGATCTTTGTCTCATCTGTCCATAGAATACTTTTCCAGAACTGGGCTGGCTTCTTGAGGTGTTTTTCGGCAAATTTAACTCTGGCCTGTCTATTTTTGGAATTGATGAATGGTTTGCATCTAGATGTGAACCCTTTGTATTTACTTTCATGGAGTCTTCTCTTTACTGTTGACGTAGAGACAGATACACCTACTTCCCTGAGAGTGTTCTGGACTTCAGTTGATGTTGTGAACGAGTTCTTCTTCACCAAAGAAAGTATGCGGCGATCATCCACCACCGTTGTCTTCCGTGGACGCCCAGGCCTTTTTGAGTTCCCAAGCTCACCAGTGAATTCCTTTTTTCTCAGAATGTACCCGACTGTTGATTTTGCTACTCCAAGCATGTCTGCTATCTCTCTGATGGATTTTTTCTTTTTTTTCAGCCTCAGGATGTTCTGCTTCACCTCAATTGAGAGTTCCTTTGACCGCATGTTGTCTGGTCACAGCAACAGCTTCCAAATCCAAAACCACACACCTGGAATCAACCCCAGACCTTTTAACTACTTAATTGATTACAGGTTAACGAGGGAGATGCCTTCTGAGTTAATTGCAGCCCTTAGAGTCCATTGTCCAATTACTTTTGGTCCCTTGAAAATGAGGAGGCTATGCATTATAGAGCTATGATTACTAAACCCTTTCTCCGATTTGGATGTGGAAACTCTCATATTGCAGCTGGGAGTGTGCACTTTCAGCCCATATTATATATATAATTGTATTTCTGAACATGTTTTTGTAAAATAACAAAACTTGTGTCACTGTCCAAATATTTCTGGCCCTAACTGTATCTTGGAGTCAATAACTAGTTCATCTGATTAGATTTGTGAATAAAGGACTAAAGGGGCACTTTGGTAAGAACACAATTTTCAAAACCTCCCCTCTTCACCTGATTACTTGTCACACTCTGGGTGTCTTCCCTGTATATTGCAACCACTTCCATGCAGTGAAACCTCCTGTCTGCTGCCTGTCAGGCACCATCGTGAGAGTGAGATATTTTACTCTAATTTTCAAATTAATCCATCAATGCATCAGCGCTGCTTTAGTAAAATACTATACCATTAATGCCTGCTGGGAGGGGGGGGGGGGTCAGTTTAATTATCATTATCTTCTATATTTATGTAAATAAGCTACAGACCATAAGTATATAGTCAGGAGGAGGAGTCCACTATTATAATTGTGTGACAGGAGCTGTGTGATCATCATTAAAAACTGTGATGGGAGCGTCTATATATACACCTCTAGACATGTTCTGTGGTATGATTCATTGAACAGCAAAACACAGACTGAAAAAATGACTAGTTTAAGATAACATAAACTCACATAGATCATGGTCAGAACTGATATCACATAACCATCTGAGGAGAAAGAGACTAGGAATTTTAGACCGAAAGATATAACTAACCAACGTAACACTAACTCACTTATATAAACTGGGGGATAGTTACATAATGAATGAAAAATTAATCGCTGGCGTGGTCCTTTAACGATTGGTATGAACTGTGATACTAAAGTAGCATTTTTAATGGTAGTTTATGTCAGTATTTTTATGTATATGAAACACATTTATTATGTTTAATTAAAAATGAGATTTTTTTTTCTGTTAGGGCTCCCACCCACTGGCGTTTTTTTCTCCACTGCGCTGCCAGAGTAAGTGAAAACTCTCGCAGAGCAGTGCGAGAAAATCGCTGGGATATCACTGCGATAGTCTTTTCAATGGGGCCAGTGGCAGCAGCACTAGCCCCATTGAAAAGATATGGAGAATGCCGCACACTTCTGCCACAGCTGTGTCAGAAACCACTGCTTTCAATGGGATTGAAAGCAATGGGATAGCATGCCGCTGACTTCTGCCACAGCTGTGACAGAGGATTCCTTCATCCCCGCGGTCCCCGCTGGATGAAGGAGACTCCTGCAACAGCTGTGACAGCTGTCACAGCTGTGGCAGAAGTTCGCGGCATTCTCCCTATCTTTTCAATGGGGCTCGCGCTGCTGCCGCTGGCCCCATTGAAAAGACTGGCGATGTCGCAGCGATATCCCAGCGATTTTGGGATACCTGCCTGTGTTTTTCTTGCACTGTGATGCGAGACTTTAACTTTAGAATTGCATCGCAGTGGAGAAAAAAACACCAGTGGGAGGGAGCCCTTAATGTGCAAACTTACATATATCCTGATGTAAATTGCAAATTTTAAATGTTAAATTAGACCAAGCAAAAAACAAATCTGCATACAGTAGGTGTATTTCAACAAATCGTCACAAAATATACATCGACATGACAAAAGTCATGAAATAGGAAAAATATTGCATAAGACCCACTCTAGCCAGTAACTTTGTGGCATAAATTCCAAAAGGGGACAGCAGAGGTCAGGAGAAATGCTAAGCTATGCCATCTGAAAAGCCACCCATAGCTCCATGGTTTCATTGAGTCTGTGGAACACACAAACACTACCACAGCTCTAAATAATTGGTACAATGACTCATTGGACCATACCACATGGCTAGCCCTCTCTCTCTACCTCTCCCCCCACTCCCCGCTGCAACCCCCCGCGCCGCCACGGCGACCCCCGAATTTTTTCGCCCGAGTAGTGAAGTACTCGAAAATCGCGGTATTCGGGCGAAAAAGGGGCGGGGCCGAGCACGTTCGCTCATCTCTAGATACTAACCTCAGAAAGTAGCTTTGTTTGCTTTAATGGAATAGAAGCTTGTAATAAATCTTAATGAATTATACTGTCTTAGAAGGCAGGAAATATAGGAATTTGAAGGTACATTCTTGCTGGGGTCTGAGTTCACAAATGGACACATCTTGGGCTTTTTCATACAAGTATAAGTTATACCCCACTCACATCATGTAGGGGCTTTTAAGAATACAGGGGTTGAAAATGCAGAACATGTTGCGTTGTCAGAAGCTCCCAGCATATGTATTCTTTATTTGTTTAAATGCAGGGAATAGTTAAACTAAAACAACTTTGTTCAGTCTGTATTACATATTCACAGAGAGATAACAGGCAGTTATTTTGCAAAGGTGGGGGCTGTCATTCTCGGACTTCACTCTTTGCTCAGGGTCACAGACAGAGAAGGAAAGAAAAGGGGGGGGGGGGGTGAGGATCTTCGGCAGTCAGGAAAAGTTTTTTTCCCTAATTTGATGAGACATTGCAGGCAGGATCCAATTAATAATGAATTTGCTTAAAGGATATCACATTTCAAATATGGATAGATGTTTGCAGATTATTCTGCCCTAATGTAACATATGTCTCTGTTATCAGCGCTGGCATCTTACAAGCCTTATCCGCATCCATCAAATTCTCCCCAGATGGATCGGTACAGGTTGAGACCTCAGGTGCCAGTTCAGAAAAATTCTGTATACTGTTTTTTCTTGGTGGATCCGGCTCATGTGTTTGTCCTGACAGCCGCTGCTGAAACTCCGCAGGTCCTGACAAATTATTGGACAGACATAGGGAAATTGAATGTACCCCCTATGATGATGTGTTTGAAACCAGGGTAGACACTCCTGGGTCAAACAGTATCCCTTTAGTTTCCCACAAGAAATGTTGGAGATTTGTGGAAGACTTGGTTCCAATGGGGTTTAGTGCAGGATACGTCCTCCAGGAAACACCCCTCTTCTTCAGTCAAGAAAAGACACAAAGAGGGGTCCATGTGGACCCTTACCGCATGGTCCATGACTTCTGCGAGCGGCACTAGGTTACGGTTCTGGACTACCCCCTAGTTGTCCTCACCCCACATGACATTCAGAGCATATGCACACAAGTGCAACCAAAGCACTTAATCTCTGGTCTCTTAGATCCAGCCCTCTTCATGCCTTATAGGATTTTTTTCCAATGTTGTACTACTTTGAACCCGGCTACTCTTTTCCAATTGAGTATCCTGGTTCAAAGGAGGGAGGAGAAGGCATAGGTGATCTAGGTATTGCAGATCAGCTATTTTTAAAATTTTTGCAACAAGATTCTGATCTATTTGAAATAGAATATCAGCATGATTGTCTAGCATTGATGCAGGAAGAAAATTTAGATTTTAAAAAACAATTACTGAAACCCCCTGTTGACAATGCATATTTTGAGCTTTTTGTAGATAGTACCAGGAGTCAGGTTTGACAACTTCACACCGGATATGCAGTGGTCACACAACAAGATGTCCTAAAAGCAGAAGCTCTGCCTCTGCATGTCTCAGCACAAGAAGCGGAACTGAAGGTCCTCACTGAGGCGTGTAGAGTGGCAGAAGGTAAGACTGCAAACATTTACACTGATTCCCGGTATGCATTTGGCATAGCTCAAGATTAGGGCCCAATATGGAAGGCCAGATGTCAGGGCTCGGGGTCCGGGAAACTGGAGGTCCCTGAAAATACCCGCAACCCCTGTCCCTTCCTACTTGCCCCCCTGGGCTAAGCCCCAGGGCGACAACTGGGCGACGGTCCCTACACTCACTAAGGAAGGGGGACACGGGGACTAATGAACAGACAGACACTGGAACAAACAACAGCAAGGAGAGTCAGGCAATCCGGGTCAGCAACAAGAGAGTACGCGGTACAAGAGGGTCAGGCAAAGGCAACGTCAGGTCCAAAGGCAGAGGGTCAGTAACAGGAGTCAGGAGTCAGAAGCTATGCAGTACGCTGGTGTAGCAGGAAATCCAAAACTAACACTGGCAACGCTAGAGAGAAACAGGCACGTTTAAATGCTGTCAGAACTCCCGCCCCAGCAGCTGATTGGGGCGGGGAGTCTGCCAGCAGCCAGACCTAGGCAAAAGGCAGCGAGTGCAGATCCCAGACATGCAGCAGCTAGTGCAGATGCTGCTAATCCTAACAGTACCCCCCCTTCTACGGGGGGACACTGGACCCCCAAGACCCAGAGCTGGCTTAAGAGGGAGGGCCCTGTGGAATAATCGGACCGGACGTGGGGCATGAACATCTCTGGCAGGAACCCAAGTCCGTCCATCAGGGCCAAACCCTCTCCAGTGGACCAGATACTGTATAGAGCGCCGAACCCGCCTGGGGTCAACAGTACTTTCCACCTCAAATTCAAATTCTCCTTGCACCAGCGTAGGAGAGGGCGGGTCACGGGTGGGCAAAACTGGAGTCACATATCTTTTTAGCAAGCTTTTATGAAAAACATTATGAATCTTCCAAGAGCCCGGAAGAGACAATCTATAAACCAGTGGGTTAATAACCTGCAAAATAGAAAAAGGACCAATAAACCGCGGTGCAAGTTTTAAAGACGGAACCTTCCGTCTCAAATTCTTAGAAGACAATAAAACTTGCTCCCCAACCAAAAAAGGTGCAGTGATAGTGCGTTTCTTATTAGACTGCCTAAGTACCTTCTCCTGGGAACCCTGAAGGTTCTTATGAACCTGGGCCCAAACTGTGCACAGTTCATCAATAGCAGTATTAGCGGGTGGAGTGTTCGAAACAGGAGGCGTAGAGAGTGCAAATCGAGGATGGAAACCATAATTACAGAGAAACGGCGAAACTTGGGAAGACGAATTGTCATGAATATTGAATGCAAATTCAGTGGATTCTGCAGGTTCCGGGGTACAAAAACTCCTAGACAAGGCATCTGCTTTAACATTCTTTGAGCCAGTTCTGTAAGTCACTGCAAAATTGAACCGTGAAAAGAACCCGGCCCAGCGGGCTTGTCGAGCATTCAACCTCTTGGCGGAGTCTAGATACATGAGGCTTTTGTGGTCTGTAAGTACAGTGATTTGATGGAGGGCACCTTGCAGGACGTGCCTCCATTCCTCAAAAGCCCATTTAATAGCTAGTAACTCCCGGTTACCTACGTCGTAATTACGCTCTGTAGAGGAGAATTTTCTGGAAAAGTAGGCACAAGGCCTAAGGTTTGTGAGTGTGGAGGTACCTTGGGACAGTACCGCTCCTACTCCAAACTCGGAGGCGTCTACCTCCACCACGAACGGACTGGATAGATCAGGTTGGATGAGGACGGGCGCTGAAGAGAGAGCAGCCTTCAGGGTGGTGAAGGCCGCAAGTGCATCTGGCGACCAATTACTCACATCCGCCCCCTTTCCGGTGAGATCCGTTAAAGGCTTAGCCACCATGGAGAAGTTCTTAATGAACTTACGATAATACTCAGAAAACCCCAGGAAGCGCTGCAGGGCTTTTAGGGTACCTGGCTGAGTCCATTCCGTGATAGCCTTCACCTTAACGAGCTCTATCTGAATATCACATGGTGTAGTGATATATCCCTTTGTCAAACTGTCCTGAATATAGTCCTTCCTGGACTCTCTCTCAGGAACAGTTACGTTGTAGATCTGACCCTTTGGGAGTTTAACACCTGGGATCAGATCAATTTCACAATCAAATTCTCTAAGAGGAGGCAATCCTTCATAGAGTTGTTTGGAGAAAACATCTGAAAACTCATCAATATAGTCTGGTAACTCGACCCCCTCCAAAACAGAAGTATCCAGGTGCACTGGATTCATGTGATTAGTACAGTGGGACCCCCACTTAACCAGCTCCAGCGTGTTCCAATTAATAATGGGATTGTGTTCCCTTAACCAAGGGAGCCCTAAGACTATGTCCACCGACAAGTCTTTCATAACGAGGAAGGTGCAAGTCTCAGTATGCTGGGCTCCAATGGTGAATGTCAACTCTGGGGTAACAAGATTGACGAGGCCGGCATGCAAGGGAGTGGAGTCTACCCCTGCAATCTGAATAGGAGGATCTAAACGTAGCAAGGAACCAAAAATCTGAGCCACAAAATCAAAGTTCACAAAGTTTGCTGCTGCCCCAGAATCAACAAAGGCTTGTCCTGCACGAGAGAAGGAATGGAGCTTCAAAACACAGGGCAAGAACATTTTAGACACAACAGGGGGTACCTGAGCCCCTAGACAGTCCTCTTGACAACTGCCTAGGAGCGGAAGTTTCTCCTGCCGAGGTCTTTTCCCGCAGGTAGCGATGCGATGACCAGACTCTCCGCAATAGAAACAAAGGTTCTTCTTTAACCGATATTCCCTTCGCTGTTTAGGTGACATCGTCCCCAGTTCCATGGGTTCAGCGGGGGGAGGTGAGGTTGTCGGTCTTGCCGCAGAAGTGGCCGGGAAGGCCGGATGGATCAGACTGGGCCGAGCAGATAGTCTGGCCCTCAGGCGCCGGTCGGCTCGGATGGCTAACGACATTGCTTGTTCCAGGGTACCAGGCTCCGGCTGGGCCACCAGCAGCTCCTTTAGGTCCTCAGATAGACCAGTCAAGAACAAGTCCTTGAGGGCTGAGTCGTTCCACCCCGACTCAGTGCAGTGCTGTCTAAATTGGGAGCAATAATCTTCTGCCACCTTCTGACCCTGTCGCAAGGACAACAGTTTGGCAACAGCGTAGGCAGCACGGTCGGGTTCGTCATACAGCTGACCCAAAGCAGCAAAAAAGGCGTCTAGTGACTGTCGGGTGGGGGAGTCAGCTGGTAAGGAGAAGGCCCAATTTTGGGGTTCTCCCCTCAGGCGAGTTATCACGAAACCCACTTTCTGGTACTCTGTGCCAGAGGTGTGGGGTCGGAGGTCAAAATAAAGCTTGCAGCCTTCTCTGAACACAAAAAACTGACTTCTCTCACCGGAAAAGAAGTCAGGAGGTGTTGCTGGGGGTTCAGAAACCGTACCAGGAGTGGCAGGGAGCTGCATCATATTAGAAGCCCCTCGCTGCTCCTGATGCTGCAGGCGAGCAGTCAGGTCCTGGACCAGGTCCGTCAGAATCTGTACCTGGTTGGCTAAGGCCGCCACAGCCTCCATAGCGGGTTTCAAGGTTGCTGGTCGGATGTAGGGATCCGACTTCCGTTCGGCCAGTGTTACTGTCAGGGCTCGGGGTCCGGGAAACTGGAGGTCCCTGAAAATACCCGCAACCCCTGTCCCTTCCTACTTGCCCCCCTGGGCTAAGCCCCAGGGCGACAACTGGGCGACGGTCCCTACACTCACTAAGGAAGGGGGACACGGGGACTAATGAACAGACAGACACTGGAACAAACAACAGCAAGGAGAGTCAGGCAATCCGGGTCAGCAACAAGAGAGTACGCGGTACAAGAGGGTCAGGCAAAGGCAACGTCAGGTCCAAAGGCAGAGGGTCAGTGTCAGGAGTCAGAAGCTATGCAGTACGCTGGTGTAGCAGGAAATCCAAAACTAACACTGGCAACGCTAGAGAGAAACAGGCACGTTTAAATGCTGTCAGAACTCCCGCCCCAGCAGCTGATTGGGGCGGGGAGTCTGCCAGCAGCCAGACCTAGGCAAAAGGCAGCGAGTGCAGATCCCAGACATGCAGCAGCAAGTGCAGATGCTGCTAATCCTAACACCAGACAGTTTCTCACCTCAGCAGGACAGCCAATTAAGAACGATGCAGTGGTGCAGAGTCTCATGGAGGCCCTACTTCTACCTGAAAAAGTGGGGAGCTCACACCAATGCTTACACTGGAGAAGCAAGAGGCAACGGCCTCGCAGACCATACAGCAAAGGCAGCAAGCCGTGAAAGAAAAGAAGTCATTGACAAAAACTTTGGACATTGACTAAATTTTGGACATTGACAAAACTTTGATCATTGATAAAAACTTTGACATTGATATGCTAAGGACTTTACAGTTACAATCCAGCAAGGAAGGAAAGGACAAATGGACTAAAAATGGGAGCAGCAGAGCAGGACAGCGTATGGCGAACAGTCAACAGAACTTGCCTACCACGGTCCCTGTGCCCCATGATGGCCCAGATGACGCACAGAAAGACGCACCTATCAAAGCAGCAATGATGGTGCTTAAACGAGGACGGGTGGCTCCTGGGTTCTCTGCAGCTGCTGCATTATGTGTCCAATCTGGCTTGATCTGTGTCATAAGCAACAAGGCAGAAGTAAATTTACCACATAACACTTGCCGGGGCCACTCTACCCATTTCAGGGATTGCAAATTGACTACATTCAGCTCCCACTTGTTGGGAGGAAGAATATGTGCTTGTTGTTGTTGATGTCTTTTCAGGTTGGGGGCCTACCCTGTTACCAAAGTATAAGGAGCAGGTAACTACACAGAAGCTCATGAACGAGGTAATCTGCAGATATGAGGCACCAGAAGGGATTAAGTAAAACAAAGGTACACACTTCACAGGTGAAATAATGCAACACATCATGTCTGCTTTGGGTATATCCCAGGCCTTTCACATACCCTACCATCCAGGGTGTACGGGGAAAGTAGAAAGGATGAACGGTACCCAGACATTTAAGATACAAAGGGCAATGGAGGAAGCGGGCAAATCTTGGATTGAGTGCCTTCCATTAGTTTTTTCTAAGGAGGGTACATACCACAGCAGCTAAGCTTGGGGAATGATTATCTCGTTAATTTTGTCATAGACCTCTCCAAGGAATTGTCAGTAACACATTCTGCAGTCTCTGCTTCTCTCCCAGGTCCCACAGATGAAGGTCATGATCTGAAACCAGGTGACCGGGTTTATGTGAAAAAGTTCGAGGGAAGTACTGAGCCCCAATTTAAAGGTCCATACCAGGTGTTGCTCACAACCCCGACTGCAGTTAAGCCAGAAGGAAAGCCCACGTGGATCCACACCTCGCACTGCAAAGAGGCCTCCAGAGCCAACACCAAAGACCAATGATCCTGCATATCCTTTTGCTTTTAGGGGGGTTGGTAAAGAAGGGAGAACCCTCCTCACGAAACACTATAAGGGGCTCAGGAATGCAAGTAGCTGTAACACAGGGTCAAAGGGGGTGCCAGATGAATATAAGGCCAGAGATCAGGTTAAGGCCGGTTTTGAATCTCTATTTGCTATGGTCACTGTTAACAAGTTATATTTATTACAATCTGCAGAGGTTTGTAAATTACACCAGGGATGCTTTACAAGGGTTAGCTGACCAGTTAGGGCCCACCGCATGTATGACATTCCAGAATAGAATGGCCCTGGATATGATTTTAGCAGAAAGAGGTGGAGTATGTAAAATGATTGATGAAACTTGCTGCACCTACATTCCTGACAACACTGGACCGACAGGTAAAGTGACTATCGCCATTAAAAAAAATTGACCAGCCTGTCTGAACAACTTAAGGAATTTAGGGATCACAGACCCCTGGGACCAATATTTTTCATGGCTGAAGGGATGGCAGAAAGTTCTGATCCAAGTAGGAATAATCCTGGGCATCGTTTTGTTAGTTCTGCTGATTTTCTGTGCTTGTATTATCCCTTTGACCAAAAATAGTATGAGTAAGGGCCTGGACAATGTGACACCAACGTTTCCCTTATGTGAACGAGATAAAGAGCCAGTCCTGATAATGCCAACTACAGTACGTTACCAAAGAAATGGAGAGATGGACTAGGACTGCACCTGCCCCGGTCTCCTGGATGGATTGTCAGCAGATTTCCCACCTGCCCAGGGACAGTGTAGAAGGCCATAGGTTCCAGCGAGGGGGCACTCTGCGGTGTGTCAACTTGTGCAGATGGAGGGTATGGATACCCAGAAAACAAGCCCAGAGAATCCATGGCCTCCTTCTGGGTAAGGTAGGGAACTCCCCTCCTTGGTGTAGGGCCTTGCGGGCAGTGGGAAAGCCCTGACGGAAAGGAGGAGCGACCGAGGGAGAGTGCGAGGCTTGGTGCTTGATCTCCATATTAAGTTTTTTGGGGGGTTGAGAGGGAAATACATGTGTATTTAGGTAGAAGATATATATATTGCTATATGTCCTTCCTTTTTTATAAGTGTGCTAATACTATGCAATACTGTAATGGTGAAAAAAACTTAATATGGACCTTAATGATAATTGAGTAGATATTACACCAGAGTTTTGCAAGAACAGAGAGATGTAATCTGAAGCTAACAAGAAGGACGGGATGCCTGACTACGTAACTCCTTGCAAAAAGACTGGAAACTGGAAGTGTCTCACCTGGATAATTATTAACTTATTTGCCTAAATGATTAACCCTGCCTCAGGCGGAACTGCGGACATTACATATAAAGATATGCGGTGGATTTGAGCCAACAGGACAATAAAACAGTCACGCATTCCTAGTGACACAGCAAGGGTTATAAAACATCATGTAACCTGCAATAAAGTGCACAGTTACTCTCTGTGTGAAGAACTATACCAGACCTCCGTGTGTGGTGTTTCTCCTTACCGCCGACAACGGGGCATTGGGGTGGGCCTGATTGGTGCTGTACGCAGAATTATCCTGACAATTTTACCCCAGCAAGAAGCCCACTGTCCAACGGTGAAGTCTGCAAGTGTAAATGCTTTGCAGGGGTGCTAACAACCTTAGCAGTGACATACGTGCTCATGCAGTCGTTTGCCTGACTGATGTTCCATGTAACAAGGCCATTAGTTGTGTTGAGGTATTTAAATTGCTTTTGTTTGACAGTTTCTTTGTAAGCAGCAAAAAGTTTATACATTTGGCAATTAAACCTAATTTTCAAGGGGGCTTGAATAATTCTGATTGCAAATGTATGTATGTATGTGTATATGTATAATATTATACAATAAGAAGAATTCAGCTTCATCTATAGGAGTGTGCACTTTCTGACTGCATGGGTGACGTAAGTGCTAGAAAGATAGCCGTCTGCCCTGGGGGTTCAGGAATGAGTCGCAACAAGTCTGAAGTACACCCTTTACCCCACCATAGCTTATTTGTTACCGACAATTAATACTGCTTGTAAAAAATAGTTATCGGCACTGGCTTCTGAATGTAATTAACATTTGGGCTGGTTGTAAACCTATAATGACCTCTATGCTGACCTATGACTCAGTTATGCACTGTGGCCTACACCGAGCAATAATACAATGCTTTACACTATACAGTGTGAAAAATATACAATAAACTAAGTGGTTCACCTTAAAAAAAACACTGACATACCCAATGGCATGCTTCATGAGGGTACATAACTCTGAAGGCATTAATCACCTGTAAATAGGTTACCTGTGATGTTATAACTTGCAATATAGACCTCAATCTTAGCATAACAACAGAGTGAATTTACTAACAATTGTGCACAAGACCATTTTCAGCATTTTCCTTTACATACTTTATACGCTTCACTCGAAAGAAGGGCAAATTAAACTTCAAGTGTTGCAAATCATGACAAACAGTCCCAAACACTACAATAGGTCTAATGCCCACTACAGTGCCGTCTGGGTGAAATGCTTTTTCAGAGGTTTGGATCATTCATTTGTGCTCACTGCCAACTTAGAGATCAAACCTCAACATGTAAGTCCATGTTATCAAATTCCACTAATAAGGAATCCAATTTGGGCACTCCTTGCGTGATACCAGATGTTTCTTTTTTGCAGGCTTGTAGCATATGGTTTTTCCTTTTGCTTATAGAAACTAAAACCTAGTCTGAATATGAATCTATGGCATGTCATGTTACTTAAATTCTAGCATGTTATAGATTTCCACTTAATTGAAATTGCAGCAACTAACAATTGCTGAATCGTCTTCACAATTCTGTTTAATGCTCTTCTGTATTAGGCAGAAATTGTAAACAGGAAGCCAGTTTTCTTCCCAACAGCAGTTGAGTCATTCTTTGCGTATTTTACAATTATACCTTGACTAGTGGAGCGAGGTATTTTCAATGTTTTGAAATCACATACTGAAATTTTCCCTTTAATACAATTTTGTAATTGCTTCATTAAGTTGTTTATTTATGGTTTGCCCAAAGAGGAAACCAAAGTGCAAAGTTATTCAAATTAATTAACTTTATTAACCAATCCACAATCAAGAGTTGAACTATTGTGATAGGTCGATGCTGAAGAACTCGTGTAACTTTTCTGTAAATCATGTTATTTGAATTCCAAAACTTGAATTGTACTGAGGAATAATTAGTTTCCAAAATGTAAAGTTTGGATAATTGACAAAGCTGACAAAAAAAATTTACAAGATTTTTACAAAAACACATTTAAAACAAATCGGTAACTAGGAGGTAACATTTGTGGTCATCCATAGTCTATACTAATTCATAAAATCACCTGCAGAATAGAGCTGGCTATAAGTGTGCTATAACTGTTAGCCAAGCAATAATTGGGCCAATAGCTATCTCACCCGACCATAAATGTGTTCTGCCTTCTGCTTATCTCAAGTTATTGTACCAGTCATATTTCAGCCCATCTGATTTGTTATAACTCAGAGAAAAAGAAGTCAAAAATGCACCATCTGATAAACTGCAGAGCAGGCTGAATCACCATTAGACCCTGGTAGAATGCAGAGGGGCAGATTTTAATATGAGCAAGCTAAATGTTCAAATGCCAACTAATATACAGCCACCCAGCTCAACCCTGCCCAGATTGGGAGAGGGGTGACTCCTAACAAACATAATCTACACATGTGAACTGATACCAAAGATGTCAGCCATAGATAAGTGTGACACACCATACAGGATTACAACCCCTACTGGCAAAGCAGTGGATTGCTCTGTATCACCACAGTTTACCACACTGGCATGACATCCTGGGCTTCTGCTTATTTCAGGTTACTGTTCAAGTCATATTACAACTAGAGATGAGCGAGCGTACTCGTCCGAGCTTGATGCTCGTTCGAGTATTAGGGTGTTCGAGATGCTCGTTACTCGAGACGAGCACCACCCGGTACTTGACTTCATTACATTTCCTTTCCTGAGAAATTTGCGCGCTTTTCTGGCCAATAGAAACACAGGGAAGGCATTACAACTTCCTCATGTGAAGTTCCAGCCCTATCCCACCCCCCTGCAGTGAGTGGCTGGCGAGATCAAGTGACCCCCGAGTATTTAAATCTGCCCCGCCCGCGGCTCTCCACAGATGCACGCTGAGAGACATTAGGAAGGTGCCGTCCTGCTGTAGCTGCTATAGGGAGAGTGTTAGGCTGTTATATTCGTCTTCAAGAACCCCAACGGTCCTTCTTAGGGCCACATCTTACCATGTGCAGTACTGTTGAGGCTGCTTTTAGCAGTTTTGCACAATTTTTTTTTTTTGTATATCGGGCGTGCAGACCATAGCGTCCTCAGTCTGCAGTCATTTTACTGAGTATAGGGGCAGTACTGGTGAGGCAGGGACAGTGGTACAGGGAAAGAGATATACTGGCTATATAGGCAGTGGGCTTTTAAAAAAAAAATGGAAAAAAAAATCTTTGGGCTGCCTGTGACCGTGTTCAGTTTACTGTGTGTCTGCTGGGGGTAGTAGTCGCTCACTATTACCCAGCTAGGTGTTACTGCAGCCTTGCGCATAATAATCCATATACAGGCTATATAGGCAGTGGGCTTATTCCCAAAAATTGGAAAAAAAATACTATATTTGGGCTGCCTGTGATCGTCTTCAGTTTACTGTGTGTGTGCTGGGGGTATTAGTTGCTCATTAATACCCAGCCTTGCGCATAATTTCTTCTGGCAGCACGGTGCTTTCAATAACCACAGTCATCCTCCAACAGGGAAATCCATATACAGGCTATATAGGCAGTGGGCTTATTCCCAAAAATTGGAAAAAAAATACTATATTTGGGCTGCCTGTGACCGTCTTCAGTTTACTGCGTGTCTGCTGGGGGTAGTAGTCGCTCATTAATACCGAGCCAAGCGTTACAGCAGGCTTGCGCATAATTGTTTCCTGGCTCTGCTGCGTCCGTTACATGAACGCCGTCATCCCACCAGAGGGAAAGAGTATACATATATACGCTGCATACGGTGTCTGTCTGGTTTTTCACCTCACCATTTTTAAAAAATGAAGCAAAATACTTAAGGCCTACCACTGCTACTACTACTGAAATGGAACTAATACTGTGCTCCCCCTATACTGCTGCTAGTGATATGTTACTGGGGCCTGTTTAGACTGCAACTACTACTGAAATGGAACTAATACTGTGCTCCCCCTATACTGCTGCTAGTGATATGTTACTGGGGCCTGTCCAGACTGCTACTACTACTCAAATGGAACTAATACTGTGCTCCCCCTATACTGCTGCTAGTGATATGTTACTGGGGCCTGCCTAGACTGCTACTACTACTGAAATGGAACTAATACTGTGCTCCCCCTATACTGCTGCTTTGGAATTGTTACTGGGGCCTGTCTTGACTGCTACTATTACTGAAATGGGCGGTTGGGCAGCATGTAACCCAGGAGAAATGGCAGCGGAGTGTCATGCAGGCAGTGATTGTGCTTTGTTGGAGGTAGTGTGGTGCTTAGCTAAGGTATGCCTTGCTAATGAGGGTTTTTCAGAAGTAAAAATTGTTGGGGGGGCACTCTTGCCGCTATTGTGAGTTAATAGTGGGACCTGGGAACTTGAGATGCAGCCCAACATGTAGCCCCTCGCCTGCCCTATCCGTTTCTGTGTCGTTCCCATCACTTTCTTGAATTTCCCAGATTTTCACAAATGAAAACCTTAGCGGAGCATAGGTCCCATACAAAAATGCTCGGGTCGCCCATTGACTTCAATCGGGTTCGTTACTCGAAACGAACCCTCGAGCATCGCGGGAAGTTCGACTCGAGTAACGAGCACCCAAGCATTTTGGTGCTCGCTCATCTCTAATTTCAACCCATCTGATTTGTTCCCCCAGTGGTAGACATTGTAGGATAGTTTAAGAGACACCATAGACATAGGAATGTGGGCTTATCTACTAAAAACAAGAGGATAAGTCAACAAAAATTTGGGCCACCTTAACCCAAATATAATCTGTCACCACACCTAGTTGAGCTTCTGTTCAAGATTTTGGCTAATTATGTGTTTTTATTTTGCAATGTTACAGCATCTTTGATGGATTGTTTTTTTGCTTAATAAAACTAGATTACAGACCACAGGCATGTTGTAAATCCTTCCCAGATCATCTCCAGCCATACTTCTTACCATTTCAGCTTCCTTTGAAGAATCTATTTGGATTGAAATTAATTGATTATCTTGATAGGGTGTCAGAGTATAGAAATTGTACTGTATGTATTTGTTACATTTATAATCTATCTATTTTTTTTGTGTAACTTTTCTAATAGCTCCCAGCACATCTTTGTTCCTCAGGCTATATACAAATGGGTTTAACATTGGGACCAGGGCCACATAAAACATAGAGAGAATTTTGTCTTGTTCCTTAGAATGTTCAGACTCAGGTTTCAAGTACATAAAGCTGAATGGTCCATAGAATAATAAAACTGTTAGAATGTGAGATGAGCAACTAGAAAAAGCTTTGCGCCGACCTTTGTCTGAATTCATTGTTAAAATTGAAGAGATAATTCTCACATATGATGTCAAAATAAACAAGAAAGTAGCAATTACTAAGCATATAGCTTCTGCAAAAATGACAAATTCCCTGCTTGTGATGTCACTAGAAGAGAGGGCCATTAAGACCCTAACCTCACAAAACACATGGTTAATCTTGCAAGAGTAGCAGAATGACAATGTACATATCAGTAAAGTAAACATTAGGAAATTCATAGCACTGAAGATTATGTAAGAAGACGTTAAAATAAAACAAACCTTTTTGGTTATGATCATAGAATAATGTAGAGGAGAACAAACTGCCACATAGCGATCGTAAGCCATACAGGTCAGAATAGAATTCTCAGCATCAGCACAAAATATGAAGAAGTACAGTTGAGTGATGCAGCCAGAGTACGAGATTGTCTTGTCTTCTGTTATAATGATAGACAACATCTTTGGGAGAATGGTAGACACATAAACAATATCAACAGAAGACAGATTACACAAAAAGAAATACATGGGAGTGTGAAGTTGGGGTACACCACAAATCAAGGCAGCAATAATCAGATTTCCCATCACTGCTAACAGATACATGAATAAAAACTAGAGATGAGCGAACGTACTCGTCCGAGCTTGATGCTCGGGCGAATATTAGGGTGTTCGGGATGTTCGTTATTCGTAACGAACACCACACGATGTTCGGATGTTCGGGTTACTTTAACTTTCTTCCCTGAGAAATCTTTTCTATATGCGCTCAACGGGGCTGGCGGCAGCAGCGCCAACCCCATTGAGAACATATAGAAGACAAATCCTTCTTCTCTGCCACAGCTGTAACAGCTGTGACAGAGAAGAACGATGTTTGCCCATTGAATTCAATGGAACCGGCAATACAGCCGACTCCACTGAATGCAATGGGCTGCCGGCGATCGCGGGATGAATTGTCGGAAAGGGGTGAAATATATAAGCCCTTCCCTGCAATTCATCCAGAAATGTGTAAAAATAAAAAATATATATATACTCACCTGGTGCCGGCAGACGGAGTTCAGCGCGGCAGGCTGCAGTTCTCCTGAACTGCTCTGAACAGCTGTGAGTAGTATTCAGCAGGCGGGGATTTAAAATTCCCGGCTGCTGAATACTACTCACAGCTGTTCAGAGCAGTTCAGGAGAACTGCAGCCTGCCGCGCTGAACTCCGTCTGCCGGCACCAGGTGAGTATATATATATTTTTTATTTTTACACATTTCTGGATGAATTGCAGGGAAGGGCTTATATATTTAACCCCTTTCCGACAATTCATCCCGCGATCGCCGGCAGCCCATTGCATTCAGTGGAGTCGGCTGTATTGACGGCTCCACTGAATTCAATGGGCTAACATCGTTCTTCTCTGCCACAGCTGTTACAGCTGTGGCGGAGGAGAACGATCGTTATGCTGACAGTGCGGGGGGGGGGGGGGGGTTTCACTCTTGCCGCTATTGTGGCTTAATAGTGGGACCTGTGAACTTGAGATGCAGCCCAACATGTAGCCCCTCGCCTGCCCTATCCGTTGCTGTGTCGTTCCCATCATTTTCTTGAATTGCCAAGATTTTCACACATGAAAACCTTAGCGAGCATCGGCGAAATACAAAAATGTTCCGGTCGCCCATTGACTTCAATGGGGTTCGTTATTCGAAACGAACACCCGAACATCGCGGGAAGTTCGTTTCGAATAACGCGAACCCGAACATTTTGGTGTTCGCTCATCTTTAATAAAAACCCAATAAATATAAAAATGTCATTTTTTCTGGTGGTGGAAAATGGGGTCAGGTAGAATTCAGTTACAGTAATGTTTGCACAGTCATCCATTGTGAGTACCTGCAAAGAAGGGGACACAAGATATTGAGTTCACCTACTTAAATCTACCAAATTGCTTATATGAATAGATTTGTATTCATAGGCCATAGATATGGTCCATATATTTAGATCGGGAGCCATGGGCAGGGTCATCTGCCTTTGTACCAGTCTGCTACTCATTTAGTTCATGTTTATTATCCTTGCTTTTTTGTTTGAGAGAGAGAGAGAGAGATCTCAAATTTTACAAAAAGCTTGACTCGAATAACCTTTGGGTTATAGCATTTGGGTGCTCGCTCATCTCTTCTAATAACATCATTTACATATGTTATGCTTCATAATTTGTTAAACGCTAATTAATCTCAGAAAATAATTTATTGTTTAAAGCAAGTTTTCACATTTAAAAACATTTTTAAAATGTTTTTTGGTGTTTTTTTTACTATACTTATTAAAAAGGAGTAAATAATGTAAAAATACATTTGTTGGAGAAGTCATTTCAATGCAAACATTTTTTTCTGAGACCTCCTTTAGAAATCTATTTGCAAATAGTGTACATCCCAAAATGTAGTACTTTGCTTATTTTGAGCATTTGTTTCCCTCTGTTTGGTAAAGACAAAAAGGTATTAAGCCTATCTCACACATTTGTAACTGGCTGCAGATCCCAGCTTGAATTCGAGTCTGATTATCTAAACTAACTGCATCACAGGAAGCTAAGCCCGAATTGTGCTAATTTGAAGCTGGCCTTATGCTCAATTGAAAAACATTTTTTTAAAAACTTGGAATTCACAATTTAAGATCTTGATAAGGAAATGAACCATTTATAAAAAAACTGTGAAGATAATAACTTGTCAAAGACACTGGAGCAAATGGCCACCAATACTTCTCACAATATCATATTAGTGTATAGTACAGTCAAACCTCTAGTTTCATTGATAATCCGTCTTAAAGCAATTGGCTAAACTTGAAACAAATGAAACTCGAGGCAATTATTTCCATAGAAATCAATGTTAATCCACTTAATTCATTCTAAACATTCCTAAAAACACACCAAACCAAATTTTTGTACAGCATTTAGCGCTGTTTTTTCAACGAAGCGCTAAACACTGTACAACGCTTCCATTTATTTCAATGGAGGTGTTCACACAAGTTTTTTCGGCCCTGCATCACCAATCGAAATGAATGGGCAGCGTTTTCAGTGCTGCCGAAAACACGGCACAACGTGATACCACGTTTTTGGCAGCACTAAATGCCCTAGCTACACTACCTGAGAGAAAAAAAAATCAATACTCACCTTGGAGGTGCCGTCGGTGTCCCGAGGGCCGCTCTCCGGACCTCCGCGCAGGCTGTTGTGCCCTTGTCAAGCCGGCAGAGCATCTTGCTAGTGACGGGAATTGAAATCCCCCGCCTCCAACAACAAATTGCTTTGATTGGCTGAGTTGGCTGAGTGACAGACTGCTCAGCCAATCACAGCCAGCACTGGATGTTCCAATCACAGCCATTCATCCATGAATGGCTGTGATTGCACAGCGATGGCACACAGGCCAGCGGCGAAGCTAGAAGCAGGCAATGAAAGTAGAAGCAAAATTCTGCATTGGAGAATCGTCAAAACTGAAAACCAGCGATAGAAAAAGGCAACAAAAGTAGAGCTATGACTGTATAAGGAATTCTGGATACAGCCCTTTGCTACTTGATCCTTATTCGAATGCAGATAGGTGTTTCTCATGATTACAAATATGTGTGAATACCCTAGAGATAAGATGAATATTTATCCCATGGCATTTCATCTGACTCTAGGTAATATATTTTATTTTAAAATAAAATTAGCAAAAATCTTGATTAACATCCGACTAGTCACGTTAAAATTCATAAATCATGCTGTAAACATATCTACTTTTTATTGTAGATTTCAAATTTGTCTTATGCAAATATATTTGATGCAGAAATGTGCATTTTTAACCCCTTAGTGACATAATTAATTTTAGCCTTAATGGCCAGTAAATCATATCCCCTTTTGTGTTCTTGCAGTCATAACATTTAATTTTTTTTGTCAATGTAGCTCTATGACACCTTGCATTTTGGAGAACAAACTGTAGTTTTTATAGGTAACAGTTATGGGTACATATAATGTGTTGAATAACTTTTAATTTTTTTTGCTGAGACTCAATGGAAAAAAGAAATGTCTCTATTGTTTTTTTGGGATTTATTTTTATAGATTTCTCATCCATGCTAAAATTATAGATGCAAAAGTAACTCTGTATGTCAGTTTGTTACCTTTTTACGGCTGAACAGCTGAAGCGATTTTGATTAAATTTGGCAGGGAGATAGCTTGCATCTTGAGGAAGGATATATGCTACGTTTTATTCAGAAAATTTATAGTCAATGGGAAGGGGGGTGCACAGGATAAGCTAGGCCTCCCCAAACAGGCAGACACGTGAGAGCAAATGTCATTGCTGCACGTATGATTTTTAATCTAGCAGGGATACCCAGCATTGCCTGGGATTAAAACTTGAACCAAAGACACATTAACATGGATGGAGATTTAAAAAAAAAAAAAAAAAAATCTGTGTTGCCCATAGCAACCAATCACAGCACAACTTTTATTTTACCTCAGCAGTATAAAAATGCAACCAAACATAGCACTGCTTTTATTTTACCTCAACTGTGTAAGAAATTAAAAGCTGAGCTTGAGCAATCAATCACAGCGCAGCTCACCTTTCATTTTACCTCAGCGGTATAATAAATGAAAGCTGGGCTGTAAGACACAAACAGACAGACTTTGCATTACAACTTGAACAAGAGACATATTAACATGGATTGAGATTTTAAGGAAAATCTGTGTTTCCCAAAGCAACCAATCACAGCGCAGCTTTAATTTTTCCTCAGCAGTACAAAAAAATACCAACCAATCACAGTGCAGCTTTTTATTTTACCTTAGCTGTGTTAGGAATGGTTTTCTTTTGATAATCATATCAGTTCCTTAGCATTTGTCATGAGGATCAATAAGGCTCAAGGGCAAACGCTTAAGGTAGTAGGTGTACATTTAGAAAAAACGCATAGTGTACAGGACTGTGCTGACATAGCATATTGCAGTTACATTCTTTTCAGTATTTCAACTTTTTACATTTTAATATACAGCAAACACACAGATTAGATTAAAAAATACAAATTCCACACAGACGAAGTTGCAGGTAACAACTTAATATGGTGTAAATATAATAACTTTATTCTACGGGTCAGTATGAGTACAGAAACACCAAATCTAGAGATATTTTAATGTTTTATTACTTTTGCAGTATATAAACAATTTTTTTTACAAAAATACTTTTTGTGCACTGCCAGATTTCTAAACCAGAGCACTCCTATTTGTCAGTCAATAGTGCCAAGAGCTTGTTTCTTGCGGGACAACCTGCAGTTTTTGTTGATACCATTTTCAGGTGTATATGACTTTTTAATTATATTTTGAATTTCAGTTTTGGGAAGGTGAGAAGACCAAGAAACAGCTACCCAGCTTTTTTTCAACAGAATTTACTGTGCTGCATAAATAATATAATATTTTACAGTGTGGGCTGTTATAGATGCGACGTTCGTAGTTTTTTGTTGTTCTATTTATTTCTAAGGGTAAAAACTTTTTTTTCTATAAAAACATTTAGAAGACAACTTCAGCAATTTCTCATCTTTTCACTCCTTTTCTGGGAAAAACAAATGTTACAATCAGAAAGAAAATATGCTTTTTGATTGATGGAGGAGTAATATGAACAAAACTTTATGTTACTCCCCTCCCCCTGACATAAGGAGATATACAGGACAATCACAGATCTTCTATGCTGGCAGCTGGCCTCCCCTTCAGTTCTCTCTTGCACCAAAGACTGAAAAGTGGCGGCCATAAATTCAGTATTCCCAACTACAATTCAAACGAATATATCTCCAGTTCTATCAGAGCTACCAACATAATTTTAATATAATTTAAAGCCAAGAATCTTATTAGCAGTTTTGATAGAACCCGAGCTACATATTTTTAATGTAGAGCTAGCTCTATTCATCTGCTATTGTAATGTCCTTTCCCTGACAAATGAACAGAGCTCATTGTAGACTGTAGAGGTGTTAAAAATCCCCTGCCGTTATGCGTTTACAGCTCCTATGCAGACCTATGTGTCTTCAGAGTTACCTACAAAAAACAAGCCTAGTGTGTAGTCGACAAAGAGGGGATTAGCAAGAAGATGAAATAGAATGAACGAAGCATTTTACATTGAAGGCAATTTTACAAATTCTTAACTACAAGCCGTGAAAAAGATCTGTAGCATAAATTCATCTTGCTGCATTTTAACTTTATAGTATGAAATTAATCTCTGGGTTTTCCCCGCAGATTAAACCTCTTTAAATGAAGGAATGGAATCTGCAATAAAATCCACATCAAAATCTGCATGCAAAACATTTAGATACTGACAAGCTTTTGCACCAAAATATCATGTAGAAGTGCAGCAACGTGTTAACATACCTTAAATGTTTGCATATAATTTACTTCTACAAGTCTGTCTTTTATCACTAATTACTTTAATTAGAAAATTTAAAATGTAATATTTTATCATAAAACGGTCAGCGTTAATATCAAATGAATGATACTTACCATGCAAGCCAATTGTATAGAAAATACTTCTTACAGCATGGCTCTAGGTGGAAGCAGGATGTGTATAAAGGTTCACTGTATCTTTATTCACGATTTTTAAGATGTACAAATGCCTTAGAGACAGAAATATAATTTCCCCCCTGTGACTTCCTATCTCGATTTAGCTCAAGTATATGTCAGGATATTTAGCAGGGAATTGAAATACCCTTTTCAGTAATAAAGGTCAGTGCTTTCATTTTATGTAAATCAAGAATATAAATTCACATATTGAAGGGTGACCAGTGTAATGAGCCTTATGGTATTAAGAGAAAAACTCTAAATGAACAATTACCCCCTTAGGCTGGATTCACACTAACGTATATCAGCTCGGTTTTCACGCCGAGCCGATATACGTCGTCCTCATCTGCAGGGGGTGGGGGAGGGAGGATGGAAAAGCCAGGAGCAGGAACTGAGCTCCCGCCCCCCTCTCTGCCTCCTCTCTGCCCCTCTGCACTACTTGCAATGAAAGGAGGTGGGATGGGGGCAGGCCTAAGTTCTGAGAATTAGCCCCGCCACTGTCCCGCCTCTCCCTATTGCAAATAGTGCAGAGGGGCGGAGAGGAGGCAGAGAGGGGGAGGGAGCTCAGAGCACTGCTCCTGGCTCTTCCAGGCTCCCCCCCTGCAGAGAGAGACAACGTATATCGGCTCGGCGTGAAAACCGAGCCGATATACGTTCGTGTGAATGCACCCTGAATACCAAACCCTGTTTGCACCTAAGTGACCAGTTACTTTTTAATTGTTTTTCATCACTGCATTCCTAGAGCCAAAGCCTTTTAATTTTTCCATTAGCATCGGTGTATAAGAGCTTGTTTATTTTAATGGCATCATTTTGTGATACATAGAATGTATTGTATAACTTTTATTAATTTTCTTAGGGCATTTGGGGAAAAGAATGAATTCCACCATTGCTTTCTGGTTTTTATTTTTATGGTGTTAAGAATGCAGAATAAATAATGTGATAACAGCATTCTTTGGTTCAGCACAATTCTGACTATGGCAATTTATAGGGTTTTTAAAATATTTTGCTAATTAGTGTCGCTGAATTTCCAAGAGTCATAACATTGTTATTTTCCCATTGATGGATCTCTATGAGGGCTTCTTTGTTGTGGGTTGAGCCCTAGTCTTCATTCATTCCATTTTTTCTGAAGGCAACATTTAACCCCTTAGTGACGAAGCCTGTTTGCGCCTTGGTGACGGAGCCAAATTTTTGAAATCTGACATGCGTCGTTCAACGTAGCATAACTCCGTAAAGGCTTTACATATCCAAGTGATTCTGACATTGTTTTTCACCACATGTTGTACTTCATTTAGGTGGTAAAAAGAGACCGATATAATTTGTGTATATTTATTAAAAGTACCAATATTGGAAAAATTTTGAAAAAATTGTCATTTTTTCACATTTTCAACCGTAATATCTCAAATATGTGCAAACATACTGTACAAATTTTTGATAAGATATATATTTCCATCTGTTTACTTTATTCTGAATGCACACTTAAAAAATATTTTGTTTTTTAACCATTTAGAGAACTTACAAATTTAACATTACTTTTCAGCATTTTGAGGAGCACTTTGTTTTCCTGCACCAAGCCAAGTTTGCAAAGGCTCATGAGTGTCAGAATAATAGATACCCCCACAAAGACCCCATTTTAAAAACTACACCCCTTAATGTATTCACTGAGGGGGGTAAGGAGTATTTTTACCCCACCAGTTTTTTTCAGGAATTAATTCAATTTAGAGGAGAAAAAATAAAATTTCATATTTTTGCAAATATGTCATTTTAAAGACATATTTTTTTCCTGTAGTGCCCATGAAAATGAGGATTTACACCCCAAAATGGATCCCTCTGTTTGTCCTGTGTTCAAAAACATGCCTATTGTGGCCCTAATCTTATGTCTGGCTGCACAACGGGGCCCAAAATGAAAGGAGTAGTCGGTGTCTTTCAGAACATAAATTTTCCTTGAAGGCGTTTTAGGCCCCATAGCACTTTTGTAGAGCTCTTGAGTGGCCAAAACCATAGAGAACCCCCACAAATGACCCCATTTTGAAAACTAGACCCCTTAACGAATTTATCTAGGGGTGTACTGCATATTTTGACCCCACTGTTTTTGAATGAATTCAAGCAAAGCAAAAGGAAAAAATTGTGATTTTCGTTTTTTTGTCAATTCTGTCATTTTAAAAACAGCTTTTTTTGTACATCACACACATGAATGAAGCCTTGCACCCCAAAATGGATACCCCTGTTTAATGAATACCGAATTTATCTAGGGGTAATTATAATTTCTGTTTCTTGGGCCCAGTGTACAATTCGCTCTGTGCAGTTCAATTTCTCTATTCTCTGGTCTATTTAATACCCTATTGGTGACTACACAATCATAGAGGGCATCTGGGGGAATGTCTTCTGGCAGAACCCTGAGCTTTCAGCGGCCTCTGTTTTCCACATCATCAAGGTCCACAATACACAATTTTCCACAATGCAAAATCCATAGAGGAGTTTAAAAGGGGACTTGGTGTCTTTCTGGAGGGGAAGGATATTACAGGATATAAATCTTAGGTTAGTTGTTAATCCGGGTATACAGGCAGGTAGGAACTATTAGAGGTTGATCCAGGGATTAGTCTGATTGCCATTAGGGAGTCGGGAAGGAATTTTCCCCAAAAGGGCTAATTGGCTCCTGCCTCTTGGAGTTTTTTGCCTTCCTCTGGATCAACAACATAGAAGGATAAACAGGCTGAACTAGATGGACATTGTCTTCATTCGGCCTTACATACTATGTTACTATGTAAGGTGCAGTGTAAGGTTGTGCAATTGGTCCTGTTGGGAGTCCAATGACTGAGAGATTTTGTTCCAGCTTCAGGATGCAATCTGACAGAGACTGAACTTTCTGTATAATGGTCTGAATATCCAAAGCATGTTTTTCTACTATGCATCTGAGCTGAGATTCCAGGTTATGCTTTGTGGGTAAAGCACTTACCATCTTCCATAGTTCTTGTAGAGTGTGGGAGATATCTGCTGAGTGGGGAAAGGGTGTCTCTCTATTCTGCCTGTGGATGCCCTGGCTCTGTGTATATGGCCCAGAAGAGGGTGTGGGGTGTCACACTGAAAATATTTTCTGGGCTGTGTGGCTCATGCAACAGACCCGTACTTGCTGTGCCCCTCTCTGGCCGATGATGCTCTCTGCCTGACATCTGTACTGTCCGTGGCTGTGTGGGCAGCTGGGAACCCTCAGTGCTACTTGTGGACACCATGCTCTCCATGAGAGGGGAGGGAGCTAGATCTTGCTCTGGCTGTTTCCTCTGATTATAATGCCTGTGGAGACCTTCTTCTCTTTCTAGGGACATCTCTTGATTTTCTAGGGATGGGGACCCTCTGATCCATGTCTGCCTTGTTATGGCATGATTGGAGAGGATGGGGCTCCCTCTCTGTCCTATGGATCTCCTTCCCTCTTTTCTGGAAGATGGAGTTCTATTCTGGGTGAGCTTTACTGCACTGCAGTCTTCACTCACCCCTTCCTATGTGACAGTCTCCCAATGTGCAGCCACAGGCATCTGTATGTGCTGTATCCTCTGTTTGCTGCTTTCTCCTCTTCCCACATCTGGAGAGGTATCCATCCTGGCAGTGCTTCTTATCCATTTTCTCCAGCGGTGTCTGGGCAGATGCGTGTTCTGTCAGCGCCATGTTGGGAAGATGCCAGAATGAGGAACCTAAGCTCACGCTCTGCATATAGCGGCACAGCCGGGTTTCTCCCACTGCCTCTCCTGTTCATCTCTTCTTGCCTCCTCTATCCACGTCAAAAGAGGCTGTTTGGCAAGTGTTGGGCTCTGCTAGATCAATCTGACATGCTGCGTGTGTCTGGAGCTCTGGTGTTCAGTGTCCGCTCTCGTTCATGCCGAAGACCTTCAGGCTGGATTTTGTCCATCCTAGAGAGTTGAATGAGAATCAGTCCTTTACTTGTTTTATCCCTGATGAATTTATCCCTTATATGATTCTGTTCCTAGGGTTGACTACAAAAGTGTGCTTTCTTTATCTATCTATGTTTTTTCCAGTTTGTGCTTGGGAGATTATGCCATCTAATTCTGGGAAGGCACAATTAGTTTTACCATAGATTTATGAATTTTGCATCCAATTGATAAATTCAATCATGATGCGTTTTTTTCTTGGTGATCACATGGATCAGGTGTCCTTTCTACTCTAATGACTCTAGTCTGTATAAGGGGCAGAAGCAATGTTCAAGTCTTGACTATGCATAATGGCCTGCTTACATCCATTATCGCCGGTCTGATATACAAAAGGAGCTATATCTGGCTCATGGGAATCAGCCAGCTTCTTTGTTTCTATTAGCAGTCAGATAGTAAGAGCAGCGTAGGGTGTCTACTGAGTTAATAAATGACCCTGGAACTTCTGGGTCTAACCATCATATTCCTACCCCAGATCTTAGCACCATTTAGTACTCCTCATATATTTTGAGGTGCAGGGTGATTCCCCGTCCACTTGTTTATATTATGTTTGAGGTCTACACATGCATTTTGTTCTTGCTGTTATAAATGTAACATCCACATAACTACTAGAGATGAGCGAACGTGTTCGTCCGAACTTGATATCCGTGCGGATATTAGGGTGTTCGGGATGTTCGTTATTCGTAACGAACACCATGCGGTGTTCGGGTTACTTTCACTTCCTTCCCTGAGACGTTTGCGCGCTTTTCTGGCCAATTGAAAGACAGGGAAGGCATTACAACTTCCCCCTGCAACGTTTAAGCCCTATACCACCCCCCTGCTGTGAGTGGCTGGCGAGATCAGGTGTCCGCCTAATATAAAAGTTGGCCCCTCCCGCGGCTCGCCTCAGATGCCTGGTGAGTTAGATGAGGGACAGTGCTGTTTGTACCGGAGCTGCTGTAGGGAAAGAATTGGTAGTTAGTGTAGGCTTCAAGACCCCCAAAGGTCCTTATTAGGGCCACTGATAGCTGTGTGTTGGCTGCTGTTAGCAGTGGCAAATTTTTTTTCTTCTCAAAATCGCCTCTGCAGAGCGTTGCACCCGGCATTAGGGACAGAAGTGTTGCATAGGCAGGGAGAGTGTTAGGAGTGAGTGTAGCCTTCAAGAACCTCAACGGTCCTTTCTAGGGCCATATTTAACTGTGTGCAGTACTGTGCTGGCTGCTGTTAGCTGTGCTGCATATTTTTTTTCTTCTCAAAATCACCTCTGCAGAGCATTGCACCCTCCATTGATACTGCAGGGAAAGAATTGTGTAGGCAGGGCCACAACACAGTTATTATTCATTGAATATACGCAGTGCGGCCTTTTGCTTGTAAAACAAGTGAAAAAAATTCTATTTGACCTGCCTCTGTCCGTCCTAAGGGCTGTGGACACGTGTCGGCTGCGTGTGCAACGTTTAAAAATCAGACGCACCCAGCTACGTTTTACTGCTGGCTTCGCCATTTGCTTTCCTTAATTTGGAAAAAAAATACCTGCTCTGCCAGAGTTATAATAACTCTGCTACCCTCAAGTTCTGTGCCATATTAGCAGGGCCACAGCACAGTTATTAAACTTCTCATGTTCATTGAATATACGCAGTGCTGCCTTTTGGTGGAAAAAAACTGAAAAAAAAACTATTTGTCCTGCCTCTGTCCGTCCTAAGGGCTGTGTGTACGTGTCGGCTGCGTGTGCAACGTTTAAAAATCAGACGCACCCAGCTACGTTTTACTGCTGGCTTCGCCATTTGCTTTCCTTAATTGGGAAAAAAATACCTGCTCTGCCAGAGTTATAATAACTCTGCTACCCTCATGTTCTGTGACACATTAGCAGGGCCACAGCACAGTTATTAAACTTCTCATGTTCATTGAATATACGCAGTGCTGCCTTTTGGTGGAAAAAAACTGAAAAAATTTCTATTTGTCCTGCCTCTGTCCGTCCTAAGGGCGGTGGACACGTGTCGGCTGCGTGTGCAACGTTTAAAAATCAGACGCACCCAGCTACGTTTTACTGCTGGCTTCGCCATTTGCTTTCCTTAATTTGGAAAAAAAATACCTGCTCTGCCAGAGTTATAATAACTCTGCTACCCTCAAGTTCTGTGCCACATTAGCAGGGCCACAGCACAGTTATTAAACTTCTCATGTTCATTGAATATACGCAGTGCTGCCTTTTGGTGGAAAAAAACTGAAAAAATTTCTATTTGTCCTGCCTCTGTCCGTCCTAAGGGCGGTGGACACGTGTCGGCTGCGTGTGCAACGTTTAAAAATCAGACGCACCCAGCTACGTTTTACTGCTGGCTTCGCCATTTGCTTTCCTTAATTTGGAAAAAAAATACCTGCTCTGCCAGAGTTATAATAACTCTGCTACCCTCAAGTTCTGTGCCACATTAGCAGGGCCACAGCACAGTTATTAAACTTCTCATGTTCATTGAATATACGCAGTGCTGCCTTTTGGTGGAAAAAAACTGAAAAAATTTCTATTTGTCCTGCCTCTGTCCGTCCTAAGGGCTGTGTGTACGTGTCGGCTGCGTGTGCAACGTTTAAAAATCAGACGCACCCAGCTACGTTTTACTGCTGGCTTCGCCATTTGCTTTCCTTAATTGGGAAAAAAATACCTGCTCTGCCAGAGTTATAATAACTCTGCTACCCTCACGTTCTGTGACACATTAGCAGGGACACAGCACAGTTATTAAACTTAGATTATTCATTCACTAGAGGCAGTGGGGCCTTTCGTTTTCAAAAAAGGGAAAAAATTATATTTGGCCTGCAGTCTTGCGCCAATTTATTTCCTGCCTGTTAAATCAAATCACTGGTAATACAGCATGCTGAGGGGTAGGGGTAGGCCTAGAGGACGTGGACGCGGCCGAGGACGCGGAGGGCCAAGTCAGGGTGTGGGCACAGGCCGAGCTCCTGATCCCGGTGTGTCGCAGCCGACTGCTGCGCGATTAGGAGAGAGGCACGTTTCTGGCGTCCCCACATTCATCGCCCAATTAATGGGTCCACGCGGGAGACGGTTATTAGAAAATGAGCAGTGTGAGCAGGTCCTGTCCTGGATGGCAGAAAGTGCTTCGAGCAACCTATCGTCAACACGCAGTTCTGCGCCGTCCACTGCTGCAAATCCGAATCCTCTGTCTGCTGCTCCTCCTTCCTCCCAGCCTCCTCACTCCACTACAATGACACCTGCTCAGGAGCGGGAACACTCCCAGGAACTGTTCTCGGGCCCCTGCTCAGATTGGGCAGCAGCGGTTCCTCTCCCACCAGAGGAGTTTATAGTCACTGATGCCCAACCATTCGAAAGTTCCCGGGGTCCGGGGGATGAGGCTGGGGACTTCCGCCAACTGTCTCAAGAACTTTCTGTGGGTGAGGAGGACGATGACGATCAGACACAGTTGTCTTGCAGTGAGGTAGTAGTAAGGGCAGTAAGTCCGAGGGAGCAGTGCACAGAGGATTCGGAGGAAGAGCAGCAGGACGATGAGGTGACTGACCCCACCTGGTGTGCAACGCTTACTCAGGAGGACAGGTCTTCAGAGGGGGAGTCAAGGGCATCAGCAGGGCAGGTTGCAAGAGGCAGTGCGGTGGCCAGGGGTAGAGGCAGGGCCAGACCGAATAATCCACCAAGTGTTTCCCAAAGCGCCCCCTCGCGCCATGCCACCCTGCAGAGGCCGAGGTGCTCTAAGGTCTGGCAGTTTTTCACAGAGACGCCTGACGATCGACGAACAGTGGTGTGCAACCTTTGTTGCGCAAAGCTCAGCCGGGGAGCCAACACCAACAGCCTCACCACCACCACCATGCGCAGACATATGATGGCCAAGCACCCCACAAGGTGGGACGAAGGCCGTTCAGCGCCTCCGGTTTGCACCCCTGCCTCTCCCCCTGTGCCCCAACCTGCCACTGAGATGCAACCCCCCTCTCAGGACACAGGCACTACCGCCTCATGGCCTGCACCCACACCCTCATCTCCGCTGTCCTCGGCCCCATCCAGCAGTGTAGTTCAGCGCACCGTCCAGCCGTCGCTTGCGCAACTGTTGGAGCGCAAGCGCAAGTACGCCGCCACGCACCCGCACGCTCAAACGTTAACCGTCCGCATAGCAAAATTCATCAGCCTTAAGATGCTGCCGTATAGGGTTGTGGAAACTGAGTCCTTCAAAAGTATCATGGAGGCGGCGGCCCCGCGCTACTCAGTTCCCAGTCGCCACTACTTTTCCCGATGTGCCGTCCCAGCCCTGCACGACCACGTATCCCGCAACATTGTACGCGCCCTCACCAACGCGGTTACTGCCACGGTCCACTTAACAACGGACACGTGGACAAGCACAGGCGGGCAGGGCCACTACATCTCCCTGACGGCACATTGGGTGAATTTAGTGGAGGCTGGGACAGAGTCAGAGCCTGGGACCGCTCACGTCCTACCCACCCCCAGAATTGCGGGCCCCAGCTCGGTGCTGGTATCTGCGGAGGTGTATGCTTCCTCCACTAAAGCACCCTCCTCCTCCTCCTCTGTCTCGCAATCAAGATGTGTTAGCAGCAGCATGTCGCCAGCAGTCGGTGTCGCGCGGTGTGGCAGCACAGCGGTGGGCAAGCGTCAGCAGGCCGTGCTGAAACTACTCAGCTTAGGCGATAAGAGGCACACGGCCCACGAACTGCTGCAGGGTCTGACATAGCAGACCGACCGCTGGCTTGCGCCGCTGAGCCTCCAACCGGGCATGGTCGTGTGTGACAACGGCCGTAACCTGGTGGCGGCTCTGCAGCTCGGCAGCCTCCCGCACGTGCCATGCCTGGCCCACGTCTTTAATTTGGTGGTTCAGCGCTTTCTGAAAAGCTACCCACGCTTGTCAGACCTGCTCGTAAAGGCGCGCCGGCTCTGCGCACATTTCCGCAAGTCCCACACGGACGCTGCCACCCTGCGCACCCTGCAACATCACTTTAAGCTGCCAGTGCACCGACTGCTGTGCGACGTGCCCACACGGTGGAACTCTGCGCTCCACATGTTGGCCAGGCTCTATGAACAGCGTAGAGCTATAGTCGAATACCAACTCCAACATGGGCGGCGCAGTGGGAGTCAGCCTCCTCAATTCCTTTCAGAAGAGTGGGCCTGGTTGGCAGACATCTGCCATGTCCTTGGTAATTTTGAGGAGTCTACCCAGGTGGTGAGCGGCGATGCTACAATCATTAGCGTCACCATTCCTCTGCTATGCATCTTGAGAAATTCCCTGCAAACCATAAAGGCAGCTGCTTTGCGCTCGGAAACGGGGGCGGTGGAAGACAGTATGCCGCTGGATAGTCAGGGCACCCTCCTGTCTATTTCTCAGCGCGTACAGGAGGAGGAGGAGGAGCATGAGGAGGATGAGGAGGAGGGGGAAGAGACAGCTTGGCCCGCTGCTGACGGTACACCGGCTGATTGCCTGTCATCCTTTCAGCGTGTATGGCCTGAGGAGGAGGAGGAGGAGGATCCTGCAAGTGATCTTCCTAGTGAAGACAGCCATGTGTTGCGTACTGGTACCCTGGCACACATGGCTGACTTCATGTTAGGATGCCTTTCTCGTGACCCTCGCGTTGCACGCATTCTGGCCACAACGGATTACTGGGTGTACACACTGCTCGACCCACGCTATAAGGAGAACCTGCCCACTCTCATTCCCGAAGAGGAAAGGGGTTCGAGAGTGTTGCTATACCACAGGACCCTTGCGGACAAGCTGATGGTAAAATTCCCAGCCGACAGCGCTAGTGGCAGAAGGCGCAGTACCGAGGGCAAGGTAGCAGGGGAGGTGCGGAGATCGAGCAGCATGTACATCCCAGGCAGTGCAACAGTCTTTAAGGGCCTGGACAGCTTTATGGCTCCCCACCAAGACTGTGTCACCGCTCCCCAGTCAAGGCTGAGTCGGCGGGAGCACTGTAAAAGGATGGTGAGGGAGTACGTAGCCGATCGCACGACCATCCTCCGTGACGCCTCTGCCACCTACAACTACTGGGTGTCGAAGCTGGACACATGGCCTGAACTAGCGCTGTATGCCCTGGAGGTGCTTGCTTGTCCTGCGGCTAGCGTCTTGTCGGAGAGGGTGTTTAGTGCGGCTGGGGGAATCATCACAGATAAGCGTACCCGCCTGTCAACCGACAGTGCCGACAGGCTAACACTCATCAAGATGAACAAAGCCTGGATTTCCCCAGACTTCTCTTCTCCACCAGCGGACAGCAGCGATACGTAAGCAATACGTAGGCTGCACCCGCGGATGGAAGCTACGTTCTCTCTCACCATCCAAAACGGGGACATTTCTGCTTCATCAATCTGTGTCTAATATTCCTCCTCCTCCTCCTCCTCCTGCTACTCCTCCTGAAACCTCACATAATCACGCTGAACGGGCAATTTTTCTTAGGGCCACAAGGCTCACTCAAATAATTTTTCTAAACAATTTTTAAAAGTTTCAATGCGCTTAAAAGCGTTGGAACTGTAACTTGAACCAATTTTTCGTTACACTGGGCTGCCTCCAGGCCTAGTTACCACTTAAGCCACATTAACCAAAGCGATTAATGGGTTTCACCTGCCCTCTTGGCTGGCCATGGCCAATTTTTGGGATGTACATTAGTACTGTTGATACAGCAATTTTTGTGGGCCCTCGCCTACAGTGTAATCAAATAAATTTTTAGCCCACCTGCATTAAGCACGACATTACTACCTCAGCTGTGTTGGGCAATGCAATGGGATATTTCTATGTACCGCCGGTGGCTTCCTGGCACCCACCCATGCTGTGGGTCCACAGGGAGTTTAACCTACATGTGTCCACTTCTAAAGAACCCCAGTCAGACTGGGGCATGCAGTGTGGGCCGAAGCCCACCTGTATTACGCACGATATTACTACCTCAGCTGTGTTGGGCAATGCAATGGGATATTTCTGTGTACCGCCGGTGGGTTCCAGGGAGTCACCCATGCTGTAGGTGCACACGGAGTGTAACCTACATGTGTCCACTTGTAAAGAACCCCAGTCTGACTGGGGCATGCAGTGTGGGCCGAAGCCCACCTGTATTACGCACGACATTACTACCTCAGCTGTGTTGGGCAATGCAATGGGATATTTTTGTGTACCGCCGGTGGGTTCCAGGGAGCCACCCATGCTGTCGGTCGACAGGGACTTCACAATAGGGAGTTGTACCTGCCTGTGTCTATGAATTAAAAAGCCCGGTCTAACTGGGGCATGCAGACACCTTGACAGAATGAATAGTGTGTGGCACATAGGTTCCCCATTGCTATGCCCACGTGTGCAGCTCCTGATGGCGGTGGCACAGGATTCTATTTCTCATTGCTTCTGTACAGCATTGTGGGCTATCGCCCCGCCCCTTTTAAAGAGGGTCGCTGCCTAGCCGTGCCAACCCTGTGCAGTGTGTGCCTGCGGTCCCTCGTCATGGCAGACGCACTTCTAAATAGACATGAGGGTGGTGTGGCATGAGGGCAGCTGAAGGCTGCGCAGGGACACTTTGGTGTGCGCTGTGGGGGGGAGGGGGGGCGGTTGGGCAGCATGTAACCCAGTAGAAGTGGCAGTGGAGTGTCATGCAGGCGGTGATTGTGCTTTGTTGGAGGTAGTGTGGTGCTTAGCAAAGGTATGCCATGCTAATGATGGCTTTTCAGAAGTAAAAGTTGTTGGGAGGGGGGGGGGCCCACTCTTGCCGGTATTCTGGCTTAATAGTGGGACCTGTGAACTTGAGATGCAGCCCAACATGTAGCCCCTCGCCTGCCCTATCCGTTGCTGTGTCGTTCCCATCACTTTCTTGAATTGCCCAGATTTTCACACATTAAAACCTTAGCGAGCATCGGCGAAATACAAAAATGTTCTGGTCGCCCATTGACTTCAATGGGGTTCGTTATTCGAAACGAACCCTCGAACATCGCGGGAAGTTCGTTTCGAATAACGAACACCCGAACATTTTGGTGTTCGCTCATCTCTAATAACTACCAATGCAAGCAGTATATGAGGTACCCAGCATCAGTTGACCCATAAAAGAAAGTGGTACTTTCGAATATACAGTTAGGGCCAGAAATATTTGGACAGTGACACAAGTTTTGTTATTTTAGCTGTTTACAAAAACATGTTCAGAAATACAATTATATATATAATATGGGCTGAAAGTGCACACTCCCAGCTGCAATATGAGAGTTTCCACATCCAAATCGGAGAAAGGGTTTAGGAATCATAGCTCTGTAATGCATAGCCTCCTCTTTTTCAAGGGACCAAAAGTAATTGGACAATGGACTCTAAGGGCTGCAATTAACTCAGAAGGCGTCTCCCTCGTTAACCTGTAATCAATTAAGTAGTTAAAAGGTCTGGGGTTGATTCCAGGTGTGTGGTTTTGGATTTGGAAGCTGTTGCTGTGACCAGACAACATGCGGTCAAAGGAACTCTCAATTGAGGTGAAGCAGAACATCCTGAGGCTGAAAAAAAAGAAAAAATCCATCAGAGAGATAGCAGACATGCTTGGAGTAGCAAAATCAACAGTCGGGTACATTCTGAGAAAAAAGGAATTCACTGGTGAGCTTGGGAACTCAAAAAGGCCTGGGCGTCCACGGAAGACAACGGTGGTGGATGATCGCCGCATACTTTCTTTGGTGAAGAAGAACCCGTTCACAACATCAACTGAAGTCCAGAACACTCTCAGGGAAGTAGGTGTATCTGTCTCTAAGTCAACAGTAAAGAGAAGACTCCATGAAAGTAAATACAAAGGGTTCACATCTAGATGCAAACCATTCATCAATTCCAAAAATAGACAGGCCAGAGTTAAATTTGCCGAAAAACACCTCAAGAAGCCAGCCCAGATCTGGAAAAGTATTCTATGGACAGATGAGACAAAGATCAACCTGTACCAGAATGATGGGAAGAAAAAAGTTTGGAGAAGAAAGGGAACAGCACATGATCCAAGGCACAACACATCCTCTGTAAAACATGATGGAGGCAACGTGATGGCATGGGCATGCATGGCTTTCAATGGCACTGGGTCACTTGTGTTTATTGATGACATAACAGCAGACAAGAGTAGCCGGATGAATTCTGAAGTGTACCGGGATATACTTTCAGCCCAGATTCAGCCAAATGCTGCAAAGTTGATCGGACGGCGCTTCACAGTACAGATGGACAATGACCCCAAGCATACAGCCAAAGCTACCCAGGAGTTCATGAGTGCAAAAAAGTGGAACATTCTGCAATGGCCAAGTCAATCACCAGATCTTAACCCAATTGAGCATGCATTTCACTTGCTCAAATCCAGACTTCAGACGGAAAGACCCACAAACAAGCAAGACCTGAAGGCTGCGGCTGTAAAGGCCTGGCAAAGCATTAAGAAGGAGGAAACCCAGCGTTTGGTGATGTCCATGGGTTCCAGACTTAAGGCAGTGATTGCCTCCAAAGGATTCGCAACAAAATATTGAAAAAAAAATATTTTGTTTGGGTTATGTTTATTTGTCCAATTACTTTTGAGCTCCTAAAATGTGGAGTGTTTGTAAAGAAATGTGTACAATTCCTACATTTTCTATCAGATATTTTTGTTCAACCCTTTAAATTAAACGTTACAATCTGCACTTGAATTCTGCTTTGGAGGCTTCATTTCAAATCCAATGCGGTGGCATGCAGAGCCCAACTCGCGAAAATTGTGTTACTGTCCAAATATTTCTGGCCCTAACTGTATAACCCCTGATGATACCATTAATTTGTTTGAAACGCACCTAAAATCAAACAATGGTCCTTTTGGTCAATTCATAGTTGTCATAAAGGAGATTATCGCTAATTACGTTACTAGATGGGTGCTACAATGAATGTGTGTTATGTGTTATGTCTATTGATATTGATTTTTTGACATTACAACTAGAGATGAGCGAGCGTACTAGTTTAGACAAATTACTTGAGCGAGTATGGGCATTTTCGAGTATATGCCTGCTTGTCCAAAAGGATTCGGGGCCCAGCGAGCGGTGAGTTGCGGGAGTGAGCATGGAGAAGCAGGGGGGAGAGAGAGAGATCTCCCCCCTGTCCCCCCCCCTCCGCCAGCTTCCGCTGGCCCTGGAATCTTTTTGGGCAAGCAGGCATGTACTCGAAAATGCCCATACTTGCCTGAGTAAATTCCCTTAATGAGTACGCTCGCTCATCTCTAATTGCAACCAAATTTAAAATTATAGAACATCCAACACTAACTATTAATACAGGCATCTGGTGTTTTATCACCTATGAGGTTACATTTGAACAGTGGCATCTACATATAAACAATGTACTTTCACCTCCATTAACAATCATTATGATGCCAAGGGCCCTGTAGCACACACAATTTAATAAATCAAAGATCGTGGTGTGTATTACACGTATATGTTTTGGCGATAACCAACTACAGAGGGAGATCCAACTATTTCTTAGGCCTTAGTCAGACGGGCGTTTTTTCGCGCTATTTGCGGATCGCATGACGGATGTGCATCCGCAAATCGCGTGACCGGTGCGCGCAAGTCGCCCGCAAATCGCCCGAAAATCTGCTCCTAGCCGCGTTTCATTAGAAACGGGCCGGAGCTGTCCAGCGCATTGCATTCAATGGAGACGGCAATACAGCCGTCTCCATTGAAAGCAATGCGCTGCGGGCGAGCCCGGGATGAATTGTCGGTAAGGGCTTAAATATATAAGCCCTTACCTGCAATTCATCCTAAAATGTGTAAAAATAAAAAAAAATTGTATACTCACCTTCTGCCGGAGCTCCGCGCGGCCGTCCTGCAGTGGGTGTGAAGGGGGTGTGAGTCAGACCTGCCCCTGATTGGCTCAGCGCTGAGAGGCAGCAGTCACTCACCCATTCATGAATTCATGAATGGATGTGTGAGTGTTTTCAGCCTCTGATTGGTCAGGGCTGTGACCAATCAGAGGCAGATCATTCAGCAGGCGGGGATTTTAAAGCCCCGCCGGCTGAATAGTGTCAGGAGAACTGACAGCGGCCGCGGCTGGACTCCGGCTGCAGCGGAAAGGTGAGTATACAATTTTTTTTTATTTTAACACATTTTAGGATGAATTGCCGGGAAGGGCTTATGTATTTAACCGCTTCCCGACAATTCACCCCGCGCACGCCGGCAGCCCATTGCTTTCAATGGAGCGGCTGTATTGCCGCTCCATTGAATTCAATGTGCAAACATCGTTCTTCTCTGCCACAGCTGTTACAGCTGTGGCAGAGAAGAATAATTTGTCTTCTATATGTTCTCAATGGGGTCGGCGCTGCTGCCGCCGGCCCCATTGAGCGCATATACAGAAGAGAACAGGAATCGCAGATCGCAGATAGGTGCGATCTGCGATTTTTTGTTCTATAATTTATCGGACGAGCGCATAAAAAGCGCTCATGTGTCCGATAACATTGCAAAGCAATGGTTTTAAAAAAATCGCCGGACGCATGCGCATGCGCAAATCGCGGCTAAAAACGCCCGTCTGACTAAGGCCTTAGTGTGTTTCTCCCTCCTCCCTTCTTTTGTATTTTTTGTTTTAGGGTTTATACTTTGCTGTCACATCCAGGGGCTTCACCTTGTGGTCAATGGGTCCGGCAGCAGCAGTGCTGACCCCATTGACAACAAACAGAGAAGATCACAATCCTCTTCATCTCTGTGGAGAGTCCCCACGGATGATTTCTTCATCTTCGTGGGGAGTCCCCTCATCACTAAATACTGTGACATGGGGACTCTGCGCAGGGATGAAGAATTTCCCTGCCACAGCTGCCACAGTTGTGGCACAGGAGCATGATTTACTTTAATTGCTTTCAATGGAGCCGGCGCTTCTGCAGCCCCATTGAAAGCAATGGGCTGCCGGCAACCTCTGCAGTGATTTTCGGAGAAGGGCTTTAAAGATAAGCCCTTCCCCTAAAATCATCCATAGGATACGTAAAAAATTAAAAATATATATACTCACCTCTCTGCTGCTGCCGGGGCTCAGGCGCATATAGCTGCTTGGCCTTCCTGAACTGCTCTGAAGTTCTTTCAGCAGGTGGGGATTTAAAACCCCCGCCTGCCGAAAGGGCTGTGTCTGATTGGCTGAGTGCTAAGGCAATCACAGGCAGCGCTCAGCCATTCATTAAAATTTATTCATACCATGCTCAGCTGTTAAAATGTTTTTTGTTTTTTTTAAATAGTAGCAAAACCCCTTTAACTGAATCTGGCACCGCATTCAGCAAATCTTGAAGTGCACTCAAGATGGGGGTTTGGTGCCTTCATTAATTGGCCCAATAAAACATCAAGAAAACTACATCCTACAGAGTGGGCCATAGAAAAGTAGCCCTACATCAGACTTTTGTGAAAGCTGTTTAAAGGAAAATCTGTCTTTGTTGTTCCTTGTTAGCCAATCATAACATCTTTATTTTCTTAAACTGCTGAAGAAAAATGAAAGCTGAGCTGTGATTGGTTGCTATGGGCAACATTAAGTTTCTTTTAGATAGCTTTCACAAGTTACTTTTTCATTATCCATCCTGTAGAATAGCAACTACATTGTAAATCCTTTAAAGATATACTCAAGCCAACCAAAAAAGATTTGTAGGTTTCCTTCAGGGTCTTTTCTCTAGTGGTCCTTTTTTGATGATGATGATTGCGTTTTCTTTGACCTTTTTTTCTTATTGGTGTTTGTTTGGTTACATGTAGGTTTTTCAAACAGTTTCTTTGCCTATACAGAATCTAATTTGAAAAAATGACATTCCCAGAGCATGCTGTGATTTTCAAAAATAACCATAAGCCTAAATAACACACCACTAGTGTGGAAAAACGCCAATTCAAAAATGTGTTATTTGAAGTTCATGTCATAATTTCCTATAGACCTAAAGTATACATCTGAACACTTTATTTACATTAACATGCAGGATAAAAGTGCTGGCAGCAAAACCACAAAGAGAGGTGGGGTTTTGAAAAAAAAAAACAATAAAGTGTGCCATTCCAGCCTAAGGGCTTATTCAGATGACCGTATATCGGCCGGGTATTCACGCCAGCTGATATACGGCGTCTCTCTCTGCAGGGGGAGAAAGCTGGAAGAGCCGGGAGCAGTGCTCTGAGCTCCCACCCCTCTCTGCCTCCTCTCCACCCCCTCTCCGACCCTCTGCACTATTTGCAATGAGAGGAGGCAGGACGGGGGCGGGTCTAAGTTTTGGGAATTAGCTCCGCCCCTGTCCCACCACCGCTTATTGCAAATAGTGCAGAGAGGGGAGAGGGGGTGGAGAGTTGGCAGAGAGGGGGCGGGAGCTCAGAGCACTGCTCCCGGCTCTTCCAGCCTCCTCCCCCTGCAGAGAGGGACGCTGTATATCGGCCGGCGTGAATACGCGGCCGATATACGGTCATCTGAATAAGCCCTAAATGTAATTTATTATGTTCCATAGCACTTCAGTTTCCAGAATATATTTGTATTCAAAATAATTATTTTTGACCAATTATAAACCTTTGTGTATCAGGTTATGGAAACGGTGCTGCATTTATACTGTATGTTTAACAACATGGAATTTGCTTGATTGTTTTGGTTAATTTTCTTATGGCTCCCAAGACTTCTTTGTTCCTCAGGCTATATACAAATGGGTTTAACATTGGAACCACAGCTATATAAAACATTGAGAGAATTTTGTCCTGTTTTTCAGAATCTTTAGACTCAGGTTTCAAGTACACGAAAGTGCTTGGTCCATAGAATAATAAGACAGTAATGATGTGTGATGAACAGCTAGTAAATGCCTTGAGTCGTCCTCTTGCTGAGTGCATTCTTAATATTGCAGAGATAATTCTTACATATGAGGTCAAAATTAACATAAAAGTAAAAACTATCAAACAGATGTCTTCCACAAAAACAACTATTTCTCTTCCTGTGGTGTCACTAAAAGAAAGTGCTATTAAACTTCTAGACTCACAAAAGAAGTGGTTGATCTTGTCAGAGTAACAAAATGATATTGTGGCTATCATTATGGTTAACATTAGGGAATTCACAGCACTGAAAACCATGTTGGAAGTTGCTAAAATAAAACAAACTTTCTTTCTCATGATCAAAGAATAATGTAAAGGAGAACAAACCGCCACATAGCGATCATAAGCCATACAGGCCAGAGTGTTATTCTCAGCAACAGCACAGAATAAGAAGAAGTAGAGCTGAGTGAGGCACCCAAAGAAGGAGATTGTCTTGTCTTCTGTTATAATAATTGACAACATCTTCGGAACAATAGCAGACACATAGATGATATCAATAGAAGAAAGATTACACAAGAAGAAGTACATGGGAGTGTGAAGTTGGGGTGCAGTGCATATCAGGACAATGATAATCAGATTTCCCACCACTGCTAGCAGATAAATGAATAAAAACCCAATAAATATAAGAATTTCATTTATTCTGGAGGTGGAGAATGGAGTCAGGTAGAATTCGGTCACTGTAATGTTTTCAAAGTCATTCATCTTGAGTATTTGTGATAAAACAAAGAAAAACTGATTTTTTGTGAATGGTTAGAACTTCTCTGCAGATAATACTTAAATGATGTACATTTGCAATACTGTAGAATGTAGATATATAACATGAATAACAGCTAATAATAAAATAAATAATACATTTGTGCTTACTGAATGAAAATCTGTATACAAAGATAGAAGAGCCTGTCCATGAGGACTCACAATCTATGAGGGAAAGAGGTAAAAGAAAGTAGGAGAGCCAATACAGTTGTGTAATCCTTACAAGATTATTGCAGCCTGTAAACTTTCCAAAAGAGATCGTTTTTTAGGTTACTCTTGGAAGTTCCTATAATGGTGAGTCAAAAGTGCTGGGGTACCAAGTTCCAGAGTATAGGGGATGTGCTTAAGAAATCTAGGAGATGATTATTGGAGGAACAGAGAAGGTCTTGGGAGCTACTGGAGATTATGTGTGGAGCAGCATCTAGAATATAAGGCTGACACATAGTTGTAGTGATCCAAATTTATCACTACAAAAAGAATGCGTTACAATACTAGTAGTGTGCACAGGAACACACGGTAAGGGACTTACAATACTAGTAGTATGCACAGGTACGTACGGCACGGGTATGTTACAATACTGGTAGTGTGCACAGGTACGCACTGTGCGGGACTCCCCGACTCTCACCCACGCCAATGTCCCTTCCTAGAGGTAGCCCCAAAGTGGACAGGTCCAGGCCGCCAACACTGACCCTACGCTGCCTTGTGGCAAGACAGGAAGGAACCACCATACCTATGCAGAAAACAACTTACTGGTACCGACAGGCTAGGCTGAAAGGATGGACAAATATGACAGGAAAAACTGGTAAACCCGCAGCAGCTACTAACAGCAGTAGCAGAACACTCGGCACAAACTCGGAACAGGTCAAAGTACCAGAGCCAGAACTCAGCAGGTCTGAACAACAGGACTGCTCAGGGATCACTGGGAAAAATAATAGTCAACTCCCAGGCAGCAAGATCTGGATCTTATGGGGAGGCGGGAGAAGCTGATTGGCAGACAGACATGTTAATCACCACCACACCTCACAGACACTAGCAGGGTAATTAACCTAGGCACAGGAGCTGTTAACTCTGGCTTGTCAGGACAGAACCTACAGACACTAGGTGTGCTGGCAAATATTTAACCAAGTGCTGACAGATGTAACAGAATGTATATAGTTTATTTAAATGTGTGTATGTCACTTTAAGGTACATTTGCTTTAAAATGAATTTGTGATCAGAGGACCAACAACTACCAATAAACCAAAAACTTTGTTAGTAGCATGACCAGGGAGGGAATACAACTATCCGACTGCCCTTCACTCCGGCCTGCTGTGAACTGGCATCATGAACTATCACTATCATCATGCCTATTCCACATATTTCCCCCTTTTTCACTTGTAATGGAGCATTTGGAAGTCAGGATTTGTAGTCCCAATGAACCCTAGCTGATCCTGAACATCATGCTGCATATTGATAGGACAAGCTGTGGACAGACTTATATGTTATCAGCAGTTTTTTAAATTAAGTTTGCTCATTAAATCACTCAAGAGGCTACATTGTTCAGTGATGAGATATTGCCTCCATACTATTACTAAAAAAAGACACAATATGAAAAAATAAATAAATTTAACTCACCTACAAGCACTGTGCGGCCCTTCTCCCCGTCCCAGCAGTCTTCTGCATTCTGGTGGCAGGAGATTGAAAAATACCCACCTCCAGAAAGCGCTGCCTGTGATTGGCTGAGTATTGTGACCAATCAGAGGCAGTGCTCTGCTGTCATTCAATGAATAGCAGAGCGCTTCTTCTGATTGGTCACAGCATTCAGGCAATCATAGGCAGCACTCAGCCCTTCTGGGCACTCTCCTTGGGGAGGGACTATACCATCCCCTGATCCATTCACCCCCTGGGTATCTCCGCACACGTTTTGGGTACTATCCTAAAGGAGACACAACACCGCTTCTGACCCACATCATAGGCCCCTCACAGACTAAGCGAGAATCCTATTGCACACTGATGAGGGGCAAGTACCCTGAAATAGTCTGTCTGTGCATGGTTTCTGGCTTGGTTTAATATTCCCAATCATTCCTGACTTGTTATAAGGTCACTTTGAATTGAAGGAGTGCTTCCATCCAACAGATGGCGCTGTAAAGGTATTTTTCTATCTTTATTATTTGCATAAAGATCAGAAAATGAACACAGTGTTTACTTTTAGTCTGTAGCAAATCAAAAATGTGTGTGAGTGAAAGCTGTATTCATGAAACAACATGTATTTTTTATTAACACTATTTGCAAAGTTGCTTGTATTGTTCATTATTTGACATATTGGAGTAATACAAGTACCACAAGGAAGGAAATATTTGTGCAGACTACAAAAGGAAAAAAAATATCTATTGATCTGGACATTAAGACTCCATTGACCTCTGATTATGAAAGGGATGAAATTACGTACAGGGTGAGGAAAACGTCTGGACACACCTGTTTAACTGCTGTAATAATGATAAAATTGATTTCCAATGTGTGATAGAGCAATAAGGTAAAACAGACCCTTCTAGTGAGTCTCTGAGTAAATTCCAGCCAAGACTGATAAATCACACGACTCCCTTCCCATTTGAAAAACCTGATCTAAATTCAGTATGGTTGAGTTCAAAATGGTCACCCCCGAAAACATCTTCTCCACTAAAAAATGCAGCCTCCCTTCCAATTAATACTTTCACACATTCAAAGTCAATTTTTTTATTATTACACCAGCTGAACGCATGTGTCAAGACTTTTACCTTACCCTGTATATAGCTATATATAAATCTTTATCAGGATTTATTATATATATAATTCCATATATATTATATTCAACTCCAAATGACGCTTGGAAGCAATGCTCCTTTGGTATCTCTGACTTCTATTGCCCATCTTATTACTTTAATTCAAGAGCGTTCTTGTTCAAATAGGTATTGGGCTGCTAAACTACATTTACACACTGCAAATCTGTTGCAGAACTTTCTGTGACCGTCCCATTAATCTGCAGAAATCCATGTATATACTGCAGAAAAATTCCTATCCAATAGTGATGAACAATCTTTTGAAAAGTTCAGCTTCCCATGGTCTATGAACTTTTGCAAAAAGTTTGGTTTGTTCCGAATTAGTTCGAACTCAGGTGGAAGTTCACTAATACCCCTAAAACTGGTTTAGAACACTGCCCAAGAACCATAAAAGTCCGGTATAACATTCTGAATGTTAGGATGCTTTCATATGAGATGGAATATTCGGCAACAGCGTTGTGGATTATTCCATTCTGGATTTCCATATCAAAGTCCACAAAACTAACTACAGATTTTGATGCAAAATTGCCAGCAAAATTCTGCCATTTTCAATGCCACATCAAAATCCGCATGTTAAATCACTCACCGGAGACCAGCAAATACCGCAAAAGCTCCAGAAGAAGCCCAGGAACCTGGCGATGTCCAGGAGAAGAGCTTCCAGACCCCCTCTGGCTAAGCTGGAATCCTTCTTCACAGCGCGCAGGTCCTCCTCTACAATGGCCGCGGGACAGCGCTGGCTTCCGATCCGGCGGAGAGAGAGCACATTGGCTGTACACAGCATCCCCCAAATGAGGAGGGAGAAGAAGGAAGTGCCGGGGGATTCGTCAGGGACAGCGGCAGTGAGCAACGGGAGATAACCTTACCTTGCAACGAGAGGTCAGTAAAAAAAAGGGGACATTATCTCAGGGCTCCTGTCACACAAGATGGCGCTGACCACGTTATTGCAGGAGGGTAAATCACAATCTAGCAGCCCAGCAAAACAGCGCCAAAAAATGTCCACTGCAGAAGGAGAGGAATTGTACAATGCACACACACATGAAAAAGCTGGATGGTCTTGCAGCATCTAAGAAACCAGTGATTGAGCTATATATAAAAGAAGCAGTGATGGCCCTCAGAGATACCATCCAAGCTGATATACTGATCCTAACCTCAAAAGTAAATTCCTTGTTACTGGACAATAATAACAAAATGGAAAAAAACGACAAGAAAATGGAAGAAATAGTTAAACCACATAACTCCCTGATAGGCGCTCATTATGACCTGGAGGATAAAGTCACCAAACTACAACACAAGCTAACCGACTTAGAAGATAGAAATAGACGCAACAACATAAAAATACGGGGTATACCAGAAAAAGTAACAAACGCTGATATCCCAAACTATATTACACAGTTCATGCAAACACTACTTCCAAATATACTCAAGACCTACTTCCAAATATACTCAAGACCGCTCAAGACCTAAAAATTGATAGGGCACACAGACAACCTCGCCCGAAATTCCTAAAGCAAAACAATCCCAGAGATGTTATTGCAAGGATCCATTATTTACGCACAAAAGAAGCCCTCATGAACGTGGCCAGGAGACCACAACCCCTGCCGAGTCCATATTCTGACCTACGCCTCTTTGTTTATTTATCACAAGCAACATTTGAGGCGAGAGGAAGCTTTGCAGGGGTAACTGCATCATTGAGGAAGGCGAATATCCCCTATAGATGGGGGTTTCCCACCAAAGTCATTGCCATTAAAGATAGCATACATGATATCTTTCAAAATCCAGAGTCAGCAACTAATGTTCTGAAAACCTGGGGATTGGCAATTCAAGAAATTCCCTACCCGCATGCAAATGCCGGATCAAAAAGGGGCCAACAAAATGAAGAATGTGACACCTCCCCCTAGAAACAAACCGAAAATCTTCTCTTAGTAATGTTTTGTGGACACCGGAGACAAAAAAGAACTAAGTGAAGTGCCGTCCCGTTGCAGCTGGACTTTCACCCCTACTGAATATGCAAGTATTAACTTGCTATAGTTCTCTTAAAATGTTTCTTTATTTTGTCCTCTAGAAGCTAGCTGCTATGTCTAGTTTTTCCCTACTAACCAAGGGAACTCGCAAAGAGTGGGGGTAATAATAGCGTTCAGAGAAAGTGTTACATTCACAATAGATAGACAGATTTGCGATCCAAAGGGGTGCTAGATAATCTTGACTGGTTCACTTAAAAATAAACAAATAACACTAGTAAATGTTTATGTTCCAAACACAAAACAAATACATTTTCTAAATAAACTCATGAAAAAAATTAATCGGGTAGCGAGAGGTCCAGTGATGCTGTGCGAAGACTTTAATTTGGTTCCTGACAGGGATATCGACTTAACTAACCCAAAAACAATAAGAAACGCCACTCTGGCTCCATGGATACATGAAAGAGCACTATATGACCCCTTCCGGTGTATTAACGCCTCGTCTAGAGAGTATACATACTATTCAACAAGGCACAAAACTTTCTCCCGAATAGACCTATGCCTAGTAGAAAGAACTCTCCTTGCGTCAATTACAAAAGCAGAGATCAACACCGCTACATGGTCCAATCATGCCTCGATTGTTACATCATTTAATTTGGGAAACTCTAGCCAACCAAGCAAAACATGGAGAGATAACACATATTTGATGGGCCTAACAAAATATAAAGAAGAAATCCAGAATGCTTTATTGGAATACTTTAAATTTAATGACACCCCAAACATGGACCCAACGAATCTCTGGAATGCCCACAAAGCTTATATGAGAGGCATCCTTATAAAACTAGGATCCAAATATAAAAAAGAAAAAACAAAATAAAAATGGATGATGTTCTCACCCAAATACACCTTAAAGAAATTGAACTTCAATAATCTCCCTCAAAAAGGACCCATGACGATCCACACAAATTAAGACTTGAACTACGTAGAATATTTTTGGGTGATTTTGAGAGGGAAGTTAATTCCCAACGAGGAAACATATACTCCTCAATCAATAGTCCCTCGAGATGGATGGCCAACTTAATAAGGAAAAAAACTATAAAAGCTAATATACACTACATATGGAATCAACAAGAAAAAGATGTAAAATATACACCCGAAACAAATAGCAGAAGAATTTCGCTCTTATTATAGTAAATTATATAACTTGAAAAATGAAACTCAATTAGAACAACGAAATAGTGCATCTATCCAGGAATTCCTAAGGCGGGTTAATTTGCCAACTCTAAAATCAGCCCAAGCTGAATTTCTGAACACGCCGATATCTATCCCTGAAATAGCGGATACAATATCAACGTTAAAAAACCAAAAAGCCCCGGGACCCGATGGGTATTCTGCTGAATATTATAGAACTTTCATAACAACATTATTACCACACATAAATAACTTGTTCAATGCAACTATGAAGAGGGGTAGCTTTCCCAGGGAGATGCTTCAGGCGACAATAGTGGTCTTACCCAAACCTGGCAAGGAACCAAATACTCCTGCAAATTTTAGACCTACATTGCTGCTCAACATAGACATAATGCCAAAACACTAGCACGTAGAATGTTAAAGATCCTTCCGGATATAATCCACTCAGATCAAATAGGTTTTGTGAGGGGCAGACAGGCCTCGGATGGCACATGTAAAACTTTAAATTTATTACACTCAATAGAGATTTCTCAGATGCTGACAATTATGTTAGCTCTAGATGCTGAAAAGTCATTCAATAAGTAAGTATACACACAAGTCACAGCAGCACCACGTAATAAGAGGTATTCTCCAAGATACGTACTTGTCTTGCAAGCCCCAATCCGGACCCGGACACCTGGGATCCGCTATTCCAAATTCCAAACATCCACCAGGAGAGGCAGCAAGTAAATGGGATCCTTCATCCAGAAAGCATACAGAGTCGGGTTAAAATAACCTCCCAATCTTTATTGTTAAAAGACTGGCATTCTACAGCGACGTTTCAGCCAAGATCACTATGGCCTTTGTCAAGCTTGACAAAGGCCATAGTGATCTTGGCCGAAACGTGAGTGAGAGCTGCCTCTGATTGGCTGAGGGCTGTGACCAATCAGAGGCAGCCCATTCAGCAGGTGGGGATTTTAAATCCTAACCTGCTGCATCCTACAGAGAGCAGTTCAGGAGAACTGCCGGCCGGCCGCGGCTGAACTCCGGCTGCAGCAAAAAGGTGAGTATACATTTTTTATTTTTACACATTTTCAGGATGCTTTTCAGAGAAGGGCTTATATTTTAAGCCCTTCCCCGAAAATTCATACAGCGCTTGCCGGCAGCCCATTGCTTTCAATGGAGCCAGCTGTATTGCCGGCTCCATTGAATTCAATGGGCGAACATCGTTCTCCTCTGCTGCTAGGTGCAGAATTTTCAGCGAATCGTGGGTCTCGGTCACGCGATTTGCAGTGTGACTGAGCCCTCAGATGGCACTATACTCCCTCACTGCTACTCAATAGATCAAATATTGGAGACAGTTTTGTTGGAGGGAGGGTGGTAAAAAAGGTTCACTGTCACACATTTTCTGGTCTTGCACAAAAATAAAATGTTTCTGGGATAAAGTAATTCATTTTCTACAAAAAAATCTAATGAGCTGTCATATTCCCAGAGACGCCAAATTGTTTCTACTATTGATAGGTACAGAAAAATTTCCAAAAAATGTCAAATCATTATTAGCACACTCTTTAATGACAGCTAAAACTATCATTGCAAAATACTGGAAAAATCCAAACCCCCCAGAAATAGAGGAGTTCAAAAACCGTATGGCGGAACAATACATGTTTGAAAGTTGGTTGGCGTATCGTGGCAATTTTATGAGCAAATTTGACGAGATCATACTAATGACTAGCTTATAGATTCCTAGTTATAGAGTTGATGTTCATCTTTTCTATTTTCTGTTTTACAACAATAGAAGTTCAATAAAAAAAAAAAAAAACAAACACTGAATATGTCGCTATATAATCAACCATCAAAAAAAACTGTGCCCTGGGTATGTGCATTAGAAATACATTATAAGATAAAATAAATGTAATTCATACCAGGAGCACATGAAATTTGACTATATGTTAGACTACTAATGCATTTCTTTGTATCTGATTGACGGCATAAGTTGTTGTAACTTTCATATTTCTTGGAAAAAAAACCCACTACAAATGTATTGAAGTAAGATCCGCATGTTAGCAGTGCTGGTTTTGGTGCTGAATATGCTGCAGGAGAGCACATTCTGTAATGCTGAGGGAAATATTCCGTCCAGTGTCAAAGGTCCCTTCTAAGGGCTTTTATGGCTCTTAAACAGTGTTATACACCAGTGTTCAGGACTAGTGTTAAGTGAACTGAATCAGTAGAACCTTATTTCAGGTAAAAGTTTGCTAAAAGTTTGGTTTGAGTTTGTGCCAAATTGAACCTTTAGTAAAGTTCAACCCAAAACAGGGTTCTACTGGTTCGACTCGCTCAACACAACTATTCAATTGTATTGGACAGATTTTTAGTTGCAAAGATATCTGCAACAAATCTGCAATGTATACAGATATCCTGAATGTTCTCATTTTACAAGTGATTTCTACACATCAGTCTTTTATCACTAATTATTAATAAATTAGTAAATATATTAATTAATTAGAAAATATAAAATGTAATATCTTTGCTCAAAATGTGCAATGTTAATGGTAAATGAATGATACCTACTGTACAAACTGATAGATTTCATCATAAGAAAATACTTCACAGAGCACGGTTCTGAGTAAAAGCAGGATATATATAAAGGATTATGCTTATATTTTACTCACGGTTTTAATGATATTTATATACCCTAGAGCGAGAAAGCTTGTTTCACCCTTGTGGCATCTTATCTCAATTTAGCTTAAGTGTTTTGCTAGAATATTCAGTAGGGAAGAACATTATTCTAGTGATGATTATATTCATTTTTTAATAATAAGGGTCAGTGCTTCCATTTTATGTAAATCAAGAATATGAATTCATGAATTGATGGATCACCAGTGTAATGACCCTTATCATATTCAGAGAACAAGCCCTATGTACAACTAACCGATAGACACACCATAGGGGCTAAATTATGTGGCTGCTGTGTCATTCATTAGGGAGAATCCCAGTCCTGGTTGGTCAGCTAGATTATAGCTGTTGGATAATCGGGTCATTGGAAGAGTTATGAAGGCAAAAAAAAAATTAATTAAAAAATCAGACTTTTCTAAAGTGGGTGACGAAAGGCTGGTTGCAGGATTGACAGTCTTATTAGCTCAGTGAAATGCTAGAAAAAGAAAAGTTAGAATGGCTCATATGAAAGTATGTAGAAATAATATACATATAAGGAAGGATGTAGTATTTGTGGAATCTTGCTCACCTATTTTGGTCATTTGCCAGACACAACAAGCAATCATGCATATGATAGAGTCACTCAGGGTACAGTCACCTTTTCTGGATTTGAATGGCCACCAGTAAAGGAATATAGACCACAAAAAAAGACAAGGGGGGAATGGCGCACAGTGGAAGAACTAGAAAATAAATGTAAGTGCCAATAAAATAAAATGGGAGGGAAGACAAGTTACATAATCAAAGTTTTCTTCTCTTGGATCTAATTATAATTATAATCATAATACAATTTGTCTGAAAGCTCTCCTGGATTTTCTGGGCTGTTGAGCCGCGATCCTAGTGCTTCTGTGGTCTCTCATCCCTCGCAGTGTATACACAATTTTATCATTTATTTCTAATGCCTTCTGCTGAGTGACATTCCCCTTATGTTCTTTTGTGGTCCATTTTGGAGGATTTTTACTACCTAGAGTTGACAAGGCAACTCACCTGTCTGGGGTAGCAGTTTGGGCTACTTATCCTATTTCTGTGGTTTAAGGGCTCTTCTGGGTCTATAGAGTGACACCTACTGGTGTAAGACAACCGGCGTTTACATTTGTGTTCTCTCTTTGCTTCTACTTAAGTGTATGCTATAAATTTGAGTTTTTGATGTAAAGGAAAATAGGCAGAGAAAAGTGCAAGACTGGCGCTATTCTTTTTTCATAATGATAGCAGGCTAAATTTAGAAGTATTGAATAAAGCAGCTTTTTGGCATCAAATATCAATTTTATTGGTCTCAAATAAACATGTTTCAAGGCATAGGGCCTCTTCTTTAGGTATAGTCAGGTAACTGTCATCTATCTCCTGAAGGTTTTCTGTGCCCTAAAATGCTTTGCATTTAAGATTGGTCTTTTTGTTGTCAATTACAAAGAAGATATAGATGGCCGGTAGGCTCAAAATCAGCTTGGTCCTACTAGAGGAGAGCATCGGTGCTCATCATGCCATAGCTTTTAGAGTTGCTATTGGCCAGTGTGACATTTAGGACTGGTGTCATGGTTCTGTTGTTTTTCTAAGAAATGGCTACTAACGGCTAGCAGCACTTTCACTCCTTACCACTGGTGGCTATTTTGCCATTAGTCAATGTTGCTTCTATGGAAACCATCTTCTTTCCTGTTTAGACCTACTTCAGATCACAAGGAAATTCAGATATTGCTTGAAGATTATGAGTACCTATGTTGTCTAGTTTAAGTCCTATGTTCTTGTGAACTGTATTTTCAAGGTTATTCCTTACCCTTCCCTAGATTTGCTTATATATTGTGTCCATCCTTCAAGCTTTTCAACTTCTTCACTGTGCTCTCTTCATTTCCTTCAAGCTTTTAAATTTTTTAGCAGTGTTTCACCAGTATTGTAACATCTGAGACCTACTCCACCATAAAAAGCATGTCATACCTAGAGCCTGTTTAAGATTGAACATCTGCAGAGCCAGTTTGGAGGCTGGGAAATGGAATTGAAGTCCATACTGAGCTGCATAGATGGATGACTGGCCTATTGGCATAAAGCACTAAAGGGGGACAGTGGTACTGTTCCACTACAAATTATAGTGTGGTGAGCTATCTCAATAATCACTTGTTCACTTGTTAGACGGGAGACTAGGTAGGCTAACCGTGAAAAATGGAGTTTTGCAAGAGTAGTGTGCAGGCCACTACTGAAGCATTTTAGGCTAAGAGCCTATCGCTGGTTTGGGTAAGTTTAGTTCTGATGCGAGTGTGCTGTGGCTATGGGGGTAATGTCATCCTCGAGAAAACCAGTGAAGATCCATAACTCTGAAACTTTTCCCCATGGGGAGCTAATGCTGGGTCCTGTGATATGCACCAGTTCTGCAGAGAAGAAAAAGGCTTCAGCATAGGTCTGGCTGCCTGGAGGCCTGAGGTGTGACCTACTTGATTCAGTTGCAAGTCACATCAATCTTAGGTAAATTTATACTTAGAAGAGGAAAGTAGGACTGCAGTCATGTCTAGAGTGAGATAAACATTAACCAGTGTCAGTGAGGGGTGAATAAGTAGTTGACACTGTGTAAAGTAAATGCCCATTTACACGCAAAGAAAATCTTTCAAATGATTAAAAGATTGACAGTTTTAGCGATCATTTTGCATAAACTGCTAATGGACACTAATGTCCATTAACAGGTTATTACCTTCATTTGCATGTAAATGAGCCTCCACCAATTGTTTGCAAATCCCAGCATGTGGTCTTGACTTTGCACTCAGCTGCATTGTCTTTGAAAGGGCTGCCAGCTGAATACAATGTAATCAGCTGCTCCCATGCAGAACACAGTGTGCAGTCCTTGTTATCTCTCTCCAGCTGAAGGATGTATTTTAAGCTCACATAAAAATCATCATGCAGCCAAAGAGTGAAAGATGGAAGCATTTACATGCAACGATTATTGCTCCAAAGCCAATGTTTGAACAAATGTTGTGTGTAAATGGGCCTTAACATCGGTGTAACTTATGTGAAGTGAGTAAAAGTTAGTAGTAGAATATTAAAATAATTGGTCTTTGTGGGGGTGTGGCTTAGCCCACAGCAGAGAAGACATGTGGAATTCTGGCTCCCAAGGAATCTTACATAAAAACCCTGTTAAAACGACCAAAGAGGCTCACAGCGTGCTTTCATCTGCTGATCTGAGCATCAGGGAGGTGCTCTGGGGAACTTCCTCCTTGCCAGAGCATTGGTGTTGTTCGTTTCCTGTTCCCAGCTAGCTATTCTGATTTTGATATACCATGTACATGGAATTAGGTAGATGGGCCGTATGATTTAATCAAATTTTATACCAAGAACCTTGAATTATTTAAAGTGGTTAGTGTTTATACTGTAATTTGGTATATTTCTGATAAAAAAAAGTACTTTAAGTGCTATTGCCACTTTTTTTGGTTTCTGCCTTAACCCTTGGAATTGTGATCTGGACTTGGTTTAACTCTGCCTACCCCAACCAATGGTCCTGTGACCCAGATTTTGTTTTATACTGCCTGCTTTGACATAAGGTCCGTATCCAGACTCTGCGCTTTGGTCTGTCTTGTGGTGCGTGACAGGCCGCCAACTACATCAGGACTATCCCAGGAGGTAATAGCCAGTTTGGTTCCCTGCATCGAAGGTCAGATTGCTGTTCAGGGGTTAAAGCGTGAACACTGGGGAACTATCAGGATAACGCCCTTAGGGCGCCCACCCACTGGCGATTTTTTTTCCTTCGCGTTTTGCGTTTTTTCTCAAGAGCAATTAGTTTTGAATGTGTTCCTGTCCACTGGCGTTTTTTTTTTTCGGTCCGTTGCAATTTTTAACATAGGAACTGTCAGTTGCATATGTGTCCTTATTTTTCTCTTAATGCACCCATGAATGTCAATGGAAATTAACGGAAAAGGCGCGAAAATGCCGCGAAAACGCCACGAAAAACACGCGGAAAACGCGCCAAAAATGCGCGGAAAACGCTGCGTTTTTCACGCACGGAAATCGCAAACACCAGTGGGTGGGCGCCCTTAGGGTTAGCCCAATGTCAAACCAGTTAGTTGGCACAGCGGGTCCACACTTGCTGGTCGTAACAGTATACTCTGGCCCTGGACTCTGCTGATCCTTCCTATAGCAGACTTTCAGAACAGTTCCAGGGGATGGCTCAACACTGTGATCACCAGGAGCAAGTACTAGTGTACCTGCACAATGCGAACACTTTTCTGAACAACATTACCATTATCGTGGTCCTCCACAGCAGCAGCAACTCCACCACTGCCCCCACAGGCAGCCTCCATGGCAGGATCTGGTCCTTGTTTATCGGCTCCCCTACATTATGAAGGAGATCCTAAGCTATGCCATGGGTTCATCAATCAGTGCTCTTTGCATTTTGAACTGTTGTCTCACCTGTTCCCTACTAACTGCAATAAAGTAGCTTTCATGATGTCACACCTCTCCGGATAGGCACTGGCTTGGATTAACCCTTTCTGGGAGTAGATAATAGTTAATAGCCTAAGTATGTTTGTAGAGACATTCCGGAGGGTGTTTGAGGAGCCTGGTTACACTATTTTGGCTGCTTCCTCCCTGCTGCGTTTATGTCAGGGTAGTCTCACGGTACGACAATATGCTGTTCAATTCTGAACCCTGGCCGCAGAGTTGGGCTGGAATAACAAGGCTCTGGAAGCGGCATTTTGGGAGCGTCTTCCAAATTGCATTAAGGATAGAGAGCATTTTTGTATGGGACCGATGCTCCGCATAGCTGATGACTTGTGAAACACTGGAAAACATCAGAAAGCCATGGAAACACCACAGAAACGGATAGGGAAGGGCAGCGGCAGCATGTATGGCTGCATCTGAAGCTCCCAGTTCCCACTATTAAGCTAAAATGGGGGCAAGAGTCTGGCGTCACCCCCCTAACAATTTTTACTTCAAACAAACCCTCATTAGCAAGGCACACCTTAGCTAAGCACCATACTACCTGCAACCAAGGACAATCACTGCCTGTGGGTGACACCGCTGCCTCTTCTCCTGGGTTACATGCTGTCCAACCCTCCGCACGACCCTGCGTCCACAGCGCACACAAAAGTTTCCCTGTGCAGCGTTCAGCTGCCCTCATGCCACACGCTCACTTCATAGCTACACCACCCTCATGTCTATTTCTAAGTGCGTCTGCGATGAGGAGGAACCGGAGGCACACACTGCAGAAGGTTGGCAGGGCCAGGCAGCGACCCTCTTTGAAAGTGTGGGCGATAGCCCACAATGCTGTTGAGAATTGATGATAGAGTGATGTACTATCATAATTCCAATCCCGTGACACCTCCGTCACAATATTGTCAGGAGCCACAAACATGGGCATAAAGGCGACTCAGGTGCCAGCCCAGCACTTCTACACATCTCCACAATGCAGCAGCACATACTAACACCAAAGATTGGTTTGAAGCAGGAGGTGTCGCAAAAGTAACCACCACAGGTATACAGTGACCCTGTGAAAGTCTCATGAAATCACTAACGCTTCCTGTGAATGCTCCAATTCTGTATCTCGGATAACTGGGGTAATTTGTAGCATGTGAGATAATACATGCCGACCAACGCAGATCCCCAGACCCCAAGCAGGAGGATGAGGTGGCATAATAAGCCCCAGAAACCATGACGGAGATAGGACCCGCAATACTCTGTGTGGGAAGCACGTGAGCGGGCCCTGGGTCAGCCTCGGTCCCAGCCTCCACCTTGTGTGACCCAAGGTGCCGTGAGTTACATAGCTATGGGAAATCCAAGTGTCCTCACACAATTTATTCTGTGTAGGTGTCAGGTAGCTGAACACCACGCTAGGAAAGTCGTCTGTGCCCTACCCAAGTCATTCAGTGCATTTGTGCCAGATAGCTAAAACACCGCAATGGGAAATCTTTGGGCACCCACAGCAGAGGCGAGCCCATGAAACCCAAGAAAAGTATTAAATATGAAGCAATTACAGTGCCCAAACATGGCAGACTTTCACTCCGCCAAGGACCTCGGCCTCTGCACACACCCTCAGCAATCGTTGGCATAAAGCGGACACCGATGCTAGTACACCTGTAAACGTTTCATTAAATCAGTTACGGTTGCTTTCATCGCTACAAAGACTGCATGAACCAGGAAGAAGTTCCATGGGCCAAACCCAGCGCAGTTGCATTTTCCCCAGGACTTCGTCCTCTGCCCACACCCTCATCAATCGTGGGCATAAAGCTGACTCCGATGCTAGTACACCTATGAACGTCTCATTAGATCAGTTACGGTTGCTTTCATCGCTCCAAAGACTGCATGAACCAGGAAGAAGTTCCACTGGCCAAACCTGGCGCAGTTGCATTTCCCCCAGGACATAGGCCTCTGCCCACACCCTCAGCAATCATGGGCATAAAGCGGACTCCGATGTTAGTACAGCTGTGAACATCCCATTAAATCACTTATGGTTGCTTTCACCACTCCAGAGACTGGATTAACCAGGAAGAGGTTCCATGGACCAAACTTGGTGCAGTTGCATATCCCCCAGGACATAGGCCTCTGCACACACCCTTAGCAATCGTGGGCATAAAGTCAACTCTGATGCTAGTACAGCTGTGAAGGTCTCATTAAATCAGTTGTGGTTGCTTTCACCACTCCAAAGACTGGATTAACGAGGAAGAAGTTCCACGGGCCAAACCTGGCGCAGTTGCATTTCGCCCAGGACATAGGCCTCTGCACACACCCTCAGCAATTGTGGGCATAAAGTGGACTCCGATGCTAGTACAGCTGTGAAGGTCTCATTAATGCAGTAACGCTCCTGTTGTTTGGCCCAAACCTGTTTCTCAGATAACTGTGGTAACACGAGAGAAAATAGATGTTGCCCAGTGCTGATCCCCTGACCCCAAGCAGGAGGAGGAGGTGGCATTACAAGGCCAAGAAACCATGACCAGGACCCTCTATAGTCTACGTGGGACCTAAGGTGCCCTGAGTTACATAGCAATGGGAATTCCATGTGTCACCACACAATTCATTTTGCGTAGGTATCAGATAGCTCAATCAACACGGCAAGGGGAAAGCCACCGGCACTCTGCACCTTACCTAAGTCAGTCAGTGTATTTGTGCAAGACAGGTAAACACCACTATGGGAAGTCTTTGTTCACCCATAGTGTAAAGACACCAGTAACATTCCTGTAGCAGACGAATAGGCAGACCCCTGTAACATTTCTGTAGCAAAAGTATAGGCAGATCCCTGTAACATTTCTGTAGCAGAAGTATAGGCAGACCCCTGTAACATACCTTTAGCAGAAGTATAGACTGACCCCAGCAACATTTCTGTAGTAGAAGGATAGGCAGACCCCTGTAACATTTCAGTAGTAAAAGTATAGGCAAATCTTGTAACATTCCTGTAGCAAAGGTTAAGGCAGCGTGATGACATGCTGTTTTAGGAGGAGGAGTAGTAGTAGGAGGAATAATAATATAGGAATAATTCCCCCTTTTTTCCAGTGATAGAGAATGGGCCCTGTGGTATTGCATCAGTGTCATACCCCTTTCCTCTTCGGGAATGAGAGTGAAAAGCTTCTCCTAATACCGTGGGTCAAGAAGGGTGTACACCCAGTAATCCATGTTGGCCAGAATGCGTCTAACGCGAGGGTCACGAGAAAGGCAGCCTAACATGAAGTCAGCCATGTGTGCCAGGGTACCAGTACGCAACACCTCGCTGTCCTCACTTGGAAGATGACTTTCAGTATCCTCCTCCTTTACAGCCCATACACGCTGAAGAGGTGAGAGGCAAGCAGCATAGGTACCCTCTGTCTCTTCCCCTTCCTCCTCCTGCTCCTCCCCCTCTTCCTCCTCCTCCAAAACGCGCTGAGATATAGAAATCAGAGTGGTCTGACTATCAAGCGACATACTGTCATCTCCCGTCTCCTGTTCCAATCGCAAAGCGTCGCCCTTTATGCTTTGCAGCGAACTTCTCAGCAGGCAAAACAGCGGGATGGTGACGCTAATGATTGCAGCATCGCCGCTCACCATCTGGGTAGACTCCTCAAAGTTTCCAAGGATCTGGCAGATATCTGCCATCCAGGCCCACTCCTCAGTAAAGAATTGGGGAGGCTGACTACCACAACGCCGCCCATGTTGCAGCTGGTAGTCCACTATTGCTCTACTATTGCTCTACGCTGTTCATACAGCCTGGCCAACATCTGAAGCGTGTGGGCACGTCACACAGCAGTCGGTGCTCTGGCTGCTGAAACCAATGTTGCAGGGTCCTCAGGGTGGCAGCGTCCGTGGTGGACTTGTGGAAATGTGCGCAGATGCGGCACACCTTGCTAAGCAGGTCAGACAAGTGGGGGTAGTTTTTCAGAAACCAATAAACCACCAAATTGAAGACATGGGCCTTGCATGGCACGTGTGTGAGGCTGCCGAGCTGCAGAGCCGCCACCAGGTTACGACCGTTGTCACACACGACCATGCCTAGTTGGAGGCTCAGCGGCGAAAGCCAGAGGACAGTCTGCTCTGTCACACCCTGCAACAGTTCGGGGGCCATATGCCTCGTGTCACCTAAGCTGATTAGTTTCAGCACGGCTTGCTGACGCTTGCCCACTGCTGTGCTGCCGCACGCTACCAACTGCTGGCGACGTGCTCACACTACTTAATTGAGAGGTAGAGGTGGCGGAGGAGGAGGGGGAGGGTTGGGAGGAGGTGGCATAAAACGCTGCAGATACCAGCACTGAGGTAGGACCCGCTATTCTGGGTGTGGGTAAGACGTGAGCGGTCCCAGGCTCTAACTCGGTCCCAGCCTCTATCAAATTCACCCAATGTGCCGTCAGGGAGATATAATGGTCCTGCCCGCCAGTACTTCTCCACGTGTCCGTGGTTAATTGGACTGTCCCAGTAACCGCGTTGGTGAGGGCACGATTAATGTTGCGGGAGACGTGCTGGTGTAGGGCTGGGACGGCACACCGGGAAAAATAGTGGCGACTAGGGGCCGAGTAGCGTGAGACCGCCGCCGCCATCATGTTTTTGAAAGCCTCCATTTCCACAAGCCTGTACGGCAGCATCTCCAGGCTGATTAATTTGGCAATGTGCATGTTTAAAGCTTGTGCGTGCGGGTGGGTGAGGGCATATTTGCGCTTTTGCTCCAACACTTGTGTTAGCGACAGCTGAATGCTGCGCTGAGAGACATTGCTGGATGCAGTGGAGGACGGTGGAGGTAAAGGCATGGGTGCCGGCCGGGAGGCGCTTGTGCCTGTGCCTGTGTCCTAGGAGGGGGATTGGATCTGTGTGGCAGGTTGGGGCTCAGGGGAAGAGGCAGTGGTGTGACCCGGAAGCGCTAAATGGCCTTTGTACCACCTTGTGGGGTGCTTGGCCATCATATGCCTGCGCATGCTGGTGGTGGTGAGGCTCGTAGTGGTGGCTCCCCGGCTGATCTTGGTGCGACACAGGTTGCACACCACTGTTCGTTGGTCGTCCGCACTCTCACTAAAAAACATCCACACCTTTGAACACCTAGCCCTCTGCACGGAGGCTTGCCACGAGAGGGTGCTCTGGGAAACAGTTGGGGGAGTCTTCACTCTGGCCCTGCTTCTACCCCTGGCCACTCCACTGCCTCTTCCAATCTGTCCTGCTGCTGCACTTGCCTCCTCCTCTGAAGCCCTGTCCTCAGTAGGCTTAGCAAACCAAGTGGGGTCTGTCACTTCATCGTCCAGCTGCTCTTCCTCCGAATCCCTTGTGTGCTCCTCCCTCGGACTTACTGCCCTTACTGCTACCTCACTGACAGACAACTGTGTCTCATCATCATCCTCACCCACAAAAAGCTCTTGAGACAGTTGCCGGAAGTCCCCAGCCTCATCACCCGGACTCCGGGAACTTTCCAAAGGTTGGGCATCGGTCACGACAAACTCCTCTGGTGAGAGAGGAACCAGTTTTTCCCACTCATGGCAGGGACCCGAGAACAGTTCCTGGGAGTCTGCTGCTCATCAGAATATGTCATTTTCATGGAGTGAGGAGGCCGAGAGGAAGGAGGAGCAGCAGCTAGAAGATTCAGAGTTGCAGTCCCTAGGCCGGGAGTAGTGGACTGCGTAGAAAACTGGGTGGTCGATACATTGCTGGACGCATTTTCTGCCATCCACGACAGGACCTGCTTACACTGCTCTGTTTGTAATAAATTGTGATATGAAGCTGGGGACCCCAGAAACGTGCCTCTCTCCTAATCCCGCAGCAGCCGTCTGCGATTCCCCACGACCAGGAACTCAGCCTGTCCCCACACCCTCACTTGGACGTCCGCGTCCACGTCCTCCACCCTTACCCCTACTCCTCATCATGGCAGATTACGAATAGAGCAGGGCCCAAGTAAATTACCCCACTGTACAGCACTGACAACTGTGGCTTAATTCACCGCACACAGAGACTTGTAGATAGTGGAGGCTCTATGCTGTGACTTAAAAATATTAACCTGATACCTAAGGGTAATTTACTGCTTGCAGAGACTTGTAGATAATAGAGGCTGTGTGGAGTGGGAGAAGACTCCAAAGCCAGTGGATAGTGTTGGTAACTGCGGCTATCTCAACGCCACCAAGGAAAGGGTATTGTGAGACGCTCTGCACAGCGGCAGAACTCAAATACTTTGTAGTGGCCCAGGAAATATTACAGTACTGTTTAGCGGTGAGACCTCTGTATAATGCACAGCAGACACAGAGCGGGATTGTACGGCACTGCAGCCTGAAAAAACTATTACTGAAAGGCTGGGAAGAGGCCTAGATGTGTAATACAAAAATAGATGCACTACAACTCCCAGCAGGCCACAACTAAAATGCACACGGTCAGATGTAGCCCAACGAAGGAGCTTTGGGGTTTTTGCACAGAGGATACGGACTGTATATTGTATATAACTTTCCCTATAAAAGTGGCTGTGCCCCAACACTCAGTGTCTAATTCAATGCAGACAGAGAACAGTATAAATGAAGTCGTTCGCAGTAGGCTAGGAAATATTTGAGTGCAGTTTCACGGTGAGAGCTGGTTGTACAGCACAGCAGCCTGAGAACGCTATTACTGAAAGGCTGCGAACAGGCCTAGATGTGTAATACAAAAATAGATGTACTACAACTCCCAGCAGGCCACAACTAAAATGCACACAGTCAGATATAGCCCAACGAAGGAGCTTTGGGGTTTTTGCACGGAGGATACGGACTGTATATTGTATGTAACTTTCCCTATAGAAGTGGCTGTGCCCCAACACTCTGTCTAATTCTCTGCAGACAGAGAACGGTATAAATGAAGTCGTTCGCAGCAGGCTAAGAAATATTTGAGTGCAGTTTGACGGTGAGAGCTGGTTGTACAGCACTGCAGCCTGAGAACGCTATTACTGAAAGGCTGGGAACAGGCCTAGATGCGTAAGACAAAAATGGCTGCACTACTACTCCCAGCCAGCCACAAGTATAATGCACACGGTCAGATGTAGCCCAACGAAGGAGCTTTGGGGTTTTTAAAGACAGGATCCTACTCTAACGCTTTCCCTATTTACAAGAAGAAAAAAGAGTCACAGCAGCACTCCAAGGGTTCTTGATAAAGACCCGAGCACAGGGTCGATACGTGGCTGCTTGCTTCCTCATGTTCCAATAAAGAAGAGGATTTTAATGAATGCTGCCTGGTTCTTCATTTCTGCATTGACTTTCCGTATTTAAGCAGCAGCTCTTTCCCTAAACTCTGTATAATAGACTGCAGACTGATAACGCTATAGATGAAATGGCCTGCACAGCCCGAGATGAAAAAAAAAATGGTGCATTACTGCTCCCAGCCAGCAACAACAGTAATGCACACAGTCAGATGTAGCCCTAAGAAGGACCGTTGGGGTTCTTGAAGACAGGATCCTACACTAACACTTTCCCTATATCAGCAGTAGCACTTTCCCTAACCTCTGCCAGCATGTGTCTGAGGCAAGCCGCGGGCGGGACCGCTTAGTACTCGGCAGTCACTTGATCTCGCCAGCCACTCACTGCTGGCGGGGTGGGATAGGGCTGGCATGTCACAGCAGGAAGTGGTAATGCTTTCCCCGCATGTCTATTGGCTAGAAAATGGCGCTAAACATGTGGGGAAGGAAATGCAATTGACTCGAGTACTGCGTGGTGTACGTCTCGAGTAACGAGCATCTCGAGTACCCTAATGCTCGAACAAGCATCAAGCTCGGACGAGTGTGCTCGCTCATCTCTAATTAAGGACAAGTTGGTAGGTTGTGAAATTCCATCTTCTCTGGACACTATGATCTCTCTGGCTACAAGAATAGATCTTTGTTTTCAGGAAAGTATCAAAGAGGCAGCCCAGAAAAAGAGAACTATCCAACTGGTGCCCAAATTTCAAAAGCCGCTTTCTACTCCCTTGTCTACCTCCTTGGCTCCTGGTCCTGAGCTTATGCAGGTGGAAAGGCTCAAAATTATTCAAAGAGGAGCGCATTCTCAAACTTTCCAAAGATCTGTGTATGTACTGTGGAGGCCAGCGGCATTAGGTCTGTACCAGTCCTCTTAAGCTGGGGCTTTCAAGCCTAGGGTCAGTAGGAGAGGCTACCCTAGGTAAAGATCAATTCTCTCCAAGAGTGAGTTTACCCATGACTTTGTCCATCTCTGGTACTCAGTTCACTGTGTCGACCTTCTGGGATTCTGGTTCGGCAGGGATCTTCTTTCAGCAGGCTATGGTGGACCATTACCAATTTCCTATCCGACAGCTTGAGAGACCTTTTGTGGTGACAATGGTGGATGCAAGCCCTTTTTCTGAGACCATTCAGTTTTTTACAGAGCCTTTGGATCTGAAAGTAGGCATTTTTCCCTCTGAGAAGATTTCTTTGCTGGTCCTCCCAAAGTCCACCAGAGTTCACTGTTTTTAGGCCTGCTTTGGATTGGAGGTCTGGGAAGGTTTTACATTGGGTGTCTTCCTGCCAGTCCAAGTGCCTGCTTCCAATACAGCCTGTTCAACTCCTTTCAGTGTCTCAGAATCTCCAGGGTCTGCCAGAGGCCTACTACGGTTTCACTGATGTATTTGACAAAAAGGATGAGGAATGTCTGCCCCTATGACTGCCCAATTGATCTGCTGCCAGGAAACCTACCTCCTCGAGGCAGGGCATAACCGCTATCACCTCCAGAGACTCAAGCTATGGCAGAGAAAATCTCAACTGGGGATTCATTCGCAAGTCTTCTTTCCCTGCTGGAGCGTATTTTTCTTTGTTAAAAAGAAAGACGGGTCACTCCCATCACTACCAAATGTATGTTAAGTGCTGTTGCCACTTTTTTGGTTTCTTAACACTTGGAATCGTGACTTGGACTTGGTTGAACTCTGCCTGCCCCGACCATTGGTCCTGTGGCCCGGATTTTGTTTTTAATACCGCTTGCTCCAACGTAAGGTTCATATTCACACTCTTCGCTTTAGCCTGTCTCGTGGTATGTGGCATATGTTCAGCCTGCAAAGAACACAATTAACCACAAAACAATGATTGCGCTCCCACTTAGCATACAGCAAACAATGAATTCTTTTGTTGAATCGAATTGAAGTGGAATTCTGGTCACCAGACTCCCAGTGAGCAAGTTCGATGTCTGACATAAATTCCACCATTTCATCTTTAAAATCAAAATCAAATCCCAGTTGTGATTTGTTTAATTAAAATATCAAGAGTAAGAAGATGGTATTTTATGAAATAATAAGAAATAAATTACAATCCTTCATAAAGCAGAAAAGAGAGTAATTCAAAAGAAGGCTAGAAAGAAGCCACTCAAAGGAGCTCAAGGGCTTAAATTAACTATGGAGAATACCATGGTATGCCCCCTGTGGGTGTCAAGGGGGCTGTGACTATAGAACCTACCAGGCCAAAGAGGTAGGTTGGAGTCCCATGATTTTATTTGCATTGGCAGTAGCTGCCTTACACCCTGTATGGGGGTGTAAGGCAACCCCCCCCCCCCCCACCCCCACCCCCAACCAGTGACAACCTATTCCCTTTAGTTGTGCAGTGTCGGGAATATCACATATTCACTAGCTTTGTATGAATATGCACTTCCTTTTTAGTATTTCAGAGCCTTTATATTTCTGGCTCCCAAGATACTGACTTAAACGGGGTTGTCCGTATGTTCTGTCTGAATAACTCGGAGTCAGCAGCCCATAACCTAATATAAAGAGCAGCATTTATTCTGATGCTCTCTCCTCCACATTCAGCCACTCTGATAAAACCTATCCTTTTTATTAGTGTTACACCCCATTCATTCTGTATATGCTCTTTACTCCAGACCTGCCTATTTGAAAGCAGAATATGTAGATATTAGAGCTGGCACTTCTATATAGGGGTGAAGGATAAGAACATTATTCTTCCACTATATAAGGCACTTGTCAAGACCCACATGGAATACTGTGTACAGTTCTGGACACTGGTGCTCAGGAAGGATGTTGCAGTGCTTGCATTGGTTCAAAGAAGGGCAACTAAACTAATAAATGGAATGGGAGGACTAGAATATCCAGAGGCACTATCAATATTAGGATTATTCACCCTGGAAAAAAAGACAGCTAAGGGGCGATCAAATAACTATGTATAAATACATGAAGGGACAATACAAGGATCTCTCCTATGATCTGTTTATACCCAGGACTACGCCGGTAACAAGAGGACATCCGCTATGTCTAGAAGAAAGCAGGTTTCATCACCAACACAGGAGGGGGTTCCTTACTGTAAGAGCAGTGAGACTGTGGAACTCCTTACCTGAGGACGTGGTGATGGCAAAATCCATTTTAAGAGTTTAAGAGGGGACTAGATGCCTTTCTAGAGTGGAAGGATATTACAGGATATAGACATTAGGGGATCAGCTGGTTTGTAGTTCCAGGTCTTACAGTCAGGTAGAAACTATCAAGGTTGATCCAGATATTATTCTGATTGCCATTATGGAGTCGGGAAGGAATTTTCCCCCAAATGGGCTAATTGGCTTCTGCCTCTTGGGGTTTTTGCCTTACTCTGGATCAATTAGAGGGTGGAAACAGGCTGGACTAGATGGACATTGTCTTCATTCAGCCTAACATACTATGTTACTATATATCAAATTTATCCCTGTAATATTCAGATCCGGGATAAATTGAGAGGAGGTCATATAAGTGCACCATTCTGTGTAATATACCACACTAAGTATTATTCTGCTGAAATAAATCAACCACCAGTCCAAGATAGGCAAGTGGAAATGAAAGGGTTAAATTGGAGCCAGCAGGAAAGACATACACATTATGCAGGGATGTGCTCCACATGTTCTGACTTTTCTGCTGAAGCAGATTTGTTCCTCAAAGTTGCAATTATGGGTCCAGTAAAGAAGGGGTTAACAGCAATGACACTAGCAGGTTGTTCCTCAAGAGTAGCAATTATGGGTTCAATGAGGAAGGGGTTAACACCAGTGACGCTAGAGTACGTAACAATATCAGAACTCACGGGTGTGTTAGTATTGACTTTCCCCTGCTGATCCCCTATTTTCCAGTCAAGTGGATTTTCTCTTAGATGTTAAAAGAGAGGTATAGAGAATGAAAGGGTTAAAGCCAAAGATCGATACATAGCTGCTGCGGGAGAACCCTATCTATCTTCTCCAGTGCTAATAAGCCATAGTTTCTTCTAGCTAGATAGGCACCATTGTAGCCGCCTGATGGATGGTATCAGGTGGCCGGCTACACTGGGCTAACTAGCTGTAATTAGTATTACTGACTCCCTAAACTACATCTGTGGTGGCATCAATGAGTTTCTAGAGTCAGCTTCCCATTCTGACCGTGTCATCAGGATGATAGAGAACATACAGGAGCAGTTGTGATGTCTGGCCGCATCCCCAGTAGTGAGTTAAGTTTATATCCTGGGAGCCAGAAATATAAAGGCTCTGAAATACTCAAAAAGAAGTGCCATCCTATTCAGTAACTTCTGTAAAGTACAGTGTTGTGGGTCTAATGTTGTACCCATATTCATACAAATCTAGTGAATATGTGATATTCCCGACACTGCACAACTAAAGGGAATAGGTTTTGAGCTGTAAAAAAGCTGTAAAATGTTGTTGGACCTCTTCAGCGTTTTATGCTTACGGCCCTGTGAGTCTGACCTTAATCAAAGACATCTAATGCACTGTAGCCTGCAATCTATTCTTAAAGGGAACTTATCACCTCCCTACCGCACCATAAACTAACTTATGATGCTGTTAGGGGTAGTCTCAGGGAGCTAGATGGTATATTTTTAATGCTCACCTACTCCCATATTCCTTTGCTATCAGCTGGTGAGGATCACCTGGTATGGTGATCCTACTCTTTTCAGATTAACATGCGCATGCCCTCCCATACACTTGTATGAGAGAAAGCTCATACAGCCATATGAAAAGAGTTGGATTGTTGTGCGGCATGCGAACTTCGGCGGTTGACCGCAAACAAAGTGAATATAACTAATACATGACTGGGCTCCTTGTAACATCCCCTAACAGCATCATAACTTAGTTTATGGTGCTGTAGGGAGGTGACAGCTTCCCCTTAAAGGGGAAATCCATCTACTGTTGGTACCACCTCTTACAATTCAACTCTACTGCACTGAACAATTGTTGCTGACCTCCACTTGGCCCACAGTGTACAAAAATCAGAGGGAGAAAAACAGGGTGTAAAGGATTTACATGAATAGAAGGGAGTGAGCCCCACTGCAAAGATCATAATGGGTTCTCCATTATGGTTCTAGGTTTTCCAACCCCCCACCCCCGATAGAAAAGCCTGATTTTTGATCTTCCTCCATTCTCTTCCTATGTTTCTAAGGCCATTTATCCAGCAGTTGTAATTTCTTTAGAGAGGGCATCCCTGTCCAGTCATGTATAAAATGGAAACATTGACCCTTATTGCTGAAAGTAGTATCAAGCAACTTTTTTTTGTATAAAAGACATACAAGCTACAGAAGATAAACAATGATAACCTCATTCACTCAAAGGGATTAATGAAAAACATACAAGGTAGTTTTAAAAAATCCCCCAAAGAGTCCTTAGCCTTTAAGCTAAATTGAGATGAGATACCTTAGGGCAAAACAATCTTTTAGTCTCTAATGCAGTTGTATCTCTTTAAAAGCCTGAGTAAGTAAAGCTTTCCTGCTCACATCTAGAGCCGGGTTGCATGAAGCATCTCCTCTGTAACTGTCTACCGTTATATCATCTAAAATCTCTCAGGTTGTACAATAATTATTATTAATTTACTATTAATGTTGCACATTTTGAGCTAAAATATTACATTTTATCTTTGTATTTGATTGAAAATCTTTTCAATACATTTCAATTGGGACAGTTCAGCATTATGTGGGAGGACCTCTTCAAGCAGCATTCAGAGGAACGGGCAGTCACAGAAATGTCTGCAGCAAATCTGCCCTGTGTTATATGTCTCTAGTATTATAACGCAATAACAAGAGGACAGCAATACAAATCAGAGCTTTCACACAGAGCAGAATTAGCCTGCAGGATGAACCACAAGCTGAGGTGAATTCTACACCGAAATCTGCAGTCGACCTGTGGATTTTGATGCAGAATTGAAAAGGGCTCAAAATAGATTGCACTGTGTGCGTTAAAGAAAATACGCTTGACCACCTCCATTGCCACCCATATGTTCTATTCGCACGTGTGACAGCTGCCATTGGAAAGCATTGGTTCCATATAGTGCAATCTTTTTTAATATGCGAATAATCAGACATTAAAATGCCCGTGTGACTGAGCCCTTAGACCTGTGGATTTTGGTGTGGAATTTAGCAGCTGCATATTTGTGTGTGCCCTGTGTGTTATTTATGGGCTAGCTAACTAACTAATGCAATTCAGGATTAATTAATTTTTGCTATTAGTAACCAATACACAATAGTGCTAGATTACCTTACAGCTGCCCGAAGAGTGGTATATGCCAGTATGTTTTGTATTTTGTTACATTTAGGTATTTTCATGTATCAAACACCTGACTACAATTTATGTCATACCCGTAAGAGCTATTCCGGTAGGAGAGCTAATTAGAGCTAAACGTGCCTGTTCAGACGATAAGGAATATAAAGTACATGAGAAAATAATTTGGTAGAAACGAGGCTACAGTACGAGCAGTTTGAGAAAAGCTAAACTCAAAGTCGATCAAATCGATAGAGCGGATCTTCTAAGTGATCGGTATAGAACTACATGGATAAAGAGAACCAACACATGTGATAGAGGAGTGGTATTCTCCACACCATTCAGTAGAAATGTTGATGACATTAGGAAATCATTCATACATCTACCTATTTTAAGACCGGATAATGATATAGATAAAATCTTAAAAACAGGTGTTACGTGTGTCTCCTCAAAAAAGTTAAAATTTGAGCAATCTACTATCCCCTAGTCTATTCCATTCACCAAATAAAAAATCTGGAACCTGGTTAGAACACAAGGGCTCATTCAAGTGCAGAAGGAATAGATGTAATGTTTGTGACAAAACCGAACCTATTTACAACTATTACAATTATGAAAGAACAAAACATTTTCCTATTAAAAGCTACATTAATTGTGAAAGTACAGGCGTAATATACGATATAGTATGCACGGGTTGTAACAAGAAGTACATTGGGTGCACCATTAGGAGGTTAAAAGAAAGGATAAGCGAACACCTGTATTATATTAGACATAGAGAATCAGAGAAATCTGGAGCTGCCAGACATTTTGTCGATCATCATAAGGGCAGAATTGACAGATTACTGTTTTATGGTATAGAACTAGTTCATTGCAAGAGGAAATTTAAAGTCAGCCAGGAAGCTCTCGATAAAAGGGAAGCTTTCTGGATTATGACTTTAGGAACTAGATTTACGAATGGTTTTAATTATCGATCAGACCTATTCTATATTTATTAAATAATGGGAAAAAGAAGTGAATAAAGAGCAAATATATATATATATAATTTTTTTTTGCTATTTGTTAGATAAGATATGCAGCAATATCTGGGTAATAAAAGAATTTTTCTTTTGGGGATCACTATCTATGATAATAGCCCCCGCCCCCCCCCTTTTTTTTTTTTTTTGCTGTTGCGTAGATATAATATAGAGCAATTGGCTGATAATAAAAGTTTTTTGTTTTGGACATCGTTTTGAAGCTATAATAAGAATACTAATAACTTCAATGATAATAAGCCCTTGGTTGCACTATATCTTAATCATTACATATTAAGAAAGCTGCTCTACATATTCATTATTCTTGTCATAAAGATATTTCAAAATTACATGAAATGATGTTTTGTCCAGAAACATTTTACTGAATTTCTAGGAGTCTGCTGCAAGGTCTATGCGTGTCATCATAAGATGTTTATTCATGAGGAGGGGGATTTGGATTCCATCCCACATGTTTCTATTGTTTTAATTGTATGTGTATTATAAATAGTTTCAGTGTTTTCTTGTCTAGCATAGGGTGAACAAGGTCGGACGCTGACTGAAACGCGTTCCAAGTTTTTATTATGCTATGATACTGATTAATAATAAAGGCTAAAAATTTTTTCCATACCTATGAAGGCGGGCTTTCTTTTTACTAAAATTCCTATTGGATATCGTGAAGGACCACATGAACTGCCTAGGATGGATACATAGCTGAGCCACAAGAATCAAGTGCATGCAGGAAAGAGGGTGAGCGTTTGTTTATTCTTGTTATAGTTAATGCAATTCAAGATTAATTCATTTTTGCTGTTACTAACCAATACATAATAGTGCTAGATTACCTTACAGCTGCCTGAAGAGTGGTATATGCCAGTATGTTTTGTATTTTGTTACATTTAGGTATTTTCATGCATCAAACACCTGACTACAGTTTAGAGCTATAGGGAATCCTGTGTACTGGCCGAAGCCTGTGATAGGCCTTCCACACTGCTGAGTAATAGTGAAGTAATAGCTCTGGGAGCATCACTAGTGGGGGTCTGGGGACTAGCTATATCTAGTGAAATGGTAATAAATGGTATGTCATGTGATTTAGCAAGAGCACTTAATACTACCTTATAAGCTTTTGGCTTATTACTAGTGGATGTATAAGGTACTTAAGATGCTGTTCTACAGAACAGAGCTACAATTGATGTTATTTGGTCATAGATATAAGAAATTTTGCAGTATTTGTTATTTCATACTAACTCTTAATTTGATTGACTTCCCGATTGCTGGTTCAGTGTATTTTTGGCTTTTCGCTTATTTTTCTGCACACTTTGTAGTACAGTGGAAAAGCTACATATTCCTTAGCTGTTGCATTCAGTGCATACCTGATCTAGTATACATACAATAATTGATTCACGGGTCAATTAACACAGATTTGTAGTTTATGTTTTGTTAAAAAGGAAAAATATGGATATATTGTTTAGGTGAAATCCAAATCAGATACGACTAAATGGTTGTGTCATGCTTCATCATCTATCCCAGTATGCAGCATATGTGAATCCTCCGCTCTCAGACCAAGGGTTAGAATAGAGGCCTTATGGACGAGTTGGGACTACTCTATGTGAGTGTAATCAGAGAACCATGGATGGCTCCTAGGAACCTCCATCTTCCTGGTTAGGTAAGGCAACACATTCCCTAGTGGTTAGCTCAAGTTTTTGGGATGAGGGAGGAGGTCATGTGGTTGACAGTATGATGAGGAGCTGTGTAGCATGATGAAGTAGCCGCAAAAGGGGGAACTGTTAGTGAAATGAATATGAATCAATTTTCTATCTTTTGCATAGCCATTTTCCTGTTTTATAAGCCATCTTGTATGCCTCTTTTCATTTTAATAATTTTTCCTCTTTCTTGAGGTTTTATGAATATTACATGGTTATTTAATAAGCGTAAATGATTAAGGCCAGAGCTCCAAAAAGATAGCTATGTGGCATTTAGATTGACTGGTGGGTCAAATTTACTTGTTCCTAACTGTTTACATATGTTCCAAAACATTCTCTCTAAGCAATTTATTCTGGAAGAGAGGAGTCAGAGGGCCTCTTTGTCTGGATAGAATTTTTTTTGTTGGAATCCTATCCCATGTGGTGAGGAAATCTGGGGCAAAGAGGGAGCATTTTACCTACTGTGGGGTCTGAATGAGGGCTGTATCCATGGTAAAGTTTTTAGAGAAGTTCCCACAATGTCAGTTTCCAATTGGATCCACAGTTTGGACTCCCGATGAAAGTGCCAGACATACAGTCGTTAGAGGACAGTAGCCGTGTGGTAGAGTTTAAAATCAGGGAGCTCTGCTCCTCCTGCAGGTTTAGGTTTTAAGAGGGTTTGGTAGCTAATGTGACTGCATCTCCGTCCCCATATAAATTCAGTAAAGGCAGATTGTACGTGCTTGAAGAAGATCCTGGGGGCTGGATAGGCAAGGTCTGAAATAAGTACAGGAAACAGGGGATGATGTCAATTTTTAGAACGTTTATTCGGCCAAACCAGGAATGGTACTTTTTGTTGTCATAGTTGTTTAAGTCTTTCAATGTCCAATAAGGGGAGATAGTTCAGGACATAAAGAGAAGAGAGTTATCAAGGTATTAGTCTCAAGTATTTGATATTGGAATTTCGCCATATAAATGGGAACTGCTGCGATAAGGGCTGATTTAAGAGGATGGTAAGGAGATATTTAATGTCTTACATTTAGTGATATTTATTTTTAAGTTATTGAGTTTCCCATATTTTCGTACTTCTGCCAGAATAGATGGGAGCGAAATACGGGGCAGGGTGACATACAGAAGCAAATCATCAACATATAGTGATGTCTTATACTGCTGGGAGCCAATAATGAGAACGTTTATAATGGGGTTTCGCCGCAAGGCTATAGCTAAATGTTCCATGACTAGTTCAAAGAGTAACGGAGAAAGGCAGCAGCCCTGCCCGGTGCCATTATTAATGGAGAATGAAGTTGAGAGTGTTCAGTTCGTTCTGACCTGCACCGAAGGTCTGTCATAGAAGGAGAGGATTGTGTTAAAGGCTTTTACAGGAACTACCGAAATTAAACAAAAAGGGGTTATTAATTTTTTTACTAGCTTTTATCAAAAGTCGGGTTTTGTTGGTGTTATCTCTAGCTTCCTGACCCCCACAAACCTCACCTGGTCTCCATGTATTAATGATGGGAGGATTGGATAAAGTCTGTTCACTAAGCATTTAGAGTATAATTTAATATCTATATTGATCAGAGAGATGGGCATGTAACAAGCGCACTGCAAGGAAGGATCCCTACCCAGTTTGGGAATGACAGTGATGACTGCGGAGAGAGATTCAGATGGGAACAGTAAGAGTGGTGAGATGGAATTATACACTTTGGTGAGGAAGGAAGTAAGGAGTTCCCTACATTTTATTTATAGAACCAAGAGATCCCATCTGTGCCTTGGCTTTTGCCTGCTGGGGTACATTTAATGACTGTGTCAACTTTGTCCTCTGTAAAGTTCTGATCTAAGGATGTACTAGTCTCGGTGTTGATTTCAGGAGAACCGGCTCCCTGCACTTATTCTTGTATTGTCCTATTTAAAGTGTTACAATGTGAGTCTACAAAAGGGCCTTTAATGTTATATAGCTCTTGATAGTAATTTAGAAACATATTAGCAATGGTCGTTGGGTTAATCCTGTCATCCAGTAACTTTACCACAAAAGTATTGTTTCTGTATGTAATCAGAAAATATATGGAGAACCCCTGTTTATATGTGATTTTGCTGTTTTGAAGCGTTGTAGTGACAGGAAGCAGTTGTCATCCGTGCACCAAAGTTGCTGCAGACAGATCTGTGAATAGAGACAATGCTTGGAATAGCGAAGATAGTGTACCTAGTTTTATTAATGGTGTTCACCGTGTGGTGTTAATAATATGTTAAATTAATCAATTTCTGCAAAAAATCTGTTGGCATGGGAGATATCTAAATGACATTCTCCTTATTTGGTAAGATTCCCCAAGCACGGTTTTTGATTTTGTTTCCTATCGCAGTAATATTAATTTTTATCTCTTTCAACTTTAGCTACATTATGTCTCTCTTTTCTTGATGTCTTCCCTACTGGAGACGCTTTATGAAAGAAAATTAATACTAAATTGTATAGGAAGCCCCCTCTGGCAACTCCTTATTATATGCAGAGTTTCTACCTCTCTCATGTAGTTAAAAATCTCCCAGTAGGAGAGTTTATTAGAGCAAAAAGGGTATGTTTACTAGAAAATGATTATACTGAAGATTGATGCATTAGTTCTTTTTTTTTTTTTTTTAATTCTTTATTTATTGCAATTACAAGTATAGCAAAATTATTCCAGCGTTAGTTACAACATGTGGAACTTGTATGAACATCTTATCAAAAAATGCATTTATGAATTTTAACTTTTTCCAAGTGTTAGAATAAGAAGAAGATAAGCTAGAATAGACTGGTAGGGTTAGGCAAGGGTGAAAGGGGGGAGAGGGGGTGGGGGGTAGTCCATTATATTGGAGATATCATATAATAAGAGAGTAGGACTCCGGAGGTAGCATAAACCAAAAGTATCTATAGAACATTAGATAAATGTTGCAAATGAGTTGTGACATCAAAACCGTCACTCGTAACCCTTAGCATTTTCATCATGGCAGCAAAAGGAGAAAGTGGAGGAGGGAGAGTGTACCTAATGACTTCTGGACCATGAGTCCCACATTGCTCTGAATTTCTCGTGGGATCTATTAGACCAGCTCGTTAACTCCTCGAATCTACAAATGTCATTCACTTTAGCCACCCATTGGGTGATTGTTGGAGCTATAGGCTGAAACCACATCAGAGAAATTAAAGATTTGGCTGCTAGGATAAGGTGAGTAATGAGATTAGCATTAGAGGAGAAGGTTTAGACAATAGCACGTGTTCAGGAAGGAGAGTGAAGGCGTCATCGAGAATTTCTCGTATTATTGCTTCGATTTGATTCCAATAGGAGTGTAGGATTGGACAGGACCACCAGATATGGGTTAGAGAGCCTACATGATCATTACATCACCAACATTTGTTGGAGCTTGATAGTTTATAAGCATAAAGCCACTCAGGAGATTTTTTACCACCTTGTCAACAGCTTATAGTGGCCTTCTTGTAGTCTGACGCACCTGGAATGGCCATGAGAGCTGCTCAAAATCGACCTCACCTCCTTGTCTGATAGTTTAATGCTAAGTTCCTTTTCCCAAGATAGGATAAAAGCTGGTCTAGGGTGTCTTGGAGGGCAATAAACTTTTTTTAATGGATTAAATTTTCCTGCTGCAGCTGCTCTGAGCTACAATAATTTGTTCCATTTCAGTAAGCGGTCGGGTGGAAGGGAAGGAGTTATTGAATTTATCTAAGATTTTTATTAGGTGCATTATCTGTAATGAGTTGTGTGGCGGGCCTGTTGCCTGAGACAAGAGGTCTTCAACGAGTTGTGAACTCTTAGAAGTACGCAGGGACCAAAGATCAGATATTGTATGGTCCTTTAGGGTGGCCCAGATCCTTTTAGTATGCGGGTCTAGGTTAAGCCCCAGAAAGTCTGGCACTAGATCCAGGGGGGCAACAGGGGAGGGGCATGGAGCCAGATCCCCTCGGAGAGAATCCCAGGTCTCGCAAGCACTTCTCAACAGGGGGTCGAATGAAGGACTTCTATAGATTTTACATGAAGGCTGCCATAAATCTCTTGACATGGTTGTTCCATAGGATGCCTGAGCTAAAGAGAACACAATTGTTTTGAGGGTTTTGTCAATTCCGGCCATCTATTGAGCTGGAATGATTTATACCATTGTAGCATGTCAGGGAGATTAATACCCCCATACTCGCTCCTCTGGACCAACAGGCTGGGAGCTAGTCAGGGTCTCCTATGTTTCCAGATGATTTTCGAAAAGCTTGATTTAATATATTTGAAGAAGGAAATTGGGAGATATACTGGCAGCATTTGTAGTTTGTATAATATCTGGGGTATTATGTATGTTTGTAATAAGTTTTTCCGGACAAACTATGAGAGTACTGGTAAGTCATAAGTATGTAAAAGTGAGGTGATCTCATTTAAGACTGGAGAAAAATTTAGGACATGGAGGTTGTTTAGATTTTTGGGGATTTGGATTCCTAGGTACTCGATGTGTGTGTCAGCCCATTTGTACTGGCAGGACTTTTGAAGATTTTTTGCCTCTTCTGGGGGGAAGGATATATTGAGGACTGTTGACTAAGGCCTTAGTCAGACGGGCGTTTTTTCGCGCGATTTGCGGATCGCATGACGGATGCGCATCCGCAAATCGCGTGACCGCTGCGCGCAAGTCGCCCGCAAATCGCCCGAAAATCTGCTCCTAGCCGCGTTTCATTAGAAACGGGCCGGAGCTGTCCAGCGCATTGCATTCAATGGAGACGGCAATACAGCCGTCTCCATTGAAAGCAATGCGCTGCGGGCGAGCCCGGGATGAATTGTCGGTAAGGGCTTAAATATATAAGCCCTTACCTGCAATTCATCCTAAAATGTGTAAAAATAAAAAAAAATTGTATACTCACCTTCTGCCGGCAGCCGGAGCTCCGCGCGGCCGTCCTGCAGTGGGTGTGAAGGGGGTGTGAGTCAGACCTGCCCCCTGATTGGCTCAGCGCTGAGCCAATCAGAGGCATGCCTCACTCACACCCATTCATGAATTCATGAATGGATGTGAGTCAGACCTGCCCCTGATTGGCTCAGCGCTGAGAGGCAGCAGTCACTCACCCATTCATGAATTCATGAATTGGTGTGTGAGTGAAACCGGCCTCTGATTGGTCAGGGCTGTGACCAATCAGAGGCAGATCATTCAGCAGGTGGGGATTTTAAAGCCCCGCCGGCTGAATAGTGCCAAGAAGCAGTTCAGGAGAACTGACAGCGGCCGCGGCTGGACTCCGGCTGCAGCGGAAAGGTGAGTATACATTTTTTTTTTATTTTAACACATTTTAGGATGAATTGCAGGGAAGGGCTTATATATTTAACCCCTTCCTGACAATTCACCCCGCGCACGCCGGCAGCCCATTGCTTTCAATGGAGCGGCTGTATTGCCGCTCCATTGAATTCAATGGGCAAACATCGTTCTTCTCTGCCACAGCTGTTACAGCTGTGGCAGAGAAGAATGATTTGTCTTCTATATGTTCTCAATGGGGTCGGCGCTGCTGCCGCCGGCCCCATTGAGCGCATATACAGAAGAGAACAGGAATCGCAGATCGCAGATAGGTGCGATCTGCGATTTTTTGTTCTATAATTTATCGGACGAGCGCATAAAAAGCGCTCATGTGTCCGATACCATTGCAAAGCAATGGTTTTAAAAAATCGCCGGACGCATGCGCATGCGCAAATCGCGGCTAAAAACGCCCGTCTGACTAAGGCCTTAGAAGTGTTTACTTTGAAATTAGAGAGAGAGCCATATAATTCTAAGATATTGTTGATTTCTGGTAAACCTTGTTCTGGATTGGTTAAGATAAATAGGATGTCATCTGCGAACGCTACTGTTTTAAGCGAGTAGTGGTTTATCTCAATCCCCTTAATGTCCTTATTCTGTCTTACCATTTGAAGGAGAATCTCCAGAGAAAGGCTGAAAAGAGTGGGAGATAAAGGGCATCCCTGTCTTGTACCATTAGTTATAGGGAAGGGAGGGGGGAAAGTGTCATTAACTTTAATTTTAGCATGTGGGCCAGAGTATAATGTGAATATTGCTCGAGTTAGTTTGGGCAGAAAGTTACATTTGTTCAGGACGGCCCGCATGAAGTTCCAATCTACTCTGTCAAATGCTTTTCCCGCATCAATTCCTAACGGAATGAATGAGATTTTTTTTATTTTGGGAATACCTAATTGTGTGCAGGAGGCGTGTAGAGCTGTCTTTTCCCTCTCTGCCTATGACAAAGTCAGCTTGTTCATTGTTTAATTTTGGAATAGTTTTATTGATTCTTCTAGAGAGGAGTTTTGCCCATCCTTTAATGTCGAGATGTAGGAGGGATATGGGCCTATAGCTACCACACAGGAGGGGGTCCTTCCCATCTTTGTGTATAAGTATGATGTAGGCTTCCTCTGCTTGTTTGGGTAGGTTAGCGCCATCCAACAAAGTATTAAAAGAAAGAGCTAATTGCGGGAGCAATAAGTCATGGAATTTTTTGTAATATAGTAAGGGAAAGCCATCTGGGCCCGGGCTTTTAGTTAAGGGAAGCTATTTAAAACAGCCATTAATTCTTCAAGAGAAACTGGTGAAGTCAGCACGGAGGCCTCGTCTCTGTTCAAGGAAGGGAGAGCTAGGCATTAGATCTTCAAGTTTACTGTCTCTGGGAACTAGCGGGTTGCTATCTAATTTGTTTAAATCGTACAATTCTGAGTAGAATTCTTGGAAAATTTGAGCTATTCCTTCAGGCGCCATGTGTGGTTTTCTTGACTTGTCTTTAATGCTTGTGATGTTCGTTTTTCCTCTAGCTTTCTTGATAAGGGAGGACATGAGACGACCACCTGTATTACCGTGAGCATAGAGTTGATGCTTGTAATATAGTAGAGATTTTGCAAATTTATTATTTAGTATGTCTTTTAGTTGTTCTCGCAGTTTAGTTATTTCGGTTTGTACCTCTTGTGCCTGTTTAGTTTAGATTGCTGTTCTAGATTGGAGATTTGGGCCAGAACAGTTTCAATCTCTTTTTGTTTGCACTTTTTCTGTGCCAATCCTAATACTATGAAAATTCCTCTGATATATGCTTTGTGAGTTTCCCACACAAGTTGGTGTTTGTCTAGAGATTGTGTGTTCTCTGCGAAGAATGTTTTCAAATTAGAGGAAATAGTATTATTTGCTTCTTCATCGTCTAGTAGTGATTCGTTCAATCTCCAACACCAATTTCTTTGTGGGGAGGCTTTTAGAATTAAGGTTACTGTGACTGGGGCATGGTCTGAGACAGTTATATTTCCTATATTTGAGGTTTTTACCTGATGGATCATGGAGGATGAGTTGAATATATAGTCTATTCTTTGATGTGTGTCATGTATCTGGGAATAAAAGGAAAAGTCCCTAACTGAAGGATTGAGCATCCTCCGGGCATCCATAACTCTTAAATCTTGAAGAGTTTTCTGCAATTTCTTCCATGCCTTTTGGGAGACAAGGGACCTCCCCAAGGAGGAGTCTAGGATGGGGTTTAGGGTAAGATTTAGATCTGAGCCAAATATTATTTTCCCTTCCCCAAAGAGTGTGAGCTTATATAAGGCATCTAATAGCCATGGGATCTGGTTTTTGTTTGCAGTATATAAGTTTACCAGTGTGCAGATCTTTGAGAAGATCTTCCCCTTTGAGAAAAGCATTTGTTCCTCTGTGTCAGAGAGTCTGCTGTCAAGGGTAAAAGGGATTGAGGAGAGTAACGCAATAGCCACTCCTTTAGATGCACTGGGCAGGTGGCTGTTAAAGTACCATTTATTGAAGGGTCTTTTAGAGAACTTTGGGGATGTATTTCCTTTAAAGTGGCCCCCGGCTTGGAATAATCAGCCAGGCCCCAACTCACGGGATGTTCTCACGGAGTTCGTGACTGCTCTGCAGGAAATCTTTTTCTTCCCCTGGGCACCCGAGTGAACCAGTGAGGGTCAGGAGAGGTCTGGGAGTAAGGGAAACTTGTTATTAAGCACAGGTTAGTGCAGTTTCCAACTGAGCTATCCTTCTGTGTGTCTGCTCAATATGGCCGTTAGGCCACGCCCCCTCGATTAATGAATTATTTCTGACAGGTTGCACCAGCATGGTTACCACAGTAGGATCGTAAAATAAATATGACTATTTGGCACAATCTAAATGACAATGCAATTGTTTTACACACCGTTCAGATAACACCAGGCACACCCTAAGGACGAAGTCAGACAAGCATTTTTTCCTGCGCACCCATGAGTGCAAAAAAAGCACGTCAGATAGAACCATTCGTTCCCTATGTAGTGTTCACATGTCCATCTTTTACAGGCACAAAATAGTCGCACCTTAAAAATTGCTGCCTCCAGAAAGTACTGGTCTGATTGGCTGCCAATTATAGTCAGCTCTCAGTCATTCATTGAATGACAGCTGAACGTTGCCCTTGATTAGTCACAGCGCTCATCCAATCAGAGGCAGTGCTCAGTGATTCATTGAATTCAATGAATGGTTGAGCCTGTTATCAAATTTGTTGCCAAGAAAATGCATACAATAGTCAACATGATAGCTCCTAACTTATACAACAATACTACTTCGACATCTCAAAATTGGCTCATGACTAAAGGTTGTTTTAGATATGCCCAATCAGGAAGTATTCTATGCTTTTTTATTAAAATAAAATAAAACATTTTCTTCCTCTACAATACCCTAGGCTTTTTATATTAATTCATTTGTGAATTGTAACACCACTCACATAAATTAAAACTACATATTGCTGAGCATATATCTGGCTCTAAGCTTCCTCAAGTATATTGAGATATTCCCTGTCTGCAGCACCCAGACATTTTTTGGAAAGCTAGCAAGGGGGATATATCCTTCTTTAAAGTCACTGGCATTAAAGGTGCTCTGTCCAGCAAGAGGTGTAAATTGGTTTAGAAAATTGCTTTCAAAAAAGGTTTATGAGTAGAGATGAGCGTGCATGCTTGTTTAAGGCAGTTACTCAAGCGAACATCGCTCTTCTTGAGTAACTGCATACTCGTCCGCGCAAATGCGGGGGGGGGGGGACGTGGTGGGGGGAGTGGCGGGGAGAGTGAGAGAGATCTCTTTCTCTCTCTTCCCCGTCACTAACCCCCGCTCACTCCTGCTCACCCCTGCCACCTCCCGCATTTGCTCAGACGAGTATGCAGTTACTCGAGATGAGCGATGCTCACTCCAGTAACTGCCTTAACCGAGCATGCACGCTCATCTCTATTTATGAGATTATACTGTTAAAAAACAAATTTCCACATTGTCTTAACCTTGGATCTTTTCTTATATTTTCTTTCACCACTGCAATTACTCAGTGTTTTTTTGTGCATCTCCTAGCGTATTTTGTGCAGACTTGCATATACCAATTGACTTCAATAAGCAATTTGGGTTCACAAATGAGCAAGAAAATATGGCATGCTGCGTTATTTCTTTTGCACGATCAAAATGCTAGTAACCAAAGCCTCTGTAGATACAGGAACCAGGAGAAAGGATAGAACTGGACCTCGGCATGTTTCAAATGGGAGGACCATGGCTAGGAGATGTAGTTAATCCTTTGCAATCCAATTTTGGATTCAGGGTTCCCTAGGGGTCTTTCTCTGTCTGTCATTATACAATGGTACCATCTGCTGGCTATAGCCAGTACTGCTGTATGGGACATGCTGGAGAGGCCCATGACAACAGAGCTGCCAGTAATATACAGTTAGAATACCCTGCCAGACGTCTTCAGACATCTATAGCTGTACAGCCTTCAATCAGAATGTCTTCAGACGTCAGACAGTGGATTGGAAAGGGTTAATACATAAAGATGAGCGAGCGTACTCGTCCAAGCTTGATGCTCGTTCGAGTATTAGGGTACTCGAGATGCTCGTTACTCGAGACGAGCACCATGCGGTGTTCGAGTCACTTTCATTTTCTTCCCTGAAAAATTTGCGCCCTTTTCTGGCCAATAGAAACACAGGGAAGGCATTACAACTTCCTCCTGTGAAGTTCCAGCCCTATCCCACCCCCCTGCAGTGAGTGGCTGGTGAGATCAAGTGACCCCCGAGTATTTAAATCTGCCTCGCCCGCGGCTCGCCACAGACACACACTACGAGAGATCAGGGAAAGTGCTGTTGCTGTTATAGGGACAGTGTTAGCGTCTTCAAGAACCCCAACGGTCCTTCTTAGGGCCACATCTGACCATGTGCAGTACTGTTGAGGCTGCTTTAGCAGTTTTGCACAATTTTTTTTTTTTTGTATATCGGGCGTGCAGACCATAGCGTCCTCAGTCTGCATTCATTTTACTGAGTATGGGGCAGTACTGCTGAGGCAGGGACAGTGGTACAGGGAAAGAGATATACTGGCTATATAGGCAGTGGGCTTTTTCAAAAAAATTGTAAAAAAAATCTTTGGGCTGCCTGTGACCGTGTTCAGTTTACTGCGTGTCTGCTGGGGGTAGTAGTCGCTAACTATTACCCAGCTAGGTGTTACTGCAGCCTTGCGCATAATTTTTTCTGGCTGCACTGTGCTTTCAATAACCACAGTCATCCTCCAACAGGGAAATCCATACACAGGCTATATAGGCAGTGGGCTTTTTCAAAAAAATTGGTAACAAAATACTATATTTGGGCTGCCTGTAACCATCTGCAGTTTACTGCATGTGGGCTGGGGGTAGTAGTCGCTGATTAATACCCAGCCTTGCGCATAATTTTTTCTGGCTGCACTGTGCTTTCAATAACCACAGTCATCCTCTAACAGGGAAATCCATATAGAGGCTATACAGGCAGTGGGCTTTTTCCCAAAAATTGGTAAAAAAATACTATATTTGGGCTGCCTGTGACCGTCTTCAGTTTACTGCGTGTTTGCTGGGGGTCATAGTCGCTGATTAATACCCAGCCTTGCGCATAATTTTTTCTGGCTGCACTGTGCTTTCAATAACCACAGTCATCCTCCAACAGGGAAATCCATATACAGGCTATATAGGCAGTGGCGCTTTGGCGTGCACGTATGTACGCATACACATATGCTCGTGGCAAGCCACCCTCAATAGGGGAAATTCTCTTTAATGCCAATTAGTTGGCTGCAGTAAAATTCACCTTTATAGCCTAGTTGGATGGGCTCCATAGTCATGGCCCCCTTGCCCCCTCTGTGCATTTAATTAATTTAATTACTTGGTAACCCCTGAGTAGCCTTTCTGGTTGTCTTTTTTTGGAACTGCCTGCTCTCCTGCCTTATAGAAGATTTTTAAAATTTCTTCTTAGTTCATATTATTAGTAGTTATCAGGAAATGATAGCACCAGTGTTTCTGGAGGTGCAATGCATCACACAGCTCTGCTACATGCATATCACACACACACAGCTGTGGTACATGCACGTCACACACACACAGCTCTGCTATATGCACGTCACAGGCAGCTCTGCTATATGCATGTCACACAAAGCTCTGCTACATCCATGTCACACACAGCTCTGCTACATGCACGTCACATACAGCTCTGCTATATGCATGTCACTCACAGCTCTGCTCCATGCAAGTGTCACGCACAGCTCAGCTAAATGTGCATGTCACACACACACAGCTGTGGTACATGCACGTCACACACACACAGCTCTGCTATATGCACGTCACAGGCAGCTCTGCTATATGCATGTCACACACAGCTCTGCTACATCTATGTCACACACAGCTCTGCTACATGCACGTCACATACAGCTCTGCTATATGCATGTCACTCACAGCTCTGCTCCATGCAAGTGTCACGCACAGCTCAGCTACATGTGCGTGTCACACACAGACAGCTGTGCTACATGCACATCACACACACTGCACCCAGCTCTGCTACATGGGCATCACACACAGCACACACAGCTCTGCTAAATGTCTGTGTCACAGACACACACAGCTCTGCTACATGTGAGTGTCACACACACCACACACAACTCTGCTACATGCGCATCACACACAGCACACACAGCTCTGCTACATACTCGTCACACACAGCACACACAGTTCTGCTACATGCATGTCACACACAGCTCTCCTACATGTGCTTTACACACACCACACACAGCTCTGCTACATGCGTGTGTAAGAGACACACACAGCTCTGCTACATGCGTGTGTCACACACACCACACACAACTCTGCTACATGCACATATCACACACTATAACAAGAATAAACAAACGCTCACCCTCTTTACCGCATAGACTTGATCCTTGTGGCTCAGCTATGTATCCATCCTAGGCGGTTTGTGTAGGCCTTCACGATATCCAATAGGAATTTTAGTAAAAAGAAGGTGATGGGTGAACAAGGTTGGGCACTGACTGAAACGCGTTCCAAGTTTTTAGTATATTGTGATACTGATTATTAATAAAGGCTAAAGATTTTTTTCACACCTATGTAGGCGGACTTTCTTTTTACTAAAATTCCTACACATATCACACACACCACACAGAGCTGTGCTACATGTGCATGTCACTGATACACACAGCTCTGCTACATGCGCGTGTCACACACAGCACAAACAGGTCTGCTACATGCGCGTGTCACACACCCCACACACCGCTCTGCTACATGCGCGTGTCATGCACAACACACAGTGGTAGGTCCATCATTGCTTTGTGGGTAATTGTGATCTGTGCAGTCTGAATGCATGACCACGGCTCACAAATTAGGAAAATATAACATACTGGCTTGCCCTAGAGGTCTGACAGAGTGAGGCCTCAGTCAGACGGGCGTTTTTTTGCGCAATTTGCGGATCGCATGACGGATGCGCATCCGCAAATCGCGTGACCGGGGCCGACGTTTCGCCGAAAAATCTGCAGCTAGCAGTGTTTTCTGCAAAACGGCCCAGCGCTGCCCACTATCCTCTGCCACAGCTGTGGCACAGCTGTGGCAGAGGAGAACCATGTTCGCCCATTGAATTCAATGGAGCCGGCAATACAGCCGGCTCCATTGAAAGCAATGGGCTGCCGGCGAGCGCGGGTTGAAATATAAGCCCTTCCCTGAAAACCATCCTAAAATGTGTAAAAATAGAAATAAAAAAAGTATACTCACCTTTTCCGTACAGACGGAGTTCAGCCGTGTCCGTCTGGCAGTTCTCCTGAATTGCTCTGTGTAGTATTCAGCAGTGAAATCCCCGCCTGCTGAATGGGCTGCCTCTGATTGGTCACAGCTCTCACCAGTCAGAGCCAGCTCTCACTCACCCATTCATGAATTCATGAATGGGTGAGTGAGTGCTGCCTCTGATTGGCTGAGTGCAGGGACCAATCAGAGGCAGCTCTCATCTATTGAATGACAGCGCATATATAGGACACAAGGAATCGCAGAACGCAGATAGGCGTGTTCTGCGATTCGTCATGTCCTATAATTTATCGTACATCCGCATAAAAAGCGGACATGTGACCGATCCCATTGCGAAGCATTGGGTCTATATATGCGCGGATCGCATGCGCAAGTCGCGCGAAAAAACGCCCGTCTGACCGAGGCCTGAAGGTGCAGGTTTGGCAACACTACTACAACTTTTGTATATCTGAATGGGTTGGGCAAACTACTTGACTTGATTGGGATTGAGAACCAACATTGTCTTTTCTAGCTGTGCAGCAGACCTACAAGACTCCTACTTGTTGGTCTATGTAGTGCTTGCAGAAAGGCAGAATTGCATAATTTACGATCATCTATGGCTCTGTATTATAAGAAATGCAGAATTTTTAGACCATCATTCAAACATCAGCGGTAAAAAGTTCCCTACCGTACATACAGTAAGACTCTGTTATCCTTTCTATTATTACAGATATTAAAGATGAATGACTGTGAAAACATTACAGTGACTGAATTCTACCTGACTCCATTCTCCACCTCCAGAATAAATGAAATTCTTATATTTGCTGGGTTTTTATTCATGTATCTACTAGCTGTGGTGGGAAATCTGATTATCATTGCCCTGGTCTGTGCTGTACCCCAACTTCACACGCCAATGTACTTCTTCTTGTGTAATTTGTCTTCTGTTGATGCCATTTGTGTCTCTGCTATTCTCCCAAAGATGTTGTCCATCATCATAACAGAGGACAAAACCTTCTCCTACCACAGTTGCATCACTCAGCTGTCCTTCTTCATATTCTGTTCAACTGCTGAGAATAACATTCTAGCCTGTATGGCCTATGATCGCTATGTGGCAGTTTGCTCTCCTCTACATTATTCTTTGATCATGACAAAAAAAGTTTGTTTTATTATAGCTACTATCAGCATGATTTACTGTGTTGTGAATTCAATAATGCTAACCTCACTGATCTCAACATTATCATTCTGTTACTCTCATGAAATCAACCATTTCTTTTGTGACATAATACCACTGATGGAACTTTCTTCTAGTGATACTGAGACTATAAAAGCGATCATCTCAACTGAAGACATCTGTTTGGTAGTTTTTAGTTTGATTTTTATTTTGACGTCATATGTAAGAATTATCTCCACAGTTGTAAAGATTCGTGCCTCTAATGGGCAACTTAAGGCTTTTTCTAGCTGCTCATCGCACATCATTACAGCTTTATTATTCTACGGGCCAAGTATCTTCATGTACTTGAAACCTGAATCTGAGGATTCTGATGAACAAGACAAAATTCTCGCAATGCTTTTTGTGGCTGTGGTCCCGATGTTAAACCCATTTGTATATAGCCTGAGGAACAGAGATGTTCTGGGAGCTGCTAGAAACACAGCCAGAGTTATGTGGAATAGAATCATACCTTTTAGAATAAATGAGCCAAACATAATTCTGAAAAATTGAAATGCAACACTTAACGCACAATCAATATAAATTAGAAATGCACCTTGTGAGGTTAACATAAAAAATTGTGGAGAGTGAAGAGCAACTCACCTGGTGCTTGGTGGGTTTACCCTGGTTAGGATTCCGTCCGGCACCTACTGTCCAAGCAGGCGTGTAAAGAATTTTTGGGCTGTTATCCAGTATGGTGGAGAACCGTTCTGGGTCACTTACAGCAACCAGAATAATCTGGAGCTGATAGATTTGTACAAATGTACAAAGCTAAAATAAAAAACAAGCCAAAGTGTATAGCTTTTAGTGATCAAGCAGAGATCATCAATCAAAGTAATAGCATTTATTAGCAAGACGTTTCTGCAAAACCAACATGCCTTTCTCAAGCTTCAAACATACAATTTCATAGACATTCTTAAATACATACAAAATAACTTACAATTCATGTAGAATAAACGACAAACTCCATGCATTGTAAGTTATTTCGCATTGCCGGATCACTGAAAGCTATATACTTTGGTTTGTTAAAGAGCGAGGGCATGCTTGTTTTTTATTCTTTCTTTGGACATTTGTACTAAACGTACAATGATCATTATGTTGGAGGCAGTGTAAATTGTGAGGAATCCGGTATATTTGGAAGGAATCCGCCATTCTAATAATGTCAAGAAAAAATTCCATCTGGTTGAGGCTGCATTCACACGAACGTATATCGGCTTGGTTTTCACGCCGAGCCGATATACGTCGTCCTCATCTGCAGGGGGGAGGGGGAGGATGGAAGAGCCAGGAGCAGGAACTGAGCTCCCGCCCCCTCTCTGCCTCCTCTCTGCCCCTCTGCACTATTTGCAATGGGGAGAGGCGGGACGGGGCCGGGGTTAATTCTCGGAACTTAGCCACACCCCTGTCCCGCCTCCTTTCATTGCAAATAGTGCAGAGGGGCGGAGAGGAGGCAGAGAGGGGGCGGGAGCTCAGTTCCTGCTCCTGGCTCTTCCATCCCCCGCCCCTGCAGATGAGGATGACGTATATCGGCTTGGCGTGAAAACCGAGCCGATATACGTACGTGTGAATGCAGCCTTACACTGATTGTCTCATGAAGACAACCATCTTGGCATAGCAAAAAGTTTGTGTGCCTTGGTGCAAAAATTCAGCTTGAGCCATCCTCCTCCCAGCCCAGAACTTTTTGCTGCCTCACTGTGTCTCTAAAGTGGCTAGTTAATGCAGAACTAGCAGTTAGGGGTGTTGCTACTGTCCTAAAAGATTAGAGGAATTAGCTCTAAGATATATGTTTCAGCCCCATAGTTTAGACCACTACAACTCATCTTTGCACACTCTCCCCATCTTGCTGCTACAGATGTAGCACCACCAAACAAGAGGTGAATGGCAGCGGTGCTATACAATTAGCATAGCCACTCTGAGACCGCAGCTCAGCATGACTCATTAACAGACAAGCTCACTAATACAGCATGGGTTGGAGCTGCTAGATCTGTACATCCAATGCCCCATTAAGTGCCTTATTGTCTCTTGATATCAATAGTGCCCCATGTAATATAGTACTATTGCCCCTTTACTGCCCCACAAAGTATTCATCACCCCATACTGCCCATTACAAGAAATAATGCCTCTATTATGACCCACTGCTGATTCCCCACGCATTCAGCATCAAATATGTTGTGAAATCTATATCCAAAAGTGTCCCAAAAGATAATGCATGTCATAGTCAATACAGCATGGATGTTAAATCTTTGTTGCAGAAAAAAAAAATTGGGACATATCAGATTTTTAACATACAGGGTAGACCCATTGAGTGTATGGATTGGTGACTGCTGAAAATGCTAATCATTTTAAATCTGCATCTGAAAATTTTTGGTTAGTGCTAGAGATGAGCGAGTATACTCGCTAAGGCACATTACTCGAGTGAGTAGTGCCTTAGCCGAGTATCTCCCCGCTCGTCTATAAAGATTAGGGGGCCGGCGGGGGTTGGAGAGCGGCAGGGGAGAGCGGGAAGGAACGGAGGGGAGATCTCTCTCTCCCTCCCTCCACCCCCTCCCCCCCGCTCCCCGCCGCAACTCACCTGTCACCGGCGCCGGCCCCCGAATCTTTAGAGACGAGTGGGGAGATACTCGGCTAAGGCATTACTCGCTCGAGTAATGTGCCTTAGCGAGTATACTCGCTCATCTCTAGTTAGTGCCCATATGAACAGGGCCTAATAGGGCCCTCTTTTGCACTTGACACAGTAATAATACTCCTGTGAGGAATTAGGGGACTTAATACATCAAGTCCTTAGACCAGGCAATGTATATGTATATATATATATATAATATAAAATGGTATGTCCTTCTGCTAGAACAAGCAGCAGGTAAATAGCAGCAGCTGAATATTTAACTTTTTCAATACTATATGCTTTTATGGGCAAGATTCTTGTATTCTCTCCTATGCACAGTGTTCTCAATGCAAAAACTCCTGAGAGCAGTTTCGGCCCCCTCCACTGATAAAAAAAGACAGCTTCACCCCCTACTTTTGCATTTTTAGGCTAATGATCATAGTACAAGTTTCATTCCTTTTTGTTTCTTAGAAAACACGTGTTTTAGTAGTAACACACACATTAAGGTGTAAACATATGTTAATCATTAGAAATTAGAACCTATCCTTAGTTAACTTTAAGAGTATGCATCTCTACTGTTGAGTCATTTATTTTTATATATATATATATATATATATATATATATATATATATATATATATATATATATATATAAAATCATGATACTATTACCGTAATAGACAGATAATTACTTGGATACCATAAGATGTTGGTATCTGTCGTATTCTCTTATTCTTTCCGAGCTCGTAAAACCCTAATATACATCCAATTTGGAATCAGACACAAAAGGGCTAAGAAGCTGCTAGTCCAATTGCGATAATAACTGGTGCCAAAAACTGGGATTGACAAGCCTCTCGAAATACAAGTATCCAAGCACGTGAAAGGAGTTCTCCCATGGGATTGGTGACGGCGGACTGCAACAAAGTGCACAAAGGTAAGGAGTTTTCATCCTTACCGTGTCCTCCGCCTACTCACCTCCGTGTGAGTACTTTGAATTCTTGGGTACAAGTATCATATTGTATGGTTCATTAAGAGATACAGTTATACATGACAATGAACCACTGTCTTCCATCTGTGTCTTGATGATATGTTGTCTGTCTTAATACTGTGATGTTTGCTATAAAAAAAATTCAGTATAGTGCTGTTGGATATTAGCCATAGTGGTTCCAGATTTCAGTTAGAAAATCTGATGAATAAATAAAAGTGTTAGGTATGAGCCTGCACTGAGAGACAGGAAACCAGATCTGATAAATGTTGTCTCCTTAGAAGTATTAGGTAGAGTCTGCACTGAGAGAGACAGGATAAAGTGGATAGCAGTAGCACTGATAGCAGGAAGCAGTAGAGACAGTCAAAGAGAGAGAAAGTACGCAGTGAAGAAATGCAAATTGTTTTTGAAGGGATTACATATGTCAGAAAGAAAAAGAATTAATGAGAAAGAATGGAGGTCAGTGTTGAAAAAAAGAGAAAGGATGATTAAGTGATAATGATAGTATTAAGAAAGTGCAAGAGTATCATTTTTTGTCACCTTGGGAGAAATAGCGGAAAGATGTATGGATATAGATATGTGTACAGGACAACAGAAAAAAAATTTAGCTCTGGTATGATGCCTGTGAATTCACAGGTACCTCTACCTCCCTATGCGGGAGGATGAACATATAAGAACTGTAGACAATAAAATCAAGATTAGCAGGACATTTGTCTGGCTTGGGCGCTGAACGTCCAAGGCAAAAACAGGGTGTGGTTGAATGGTTCTGTGAAAGAGAGATGAAAATAACAAGGAACTTCTATTTTACAGTCCTGGGATAAGAGAGTGAAAGAATGAAGGCTATTGTAGCATTGAATGAATCTGAGAGGAAATTTTAACTCTTGCCACCCTCCCCTTGAGTCTCAAAGTTAGAATTTGTTGCTGGTCAGACACACAGAGAAGGGAGGGTCTGTCCACCTCAGAGATGTGTGTAATGTGTGAGGCTGATTGGTTTAATGCTTAAACACTAAGGAGTGGGGTTGGAATTGAAAATTGCACTGCTGATAACTGTAGTATTGCTGTTTGTGATTTTGATGACCTGGGCAACTTTAAGAGTTATTGCCAGTCAGAGAAAAGTCCACCTAACCGCTTCATTTCCTGGAATACTGTCAGGAGAGTAGTATAGAAAATGTGTGATAGCACAGAGGGGGAAGAGCATGAGTGACTTTGTGATGTATGAGTCTTACTGGGGAGCTATATGCTGCTTGATTAAATTGAATATACCTGAGCAGCATATTGAGTTGACTGTGGTTATGGAACTATACAGCGTTTTGAGAAAAAGAAGGTTGTCGTGATGTAGAAAAAATAAATGAAGTGAATCAAAATGTCTTAGTCAAAGTTTGTGCAAATAGAAAGCTAAATAGGAAAGATACAAGATGTGAATGGAAAATATATGCTGTAGAATGTAGTCTGACTATAAGTACTGTTGATCTATTGGGTTTGTAAATGTTGCTTAAACTCCAATTCCTAATGCAGATATTGACTGGGATTGAAAATTTCTCTCTCCTACACATAAGACTCTAATAGCCGCTCAGGGTGGGATGTGTAGTTAATCCTGCAAACTGGTTCAAGGGAAATTAAGGATGATTTTATGAGAATTATTCATTTTTTTAAAGGTATTACTGTTATGATAAAAGCCAAAATCTGCTCCCATCACTTTCATTTTGGTACAATTTCATCCTCACTTCTGCTCCCTCTTATCTATGCCTTTAAATATGTGAGTGTTAGTCTTCACTGCAGCTTAGGCATTCTATTTGTGCTCAAAAACATCTCCCATCATTCCAGGGAAGTAGCTTGGCTGCACACACAAGGGGGTCACAGGACGCCACCACAACATTGCCACACTTTAGTGGCTGCGTGGTTGCCAGATTTATCACCAATAGAATGTGTATGGGTCTATCTGGAACATCAACTTCCACAGCCTACGAGTTTGGATGATCTAGAGGCTCAGTTACAGCAAATGTGTACAGATATGCAGCAGGGTATAATACATAACTGTGCGCCTCCATGCCCAGCCATACCATATCTTGTATCAAAGCTAAAGGTGGTAAAACAGTGTACGAAAGCCACCATGCCCGCTGGGATCACATCTTGTATCCAAGCTAGAGGTGTTACAATAGGGTACTAGAGCCTCCATGCCCGCCTGTATCACATCTTGCATCCAAGCTAGAGGCGGTACAACAGGGTAATAGAGCCTCCATGCCCACCAGTATTGCATCTTGTATCCAAGCTAGAGGTGGTATAACAAAGTACTAGAGCCTCCATGCCCACCTGTATCACATCTTATATCCCAGCTAGAGGTAGTACAACAGGGTACTATAGCCTGCCTTCAAGGGATCAGTTTTCCACAACAAATGATAACCTCTCTTGGTATTGTAGTCCGCCTATTCTGTTTATTATTTTAGTTACCTGTCTTTGAACCGCTCAAGCTCTCATATGTTCTCCTTGTGTACCAGTACCCCAAACTGTCCACAATATTACCTGCATGGTCTGTGTGGGACTCTTCTTTAGATTATTTTGGTGTGATTTACAGTATGTTCAGATGGAACTCAAATGGTGCAGATTTTGGTTAGCATAAAATCCACACCAAAATCCACATTACAGATGCAGATTTTCAATGAGGATCCGCAGCAGAGTTCACCCCCTGCAATTTTAGGGCATCTTCAGATGGGCACATGCGCAAATACGCTTGCCTCTATGCAGTGTATTTGCACATGAAGCTTTTAAAAGTCTTTTTTTCTCTTTTGAATGTGAAAAAATAAAACAGAAAGATGGGTCCAGCCCTATATTTCTTAGCACGTACAAAAACTACAGTCAAGAAAGATGGGGCGCCGCCTAGTTTTTCTCATGCGAGAATCACACTAGGGCAGTGGTTCCCAAACGTTTTTAGACATGGAGCCCTTTTTAAAGCAAAAATTTCTTGTGGAGCCCCAAAGCAGGACAGAGGGTGCGGTCAGGGGAGGGGTTAGGAGTGTGGCTTATCACAACATATAATTTTCACTCCGTTGTTATAAAAAGTACAGGGCCATTTTAAAAAAAAGAAAACAGGGAGGAATGCTGGAACACTGGATGGGCTATTGATATACATTATATTTAAAATGAGCATGCAGTGGAATTAAATCCCGCACCGCATGTCAGTATCCGCATGGTTTTTGGGCAGATTTTTTCAAAATCTCATCTACTTTGCTGCTACAGCTACTGTAAATTCTGCAGCAAATCCGCCCCATGCAGTAATAGTGACCCCTATATTGGTGGCTCCAATAGAAATAGCGCCCCCTATATTGGCCCCAGTAGTAATAGCAACGCCTATTTTTGCCCCAGTAGTAATAGTGACCCCTAATGCAACCCCAGTAGTAATAATGATCCCCTATATTGGCCCCAGTAGTAATGGTGACCACAACAGTAGCTCTAGTAGTAATAGCGCCCCCTACATTCACCCCAGTTGTAATAGTGACCCCTATTGTGACCCCAGTAGTAATACAGATCCCCCACAGTGGCCTCAGTAGTAATACTGACCCCCATAGTGGCCTCACTAGTAATAGTGACCCCAACAGTAGTTCCAGTAGTAATAGTATCCCCTATATTGGCCCCCAGTAGTAATAGTGACCCCAACAGTGGCCCCAATAGTAATAGTAAACCCCGCAGTGACCTCAATAGTAATAGTGATCCCCACAGTGGTCTCAGTAGTAATAGTAACCCCCACAGTGGCCTCAGTAGTAATAGCAACCCCCACAGTAGTCCCAGTAGTAATATTAACCCCACAGTAGCCCTAGCTGCAATATTAACCACACAGTAGCCATAGTAGTAATATTAACCACACAGTAGCAACAGTAATAATAATAGCCCACAGTAGCCCCAGTAGTAATATTAACCTTACAGTAACCAAGTAATAATAATATCCCACAGTAGCTCCAGGAGTAATATTAACCCCACAGTAACCCCAGTAATATTAACCCTATCAAGTATAATAGCCCCGCAGTAGCCCCAGTAATATTAACTCCACAGTGGCCCCAGTAAAATTAACCCCTTCAGTAATATTAACCCCACATTAGCCCCAGTAGTAATATTAATCCTTTCAGTTGCCCCAGTAATATTAGCCCCCCAAGCCCATATACTTGCCTCCTCCTTGTAGTCAGCACCACCACTCCTCTTCTTGGCACTGATCCTGGGTGCACACTGACATCAGTGTGTGAGCCCGGAACGTTTCCTCCCTTGTCCTCTAATCTGAAAGTAACAAGGAGAGGACTCAGAGGAGGAGGATTCCTGGTGCACACTGATATCAGAGTGTGCACCCCCATCAGCACCGCCAGCAGCACCACTGTGATTACCAGCTGGGGAGCTGCCGGCCGGTAATCACTATTGTGGTGAGCAGCCGATGGCTAGGCCCTTGGTTGGAGCCCTTGATGGTGCACAGTTTGGGAATCGCTGCACTAGGGAAAGCAAAACTATTGCAACCAGGGGCTTCATGTCATCATGCCAGAAAAATATTCCCAAATCATGCTCATCTGAAGAAGCCCTAACCCTGCATTGAGGATGGACCCCATGGGATCCCTGTTCTTGCTGGGGGTCTCTCAGCGGTGTTAGACCTTCACAACAAGCAGGTTATTCTCTATCCTGTATATAAGGGATAACCTGTAGTAAAACTAGACAAAAGTATAACCCTTGCAACTTTGAATTGTCTGGAGGGGTGACTTTTTTTCACAATTCACACAGGCAGAGAGGGTAGAGTTATAGAACCACCACACCTTTAGTGCCTAGCACAGTAAGAGGAGGGCGTACAGACACTGTGCAAATGGTGTCCAGAAGCAACTGGATAATGACATCATCATCCAGCTATGCTCCACTGCGTGCATCTGCCTCCCCTCCTCTCCTCTCCAACAGCTACACACTGTGATTATATTTCCAGGCCAATCTCACTGCCAACCAGAGTGCATTTTGTATATGGTGTGGGCTAGAGATGAGCGAGTATACTCGCTAAAGGCAATTACTCGAGTGAGCATTGCCTTTAGCGAGTACCTGCCCACTCGAGACTGAAGGTTCGGGGGCTGGCGGCGGGCAGCAAGCTGCGGGGGAGAGCGGGGAGGAATGGAGGGGAGATCTCTCTCTCCCTCGCTCCCCCCCGCTCCCTCCAGCTGACTGCCGCTACTCACCGCTCCCCCGCGCTGGCACCCGAACCTTCAGTCTCGAGCGGGTAGGTACTCGCTAAAGGCAATGCTCTCTTGAGCAATTGCCTTTAGTGAGTATACTCGCTCATCTCTAGTGTGGGCCTCTGGACCCCATCAGCACAATTACGACCCCTAGAGGAATGCCGGTGGTGTGCCCTATATTGGCCCCAATAGTAATAATGTCCCCTATATTGGCCCAGTAGTAATAGTGTCCCCTATATTCTCCCTAGTAGTAATATTGACGCCTATTGCAGCTCCAATAGTGATGGCACTCTCCATTGCTGCCCCAGTAGTAATAGCATCCCCTATATTGGCCCCAGTAGTAATAATGATCCCTATATTGGCCCGAGTAGTAATATTGACCACTATATTGCCCTATTAGTAATAGTGTCTCCTATATTGTCCCCAGTAGTAATAGTGACCCTTATTGTGGCTCCAGTAGTAATAGGCTTCCCAATTGCCGCCCCAGGTGTGATAGCACCCTATATTGCCACAGTAGTAATAGGGTCCCCCATTGCCATACCAAAAGTGACAGAGTCCCCCATTGTGGCCCCAGTATTAATAGGGTCCCATAATGAAGCTGGAAGTATAGCAGTGTGGATTACAATAGGGGCAATTCAATTGGGATGGCCGTGGGCCCACTGCAGTCTCGGGCCCAGGGTCACCCCAAATACCCCTATTATAATCCACCATTGATCCCTGCTCTACTCGACTCTGGAGCAGTGTCCGTACAGCCTATAAATTAAAGTCCAGGACCTGCGGTTGGCATAGCAAGGCTGAAGCCAGCTCAGGTGAGTATAGAGGGAACCTAGACCCTCCGTCGGAGACCCTGGCAATTGCTGGTGGAGCACACTTTGAGAAACTCTGCCTTGCACAGTCAGTGCTCTGCCAGCTGAACCAATCATGTTGCTGGCAGTGCACCAATAAACTGCAGTTGTGACCACTCACAACTGTAGTCTCTTAGTGGGAGGAGCATGCGCCGTGGAAGTTTGCAGCCTGTAATTGGCTGCACAGAACAACGACTCCCATGAAGTGCATACCTCATCCCGACTACCCATTCCAGTGTCTTTAAAAAGACTACATCCAACTGCCAAGGGTGGGCAGGTACAAGTACGTTCTGGTCTGCCTGGGTCCGTTCTCAGGTTGGGAAGGCTCACCTACTCGGTCACAAACGCCACTGCCACCACTAAGAAACTAATTTCTGAGGTGGTATGCATGTACGGTGCACCAGAGACAATTGAGAGTGACCGAGGCACTCACTTCACAGCAGAAGTGATGCAGGAAGTAACGAAAACATTGAGGGTAGAATAGGCCTTTCATGCTCTGTACCATCCACAAAGTAGTGCTAAAGTAGAGAGATTAAATTGTACGTTAAAAACAAAGATTCGGAAGGCCATGGCAGAACTCAACAAACCATGGACCCAGTGCCTCCCCCTGTCCCTCTTCTTCGTAAGGTACACACCTAACAGGAGAACAGGCCTTAGCCCATATGAGGTACTTTTTGGGTCGGCCCCAAGGTTAGGATTGTACTTTCTACAATAACTCCAGATGCAGCATGATAGATTGACAAACTATTGTTCCCACAAACCTAACTAATGTTCATTCTCAGGTTTATGTTTTCCTTCCAGATTCTGACAGCTTAGAAGGAACCCATTCTGTGAATCCAGGACACTGGGTAGTTACCAAAAGACACATCTGCAAAGCTCTGGAACCCAGATTTAATGGTCCATACCAAGTGCTCCCGACCAAAAGTCTCCCCACCATGATAACCGTATGCTTTCTCTTAAGTTGTTTAATCCCTTTTATCTTTTTCGCAGTTGTATCCATCAAAGACGGACAATATACCTTGTAGAACAATAATACAGCAGTAAGGTGGTATGGCAATTTAACTACTGTTCATTGGTAAACTGCCCCTACAAAGATAATGTATGGAGAAAAGAGATAAGTAGTTGAACCACTTATGTATGTGTAGCATCCACCCAAACAGGTAAAAAGGTTCAAACTCTAAAAGCTGGTATAGTGTGGGCTGGAATACAGGTTCTCCATGGGGTTATAAACCTCAGATAAACATGGCGTTTCCTTATTAGACCGGTTAATTATAACAAAAGGTGTCTCGGAAGAATTTAAGGCACAGGATCAGGTTGCTGCTGTGCTATAATCTGTCTTTGCAACAGTGACAGTCAATAAGAATGTGAATTGGATTAATTATTTGTATTATCAACAGAGATTTGTAAACTACACAAGTGATGTCATAAGAGAAATTGCAGAACAACTCCGACCCACCTCTGTGATGACTTTCCAGAATAGGATTGCTCTGGACATGATGCTAGCAGAAAAAAGGGTGTTTGCAAAATGATTGGAGCATCTTACTGCACATTTATACTCAACAACACAGCACCAGGTGGAACATCACCAAGGCTTTACAAGGTATGATTTCATTATCTGATAAACTAGCAGAAAACTCTGGGGGTTGATACTTTTTGGTTTTATTGTTGGATGTTATATTGTTGTCGTTGTTGTCAACCGTTCCGTCATTCAAGACCCTTAGTGATCTTAAAGGCGAGCTCCCCACATGTTTTTCGGTTTTGCATTGCTTCTTTCAGTTGTGTGATATCCATGCCAGGCTTAGCTTTGACAGTATCAAGCCATCATACTCTTTGGTGGCCAGGTCTTCTTTTGCCACTGATCTGTCCAAGCATTATAGATTTTTTTAGCAACTCTGCTCACTTTAGATGGCCAAAATACATGAGTATGAGTCTGGTCAACTTGCCGTCCAGTGATATATCAGGTCTTATATGATTCAGGAGGACTTCTCTGTTTGTTACTCTCGTTGTGTTAAAGGCATAATCTCAAAAACGGTCGTCAAGGCCACACTCACCTCACCAACAATGTACTTAACTTGTGAAGGTTCCATTAAGGAATTTTTGGCCCTTGCACCAACCAGATATGATAATGCCCTGAAAAATTGTATTGTTGCACACTAATAGGTATGGAGAATTCCCCTAATACTTAGTGCTGTGGGGACCAGCAATTGTTAGAACTATCCTATCCTAGCCTATCATAGTGGTCACAAAGGTGGGATTGTGAGGGATAAGGGGACTTAATACATCAAGTCTCTTAGACTGGGCAATTTATATATATATATATATATATATATATATATATATATATATATATATATATATATTGCATGTCCTCCTGCTAGAATAAGCAGCAGGTAAATAGTAGCAGCTAAATAGTTAACTTCTTCAATACTATACGCTTTCATGGGCAAGATTCTTGTATTCTCTCCCATGTATCATTCCAAGGGAAAAACTCCTGAGAGCGGTTTCAGTCCCCTTCACTGATAAAGACAGCTTCAACCCCTACTTTTGCATTTTTAGGCTAATGATCATAGTGCAAGTTTCATTTCTTCTTGTTTCTTAGACATCATGTGTTGTAGTAGTAACACACACCTTAAGGCATAAACATATGTTAATAATTAGAGATTAGAACTAGAGATGAGCGAACGCGTTCGTCCGAGCTTGATATTCGTGCGAATATTAGGGTGTTCGGGATGTTCGTTATTCGTAACGAACACCATGCGGTGTTCTGGTTAATTTAACTTTCTTCCCTGAGACGTTAGCGCTTTTTTTTGGCCAATATAAAGACAGGGAAGGCATTACAACTTCCCCCTGCAACGTTTAAGCCCTATACCACCCCCCTGCTGTGAGTGGCTGGGGAGATAAGGTGTCACCCGAGTATTGAAATCTGCCCCTCCCGCGGCTCGCTATGGATGCATTCTGACATGAGTTTAGGGAAAGCGCTATCGTGTTGGAGCTGCTATAGGGAGAGTGTTAGGAGTATTTTAGGTGTCAAGAACCCCAACGGTCCTTCTTAGGGCCATAAATCTTCTCTATATGCGCTCAATGGGGCCGGCGGCAGCAGCGCTGACCCCATTGAGAACATATAGAAGAGAAATCCTTCTTCTCTGGCACAGCTGTAACAGCTGTAGCAGAGAAGAACGATGTTTGCCCATTGAATTCAATGGAGCCAGCAATACAGCATGTTCCACTGAATGCAATGGGCTGCCGGCGATCGCAGGATGAATGGTCGGAAAGGGGTTAAATATATAACCCCTTTCCTGCAATTCATCCAGAAATGTGTTACACTAAAAATATATACCGGCGTATAAGGCGACCGGGCGTATAAGACGACCCCCCAACTGTCACCTTATACGCCGGTAATACAGTGGAGCAAAGAATAAAAAGCATTACTCACTTTTTCAGATGATCTGCGGCGCTCCTGCAGGCTGTCGCTCCCTCCTAATCCACGGCAGAGTATTCCTTTCTGCACGAAAGGCTTGAAATCCCCGCCTCCAGAAACACAGCCAATCACAGCCAATGACAATGATGTCATTGAATGGCTGTGATTGGCTTGAAATCCCCGCCTCCAGAAACACAGCCAATCACAGCCATTCAATGACATCATTGTCATTGGCTGTGATTGGCTGTGTTTCTGGAGGCAGGGATTTAAAGCCTTTCGTGGAGAAAGGAATAGTCTGCCGGGAACCAGGAAGGAGCGACAGCCTGCAGGAGCGCCGCAGATCATCTGAAAAAGTGAGTAATGCTTTTTATTCTTTGCTCCACTGTATTACCGGCGTATAAGGTGACAGTTGGGGGGTCGTCTTATACGCCCGGTCGCCTTATACGCCGGTATATATTTTTAGTGTAACACATTTCTGGATGAATTGTAGGAAAGGGGTTATATATTTAACCCCTTTCCGACCATTCATCCTGCGATCGCGGGCAGCCCATTGCATTCAGTGGAACCTGCTGTATTGCTGGCTCCATTGAATTCAATGGGCAAACATCGTTCTTCTCTGCTACAGCTGTTACAGCTGTGGCAGAGGAGAACGATCTTTATGCTGACAGTGGGGGGGGGGGGCACTCTTGCCGCTATTGTGGCTTAATAGTGGGACCTGTGAACTTGAGATGCAGCCCACCATGTAGCCCCTCGCCTGCCCTATCCGTCACTGTGTCATTCCCATCACTTTCCTGAATTGCCCAGATTTTCACACATGAAAACCTTAGCGAGCATCGGCGAAATACAAAAATGTTCTGGTCGCCCATTGACTTCAATGGGGTTCGTTGTTCGAAACGAACCCTCGAGCATCACGGGAAGTTCGTTCCGAATAACGAACACCCGAACATTTTGGTGTTCGCTCATCTCTAATTAGAACCTGTCCTGAGTTCCTATGACTTTAAGGTTATGTATCTCCACTGTTACTTTATTTTGTTTGTATATGTAGCAAGATGCTATTAATAGATAATTACTTGGATACCACAAGATGCTAGTGTCTGTCTTGTTCTTTCCAAGCTCATGAAACCCTAATATACATCCAATTTGAAATCAGACACAAGAGGGTTAAGGACTTATTAGTCCAAGGAGGATAACACCCATTTAATTTACCATGGTGCCAAACCAGAAGGTAATGGTGTTTATTTTGTGGCCCTGAAAAGTAACAAGATATTTATGCCCTTTAGTTCTTCAACAAAGTAATGGTACACATATGTGCCTCAACAAAGCATTAGTGTCACTCTAAGTAATAATGTCACTTTCCGTTTTTCTTTTAATTTGGCAAGGGAACTTCCTATAGCAACTGTCAAATGTAGCAAACCCTATCTTCAGTATTTGCTATGTCATATCATTAAAACCACAACTGTCAGAGGATTGCCATCCCTGTGTTCAGTATATGTCAAAACCCTCGTCTACTGAACCCGTCTCAGCAAGCGAAATATCAAAATCAATGCAGAAGAATACATGTAGAGAGCTGGAAGAGAGCCAACACTCCCAGTCACTAAGCATGCAACCGTTAAGCTAAAGCTTCTACACCAGAATCTCCATCTGAATGATCAAAATCATTCTGACATTCAATACTGTGTATCCACTGAGGTATATACCACTTGTTAGCGACACAATGACATATAAACGATCTTCTCTCACAGATCTCCAACTTAAAGCAGACTATGCAATTATTCTATTCCTCTCAGATGTGTTCCATAAAGAACTTATGTCACTTTGGCACTTCTGCATTGTGTCCTAATTGAGGAATATAATAAGACGGTAAAGTTCTTCTGAATGAATTACTACGCCGCTTCGTTTAACAACCATTCAAGTCTGATGGCCAAAATTGCTAAACCACACCACTCTATATCCAAAATTTCCTTTCTTTTTAAGCAAGATGGCTCTGGATAAAGCTATCACACTGTCAGGACAAAGCTGATGAATTCATCATATTGTACTCTAAGCTACACAATCTCAAAGATGTGGACGTGGAGGAAAAAGAGGGGTGGAGATAAAACAGTACAGTCGTGTTTATTGTGAAGGATGAAACTACATATGTGGTGAAGACAGTAGAGTGGTATCTTCAATGGTGGAGGTGCTGCCTAACCAGGTGATGCACTACCTGGGTGGGCGGGATAGAGCAAGAGAATAGGACTGAAAACTGGCAGTGAAGAAGGCACAACACTCCAGGTTAAAGCATGTAGGAAGTGACCAAAAGTGTGGAAAACGCCTTTTATTTAATAAAATACGTGATCAGCATATGAAAACGCGTTTTGAGGATAACCCCTTCATCAGTTCAGCTGGTGTTTAAAATATTCAAGCAATTGGTGTGTCCCAAAAAGGGTTAATAATGAGATTCTGTTTGCCTGTATAGTGAGGGTCAGCCAGGGCAGGAGAAGTCAGACAGGAAAAAAATATAGTCAAACTACCACTGGGAATCCTTGATTTCCTTATCCCTGACTTATGCACAAATACATGGATTAGTAGAGGAATTATGCACATTAATGCGAGATGACATGCTTTTCCCTTTTTCAGCCCTTGTAGAGAAATTCAAAATTCCTTCAGAGGACTTTTTTAAGTACTTACAAATCCGCTGTCTTCTGGGATCCTCTTTTCTTCAGAGGGTGGCATTCCACTACAAGCTAAACAAAATGCCTAACAACTCTACCCTTGCCCCCCGCTCACTTATTAGAGTGTGCTATGATGCCACCTTGGGAGATATGGGAGGCACAAAGAAAGCTTATCTTTTGAACTGGGAGAAGGATCTCAGGGAGCAGTTTTCTGTTGGCCAGTGGTTGTCTTCTTTTGAATGTGCTAAAAGATCATCAATTAAGTCCCACTGGTTAGAGGTAAATTTGAAGTTATTCAGTGGGTGGTATAATACCAAGGCAAAATTATCTCGATCCTATCCTAGTACAAGTGATCAGTGCTGAAGAACATGTGATCATGCAGGTATACTCTTCCACATATTTTGGTGGTGCTGTCTACCTTCTGGAGTAAGGTATTCTCCCTCCAAAAAAGGTTCATGGGAACAAATATTCCCAAGACTCCTAAACTAGCTGTCCTACTATTGGAGAATAATCTTATATCTCGTCCAGTGAAGGAACTAGCATGCCATATTCTCCTCCATTGTCTATGAGCTGGAGATCCCCTAGGACTCCCTCCATTGAGGAGCTAATCCTGATGATCAAGACCACAATCACCGGGACCGCAGCAAGCTGCAGCACTATATCCTGGTGTTGTTGGGGTGTCAGGGGGTAAGTATATGTCAGTTTGTTATTTTAATGCAGGCATTGATATTGTAGAGGGGTTTCCCTGTAACCAGACAGTGCAGAAAATGTGTACTGCAGTGTTTGGGTAACATTTGTTATAATTACATTCACTTTTCCAGTACTGTAATCTGTTGTAGATTCTCTGCTCTCAAATCTCAAGAATAAATCCACTGCAATTCTGCAGTGTGTGAACAAGCCCTTAAACTGGACATTGCAAGTGCAACAGGCAGAAAGTGTGGACCAACTGTGCCAACCAACTTACTTGACTTTGGGCTAATCCTGAGGGCGTTATCCTGATGGGTCCCTAGTATTCACTCTTTAACCCCTGTACAGGGATCAGGACTTCCCAGTGGGGCACCGAGCAGGCCACTACCTCAAGAGTAGTTCCGTTGTGGTTGGCAGCTAACCTTTAGAGGTCACACATTGGTACAGAGCAGCATGAAACCATGCAAGCTATGAACAGAATCCAGAACGATGTTAGGACAGGCAGAGTGCAATGATACTATGTAAGTCAACAAATCTGGGCAGAGACAGGGCAGCACCCAAAGACAGAAACAGGAGGCCTTTGCTAGGTGACAGGCAAACATACCCCAACACTCGGGCAAAGAGGAGGATCCTCAGTTCAGCTAAATGGGAGGGTAATAACCCATTAACCTGCAGATGGCCTGAGAGCACTTAGAGGTATTAACTCCTGCAGTGATGATGGAAAGCATCCAGCAGTGGGGAGGATTAACTCCAGCAGTGCTGATTGAGAGTTCACAGCTAAGAGCCATTTAGGCAGAAGGAGTAGAGCAATGCCCACATCTGCCCACAATTACAACAGGGTGGCAGACCCGGGAAGCCAATCTAACAGTAAGATGGTAAGCATACAGACTTTTATAGTTTAACATAATTTTTAACACATTATGATAACTTTTTGCATCACAATTTTCTTACTCATTTAATTGTTTTACAATGGATTTTGTGTATTAACCCATACTGACTGACTAGTGACTGCCAATATGTCTTTTAACAGCAGTTACTGCTAAGGGTCTTTAAATGCGGTGATACAAAATCTTACTTTTTTCTAAGTGTAAAAAATCAGCAATACATAGAAAAATCTTTATAAATTTGATATTGACGTAATTGTAATTACTTGCAAAATTAATTTACCACATTATTTATACTACATAGATAGCATGTCAAATAAAATAAAAAATGATTTCTGAATTGCAGATGTTGTTAATCTTGCCTCAAGAAGAAATGAAATACAAAGTGACCAAAATATTATGTTCCCAAAAATGTAACAAATGAAGACTGGAGCTCATCCTGCAAAAAACAAGCACTCATAGACCTCTATTGATAGAAAAATAAAAATGTTATGGCTCTTGGAATGCGTCAAAACCAAAACAAATAATTTTTAAAGTGATTTTAGCATACAAAAATAGCAAAATATATAAAAACTGTATAAACTTGGATCACTGTAATGATGCTGACCCAGGGAATAGTGTTATCACATTATTTATTCTACATTCTACATGGTGTGCGTCTGTGTGTATATATGTAGAATAGTGTGCGTCTGTGTGTATATATGTAGAATAGTGTGCATCTGTGTGTATATATGTAGAAGAGTGTGCGTCTGTGTGTATATATGTAGAATAGTGTCCTTCTGTGTGTATATATGAGGAAAAGTGTGCGTCTGTGCGTATATGTGTAGAACAGCGTGCGTCTGTGAATATATATTTAGAATAGTGTGACTGTGTATACATATGTATATATGTATAATAATATTGTGCGCCTGTGTGTATATGTATGTATAATAGTGTGCACCACTGGCCACTATGGGGGACCTTATTACCAATCGGGCCATTATGGGGTTCACTTTTACTATACTGTCTTACAATTAGAATCGGCCCTTTGAAGGCAGCAATAAGGCTGATGTGGCCCTCTGTGAAAATTAGTTTGACACCCCTGATTTATATGGTCTGTTTGGAGATAAATCTTACATATGAGGTCAAAATAAACATAAATGTAAAAATTTCCACACAAAGGTCATCTACAGAAATGACAATATCCCTGGCTGTGATGTCACTAGAAAAGGTTTTTAGTCTCACAAAACACATGGTTGATCTTGTGGGTGTAACATAAGGTAAATATCAGTAAGGTTAACAGTAGGAAATTCATAGCACTATGCAGGAAGCCACTGTAATGAAGCAAACTTTTTTGAACATGATCAAACAATATTTTAGAAGAGAACAAATTACTACATAGTGATCATAAGCTATGCAGGCTAGAATATAATTCTCAGCATTACACAAAGTATGAAGAATGGCTGAGTGATGCATCCATAAGGAGGTTGTCTTCTTTGCTGCTAAAATGGTGGACAACAACTTTGGGAGAACAGAAGAGACTTAGATGACATTAACAGAAGAAATATTACACAAAAAGAAGTTCATGGGAGTGTGAAGTTTGGCTACACTACATACCAGGGCCACCATGTCCCACCAATGCTGGCAAATGCATAAATAAAAACTCAATTATTATAAAAATGTCATTTATTCTAGAGGATATAGTAGCAGCAATACTCAGCCAAAAATCCCCATTAAGGTGTGAGGTTTGGATCAGGTGTGCAGGCTCAACTGGTCCCAACTCCTAGATCCGCAAAGTGTAATCAAGAAATAGCATAAAAGAGCAGCACCACCAGTGATCCAAGAAATGTTGGCTTTATTCAATCCATAAAAAATGGGGCAGCAAAGTTTCAACTCCACATGGAGTCTTTTGCAAGCTTGAAAAAGACTCCCTGTGGAGTTGAAAAGTTGCTGCCCCATTTTTTATGGATTGAATAAAGCCAACATTTCTTGGATCACTGGTGGTATTTCTGATTTATTCTAGAGGTGGAGAATGTGGTCAGATAGAATTCAGTCAATGTAAAATTTGCAATTTATCCTTTGTGAGAACCTAAAAAGGCAATATCAGACTAAGGGCTCATGCCCACTTGTGTTTTTTTAATGCAAATGTCAATGGGACTTTCTAATGTTAAAAACGCATTGCAAGCTTGTGCTTTGCAATTTTTATGCGATTCATTTTTAACATTAGAAAGTCCCATTGACAATCACGTTAAAAAAAAAAACCATATTGCAGCATTAAAAAATTGCAAGTGGGTAGGAGCCCTAAAAAGTACTGAAGTCATCTACTGCAATCTAAATAGTAAAATTGCTCAAAATGTTCATTGAAATATACCTTTACACTGGCTCTGCTACTTACCGTCAGGCACCATAGTATATTAATGTCTTTGCCGAATCCTCATATGCTGAATATTCCATCATTCACTAGAACCTGAGTTGGAATTTTCTTATTATTATATATTTTTTTTCAATTTCAGTCAATGGTGTACATACAAGAAAATGGGACCCACAGCAGAGATCAAAATAAAACCTCATTATGGTGCTGGGTTTTGGCAGCCAGGACCATACTTCTATTTGTCCCCAATCCACCCCCACCCCCATGACCACTGGGCCAAAGTATTATTATTAAGATTATCAAAAGGGTTATCCAGTTACCAGACAACCCCTCTTCAATAGGATGCTCTTTATTAAAATAATAACGTGAACTGCAGAGGAATAAGTATAGTTCACTTTATTATTTTAATACAGGGTGTCGTATTAAGGAAGGGCTGTACGATAACTTGACAATGCCTTTAGAAATTATTATTATTATTATTATTAAAGTGTAGAGATGAGCGAACGTACTCGGTAAGGGCGATTTCGCAATTGAGCACCGCGATTTTCGAGTACTTCACTACTCGGGTGAAAAGTACTTGGGTGCGCCGGGGGGCAGAGGGGGGGGGGGGCGCGGCTGAGCGGGGGGTAGCAGCGGGGAATAGGAGGGAGCCCTCTCTCTCTCCCTCTCCCCCCCACTCCCCTCTGCAACCCCCCGCTCACCCCCGGCGCACCCGAGTACTTTTCACCCGAGTAGTGAAGTACTCGAAAATTGCGGTGCTCGATTGCGAAATCGCCCTTACTGAGTACGCTCGCTCATCTCTATTAAAGTGCCATTAACTCCGGGAAGCTTTATTTAAAAAGTGTTGCAGAACATAACAAAGAAAAAAATACAAGAAGAATAAGCATAAGTAAAAGGGGGGTAGACTAGACTGCCTGTGAAGATTTAAAAACTACAAGGGAAATAGCAAGCAGACAGGAAGTGGGGGTAAAAACTGTTCAGGTAGTGGTTTAGTGGCAGCAGGGTTATTGTACGGTAGGCTATATACTTTATTTAAGAGGTTGCTTTTTTAGGATCTTTTTAAAGGCTTTAAAGGTGCAGTAAAGTTTGTGATAGTGAGTTGCATAATATAGATGATGCACAGAAGAAATCTTGGAGATGATTTTGCGATGAGCAGGCAAGAGGGAAACAAAGAAGAAGGCCTTGTGAGGATAAAAGAATACCTATGGGGAGATTAGGTCAAAGATATATGGAGGGGACAGTTTGTGGATGTTGGGGGCTGGATTAACTGGGAAACAGAGTTAAGGGTAAATTGGATGGGAGACCACAGAGTATAATCTTGCAAAATTTAGGTGGGAGATGATGAGGGCATGCATTAGCATTTTGTTCACTCAAAGCTGAAGAAAGAGCAAGTCTTGGATGTACATTTTGTAGGATAGGTCAGAATAAAAGGTTACCCAGAGGCAGTGGACTTTTGGGACAGGATTGACAGGTCTGATGGGGGTTGTGTTAAAGGAAGAAAGATAACACTGTTTTCTCAAAGTTAGGTTTCAGAAAGAGAGAGGAGAAGGGGGACACAGCCAATAGACACTAGGGGATTCTGGACAGCGAAAAGGTAGATTTGAGTATCATCAGCATAAAAGTGTTATTGAAAGCTCTGGAAATCTGTTAGCTGTCCTAGGCCAAAGGTGTAGATAAAGAACAGCAGGGGTCCCAAGACAGAGCATCGAGGTACAAAACAGAGAGGGAAAGAGGAAGAGATGATGTGTAATTGTGAGACAGTAAATGTTTGGTTAGTGAGTTATGAGGAGATCCAGGAGAGGGCCAAGTCTGTGATGCTAAGATATATGAGAATCTGCAACAGAAAAAAGTAGCCGACTGTGTCAAAGGCAAAGGAAAGGTTGAGAAGGATTACAAAGTAATGTTGTATGGCTTTGGCTGTTAGCAGATTATTCATGACTTTGGTTCACGCAGGTTCAGCAGAGTAGTGGGCTTAGAATCCGGATTGTAGCTAATCAAAGCAAGAGCTAGATGAGAGGTTGAGGAACAGGTTGAAGTGAACATGCCGTGCAAGGAGTTTTGAGGAAAACAAGAGTAATCTGATGGGGTGATAACTGGATAAAGAAGATGGGCTGACAGCTGACTTTTAAAGGATGAGTGTGACTTTTGTATATGTAAAATAAGAAGGGTAGATGTTGGTCCCTGAAAAGTTGTAGAAATGGGTTAGGGCTGGAATAAACACAGGCCTGGCATGCAAGAATGTTATAGCTGAAGCCACAGAAATAGTAGCTGCAGTAGTCAAGGAGAGTGGTCATCAGGGCATGCATTAGCATTTTTGTTGACTTGAAGTTAAGTGAAGAGCAAATTTGATTAACATTTTTGAGGTGGAGATGGCAGCAGGTGGTAAAGAGTTGAACAACTTTTTAGAAAGAAAGGATAGTATCAAAGGATACCCCTAAATTTAGAGAGCATCTAGATTGCAAATCTAGGTATATCATATACTAAATCGAATGTGTATGTAATTTACGTCATATAGGTAGAACCTCAAGACACCTGCATGAATGAATGAATTGTTCAAACCTCCAGGTTGGTTATTTAAAACAGTGTTTTCTAGACATTTTTTTCTTTTTCATAATAAATATATTAGCTGTATAACAGTGACCCCCATAGAAAAATGAAGTATGGAAATTTTGATAGCCTGAAATGTGGAGAAATTCAGTCAATTTTTAGGTTTGATTGTCTAGCACCTAAGGGGTTAAATGAGATTCTAGAAAAAAATTGCTAAAGTTTGACATGATTTTGTTCAATAATTTGATCTATGCTAATTGGTATCTTTTTATCTATAATGCAAACATGTAAAGGATTTTTTGAGATTTTTTGGAAGAATTTGATTCTAATTATACATTTATATATATATATTTTTTTTTTTTCATTTTGCAGATTTTTCAAGCGTTTTCCATATAGGATGTATAGACTTCCTTAGGTAATATTAATATAAACCTGAATTTCTTCCCCCCTAGTTTTTTTTCTGTTTCTTTTTTCCGTTCACTTTATATACATTTTTTTTCCTTCCCTCTATTTTTCTCCGCCCCTCCCCCTCCTGTTCCGCCCCCTTATTTTTTAATATTAATTGTATTAACAAAATTATTACCTTTTTCATACTATATAATTCATTTTAACATACAGTGATTTTTAATCATTAATAGAGAGGAACGAGCACCAAAATGCTCGGGGGTTCGTTTCGAGTAACGAATCCCCATTTAAGTCAATGGGCGACTCGAGCATTTTTGTATATGACCGATGCTCGCTAAGGTTTTCATTTGTGCAAATCTGCAAAACCTACGAAAGTGATGCAAACGACACAGAAATGGATAGGGCAGGCGAGGGGCAACATGCAGGGCTGCATATCAGGTTCCCAGGTCTCACTATTAAGCCACAATAGCAGCTAGAGTGTGCCCCCGCCCTAACAATTTTTACTTCGGACAAACCCTCATCAGCAAGGCACACCTTAGCACCATACTAACTCCAACCAAGCACAATCACTGCCTGCGGGACACACCGCTGCCTCTTCTCCTGGGTTACATGCTGCCCAACCCCCCCGCACGACCCTGCACCCACAGTGCACACAAAAGTGCCCCTGCGCAGCCTTCAGCTGCCCTCCTATCACATGCTGGCCTCATAGCCACACCACCCTCATGTCTATTTATAAGTGTGTCTGCCATGAGGAGGAACCGGAGGCACACACTGCAGAGGGTTGGCAGGGACCGGTAGCGACCCTCTTCGAAAGGGGTGGGGGGCGATAGCCCACAATGCTGTGGAGAATTGATAATAGATTGACGTTCCATCTTCATTCCAATCCTTTGCCACCTCCGTCAGCAGCTGCAGACGTGGGCAAAAAGGGGAGTCCGCTGCCAGCCCAGCACTTCTACACATCTCCACAATGCAGCAATACTCGGTGTGGGAAGTATGTGAGCAGGCCCTGGGTCAGCCTCTGTCCCAGCAAACACCTTGTGTGGCCCAAGGTGCTGCGAGTGACATATCAATGGGGACTCCATGTGTCCACACACTACTCATTCTGTTTGGGTGTCGGATACCTCATCGACAATGCAAGGGGTAAACCATCCGCACTCTGCACCCTACCCAAGTCTGTCAGTGTTTTGGGGACAGACAGGTACAACTGCGCCTTGGAAAGTCTGTGTGCACCTGCACCATGGGTGGCTAGCAGGTACACACAGACAGTACAGAAAGAAATCCCATTGCAGTGCCACGGATAGCTGAGGTTACATGAGAGGAAATACATGTTGGCTGCAGCCCACACGCTATGCCCTAGACATTCAGGGTTATTTTGAAAAGTGCCAGGCAGGTACAACTCCGCTATGGCAAGTCTGTGTGCACCCGCAGCATGGGTGGCTAGCAGGTACACACAGACGGTACAGAAAGAAATCCCATTGCAGTGCCCCGGATAGCTGAGGTTACGTGAGAGGGAATACATGTTGGCTGAGGCCCACACGCCATGCCCTAGTCAGTCTGTGGTTTTTATTGGGCCATATAGGTAGAACACCGCGATGGGAAGACTTAGTGCACCCATAGTATATACAGACCCCTATAATATTCCGGTAGCAAAGGTATAAGCTGACCCCAGTAACAGTTCTGTTGCAGAAGTCTAGGGAGACCCCAGTAACATTTCTGTAGTAACAGTATAGACAGACCCCAGTAACATTTCATTAGCAGAAGTATAGGCAGACCCCTGTAACATTTACGTGCCAGAAGTATAGGCAGAACCCAGTAACATTTTAGTAGCAGAAGTATACGCAGACCCCCTAGTAACATTTGTGTAGCAGCAGTGTATGCAGACCCCTTTAACATTTCAGTAGCAGCAGTATAGGCAGAGCACAGTATTTGTAACATTTCACTAGTAACAGTATAGACAGACCCCAGTAACATTTCTGTAGTAACAGTATAGACAGAGCCGAGTAACATATCTGTAGTAACAGTATAGGCAGATCTCAGTAACATTTCAGTAGCAGCAGTATAGGCAGAGCACAGTATTTGTAACATTTCACTAGTAACAGTATAGACAGACCCCAGTAACATTTATGTAGCAGCAGTATAGGCAGACCCTTGTAACATTCAAGTGGCAGCAGTATAGGCAGACCCCTGTAACATGTAAGTGGCAGCAGTATAGGCAGACCCCTGAAACTTTCTCATAGCAGAAGTATAGGCAGGCAGGCAGACCACAGTAAAATTTCTGTAGTAATAGTATAGGCCAACCTCTGAAACATTGGGATACCATGAGCGTAGGTGAAGGCCGGAAAAATTTGTTGGATAAGAGTGTAGGCGTGGGCCCCAAAAATTAGTGTACCAAGAGTGCAAGTGTACTTCTAAAAAATGTATCAACCGAGAGGGCAGGTGAAACCCATAAACATTTTTTTAAAGATACAGCTCACTGTTGCTTAATTTTTAACAGAGCCTGTAGGCAGCCCTGTTGAAAAAATTGGTTCATGTTACAGTCTCAATACTTTTGAAACTTAGAAAAATTGTAAAAACATTGGTAGATGTAGATGAGCCTTTTGGGACGCAGAAAAATTGGCAGTTCAGCACGATGACAAGATGTTTTTGGAGGAGGAGGACTAATGTCAGAGACAGATTGACAAAGCTAAATGCCCCGTTTTACCGGTGACAGAGAAGAGTGCTTTAATCTGTGGTTGCAGCGAAAAGAATCTTTAGCTTCCGCTGCTCTCCGCTGGTGGAGAAGAGTAGTCTGGGGAAATCCAGGCTTTGTTCATCTTTATGAATGTAAGCATGTCGGCACTGTCAGTTGATAGGCAAGTATGCTTGTCTGTGATGATTCCCCCAGCTGCACTAAACACCCACTCTGACAAGACGCTAGCGGCAGGGCAAGCCAGCACCTCCAGGGCATACAGCGCAAGTTCGTGCCACGTGTCCAGCTTTGACACCCAATAGTTATATGGAGCAGAGGCATCACAGAGGACGGTGGTATGATCGGCTGCGTACTCCCTCACCATCTTTTTACAGTGCTCCCTCCGACACAGCCTTGACTGGGGAGTGGTGATGCAGTCTTGCTGGAGAGCCATAAAGCTAGCAAAGGCCTTGGACAGTGTTCCCCTGCCTACGCTGAACATGCTACCTGATCTCTGCGCCTCCCCTGCTACTTGGCCCTCGGAATTGCGCCTTCTGCCGCTAGCGCTGTCAGATGGGAAGTTTACCATCAGTTTGTCCACCCTGTGGTATTGCATCACTCTCGAACCCCTTTCCACTTCGGGAATGAGAGTGGAAAGGTTCTCCTTATACCGGGGGTCGGCTGAATGCTTAAGGTAGGAATAATGGAATAGGACTAGAGATGAGCGAGCATACTCATCCGAGCTTGATGCTTGTTCGAGTATTAGGGTGCTCAAGATGCTCGTTACTCGAGACGAGCACCACGCGGTACTCATCGCGATTAAACGAGCACTGACCATTGAATTCAATGGAGCTGGCAATACAGCCGGCTCCATTGAAAGCAATGGGCTGTCGGCGAGCGCGGGATGAATTGTTGGGAAGGGCTTAAAGGGGTTGTCCCGCGCCAAAACGGGCGGAGCTACAAGGAGCAGCTCTCCGGCACGAGCGGCCCCATTCGGAAGGGAGAAGACCGGATTGCGCAAGCGCGTCTAATCGGGCGATTAGACGCTGAAATTAGACGGCACCATGGAGATGGGGACGCTAGCAACGGAACAGGTAAGTGAATAACTTCTGTATGGCTCATAATTAATGCACAATGTACATTACAAAGTGCATTAATATGGCCATACAGAAGTGCTGAACCCCACTTGCTTTCGCGGGACAACCCCTTTAAATATATAAGCGCTTCCCTGCAATTCATCCAGAAATGTGTAAAAATAAAAAAAATATATACTCACCTTGTCCCGGCAGAACGATGTTAGCCCATTGAATTCAATGGAGCCGGCAATACAGCCGGCTCCATTGAAAGCAATGGGCTGCCGGCGATCGCGAGATGAATTGTCGGGAAGGGCTTAAATATATAAGCCCTTCCCTGCAATTCATCCAGAAATGTGTAAAAATAATAAAAAAATATATACTCACCTGGTCCCGGCAGACGGAGTTCAGCGCGGCTGGCGGCAGTCCTCCTGAACTGCTCTGAACAGCTGTGAGTAGTATTCAGCAGCCGGGGATTTAAAATCCCCGGCTGCTGAATGAGCTGCCTCTGATTGGTCACAGCCTGACCAATCAGAGGCAGATCTCACTCACACACCCATTCATGAATTCATGAATGGGTGAGTGACTGCTGCCTCTCATTGGCTCAGCGCCGGGACCAATCTTGAATTTCACAGGTTTTCACAAATGAAAATCTTAGCGGAGCATCGGCGATATGCAAAAATGCTCGAGTCGCTCATTGACTTCAATGGGGTTCGTTACTCGAAACGAACTCTCGAGCATCACTGAAAGTTCGACTCGAGTAACGAGCACCCGAGCATTTTGGTGCTCGCTCATCTCTAAATAGGACCCCGGTTCTATTTTGTTGGTTTTCGGAACTGGGGCCATGATTAAGAGGGACAGCCGGGGGCATTCGTATTGTGCTGCTAGAGGTGAAATTCTTGGACCGGCACAAGACGGAGCAAAGCAAAAGCATTTGCCTTTCGAGGAGGAGGAGGGGGAGGGTTTAGAGGAGGTGGCATAGACCGCCGCAGATACCAGAACCGAGGAAGGACCCGCAATTCTGGGTGTGGGTAGGACGTGTGTGGTCCCAGGCTCTGACTCATTGCCAGCCTCCACCAAATTCACCCAATGTGCCATCAGGCAGATATAGTGGCCCTGCCCCCGAGTACTTGTCCACGTGTCCATGGTTTAGTTGCCTTCCCAGTAACCGCTTTGGTGAGGGCACGATTGATATTGCGGGAGACGTGCTGGTGTAGGGCTGGGACGGCACACCGGGAAAAATAGTGGCAACTGGGGACCGAGTAGCCCTGGACCGCCACCGCCATCGTGTTTTTGAAAGCCTCCGTTTCCACAAGCCTATACGGCAGCATCTCCAGGCTGATCAATTTGGCAATGTGAACGTTTAATGCTTGAGCGTGCGGGTGCGTGGCGGCGTATTTGCGCTTGTGCTTCAACGCTTGCGCTAGCGACAGCTGGACGCTGCGCTGAGAGACATTGCTGGGTGGGGCCGAGGACAGTGGAGGTGAGGGTGTGGGTGCAGGCCAGGAGGTGCTCCTGCCTGTGTCCTGAGAGCGGGCTTGGAACTGAGTGGCAGGTTAGGGCACAGGGGGAGAGGCAGTGGTGCGACCCGGAGGCGGTGAACGGCCTTTGTCCCACCTTGTGGGGTGCTTGGCCATCATATGCCTGCGCATGCTGGTGGTGGTGAGGCTGGTAGTGGTGGCTCCCCGGCTGATCTTGGCGCGACACAGGTTGCACACCATTGTTCGTCGGTCATCCGCGCTCTCACTGAAAAACTGCCACACCTTTGAACACCTAGCCCTCTGCACTGAGGCTTGCCATGACCCTGCCTTTACCCCTGGCCACTCCACTGCCTCTTCCAACCTGTCCTGCTGCTGCACTTGCCTCCCCCGCTGAAGACCTGTACTCAGTAGGCTTAGCAAACCAGGTGTGGTCAGTCACTTCATCGTCCAGCTGCTCTTCCTCCGAATCCTCTGGGCATTCCTCCCTCGGTTTTACTGCCCTTACTACTGCCTCCCTGACAGACAACTGTGTCCTATCATCATCCTCCTCCTCACCCACTGAAAGCTCTTGATACAGTTGCCGGAAGTCCCCAGCCTCATCACCCGGACCCCGGGAACTTTCCAAAGGTTGGGCATCGGTCACGACAAACTCCTCAGGTGGGAGAGGAGCCATTTTTTCCCAATCAAGGCAGGGGCCTGAAAACAGTTCCTGGGAGTCTGTCTGCTCATCAGAATGTGTCATTTTCATGGAGTGAGGAGGCTGGGAGATAGGAGGAGCAGCAGCGAGAGGATTCAGAGCTGCAGCAGTGGACAGCGTAGAAGACTGGGTGGTCGATAGATTGCCGGATGCATTTTCTGCCATCCATGACAGAACCTGCTCACACTGCTCATTTTGTAATAAATGTCTACCACGTGGACCCAAAAATTGTGATATGAAGCTGTGGATCCCAGAAACTTGCCTCTCTCCTAATCCCGAATCAGCCGGCTGCGATTTACCTGGACAAGGAACTCGGCCTGTGCCCACACCCTCACTTGGACCTCCGCGTCCTTGCTCGTGTCCACGGCCACGTCCTCTAGGCCTACCCCTACCCCTCAGCATGGTGTATTACCAGTAGAGCAGACACAGAACGGTCTGAATAATTATGCAATTAGTGGGGTGCAGTTGGAGGCTGACAGCGGTTATGTTACGCACACTGCAGTCCGTAAAAAATTATACCGTGAGGGTATATGTATATATTGCCATATGTTTTTTATGTCTTTATACCTGTATGCAAGTTCTATTCAATGCTAAAATGAGAAAAACTTAATATGTCACCTTACATCAGATATTCCAAAGGTTTGCAAGGCTGAGAGAGATGTGTCCAGAAATTTAGAGATGATACAGAACCGGATACGAAGGCCGCGTGCTTGGCTGTTTTCCCAGAAGCGCTGTATCTAGATAACGACTGTTTATCTACGTATATAACTATCACTGCCTCAGGCGGAAATGCGGACTTCACATATATGGTTATGCGGTGAATTTGAGCCAATGAGACCATTACCCCTTCCTAGTGACGTGACCAAAGGGTATAAGACCCCATGTAATCTGTAATTAAGTGCGCTGTTATGTCCCTGTGTGAGGAACTATACCAGACCTCCGTGTGTGTGGTGTCTCTTCTTTACCGCCGGCAGCGGGGCATTGGGGTGGGCCTGATTGGTGCTGTACGCAGAATTTCCCTGATAGATGGCGCCCAACGTGGTCCAGTAAAACCGGAGCCGTGTGGCCCAGACCCGCGGATCCACACCACGGGGAAGCCGTTCTGCTGCAAACCGAGCCTGATCAACTCACAGAACTCCAGGTAAGACCAGCATATATTTATGTTGTGTTTTACGCTGGGAGACTTGCAGCAGGAGGGACTTTCTGTGTTTTGTGACCAGACAGGTTGGTTTAAGAGTTCTACACGGTAACTCGTGGGATCCGGGTTTGCCGTCACGGACCACTGACCGTGATAAGCGCACCAATCGCTCACCCAGGAACTAGTCTGTAGTCTATTTGTACTCCCAAGTCCATAGTATTTTAACGATAGGGGAGGTTGTTTGTTGTATCTGCAGAAGTTTCTTTTTCTCTATTTTTGGTCTTTTCCTTTTTTTTAGTCTCACAGGAGAAGGGAGCCTCGGTTGTTTTGCCATACATAAGGGGGCTGATGATTTGGGTTAGAGGGATGCATTTTGTGAGACAGGCTTCATAGGAGGAGGGACCCTCGGTTGTTTTGCCATACATAAGGGGCTGACGATTTGGATAAGAGGGATGCATTTTGTGAGACAGGCTTCATAGGAGGAGGGACCCTCGGTTGTTTTGTCATACATAAGGGGCTGACAATTTGGATTAGAGGGATGCATTCTGTGAGGCTGGTTCCATAGAAGAAGAGACCATCGGTTGTTTTGCCATACATAAGGGGCTGACAATTTGGATCAGAAGGATACATTCTGTGGAGCGTGTTATTATTATTATTATTATTGTTGTTGTTGCTCTAATATGCGTAAGACCTTATTAAAGAAGGCGGAGCCCCTTAAGGGCCACCGCCGTGCGGATCAATTGGTGGCAGAGAGACAAGAGTCCCAATTTGTAAAATGTAAGAAAACTCTTATGAAAATGTGTGACATAGACCCGCATGGTAGATTACAGCATGGTGACTGGGAGGAGGTCCTTAGGACCAAGAAGAGCGCCTTGAAAGATAAAGGTTTACTAGAAACTGCTGAATTGAGGAGCAGAGTGACAGTCAAAGAAAGTTAGGTATGTACACGTATTAAGAAAGTATCCGTAAGTGAAATGTTGAAAAGTACAGTAAGTGATCAAGAGGATGTCGGAAGAGTGTCTATAGAAGGTTACATTGGCAGGTCGGTAGGGAGAGAAATATGGGGAACAAGCAAAGTTGAAAGGAAGGTTACGGGCATGTGATTTGTTGGCACAGAGAGAGAGGAAAAGGTGTATAAATCTAGGTGGATAGATATAGATGTATGTGTGTGTGTATTTATGTATATATATACATACAAATGGTTAACTGAGCTCGCTTCTAGTGGGAGAAGGATTGTTTACTTGAAGCTGCAGTGTCTATGTCTAACTTTTCAAGGCCAAGAGATAACAGCGAGAGAGAATGCGATACTAACCCTGGAAAGTAGCTTTGTTTGCTTTAATAGAATAGAAGCTTGTAATGAATCTAATGAATTATACTGTCTTAGAAGGCCGGCAAGATAGCAATTTTTCTGGGTTACTGGGTTCTGAGGTCACAAATGGAAATGTCTTGGTCTTTTTCATACAGGTATAAGAAAGTTATACCCCACTCACATCCTGTGGGGGCTTTTAAGAATACAGGGGTTGAAAATGCAGAACATGTTACGCTGTCAGAAGGTCCCAGCATATGTGTTATTTATGCGTTTAAATGCAGGGAATAGTTAAACTAAAAGAACTTTGTTCAGTCGGTGAATGCATATTCGCAGAGAGATAACAGTTATTTTGCAAAGGTCGGGGCTTTCAGACTTCACTCTTTGCTCAGGGTCACAGACAGAGAAGGAAAGACAAGGGGGGTGAAAGATACCCACGCATTCTAAAATATATCAGCATTTAATATAGCATACATTAGCTTCAGTAAATAAGAAAGATAGAATGTCTCAGTCACTCAGCAAAATTTTTTCCCACAAATTGTCAAAAATAGCACTCATTCACAATCTCATCTCAATAGAATCATGTACTTTATAACATTATAGCACTCAACTCAAGTTTTTCAACTGTATGTTTGTCAAACTTTTTTTTTCTTCTGTGCATCTGTATGCACTGGTACACCTTCAATGGGGGGTGACTGGGCAGACTTGAGCGCATGGATCGATGAGAGTTAATGACCAGTGTTTAGTCTGTGATGAATGTAAAATGTGTGATGCAGATATTGACTAGGGATAAAAGTGTTCCTTTCCCCTCTGCATAAGACTTTACTTGTTTGTGATGTGGATGGGCAGACTGTAAAGTTTAAATGAAGGTGTGAAGATAGACGCAAGCGGCCAGTATCGAAGGGGTGGAGCTAGATGATGTAAAAGCACGTAATGGGTCATCCCTCTCTTGTCCACAAGGAGGGGGTGAGAATCTTGAGCAGCCAGGAAAAGTGTTTTTTTCTTCTCAAATTTGATGAGACATTGAAGGCAGGATCAGATTAATAATGAATTGGCTTAAAGGATATCACATTTCAAATATTAATAGATGTTTGTAGATTATTCTGCCCCCATGTAACTTATGTTTCTGTTATTGGTGCTAACATTTTACAGGCCTTATCTGCATCCAAATCTTTTTTCCAATTTTGTACTACCTTGAACCCGGCTACTCTTCTTCCAATTGAGTACCCTGGTTCAAAGGAGGGAGGAGGAGGCATAGGTGATCTAGGTATTGCAGATCAGGTATTTTTAATTTTTTTGCAACAAGATTCTGATCTATTTGAAGTATAATATCAGCATGGTTGTCTAGCATTGATGCAACAAGAAAAGTAAAGTTTTAAAAAGTTACTGAAACCCCTTGTTAACAATGCATATTTTGAGCTTTTTATAGATGGTACCAGGGGTGATTGATGACTCCACACCGGATATGCAGTGGTCACACAACAAGATGTCCTAAAAGTAGAAGCTCTGCCTCCGCATGTCTCAGTACAAGAAGCGGAACTGAAGGCCCTCACTGAGGTGTGTAGAGTGGCAGAAGGTAAGACGGCAAACATTTACACTGATTCCCGGTATGCATTTGGCATAGCTCATGATTACGGCCCAACATGGAAGGCCAGACAGTTTTTTACCCCAGCAGGACAGCCAATTAAGAATGGTGCAGTGGTGCAGAGTCTCATGGAGGCCCTACTTCTACCTGACAAAGTGGAGAGCTCACACCAATTCCTACACCGGAGAAGCAAGAGGCAACACCATCACAGACCACACAGCAAAGGCAGCGGCCCTTAAGCCGTGGAAGAAAAGAAGAATTTGACAAAAACCTTGGACATTGACTACATTTTGGACTTTGATAAAAATTTTGGACTTTGATAAAAACTTTGCACTTTGATATGCTAAGGACTTTACAGTTACAAGCCAGCAAGTAAGAAAAGGAAAATGGACTAAAAATGGAAGCAGCAGAAACAGGACGGCGTATGGCGAACAGTCAACAGAACTTGCCTACCACAGTCCCTGTGCCCCAAGATGGCCCAGCTGATGCACGGAAAGACGCACCTCTCAAAGCAGCGATGATGTCGATGCTTGAACGAGGACGGGTGGCTCCTGAGTTTTCTGTAGCTGCTGCATCATTTGTCCAATTTTGCATGGTCTTTGCCGTAAGCAACAGGGCAGAAGTAAAATTTGCCAAATAACACTTGCCCGGGCCACTCTACCCATTTCAGGGATTGCAAATTGACTACATTCAGCTCCCACTTGTTGGGAAGTATGAATGTGTGCTTGTTGTTGATGTCTTTTCAGGTTGGAGGCCTACTCTGTTACCAAAGTAAATAAGTAGGTAACCGCACAGAAGCTCATGAATGAGGTATTCTGCAGATACGGGGTACCGGAAGTGATTGAGTCAAACAAAGGTACACACTTCACAGGTGAAATAATGCAATACATCATGTCTGCTTTGGGTATATCCCAGGCCTTTCACACACTCTAACAGTACCCTGAAAAGTAAGATACAAAAGGCAATGGAGGAAATGGGCAAATCTTGAATTGAGTGTCTTCCATTAGTTTTTCCTCAGGAGAGTGCATGCCACAGTAGCGGAGCTTGGGGAATGATTCTTTTGTTAATTTTGTCATAGGTCTCTCCAAGGAATCGTCAATAACATATTCTGCAGTCTCTGCTTTTCTCCCAGGTTCAACAGACGAAGGTCATGATCTGAAACCAGGTGACCGGGTGTATGTGAAAAAGTTTGAGAGGACTAGAAACCCGGTTTAAAGGTCCCTACCAGGTGTTGCTCACCACCCCAACTGCAGTCAAGCTCGAAGGAAAGCCCACTTGGATCCACACCTCGCACTGCAAAAAGGCCCTGGGTCCCGGAGCACAGAAATCATGATCCTGCATATCCTTTACATGGTATGTGGTACAATTCCTCTAACACACACCTTTGATTACTGTACACTAGCCCCCTGTTTCAGGGATCAGAACAAATTAATACAATCAAATGTGCAATATGAAGACTACACTGAGGGTGAGAATCCAACACCGCATCATACTAAGAGAGAAGTTGACGCTCCAGGTAGTAACTTTGATCCACATGTATACATAGATGCAATAGGAGTGCCAGATGAATTTAATTCTAGAGATCAGGTTAAAGCAGGTTTTGAGTCCTTATTTGCTATTGTTACTGTTAATAATAATGTAGATTGGATGAATTATATCTATAACAATCAGCAGAGGTTTGTAAACTTCACCAGGGATGCTTTGCAAGGGTTAGCTGACCAGTTAGGGTCCACTGCATCCATGACGTTCCAAAATAGAGTGGCCCTGTATATGATTTTAGCAGAAAGAGGTGGGGTATGTAACTTCCTGTACGTCTATTATCCCTTTGATCAAAAAGAGTATGAGTAAGGGACTGGACAAAGTGACACCAACATTTCCCTTGTTTGAAAAAGATGAACAGCCAGTTCCGATAATGCCAACCACGTACATTACCAGAAGAATGGAGAAATGTACTAGTACTGCGCCTGCCCCGATCTCCTAAGATGGATTGTCAGTGGACTTCCCATTTGCCTAGGGATAGTGCAGAAGACCATAGGTTCCAGCGAGGGCGCACTCCACGAAGTGTTAACTCGTACAGATAGAGGGTATGGATGCCCGGAAAATGAGCCAAGGGAATCCATGGCCTCCTTCTGAGGTGAGGTAGGGATTCCCCTCTCCTAGGAATAGGGCCTTACGGGCAGTGGGGAAACCCTGATGCAAGGGAGAGGCGACCGAGGAAGAGTGCAAGGTCTGGTGCTTGATCTCCATATTAAGTTTTTAGGGGGGTTTGTGAGGGTATATATATATATATATTGCCATATGTTTTTTTATGCTTTTATACCTGTATGCAAGTTCTATTCAATGCTAAAATGAGAAACACTTAATATGTCGCCTTACATCAGATATTCCAAAGGTTTGCAAAGCTGAGAGAGATGTGTCCAGAAATTCAGAGATGATACAGAACCAGATACGAAGGCCGCGTGCTTGGCTGTTTTCCCAGAAGTGCCGTATCTAGATAACGACTGTTTAACTACGTATATAACTATCACTGCCTCAGGCGGAAATGCGGACTTCACATATATGGTTTTGCGGTGAATTTGAGCCAATGAGACCATTACCCATTCCTAGTGACGTGACCAAAGGGTATAAGACCCCATGTAATCTGTAATAAGTGCGCAGTTATGTCCCCGTGTGAGGAACTATACCAGACCTCTGTGTGTGGTGTCTCTTTACCGCCGGCAGCGGGGCATTGGGGTGGGCCTGATTGGTGCTGTACGCAGAATTTCCCTGACAATACGCTAGGCTGCAAAAAACAGCAGCCTAGATAGCGTGTATATGTCTTTCCCTCTATCAGCGACTGTGGGCGTACGCTGTGCGTGAAGTTCACGGGACGCACAGAGCGGTGTAAAAAATTAGGCAATTATTGGCCTGCACTTGGAGGGTCACAGCGTTTATGTTACGCACACTGTAGGCCGAAAAAATTATGCGCTGGGCTGCAGAAAGGCCTAGCTGGCTAATAGTGAGCCACTGCAACAGTAAAGCACACGCTCACAGATAGCCCTAAGGAGGAGTGTTTTGTCAGATTTTTTTTAAAAACCAGCTGCCTAGATAGCGTGTATATGTCTGTCCCTCTATCAGTGGCTGTGGGCGTACGCTGTGCGTAAAGTTGACGGGACGCACAGAGCGGTGTAAAAAATGAGGCAGTTATTGGCCTGCACTTGGAGGGTCACAGCAGTTATGTTACGCACACTGTAGGCCAAAAAAATTATACGCTGGGCTGCAGAAAGGCCTAGCTGGCTAATAGTGAGCCACTACAACAGTAATGCACACGCTCACAGGTAGCCCTAAGAAGGAGGTTTTTGGGGGTACTTGTTGACAGGATTCTACACTACCACTGTCCCTGCCTGACCAGTACTGCCCCTATACTTTGTATAATTGGCTGCAGACTGAGAACGGAATAGTCTGCATAGCCCAGGATGAAAACAAAAGAATTGTGCAAAACTGCTCCCAGCAGCCACAACAGTAATGCACACGGTGAGATGTGGCCCTAAGAAGGACCGTTGGGGTTCTTGAAGACGCTAACACTCTCCCTATAGCAGTAACAACACTCTCGCTAATCTCTGCCAGCGTGCGTCTGAGGTGAGCCGCGGGCGGGACTGCTTTATATACTCGGCGGTCACTTGATCTCACCAGCCACTCACTGCAGGGGGGTGGGATAGGGCTGGAACGTCACAGGAGGAAGTTGTAATGCCTTCCCTGCATGTCTATTGGCCAGAAAATGGCGCTAAACATGCAGGGAAGGAAATGGAATTGACTCGAGTACCGCGTAGTGCTCGTCTCGAGTAATGAGCATCTCGAGTACCCTAATACTCGAGCGAGCATCAAGCTCGGATGAGTATGTTCGCTCATCTCCAATCATTAACCATTTATTATTATTATTATTATTGTTATTACAAAAATGTACTATATATAATTATTAATAACATATTTTTTCTATAATAATCTGCTTTCCAATGGCACTCCAATATGTATGTACACAAAACACAGTATATTCTCTTTGTTTGGTATCAATTAAGTTTGTTCTATTGAATGTATTCTGTTTGGAGACAGCGTGATGATGTCATCACATTTATGTCTCCCTCCAGTTATTGTGAAATGCATGTTTTGCGTTCCAACCTCAGATATACTTGTTATTTCCGTCGCACACCATTTGGCGGTGCTCAGCTGTCACTGGGAGATTTCTCTGAAAGCTCACAGATTAGCACCTTATTGTAAGTTCTTCTTGTTGTATAAATCTGCTTTTTCTTTTCAGTATACCCAGGCTTAAGAAAAGTGCTCTATATACATGCCAAAACACGTTGCAGTTCATTTTTTTATATACATATGCACTTTTTTCATGTTTGCACTATATGTCTCTCACTTGTGTTGCTACACTAGCCAGACATTAAAGGCTTTTTAACTCTTCACCTTTTATTCTACAGTAGACTTTTGTTTTTACCTTGAATTCGTCTCCTTATTCCTACTTCATATTGCTGCTGCTTTGGGGAGTCTCTTATGCCTGAGTCCTCTCGCAGCCATACAAGTCTGCCCTTTTCTTTTATTTAACTGTAGAGATGAGCGAGCATACTCGTCCGAGCTTGATGCTTGTTCGAGTATTAGGGTGCTCGAGATGCTCGTTACCCGAGACGAGCACCACGCGGTACTCGTCTCGATTAAACGAGCACTGACCATTGAATTCAATGGAGCCGGCAATACAGCCGTCTCTATTGAAAGCAATGGGCTGCCGGCGATCTCAGGATGAATGTTCAAGAAGGGCTGAACTCCATCTGCCGGGACCGGGTGAGTATATATATATATTTTATTTTTACACATTTCTGAATGAATTGCAGGGAAGGGCTTATATATTTAAGCCCTTCCCGAAAATTCATCCCGCGATCGCCCGCAGCGCATTGCTTTCAATGGAGCCGGCTGTATTGCCGGCTCCATTGAATTCAATGGGCTAACATCGTTCTTCTCTGCCACAGCTGTTACAGCTGTGGTAGATGAGAACGATCTTTATGCTGACAGTGCGGGGGGGGGGGGGGGGGGGCACTCTTGCCGCTATTGTGGCTTAATAGTGGGACCTGGGAACTTGAGATGCAGCCCAACATGTAGCCCCTCGCCTGCCCTATCCGTTTCTGTGTTGTTTCCATCACTTTCGTGAATATCCCAGATTTTCACAAATGAAAACCGTAGCGAGCATCGGCGATATACAAAAATGCTCGAGTCGCCCATTGACTTTAATGGGGTTCGTTACTCGAAACGAACCCTCGAGCATCGCGGGAAGTTCGACTCGAGTAACGAGCACCCGAGCATTTTGGTGCTCGCTCATCTCTATTTAACTGTAGTGAAGATCTTTGTTTTTCCTTTTGTATCCTTTATTGGGATCTCACTTATACAAAAAGATTAATGAAATAGAGAAAACATTTTTCAGGTATATTTACAGAAAGAAGAAACACTGTGGAATTCCAAAAATTTGAATCAGGAATAATAACTATATTAATGAAAATTAGACCATTTCTAACTATTTGAATAGCTGCTTTTGTTCTGTATTTCAAGAAGCTAGTTTTCAGAATCATAATATGTTTGGGCCTGTTTGTACTTCTAGCCGTGAGGGCTCATATCTAATGCTTTGGGGGCTGATGATGTAGATGAACTATTTGAAAGCAATGGTCCAGATGGCATCCACTGGAGAGTTCTTAAAGTACTCCAATCTGTTCACCTTTAACTGATTCATTTAACCAGTCACTTCTAATAGGCAATGTTCCTGATGGCTGGAGAATGGCCAATGTTGTACCAATCTATAAGAAGGGTAGTATAGAAGAAGCCAGGAACTACAGGCTGTTTAGTTTAACATCTGTAATAGTTAAACTAATTGAAACTCTCCTGAAAGAGATGATATTTGACCACTAAAAAAGACCAACAACCTGCTGGACCCAAAACAGCTTTGGCTTTGATAGGAATAGATCATGTCAAACTAATCTCATCCAAAATCAATATATTTGCCAAAAGCAACAACCCTGAGTGGATCCTCTTAAAAGTAAACTTTAATCACATATAGAATGTCACCTAAAATAGATATAAAAAGAACAGATATGCTGTGGGAGCAGAAAAAATGATTATACAGACTCTAACAGTCTTGTGCACTGTAAGATGAATTACCATTTCCATGGGTACCATTTCGACTACATGTAATGTTTTGATTGCTTTTAATCATGTTTTTGGGAGGCAGATGTATGAAAAATAGTTATTCTGGCATCTTTTGATTGGATTTTTTTGTGTAGCCATTTTTTAAACGTGCTCAAACATGCACAAAAAAAATATTTGTCTGACCGCAGCCTCAGGCCTCGGTCAGACGACCGTTTTTTGCCACGATTTGCGGATGCGCATGCGATCTGCGCATATATAGAACCATTGCTTCACAATGGGATCGGTCACATGTCCGTTTTTTATGCGGATATGCGATAAATTATAGGAGACTACGAATCGCAGATCGCGCCTATCTGCGTTCTGCGCTTCCTTGTGTTCTATATATGCGCTTAATGGGGCTGGCGGCAGCAGCGCCGACCCCATTGAGCACATATACTATAAAGATCATTCTCCTCTGCCACAGCTGTAACAGCTGTGGCAGAGATGAACGATGTTCGCCCATTGAATTAAATGGAGCTGGCAATACAGCCGGCTCCATTGAATTTCAACGGGCGGACAGCGCTCCTTTGATCGGGTCCGTTTCGCTAAAAACGCTGCTAGCTGCAGATTTTTCAGCAAACCGTCTGCCACGGTCACGCGATTTGCGGATGCGCATCCGTCATGCGATCCGTAAATCGCGGCAAAAAACGGTCGTCTGACCGAGGCCTCAGGCCACTGTCAGATGATCAAATTTTTTACGCATGTATGGGCGAGGGAAACAACTCTATTAGAACCAATACTTTCCAATGAAAGCAGTCACATGTCCATTTTTAGATGTACTTAAAATTCACACCTGCAGAAGATAGGAGTTGTGAGTGCAAATGCACCTGGTCATGTGATTTTTTTTCTACACACTTTGTGCGATTTTTTTCCCCCCACACCTATGCATGCATGAAAAATTTGCTCGTTTGACAGAGCCCTTAAATGTGGTTAACTACATCCCTTAGCACTTTAGATTCCAGAAAATAATATATTCATATACAAATTAAAAAAATATTTTTGACCAATAATCCGATTATTGAAACGGTGCTGCATTTATACTGTATGTTTAACAACACAGAATTTGCTTGATGTTTTGGCTACTTTTCTTATGGCTCCCAAGACTTCTTTGTTCCTCAGGCTATATACAAATGGGTTTAACATTGGGACCACAGCTGTATAAAACATTGAGAAAATTTTGTCCTGTTTCTCAGAATCTTCAGATTCAGGTTTCAAGTACACGAAGGTGCTTGGTCCGTAGAATAATAAGACAGTAATGATGTGGGATGAACAGCTAGTAAATGCCTTGAGTCGTCCTCTTGCTGAGTGCATTCTTAATATTGCAGAGATAATTCTTACATATGAGGTCAAAATAAACATAAAAGCAACAATTACCAAACAGATGTCTTCTACAAAAATTACTATTTCTCTTCCTGTGGTGTCACTAAAAGAAAGTGCTATTAAACTTCTAGACTCACAAAAGAAGTGGTTGATCTTGTCAGAGTAACAAAATGATATTGTGGCTATCATTATGGTTAACATTAGGGAATTCACAGCACTGAAAACAATGTTGGAAGTAGCTATAATAAAACAAACTTTCTTTGTCATGATCAAAGAATAATGTAAAGGAGAACAAACCGCCACATAGCGATCATAAGCCATAGAGGCCAGAGTGTTATTCTCAGCAACAGCACATAGTGAAAAGAAGTAGAGCTGAGTGAGGCACCCGAAGAAGGAGATTGTCTTGTCTTCTGTAAAAATGATGGACAACATCTTTGGGAGAGTAGTAGAGACAAAGATGACATCAATAGAAGACAGATTACACAAGAAGAAATACATGGGAGTGTGAAGTTGGGGTGCAGTGCATATCAGGAGAATGATAGTCAGATTTCCCACCACTGCTAGCAGATAAATGAATAAAAACCCAATAAATATAAGAATTTCATTTATTCTGGAGGTGGAGAATGGAGTCAGGGAGAATTCAGTCACTGTAATGTTTTCACAGCCATTCATCTTGAGTATTTGTGATAAAACAAAGAAAAACTGATTCTTATGAATGTTAGGAACTTCTCTGCACACAATGCTTGAATGATGTACATTTGTAATACTGTAGAATGCAGATATATAACATGAATAACAGATAATAATCAAATATACAATAAACTTGAGCTTACTGATTGAAAATCTGTACACAAAAGATAGAAGAGCCTGCCCGTGAGGACAATCTATGATGGAAGAGCTAAGAGAAAGTAGGTGAGAAAAGAAGCTACCTATACAGTTGTGTAATGGTAGAAGGGTTATTGTATCTTATGAGATTTTCTAAAAAGATGGGTTTTTAAGTTACTCTTGGAAGCTCATATGATGGAGTCTAACGTATTGGGTACTGATTTCCAGAGTATGGGAGATGCATATAAGAAATCTTGGAGATGATGATTGGAGGAACAGACAAGGGAGGAACACAGAAGGTCTTGGAAGATACTGGAGATTGTGTGGGGTGGAATCTGGAGAATAAACCTGGCTTCACACAGACATAAGCGTAATTCTGCTGCACAAACACGCTATATGTTTGCACAGTCAAAATGTGCTTACATCTGCATATGAACTCTTGTGCCCTGTAAATGTGCATAAAATAGAGCATGCTGGGTATTTTTTTGAACAACCAAAATGTGCTAGAAAATACTGACATGTGAATGAACTCATTAAAATCAATGGGTTCTATTCACTGTGTATTGCACACACAATACACCGAGCAAATGCGGCAGTGTGAAAGACTATACGAGAGTCAGTATTACCAATAACACATGGTCCAAAAAACAACGATACCATGACCACATGTTACCCTGTACATAGTGACTGAATAATATTACCAAACCGTTGTTGAATAATTAAAAAATGAATTAGAAAAATGATAATTCTGTACCTGCAGAAGTGATATTTTACGTAATCAGAGAGTATAAAGCTGCATTGCCATTGCAGTTTCTTAGATGTGCATACAACAATGAAATTATTATATCTATGGAAGTGTATACATTAAAGTATAATATTGTGGCCATGGTTCTTCTTTGTCTCCTCTTCACCTAATTACCTGTCCTTCCCCTACTGTAAAACATGTCACTCATGCAAATGGGAAGATGGAACAGTGCCTCTACAGCGCCAGGCAGCATTTCTGCAAGTCAGTGTTAGGCCTTTGAAAAAGCTTTGTAACACTGACTGAGAATATAAGCCACAGCTTATATGGCATTACATCATACTGCAGGAGTGATCAAAGCATTGCAAGTTGTTGTCCCCTTTGGGGACTAAAAACAAAATAAAGACAAGATCAATAAAGTTTTACTAGTTATCAAAAAAAGTAATAAAAGTTTAAATCACCCCCCTTTTGCCATATTTATAATAAAAGAAACTAAATCATAAAACAAAAATACATATTCGGTATTTCCGCGTCCTTCAGTCTATCACAGTAATGCATTATTTACCTTGCACGATGAACATTGTCACAAAAAAAAAAGAACGCCAGAAATGCACTTTTTTGCTCACCCTATCTCCGAGAAAAAATGCAATAAAAAGTAATCAAAAAGTCATATGTATTGCAATATAGTACCAACACAAACTGCAGGACGTCCCACAGAAAAATAAGCCCTCGCACAACTATGTCGATAGAAAAATAAAAAAGTTATTGTGCGCAGAAGATGGTGGCAGAAAATAATTTTAAGAAATTAAATGTCTTTGAAAAAAGTAAAAGTATGGTAGAAAAAAAAAACTATGTACGTTTGGTATGGTAGTAATCATACTGACCCATAGAATAAAGTTATCATGTTATTTTTGTTACAGTTAGTGCGCCGTAGAAACAAAACACACTGAAAGATAACGGAATGTTTTGTTTTTTTTTCATTATACTGCACTTAGAAGTTTTTCAGTACATTATATGATACATTAAATAGTACCATTAAAAATACAACTCGTCTCGCATAAAACAAGCCCTCCTACAGCTATGTCCATGGATAAATAAAGGAGTTGCGATTTTTTAAAAGGAAGGAGGAAAAAACGAAAATCGCGATAAAGGGCCGTGTCCTTAAGGGGTTAATATTAAATGAAGGATACCTACAGTACAAGTTGATATATTTCATCATAAGAAATACTTCACAGAGCACAATTCTGAGTATAAGCAGAATATATATAAAAGATCATAATTATATTTTACTCACAGTTTTAATGATATTTATATACCCTAGAGCGAGAAAGCTTGTTTTACCCTTGTGGCATCTTATCTCAATTTAGCTTAAGTGTTTTGCTAGAATATTCAGTAAGGAAGAATATTTCTCTAGAGATTATTTTATCTATTTATTTAATAATAACGGTCAGTGCTTCCATTTTATGTAAATCAAGAATATGAATTCATGAATTGAAGGAAAACCAGTGTAATGACCCTTATGATATTCAGAGAACAAGCCCTATATACAACTATTCTATAGACAGGGGCATGCATGCCATAGAGGCAAACCATGTGGCTGCTATGGCATTCTTAAGGCCGCCTGCACACGGGCGGAAATCCCGCGGCGGTATTTCCCGCGGGATTTCCGCCGCTGAAAGTCTGCATAGGAGTGCATTACAATACGCACTCCTATGCAGACGGCCGCGTTTTGGCCGCGCGAAATCTCGCGCGGCAAACAAACCGCGGCATGTCCTATTTTTGTGCGGGGCTCGCACTCACCCGGCCGCCGGCTACGGTCTGCGCACATAAAAAAAGCCGGGGCCGCCAGGCGCGGGTGAGTACGCGCTTGTCACTGCAGGCTCTCGGGTCGGGTCCCGCGGCGAGAATTCTCGCCGCCGGATCCGACCCGCTCGTCTGCAGGTGGCCTTAGAGAGAAGCGCAGTAATGGTAGGCCATATCCCCTTTCCTGCTGGGTGATGAAAATCTGCATAGATTCCCTCTCCAGGTAGATTATAAATGTTGTATAATTGGCCCTATGGTTATTGAAGGGCATGAAAACAAAAACAAAATCTGGACTCTTCTAAACTCGATGGCATAAGGCTGGCTGCAGGATTGACAGTCTTCTTAGCTCATTGAGGTGCTACAAAAAAAGTTAGAGTAGCTCATATGAAAAGTATGTAGATACAATATATATAAGAAAGGATAGAAAAATGGTGGACTCTTGCTCACTTACTTTGCTTGTGTGCCAGAAACAATGCACAGACAATGCCTAAAATTATAAACTTTATTCATTAATAGAGATGAGCAAGCACCAAAATGCTCGGGTGCTCGTTACTCGGGACGAAATTATCGCGATGATCGAGGGTTTGTTTCAAGTAACGAACCCCATTGAAGTCAATGGGCGACTCAAGCATTTTTGTATATCGCCAATGCTCGCTAAGGTTTCCATTTGTGAAAATCTGGGCAATTCAAGAAAGTGATGGGAACGACACAGCAACGGATAGGGCAGGCGAGGGGCTACATGTTGGGCTGCATCTCAAGTTCCAAGGTCCCACTATTAAGCCACAATAGCAGCAAGAGTGCCCCCCCCCAACAACTTTTACTTCTGAAAAGCCCTCATTAGCAATGCATACCTTAGCTAAGCACCACACTACCTCCAACAAAGCACAATCACTGCCTGCATGACACTCCGCTGCCACTTCTCCTGGGTTACACGCTGCCCAACCCCCCCCCCCCCCCGCACGACGCAGTGTCCACAGCGCACACCAAAGTGTCCCTGCGCAGCCTTCAGCTGCCCTCATGCCACACCACCCTCATGTCTATTTATAAGTGCATCTGCCATGAGGAGGAACCGCAGGCACACACTGCAGAGGGTTGGCACGGCTAGGCAGCGACCCTCTTTAAAAGGGGCGGGGCGATAGCCCACAATGCTGTACAGAAGCAATGAGAAATATAATCCTGTGCCACCGCCATCAGGAGCTGCACACGTGGGCATAGCAATGGGGAACCTATGTGCCACACACTATTCATTCTGTCAAGGTGTCTGCATGCCCCAGTCAGACCGCGTTTTTTTATAAATAGTCACAGGCAGGTACGACTGGGAATCCCCAACTCCGCAATGGGAATTCCGTGTGCACCCACAGCATGGGTGGCTCCCTGGAACCCACCCGCTGTACTTAAATGTATCCCATTGCAGTGCCCTGGACAGCAGAGCTAACGTCAGATTAAATGCAGGTGGGCTTCGGCCCAAACTGCATGCCCCAGTCAGACTGGGGTTCTTTAGAAGTGGACACATGTAGTTACAACCCCGTGTGGACCGACAGCATGGGTGGCTCCCTGGAACCCACCGGCGGTACATAAATATATCCCATTGCAGTGCCCATCACAGCTGAGGTAATGTCATGTTTAATGCAGGTGGGCTTCGGCCCACACTGCATGCCCCAGTCAGACTGGGGTTCTTTAGAAGTGGACACATGCAGTTACAACTCCGTGTGGACCGACAGCATGGGTGGGTGCCATGAAGCCACCGGCGGTACATAAATACATCCCATTGCAGTGCCCAGCACAGCTGATGTAACGTCAGCTGTAATGCAGGTGGGCAAAAAATTTATTGGATTACACTGTAGGCGAGGGCCCCAAAAAATTGGTGTACCAACAGTACTAATGTACAGTACCTCAGAAAAATTGCCCATGCCCAACCAAGAGGGCAGGTGAAACCCATTAATCGCTTTGGTTAATGTGGCTTAATTTGTAACTAGGCCTGGAGGCAGCCCAGTTAAAATAAAAATTGGTTCAGGTGAAAGTTTCAACGCTTTAATAAGCATTGAAACGTATAAAAATTGTTTACAAAAATTATATGACTGAGCCTTGTGGGCCTAAGAAAAATTGCCCGTTCGGCGTGATTACGTCAGGTTTCAGGAGGAGGAGCAGGAGGAGGAGGATGAATATTATACACAGATTGATGAAGCTAAAAGGTCCACGTTTTTGATGGTGATAGAGAACAATGCTTCCATCCGCGGGTGCAGCCTACGTATTGTTTAGGTATCGCTGCTGACCGCTGGTGGAGAAGAGAAGTCTGGGGAAATCCAGGCTTTGTTCATCTTGATGAGTGTAAGCCTATCGGCACTGTCGGTTGACAGGCGGGTACGCTTATCCTTGATGATTCCCCCAGCCGCACTAAACACCCTCTCTGACAAGACGCTAGCCGCAGGACAAGCAAGCACCTCCAGGGCATACAGCGCGAGTTCAGGCCACGTGTCCAGCTTCGACACCCAATAGTTGTAGGGGGCAGAGGCGTCACGGAGGACGGTTGTGCGATCGGCTACGTACTCCCTCACCATCCTTTTACAGTGCTCCCGCCGACTCAGCCTTGACTGGGGACCGGTGACACAGTCTTGCTGGGGAGCCAGAAAGCTGTCAAAGGCCTTAGAGAGTGTTCCCCTGCCTGTGCTGTACATGCTGCCTGATCTCTGCACCTCCCCTGCTACCTGGCCCTCGGAACTGCGCCTTCGGCCACTAGCGCTGTCGTATGGGAATTTTACCATCAGTTTGTCCGCCAGGGTCCTGTGGTATAGCATCACTCTTAAACCCCTTTCCTCTTCGGGTATGAGAGTGGAAAGGTTCTCCTTATACCGTGGGTCGAGCAGTGTGTACACCCAGTAATCCATAGTGGCCAGAATGCGTGTAACGCGAGGGTCACGAGAAAGGCATCCTAACATGAAGTCAGCCATGTGTGCCAGGGTACCTGTACGCAACACATGGCTGTCCTCACTAGGAAGATCACTTTCAGGATCCTCCTCCTCCTCCTCAGGCCATACACGCTGAAAGGATGACAGGCAAGCAGCATGGGTACCCTCAGCAGTGGGCCAAGCTGTCTCTTCCCCCTCCTCCTCATGCTCCTCCTCAACGCGCTGAGATATAGACAGGAGGGTGCTCTGACTATCCAGCGACATACTGTCTTCCCCCGGCTCTGTTTCCGAGCGCAAAGCGTCTGCCTTTATGCTTTGCAGGGAACTTCTCAAGAGGGATAGCAGAGGAATGGTGACGCTAATGATTGCAGCATTGCTGCTCACCATCTGGGTAGACTCCTCAAATTTTCCAAGGACCTGGCAGATGTCTGCCAACCAGGCCCACTCTTCTGTAAAGAATTGAGGAGGCTGACTCCCACTGCGCCGCCCATGTTGGAGTTGGTATTCCACTATAGCTCTACGCTGCTCATAGAGCCTGGCCAACATGTGGAGCGTAGAGTTCCACCATGTGGGCACGTCGCACAGCAGTCAGTGCACTGGCAGATTAAACCGATGTTGCAGGGTGCGCAGGGTGGCAGCGTCCGTGTGGGACTTGCAGAAATGTGCGCAGAGCCGGCGCACCTTTCCGAGCAGGTCTGACAAGCGTGGGTAGCTTTTCAGAAAGCGCTGAACCACCAAATTAAAGACGTGGGCCAGGCATGGCACGTGCGTGAGGCTGCCGAGCTGCAGAGCCGCCACCAGGTTACGGCCGTTGTCACACACGACCATGCCCAGTTGGAGGCTCAGCGGCGCAAGCCAGCGGTCGGTCTGCTCTGTCAGACCCTGCAGCAGTTCGTGGGCCGTGTGCCTCTTATCTCATAAGCTGAGTAGTTTCAGCACGGCCTGCTGACGCTTGCCCACCGCTGTGCTGCCGTGCCGCGCGACACCGACTACTGGCGACGTGCTGCTGCTGACACATCTTGATTGCGAGACAGAGGTTGCGTAGGAGGAGGAGGGTGGTTTAGTGGAGGAAGCATACACCGCCGCAGATACCACCACCGAGCTGGGGCCCGCAATTCTGGGGGTGGGTAGGACGTGAGCGGTCCCAGGCTCTGACTCTGTCCCAGCCTCCACTAAATTCACCCAATGTGCCGTCAGGGAGATATAGTGGCCCTGCCCGCCTGTGCTTGTCCACGTGTCCGTTGTTAAGTGGACCTTGGCAGTAACCGCGTTGGTGAGGGCGCGTACAATGTTGCGGGAGACGTGGTCATGCAGGGCTGAGTAGAAAAAAGAGGTTCCCAGCAGCACAGCATATATCCTCACATAGAGCCAGGCAAAACAGTGTGCAAAAGCCAGTCAGGAAGCCTAAACCAGAGAGGCTCCAAGGGTGTAGTCAGGAATAAGGAAATAGTGACTGGCAGCATTCAGCAATGTAGAAAAATACAAGATTTATTTCCCCATTACAAAGATTGCGGCAACGTTTTGGTCGTAATAGACCTTCCTCAAGCCAAGTGGTCATGCAGGGCTGGGACGGCACATCGGGAAAAGTAGTGGCGACTGGGAACTGAGTAGCGCGGGGCCGCCTCCATCATACTTTTGAAAGCCTCCGTTTCCACAACCCTATACGGCAGCATCTCCAGGCTGATAAATTTGGCTATGTGCACGTTTAACGCTTGAGCATGCGGGTGCGTGGCGGCGTACTTGCGCTTGCACTCCAACACTTGCGCTAGCGACGGCTGGACGGTGCGCTGACAGATATTGGTGGATGGGGCCGAGGACAGCGGAGGTGAGGGTGTGGGTGCAGGCCAGGAGATGGTAGTGCCTGTGCCCTGAGAGGGGGGTTGGGTCTCAGTGGCAGGTTGGGGCACAGGGGGAGAGGCAGCAGTGCAAACCGGAGGCAGTGAACAGCCTTCGTCCCACCTTGTGGGGTGCTTGGCCATCATATGACTGCACATGCTGGTGGTGGTGAGGCTGGTGGTGGTGGCTCCCCGGCTGATCTTGGCGCGACACAAGTTGCACACCACTGTTCGTCGGTCATCTGCACTCTCAGTGAAAAACTGCCAGACCTTTGAGCACCTCGGCCTCTGCAGGGTGGCATGGCGCGAGGGGGCGCTTTGGGAAACAGTTGGTGAATTATTCGGTCTGGCCCTGCCTCTACCCCTGGACACCGCACTGCCTCTTGCAACCTGCCCTGCTGCTGCCCTTGCCTCCCCCTCTGAAGACCTGTCCTCAGTAGGCGTAGCAAACTAGGTGGGGTCAGTCACCTCATCGTCCTGCTGCTCTTCCTCCGAATCCTCTGAAAGCTCTTGAGACAGTTGCCGGAAGTCCCCAGCCTCATCCCCCGGACCCCGGGAACTTTCAAAAGGTTGGGCATCGGTCACGACAAACTCCTCCAGTGGGAGAGGATTCGGAACCCTTGCTGCCCATTCTGGGCAGGGGCCCGGGAACAGTTCCTGGGAGTCTGCCTGCTCCTCAGAATGTGTCATTGTAATGGAGTGAGGAGGCTGGGAGGAAGGAGGAGCAGCAGCCAGAGGATTCAGAGTTGCAGCAGTGGACGGCGCAGAACTCTGGGTGTTCGATAGATTGCTGGATGCACTTTCTGCCATCCACGACAGGACCTGCTCACACTGCTCATTTTCTAATAAAGGTCTACCGCGTGGACCCATTAATTGTGAGATGAATTTGGGGACGCCAGAAACGTGCCTCTCTCCTAATCCCGCAGAAGTCGGCTGCGATACACCTGGATCAGGAGCTCGGCCTGTGCCCACACCCTGACTTGGGCCTCCGTGTCCTTGCCCGCGTCCACCTCCTCTAGGCCTACCCCTACCCCTCAGCATGGTGTATTACCAGTAGTGCAGAAACAGAACGCTGTAATTAAATGTGCCGCTTATTGGCCTGTGGTTGGAGGCTGACTTCGCTTACGGAACGCACAGCAGAGCCAGGAAATAATTTTGCGCAAGCCTGCTGTAACACTTAGCTGGATGCGTATGAATTAGGAGGACAACTACCCCCAGCACAGACCCAGTACACTGAGGACAGTCACAGGCAGCCCAAATAGATTTTTTTTCCCAAATGTTTTTGGAAAGGCCCACTGCCTATATTCAATAAATATGTCTTCTGTCCCTGCCTCACCACTACTGGCCCTGGAGTATGTAAAATAACTGCAGACTGTTGCACTGTGGACTGGAATACAGCGGTGATGTAACAGCCAACACAGAGCCAGGAAATAATTTTGTGCAAGCCTGCTGTAACACTTAGCTGGCTGCGTATGAATTAGGAGGACAATTACCCCCAGCACAGACCCAGTACACTGAGGACAATCACAGGCAGCCCAAATAGATTTTTTTTTCCCAAATGTGTTTGGAAAGGCCCACTGCCTATATTCAATAAATATGTCTTCTGTCCCTGCCTCACCACTACTGGCCCTGGAGTATGTAAAATAACTGCAGACTGTTGCACTGTGGACTGGAATACAGCGGTGATGTAACACCCAACACAGAGCCAGGAAATAATTTTGCGCAAGCCTGCTGTAACACTTAGCTGGCTGCATATGAATTAGGAGGACAACTACCCCCAGCACAGACCCAGTACACCGAGGACAGTCACAGGCAGCCCAAATAGATTTTTTTTCCCAAATGTTTTTGGAAAGGCCCACTGCCTATATTCAATAAATATGTCTTCTGTCCCTGCCTCACCACCACTACTGGCCCTAGACTATGTATAATTACTGCAGCACGCAATGCTCTGCACGGCCGATATACAAAAAAAAAAAAAAGTGCAACACTGCAAAAAGCAGCCTCCACACTACTGCACACGGTTAGATGTGGCCCTAAGAAGGACCGTTGGGGTTCTTGAAGCCTAAAATACTCCTAACGCTCTCCCTATAGCAGCTCCGGCACCAGCAGCACTGTCCCTGATCTCTGTCAGAACGCATCTGTGGCGAGCCGCGGGAGGGGCCGATTTATATACTCGGGTGACACCTGATCTCGCCAGCCACTCACTGCAGGGGGGTGGTATAGGGCTTGAACGTCGCAAGGGAAAGTTGTAATGCCTTCCCTGTCTTTCTATTGGCCAGAAAAGCGCGCTAATGTCTCAGAGATGAAAGTGAAAGTAACTCGAACATCGCGTGGTACTCGTCACGAGTAACGAGCATCTCGAACACGCTAATACTTGAACGAGTATCAAGCTCGGTCAAGTACGTTCGCTCATCTCTAGTCATATCCCCTTTCGTGCTGGGTGATGAAAATCTGCATAGATTCTCTCTCCGGGTAGATTATAAATGTTGTATAATTGGCCCTATGGTTATTAGAAGGGCATGAAAGCAAAAACAAAATCTGGACTCTTCTAAACTCGATGGCATAAGGCTGGCTGCAGGATTGACAGTCTTCTTAGCTCATTGAGGTGCTACAAAAAAAAGTTAGAGTAGCTCATATGAAAAGTATGTAGATACAATATATATAAGAAAGAATAGAAAAATGGTGGACTCTTGCTCACCTACTTTGCTTGTGTGCCAGAAACAATGCACAGACAATGCCTAAAATTATAAACTTTATTCAATTTAACTATTAAAAAAATGTGCTAAACTTAGTAGAGAAAATTGTGTTATTTTCACAGTAAAGCGATTTTCTGGCATGCAGAATAATGTAGCATCCAGAAGCACGTGAAAACTAATTTTTGAGGAATCCTTATACCCCCCGTACTCTAATGAGCCAGACACTCTCAAATGTACATAGCCACACACCTGGAGTTCCACCACAGATCCTCAAAAAAAAAATTGTCTTTGGTGCATAATTTTAACATCTAGTGTGGAAGAAAATCAACAAACAATTAATTATGGCTGAACAAAGCAAGTTCTATTAACTATCACAAGGGACAACAAGTGATGGAGGTCTATGTGCTGTAGAGCCACAAATTGATAAGGTGCCATTCAGTTGCCATTGCAGAGTATGGTATAATGCAATACTATGCTATTATTTATACTCTATGAGCAATCAAACGATCCAAGTTCAAGTCCCCTATGGGGACTAAAAAATTAGTAAAGCTTAATTTTTAAAAAGTTGCACTAAGTATTTTTAAAAGAACTTCTCTTTTCCCATTGTTATAATGAAACAATCAAAATAAAAAAGTCTGATCCTTCACACATTATTTATCCTGTACAGTGAACGTCATCAGAAAGAAAAATACACCCTGTCAGAATTCTATTATTTTTGGTCACCCCCGTCTCAGAGAAAAAATGTAATTAAAAGTGATCGGAAAGTCATATGTACTCCAAAATGGTACTAATAGAAACTATAGAGCATCCCACAAAAAATGAGTTTTCATAGGATGAGGTTGACGTAAAAATAAAAACATTAGAGCTGTCAAAAGATCGTGTCAGAAATTAATTGTACTTTTTTGCAAAGATATGTTATTTTTTAAAAACAGTACAGCAAAAATAAAACGCTATCGTACTTATAATGCCTACTATTGTATTTCATTAGAGATGAGCGAATATACTCGTTTTGAGTAATTACTCGATCGAGCACCGCGATTTTCGAGTACTTCTGTACTCGTGTGAAAAGATTCGGGGGTGTCGGGGGGCGGGGGGAGGTGTGGCGGAGCGGGGGGTAGCAGCGGGGAACAGGGGGGAGCCCTCTCTCTTTCTCTCTCCCCCCACTCCCCGCTGGAACCACCCACTCACCCACGGCGCCCCCCGAATCTTTTCACCTGAGTACGGAAGTACTCGAAAATCGCAGTGCTCGGGCGAAAAAGGGGCGTTGTCGAGTAGGTTCGCTCATCTCTATATTTCATCTGTATACTTGTTATTTTTCAACAATAAAAAAAATATAAAAAATAAAATGCTATATGAACTTGTTATCATCAGAATCACACTGCCCCACAGAATAAAGTTTGTGCTGCAGTATGTACACCACAGAAACAGGACCTACCCCCAAAGATAGTGGAATTGCATTTTTTCAATTTTACTTTATTTAGAATTTTTCAGACTTTTTTTTACCATATATGGTAAATCATTTAGTACTATTGAAAAATATAACTCATCCCACAATAAACAAGGCCCCCCAGACAGCTACGGTGATGGATAAGTAAAAGAGTTCGGTTTTTTGAAAGTGGGGAGGAAAAACTTTTAAAAAAGGGCCAGGTCCTTAAGGGGTTAATAGATCTTAGACAATGAAGCAGAGCAGGGAATAAAAAAAAAAGTCACACTGCGTATGTTTGTGTGCGTGTGATATGCAGGCATTATTGTTCAAGCAAACGTGAGTTTACCCTTCCTCTCCTGACTCTCTGGACTTTATGCACTGTATATTATCATCCTCACCATGGGAGCAGAGACCAGCCCCATTGAATGTCACCATTACCCCATGTACTTTTACACTGTGTGACTGGTTTTGGAAATAAAACACCATGACAATACATCACTCTACTGGCCACTGACAGTTAGTCCCATCCCTGGTTGCAACTTGTTTCAGTATCTTAGATTTTGTTCATGTTATAGATAAGTGGTGTAGGAAATAGTGTAAAGTTAGTAGTAATGTAAGTAATTTAACCGGACCCATTCCAACATCAGCCTGTATGAATGGTAACCACACATAGCAATGAGCTTTATGCCCAGATGCTTAACTGTGTATATGCAGTTTATGCCACCTTCTCGATAATCAGAAGGCAACCACAATTCTGGAATGTATTAATAGAAGCACAGAGCCTAGAAAACATGAGGTGACTATTCCCCTTCACTGTTCCTTAGTCAGACCTCATCTGGAATACTGTGTGCAGTTCTAGGCACTCCAATTTAATAAAGACATAGGCAAACTGGAGCAAGTTCAGAGCAGCTTCACAAAGATGGTGAGCGGTCTGCAAATCATGGCTTATGAGGAATAGTTAAAGGATCTGGGCATGTTAATCTTGCAAAAAAAAATGTCTTCAAATATCTGAAGGGCTGTCACAGTGCAGAGGGATCATCCCTATACTCATTTTCACAAGGAAAGACTAGAAGCAATGGGATGAAATTGAAAGGTAGGAGACCCAGATGAGATATTAGAAAAAGCTTTCAAACAGTGAGGGTGATCAACAAATAGAACAGGTTGTCACAGGAGGTGGTGAGTTCTCCTTTAATGGAAGTCTTCAAACAGAGGCTGGATAGACATCTATTTGGGATGATTTAGTCAATCCTACACTTAACAGGGGGTTGCAACTGATAACTCTGGAGGTCCCTTCCAACTCTCTAATTCTATGATTCTGTGATCATATAAAGCAGTATGTCCCTAGTAACAATGATTTATCCCTATTAGTCATAGGATTTAACCTAAAGAAGAACTCTAAGTAGATTGAAAGCTGGCTATAACATTGTGGTTTTTTTTTTTGTTAGCCAATAAAAGATATCATATCTACAAGATTACTTGGTTTCTAGGGCTGAGAACAATCAAATTTTGCTCTACTGGCTAACACGGTACTAAATGTTTTTCATTCATCCCTGTTAGTAATATGCCTGAAAAAAACATTTTGCCTCCTTCAACTTGGGCTTCTGGTGCAGCCTTTGCCTGACTATTATTGATAATCTAAACAGCAGCCAAATGTTATCTTTTTGACTTTGTAAGGGGAGGTGGGGGGCAAACCTTATGTAGCCTCCCTTTACGTAATATAATATATGATACTGTACTGTTTGTATACTGCATTGTGCTGTATCCCACCCTTTTAAATGTAGTTGTCTATGTAAGGATCTGCATTAAAGGATTGTCTGCTACCGCAAATCTCACAGTTGTAATAAATAGATGAATCAAAAACGCTCTTGCGGGGGCCGGGCCTAGATGCAGGCAGAGCAAGACGTGTAATCCAGAGCTCTGCTCTCCGGTGGCCTTTTGAAGCTATTTAAAGCTGCTCCAGCACAACCCAACATTAAAAAACTCCTCCGAAGTATCCCTGCTTACCATGCTGAAGAGGAGGACCGGGAAAGCGCCGCTCCAGAAGATCTCCGACTTCTTCTCCTCCCGCGGCCCGGGACAGACTGAGTCTGCAGGGAGAGATGCCTGCCCGAGATCTACAAGCTCCGATATGAGCACCGAAGCAGCTGAAGCCTTGGCCGGTACCATGGACAGCGGCGCTGCCTCCGCAGCCGGCTCGGGGAGATCACATCCCGGACGGATGGAGTCCTCATCACAGCGCAGGGTGAGTGAGAAAGGAGCCGACATTACACATAAAATTGCGCTGGAACATCCGCACTCCCCACATGCTGCACGCACTCCCTCTGCTAGTCCAGAAAAGCAAAGACCCCATCTGTCCCCCTCTAGCAGCTCCTGCCAGCAACTATTATATACAGAATAGGACCCTATTAATGATCTCCCCTCTTCAAGTCTTCCTGCCTCAGAAGACTTTATTAAAAACATGATCCTAGCTCTATGTGGTTCACTACAAAAGGACATTAAAGCCCTCTCCAGCACAATAAATATGTCCGTACAGGAACTAGAGCAGTGCACTGATCATATTGAAAACAAAATGGGAGAAATTGCTTCCTCCCACAACAACCTTATCGATGCTCATTATTCCCTGGAAGAAGAGGTGGAATCCATTAAGCACAAACTGACCGACTTAGAGGACAGGAGCAGAAGAAATAACGTAAAGTTTAGAGGCATACCCGAAAGCGTGTCGCAACCTGATCTAAAGTATTTCCTCATCAAACTAATAAAACACCTCCTTCCAAACTCAACAGAACAAGACTGCACTATTGACAGAGCCCACAGACTAGCGAAACCAAGCTTTCTTCCTGATACAATCCCTCGAGATGTGATCGCTAGGATTCATTTTTTTCATGTTAAAGAAGCCCTCATGTCAGCTTCCAGAACCTCAGGTCCTCTGGTACCCCCATATACCAACATTCATTTATATACAGACCTCTCGCAATCTACAATACAAGCCAGAAAGGCCTTTTCACAGATAACCCTGGCCCTGAGATCCGCCAAAGTACCATATAAATGGGGCTTTCCTGTCAAAATAATAACGCATAAAGACAATGCAACACAAGTTATCTCTTCCCCAGAAGAAGGAAAGAAACTACTATCTAAATGGAACATTTCCATACCAGACACCTTCCAAACTGCGAAACCTCAAAGACCCCAAAAGTCTTCCAGCAGACGCACCCTCCCTACTACGCCTCCTTGAGGGAAGTGAATTAATTTCTATTTGACCCTATCCATCATCTGTGCTGGACTAATCATCTTACCAACACAAGATAAAAGGCTGCCACCTGCCTGCCGAACTTTTCTCCCCCAAATGTACCAGGTTCTAACACCTGCTATGCTGTTTTGTTCTACTTGTTTTTACTTTCAGGTCTTCATCCACATCTCTGGAAAACAACTCTCTCTAACCCCTTATTGCGGGAAAACCACCCCCGCCACCAAAAACAACTCTCATAAGCTTCCGCTTTTTTCCTTAAGAAGACCTACTTCTGTTGTTGTAAGTTCTAAATTTTCTGTATACAATGTTAATTATGCTGCCAAACTAACTCCATACACAATGCATATATTTACCACTTACTATGTCGTTAAATGTTTGCTCACTGAACGTTAAAGACTTAAACACCCCTTTTAAGAGGGCAATGGTGTGGAAAGACGCCAAGTCAGCAAACATCGACATACTATGTCTCCAAGAGACACATTTCACACACCCCTCTTACACCAAGTTCTCAAACAGGCTCTACCCTAATATCTTTTTCGCAAACACCCAGAAAAAACATGCAGGCATCCTAATCGCCCTCAGAGAGAACTTAAACTTCTCTCTTAAAGAACAAATTGTCGACCAGAAAGGTAGATACCTAATTTTAACAGGTTTACTTGACGAAGTCCCGGTGACTCTGGTAAACATATACGCCCCCAACAAGGCACAAATTTCCTTTTTAAACAAGTTAATCAAAAAGGTCAAGAAAGTCCATATAGGCAAGCTAATTTTCTGTGGCGATTTTAACATCATCCCTGACAAAGATCTAGACTCTACAGCACAAACAAGGACCTCCCCTATACTCCAACCCTGGCTGCACAAAGAGAGTCTTTATGACTCCTTTAGATGCCTAAACAATTCCTTGAGAGAATTCACCTACTATTCACCAAGACATAAAACGTTCTCACGAATCGACCTAATGTTGGTGGATAGATGGACCCTGACTTTTGTTACCAGCTCCTCAATAGGCAGCACCACGTGGTCTGATCACTCCCCTATCTACTTAAAACTAAACATTAAAGCCCCCTTTAACCCAACTAGAATTTGGCGAAACAACATAAATCTGTTCAGCTCACCCGCCAACCAAAAATTAATCGAAGGGGCCATAGAAGAATACTTTTCTATAAATGCCACACCCGATATTAGCAACTACACACTATGGAACGCCCATAAGGCAGTAATCCGGGGAGTTCTAATAAAGCTTAAAATTCTGGACCGAAAAAACAAACAAATGAAAATTGACTCTACTATAAAAAATTAAAAATCAAGAAAAAGCTCAACAGGAGCACCCCCAAAACACACACAATATAGAACTAATGGAACTGAGGAGAGAGTTGAGGAAAACTCTCTTAGACAAACATGCCAGCAACCTCACTTTTCTCAAAGCAAATTTTTACTCACACATCGACAAGCCCTCAAAACTAATGGCAAAAATGGCCAAAAAAAGACAAATCAGGGCAAAAATCCCCTTCATAAACTCCCTCAGTGATCCTACCACAAAAATAACCCACCCTCAACAAATTTCTGAGCAATTTAGAGTCTACTATGTAAACCTATACAACTTAGCAGAAGACCCAAAAACTCTTCAACCCTCCCCTCACCTTATAGAGGAGTTTTTAGAGAGCATGTCACTTCCCTCCTTAAAATCAAAAAATGAGTCGTCTCTAAATAAATCTGTATCTATCTCAGAAGTAACTAAAGCCATCAGTGGCCTAAAAAAGTACAAATCCCCTGGCCCGGATGGCCTATCGAACGAATATTATAAAAATTTTTACCTTTCCCTGGCCCCACATCTAACAGCCATCTTTAATGATTCAATGAATCAAGGAGAGATGCCAGCAGAGATGCTACACGCTACGATTATCACTATTCCTAAGCCAGGAAAGGACACCTCTTGTTTAGCAAATTTCAGACCCATTTCCCTCCTAAACTCTGATGTAAAGATTTACTCAAAAATTTTAGCAACCAGGCTCTTGGAGCTCCTCCCTTTGGTCATTCACAATGACCAGGTGAACTTCACAAAAGGCAGAAATGCAACAGACGGCACACGAAGAACCCAAAACCTGGTGGAACTAGCCAACTTGAGTCGGACGCCTTCTCTCCTCCTTTCTTTGGACGCGAGAAGGCGTTCGGCAGAGTCCATTGGGGGTTCGCTCTCGCTGTTCTGCGAAAGTTCGGATTTGGAGATAACTTTCTCCATGCAGTCCAGGCCCTCTACACACAACCATCCGCCAGAGTACTAGTCAACGGTGTCCTGTCCACGCCATTTCCAATCACTAATGGAACCCGCCAGGGTTGCCCCCTTTCCCCTCTAATATTTACTATGATAATCGAACCCCTGGCGGAAATGATAAGGATGTCCCCAACAATTAAAGGCATTCCAGTTGGCATGAGGCAGCATAAAATCGGCCTCTTCGCTGACAATGTGCTTATCACTCAGACGGATCCTTTGAACTCCCTAAGGAAGGTCCAGGAGTGCATTTCCCGGTTCAGCCAAGTCTCCTTCTACAAATTAAACTTGAGTAAATCCCAGATTATGGGCTTCAACATAGACAAAAAACTGAAAGAGGACATCCAAAATGAGTTTTCTTTTCAGTGGAAATTGACAATCCCTTACTTAGGAATCAACCTATGCAGTACCGCGTCAGAGATTGTCCCACAAAATATGAATCCTCTCTTCTTTTCACTGAGGGGGGAGCTGGAGGAGCTGGGAGAAAAAGAATTCTCCTGGTTTGGTAGAATGGCCTCATATAAAATGCTTATCCTTCCAAAAATCCAATACCTCTTTCGCACACTATCTCATCCAATCCCTCAAAATATAATCACCAATTTTCAAAGACAGTTGCTAAATTTCATATGGAACAACAAGAGGCCTAGAATCCTATATCTCAACAGAAAACGAGGTGGACTAGGAGTACCCAATCTGCAAGCATATTACAATTCCACCATCCTAGCCCAGTCAGCCAATTGGCTAAAAGACTCACAACTCCCATCATGGTGCCATTTGGAGAGACATAGAAATCAAAATAAAACACTGAGCTCTCTTATCAAGGCCTCAATGCTAGGCATTTTCAATCCAGAGACTCCTCTCCTCCTCCCAATACAATCTCTCTCACCTCTAATGCTATCTACTATCCACTGCTGGAATCTGCTACCGTACAAGTTCGACCATGTCACTAAAGGCCCACCCACAAATCTTCCCTTGGAGATTCTAACCTACTTCATTCAAGATCTAAACTTTAGGGGATGGCACAGATGTGGAATCAAATCTATATCTGACCTCCTAGAAAAGGAAAAACCCTTACTTTCCAAACTATCAAATCCAAATACAATCTGCCGGATAAGGAAACATTCTCTTATCTGAAGATAGCCTCTCTTCTCAACAGTTCACATTTGGGGAAGTGCTCTTTACCAAATGACTTAGAGACTCTACTCCACAAATGCACGAACTCCCAGGGCTCCATGACAAAAGTTTTTTTATGATGTCATTGTGGGCAACACAACTGACACAAAAAGAATCCATCTGCTAAACTGGGAACGTGATCTCCAGAAAAAATTCAAAATCACTCAGTGGCTGAAAGCATTTGAAAGAGCAAACAAAGCAACCATTTCAGCAGGACTACTTCAGACACACTACAAAGTGCTATCTAGGTGGTATTACACCCCCACTAAATTAGCCAAATGCTTTCCAAATACAAATAGAGAATGCTGGAGAAATTGTGGCTTCGAGGGCTCAATTTACCATATATTTTGGAGCTGTCCCGTGATCCAAAACTATTGGAGAGAGGTGTTTGACATCATCCGAACCATCACCGGAGTGCGCCTTACAAAAACTCCTCAACTCCTTCTTCTAGATAGCGAATCAATCCCAGCAGATAAAAGGACCTGGATTTGCCATTTCCTCCTTGCAGCTAAAAATATAATCGCAAGAGCATGGAGAGTTACTTCCCCGCCTGTTTTGAAGGATTTACTGAACATGATAACTGACCACCATTGCTTCGAAAAAATACATGCAAAGAATAACAATTCTCTTCTAAAATCTAATCGCATATGGAAACCTTGGCAGCAATATGAGTTAAAATGTTTGTTGTAATTTTACTTTGTACTCACAACTGACTCAACACCTCACCCCTTATAACTACAATAACACTATATATCACACACAACCACAACACTCATTCAAATACTCTCATACTCAATCACTTACTACACACTTCAAAACAATGGTGTTTGTATTTGTTCAACCTCATACCTACTGTTTCAATTCCACTCTGCACTCACAACAGGCTCAACACTTCACCTCTTCCAACTAAAACAACACCAAACTTCACTCACAAATCTAGCACACATTACAATTGAGTTGCTTACCCAAATATTTAGAGTCAACACCAAAGCAACAAAGTTTGTGTTTGTACTATATTTTACTTATATACAGGTTATTGTACCTACTACAAATCAACCGTGCATAGTTGTATACTGTGAAATGTTCAATAAAAATTATTTGGAAAAAAAAAACGCTCTTGCCATAAGCAATATCTAGGAAATGGATCCCTTTGAAATATAACTGTTATTAAATAACACAAAGATTGCACATATGAATGAAAATATTTAATATTTTGCTGCAGACATACTGTGTTTCCCCAAAAATAAGACCCTGTCTTATATTAATTTTTGCCCCAAAATAGGCACTAGGTCTTTTTTTGGGGGGGGAGGTCTTATTATACTTACCTAGCAAGCTTGGTCGCTCCCGCTGCTCTCCACAATTCCGACAAGCTTCCCACAGTCCTCGGCCGCTTGTACAACATCACTTCCTGGTTACGGGATTCATAAATCCCACCTGCAGGAAGCAATGGCTGTGATTGGTTTTTTGACTGCTGCTCAGCCAATCAATGCTGTGCTGGATGAAGCAATGCAATGGATGTGATTGGTTTATCCAATGCTGTATTGGTTGGCTGGGCAGTAGTGTAAGAACAAATCACCAGCCATCATGTTGTAGAGGTGGGATTTATAAATTGGCCGAGCTATGGCCAATCACAGTCATTGCATTGGTTCATTCAGTGCTGCATTGAGTGGCTCAGCAGCGGTCGAAGAACCAATCATAGCCATCGCTTCCTGGACATGGGATTTATGAATCTTGTAACCAGGAAGTAATGTTGTACAAGCGTCTTAGGACTGTGGGAACTGCGCCGAACCTCTAGGAGCAGTGTGAGGAACTTGGCCCGAGCCTCCTCGGTAATGTATTTTTTTTTAATGTAGTGTAACTAGGGCTTATTTTTAGGGTAGGGCTTATATTTCAGCCCTCCTGGAAAACTAGGCTATGAAAAAGCTGCTGAGCTGCTTAAATGTTGTCGTCGATAAGTGGAGGGAAGCAAACAGTCTAGACATGCTGACTTCTGACCTTGCTGGGACAATATACACACACACAATGCCTAGGTATTTCTTCCTTCCAGATTCTGTGAGGTCTGCCCTGACTCATATTTCCACTTATGCAGGGTGGAAAAAGACTCTCTGAGGCTGCACACAACTCCCATTATATGTAAGTTATTCATATGGAAATAATTGCCACAGGTTTTGTCAGTTTCAAATTCCACTGATTGATTTTGGACAGATTATCGATGAAAACTGAGATATCACTACTAATTTTTACAAAAATGTAGTTACTAGATGAAAAAAATCAACAAAGCAAATACAGACTGTCCCCATACCGCCCCTTTATGTTCTAATGCCCCCTGCTGTCCCTTTTTGTTCCACCATCCCCTTAAGAAGTAAAAACACCCCCCAGGGGGCAATAACACCCATATTGAGAACCACTGCTCTAGATTAAGCAACCCACTCAGGCATGAATTCAGAAATCTCACTTCCAGTGTCAATTTTCAGTTTTAACAGCATGTGAAATAATGAGGACTGGCCAGTACCTTTTTAGAAACACTGAAGAGCTGCGTGTAACCCGGGATGCATCAGCATGCGATATGGGGCCCCTACATAATTTTTCTCCCCAAAGCCTGAAATAAAAGAAACACACTTCTGCTGGCACTTGAATAGAAAAGAATGTTGGTTAGGTACCTGGAAAATGGGTAGAAGTGGAATGACCTTCACTTCCCCCTTCGACCTGGAAGCCGAAACACTCGTTAAACATGTCTCCAGATAAGACTAAAAATTATTAAAGAACATCTGCACTGGTGCTTCCCTTGCAGAAGGGAATATCTCTACACCCTAACTACGGTACTGCAGACAGAGCACTCTACATTTAGAACAGAAATAGGGATGTGCTTCCAGGAATGGATCTCATTGGAATTGCACAAGCAGACACCGGCATTTACTTTGATGAGTACTAGCATAGGATTTTAGAGGAACCTCACTTATTACTTCAGCTTCCCTCGTTCTCTCACCTGTAAGGACACTAAGACACTATATTTCTTAAACACTGAAACACTTCGCTATTCCACTTCCTACACTTGTACTTGAATTGTGTCTAACAAACTTATTAAATATTAACATATATCAACAAATATCAACATTACCACTTTAAGGCATTTTCTTAGCATGCATTAATCTGTTCCAGACATTATTACATTAAGGCAGTTGCAGGCAATACAAATTAGATTTTTCACAGAGTCCGCTGTAAACAAAAGCAAAGAAGGTTATTGGAGGCACAGCAAATCAGAATTTACAATCCAATTATCTCAGTCTTTTGTCTCTGGGTGTGAAACAGAGTACACAGTCCATAGTGACACCTTTGTGTCGGAACCTACTGGTAATCTGGTTAAGTAGTGAAGGGCAACACTCTAAAGTAATCCATAATGTCCCCCATCAAGTTCCAGATGAAAAAACGGGTCACAACACAGGGTTCCATAAAAAGTCTTTCACACAATTCGCTCTACCATAAACGGGAGTCCATAATACACATATAATAACTTATTTTACAATTTACATCTCTACCTTGGTAGGGAGTCTATAATTTCCGTTCTGTTAACAGTCTTTTCTACTGTGGGGCTCCCACGGAACCTCTGGCTCCTCACCTTCAGACTCTATAGTGAATCCCGTAGATGTCTCATTTGTCCCCGGGAATTCCAATTTAGGAACACAGCAACAGGCTCGGACACTGTAGACCTCTAACTTTCATATCTTCTAATGAGCTCATATCCTCCTCTTCCTTGGGACTCGGCTCTGTCCATCCTTTTCTTTCCCAATGGACAGTGAATGACACATCCCTAGGTAATGGGGTACAACTCCATTGAGACAACCCCACTGGAGCAGTGACATATGGTGGCATGATCCTCTCTCTCTTGGTCTTTTTCCTTTTGTAGATCCCGGTAAATAAATGAAAAGTTGGTGTCTAGGTACTCTACTACAAAGTGCTGTAAGTGCTCTGGCATGTACTTTCAGGCCTCATCATTGTTCTGGTGACTCTAGATCCATGGTGGGTACCACAATAAAATAGGTCCCATTAGCATGGTGTATGACACCAGTCTTTTTTGTCCTGAGGCACTGGGAACAGCACCAAGATCCTCTGAGGCAGTGGTGACAGTAGGAGACTTCACCTCATTCCAGATATCTACTGCATCAGCTGTAGAAGACACAGCAGCAGCCAGGAAGAGACTTGAGGGTGACTTTCACCAAGGTAGTAGCTCCTTCCCTTCGCTGGTCAGCAGATGGGATACCCTTGATGCTTTCTGGGCAGCCAAGGCATTGGTGTGGCCCAGTCCTGACCAGCATCATCAGCTGTGTCCTTGGTGGCAGCCATATGACCTTCCTCACTGGAAGAAGATCCCACAGCCAGGTCCAGTGGTAATGATTCCAGAAATGGCAACAGTTCTTGAATCTCCTTCTCATCACCAAAGTACCACTGAGGCCCAATTGGAGGGTAACTGGCAGACAAACCTGTGCTCCTGTGTCCACCCCATCTCTCTCTTCTTGCTCTCTCTGAAAACAGCAGGGCACTCTGTGAAGACTCCATGGTGCTCTATGAAAACTCCATCCTGTGGCAACTCCTGGCTTCACTCTCTCTTGGCTGTACTATGGGGGATTGCCACCCCCCTACTCTCTCCACACTGCTGGCGGGCTTCACTTAGCACCAACAATTCATGGACTATTCCTGAGGGAGTGAAGAAGACACCCAAGCACCATCTTGGGAGACTATGTAGCAGCACAAATTTCCTCACAATTTGTCACCATCTTGTACGTTAAATCACCCAGCAACACCACACAGACACACATTGCCCCAATAAATTTTCAACTTTCAGCCCATGGTTTGTAATCCATAAAGAAAAAAATGAATGTCCATTTTGGTACCTTTTGGCATAGAAGGCGCAGAAGTATCATCCTGTTCGTGATGCCAAGGAGAACCATACTGCAGTGAATTGGAGTCAGCAGGAGTAACTCGAGCGGTATGTTCCAACTCAGACCTAGTCATGGCTACTCTGCCTAGTATGATGGCCAGCACAGCAGACAGTTCACACAAAGATGACCATTAACCATGGTAGCATAAGTTCTGGGTGACATCAGTGCCTTGGAGGGTGGACAAAAAAACAAAACAGATATACTGCACATGACAGTGTTTGTGAGTACGCGGTCATCGGCAGTGCAATTTTGCCACAATTTGCAGCAGTACGCAGGTATATGGCTGGCTACACAGCTGTAAAAATGACTCCCACATTGATTTGCATTTACAGCTGTGTGAGTACGGTCTTAATCAAAGACATCTATTGCACTGCAGCCTGCAATCTATTTTTAAAAGGAACCTGTCACCTCCCTACAGCACCATAAACTAAGTTATGGTTTTGTTAGGAGTGGTCTTAGGGGGCTGAAAGGTATATTTTATATGCTCCCATGTTCCTTTGCTGTCAGTCTTTGAAGATCATGTGGTATGGTGATCCTACTCTTTGCAGATTGCCATGCACATGCCCTCCCATAGACTTGTATGAGAGAGCATTCATACAGCCATCTGTACAACTAATACATGAGTATAAGTAATACATGATTTGGCTCCCTGTCACTTCCCCTAACAACATCATAACTTAGTTTATGGTGCTGTAGGGAGGTGACAGGTTCCCTTTAAAGGGGAAATCCATCTACTGTTGGTACCACCTCTTACAATTCCACTCTACTGTTCTGAACAATTGTTGATGACTTCCACTTGGCCCACAGTGTACAAAGAACTAAAGAGGGAGAAAAGGGGGGACACATTGGATTTAATGAATAGAAAGGAGGGTGTCCCAGGGCAAAAATCATTTACGGTTCTCTATTATGTTTCTAAGTTTTACAACCCCCACCCCCTCCCCCAAGACAGAAAAGCCTGATATTTGTTCTTCCATTCTTTTCCTATGTCTCTAAGACCATTTATCCAGCAGTTGTTATTTTTTTTTTTAGATATGGCATCCCTGTCATGGCTTTATGCCACTAAGAAGGAAAGGGCTGCCTCTATGTCTATGAATGCCATAGTCTACCTTTATGTTATGAAAACCCTTGTTTATAGATTAATTGTGTATTTGGGCTTTCTCTGAATATCACAAGGTTATTACATACACTGACCTTCAATTCATGAATTCATATTCTTGATTTCTACTGTACAAAATGGAAACATTGATTCTTATTACTGAAAATGGTATGCAGAAACTTTTATTGTAGAGTAAGACAAACAAGCTACAGAAGACAAATGATGAAAACTTTTTCGACTCAAAGGAATTAATTAAATGCATACAAAGTTTTAAAAAATCCCCAAAAGAGTCCACAGACTTTAAACTAAAATGATATGAGATTCCCCAGGGCAAAGCAAACTTCTAGCCTCTAACACAGCTGTATATCTTTAAAAGCATGAGTAAGTAAAGCTATCATACTCACATCTAGAGCCGGGTTGTATGAAGCATTTCCTATGCAACAGACCACCGATATATTATCTAAAATGTACAGTAAGTATCATTTATTTACATTTAAAGTTGCACATTTTGAGCTAAAACAGTAGATTTTACCTTTTGTGATGAAATAATTAGCAGCTTAAAACCTGCCTTCAAATTCTGCATCAAAACCTGCAGGTAGACCGGTGGATTTTAGTTTGGAATTTAGCGGCTGCAGATTTGGGTGCAACCTTTCCCACAGAATGGAATTGTCTGCAAGACACTGCGCTGATGTGGATTTTGTAAATTAGTGCGGATTTTGTTGCATTTTGAACTGCAAAATTTGCATTCTGAGCAACATCTTGTGGAATTTCTGTGTTTTTTTCGCAGACTTTAATTGTGGAATTTGTCCCAAATTCGCAACAACAATTCTACAGGACTATTTTAACGTGGCAGCAAAAAGCTTTTCCACAGGTGAATTTAATCTTGGGGTTTTTAAGTAGAGACTCGCTGATTTTAACAGATGCAGAATTAAAGACGCACTGATAAAATTGTGGCTTAGAAATGTCTGCGCTGACAACTTTTGTCCCATGTGAAAGGCCCCATTACCACTTAACTGCATTTGAAACTAAATAATAATGATATGTAGAATACTATTGTATGCATGTTTAAAATTCAGATGTCTTAAATGTAGGAAATATACCCCGATTCACCTCAATGTCCACATCATTGTTGTTTCTTCTGCTTTGTTGCCTGTCTACCAAAATATTTGATTAATTGCTTGTGATTCAGATGGTATCTAAAAGAAAACAATGTTGCAACTTTGCAAACAGTGTTAATAAAAATGTTGAATTGTATATAGAGCTTCTATGCAGAACCGTGTGTCATTATTGCTGCGGACTACAAATAAACCCTGTGTTTGTTGTGATCCAGTAGGCACATTACACTATTCAGTCTGCTTGCTCCATTTCTAACCTGACTAGATGACTAGACGTAGGATTTGTTTAAGGGCTTTGAGAGACAAATATCTTTGCAGAACGTTTACAGACGTGAAAATCACGCCTGCAAAACATGTCAAAGCAAAGCCATTGATTTTAATGGTTACTCACTAGCGTGTTTGTTGTGTGATATTCCTACCTGCGAGATAAGATAGCCCTAGCCCTATCTTTTTCGCACGTATTCTTTATTTTTATTTTGGCTCTTTATTTTTGGCACATGCCAAAAGGCGTGTGCAAAAAAAAAAGACTTTTGACTTGTTCATATGTAAATAGGCTCCATAGCAGCACAGAGAGCACTGGCCTCTTAACAAATAATGTACGAGAAACCATAGAAGACGATGGGGGGAAGGCAAATTTATGAAATAGTTTTTTCTCAAGTGTATTCACGAATAAAAAAGAAATGTCACGTGAGATGCAGGGGAATAAAACGAACACCCACACTGATGGCAAAATCGATAGAGGAGTTTAAGAGGGGACTAGATGCCTTTCTAGAGCACTATGGTAATACAGGATATAGACATTAGGCGACAAGCAGGGTTGTTGGTCTTGGAGTTAGGTAGGAACTCAAATGCTGATCCAGTGATTATTTTGACTGACATTATAGGTCATTTTTATACTCATTTAATTGAATAAGAAAAAACATAAAATGAGCATCTATCTCAATACGAGAGACACATAATTACACACATCAATCACTGACAGGAATTAGAACATGCAAATACATGTCAATGTGCAAATTGTCAATTTATTGGACAGCACACAGACAAGTGTCCATGTGGTTTCCATTTTGCGTTTTGCCTGAGCCTCTCAGTTGCAACTTGGACACTCAGCAAGTGTTTTGGTGGCTTTATACTGTATTAAACGAATGCCTATCTGTATTTAGTATAAAAACAAAGGAATTCATCAGCTACACATCATATATACTAGAAGAAAATAATGTTTAACCCCTTGGAACTGAAGCGTGTTTGTGCCTTAAAGGAGTTGTCCGAGTACAACCCGTTCGCCATGCTGTAACATAAGAAATGGTCATATACACACATCCCACTGTGTTTTTTGCTGGTGTTCGGTCAGCGATAGATTACTGAGCTCTGTTAGGCCTCCCTCACACAGGGCGTTTTATACAGCGTTTAGCGCTGCCTTTTCAGCCCAGCGCTAAACGCTGTACAACACTCCCACAACACTCCCATTCATTTCAATGGGGCTGCTCACACAGGGCTGAAAACACAGCGCCTTCCAACGCCGCGCTTTGACAGCGATGCATGTTCTATTTTGGGCCGTTTTCAGCCCTGCGTCGCCCATTGAAATGAATGGGCAGCGGTTTTAGCACTGCTAAAAACGTGGTAACACTTGGTGCCGCGTTTTTGGCAGCGTTAACCGCTCGCCGATTTTCGGGGTGAGGGCTTGCAATAGAAGCCCTCACCCCGAAAATCAGTCCCTGCTAGGTGGAGAGAAAAAAAGAAAGTAATACTCATCTAGCCGCTGCAGTCCGGGTCGCGGCCGCTGCTCTCTGCCGCTGATCCGGGCTTCCTCTGCACTCAGAAGTCTATTGACGGAGGCCAGGTTTGAGATCCCCGACTCCGGCAATAGAGTGCTGTGATTGGTTGTCAGCGCCCAATCACAGCCCTTCATTGACTGTCTCAGCCAATCAGCGCCGGCAAGCTCTGATTGGCTGAGACAGTCAATGAAGGGCTGTGATTGGGCATCGAGCAAGCGCCGACAACCAATTACAGCACTCTATTGCCGGCAATAGACTTCTGAGTGCAGAGGGAGCCCGGATCAGCGGCAGAGAGCAGCGGCCGCGACCCGGACTGCAGCGGCTAGTGAGTATTTAGTTTTTTTTTCTTTTCAGCATTCTTGGCTGCGTTTTCAGCCGAGCTGAAAACGCAGCCAAAACGCTGGCATAAAGTATGCCAGCGCTGCTGAAACGGGGTGGAATCTGCAGTAAACGCAGCGTTGCAAAACGCTGCGTTTCTGCAAACGCCCTGTGTGAGGGAGGCCTTATTGAGCCCCTGTGATATCCTGTAAACTTGGCGAGACTGCCACTGGAAACATAGACTGAAGTGGGGGACTGAGCACCAACTCAAGACACAGCAGGGAGAGGTGGGTATATGATTATTTGTGTTACTGCACGGGGAAGGGGTTGTACCGAGATATTACAACTTGTCTTGTCGCTAAAGGGTTAACATTGGGCCATGAAAATGAAATATGGTAATTTCTTTAAAAAAATGCATTGGTTTAGTCCCAAATTTGTTATTTTCACAAGGAGCCGTATGAAAAAAGCACCACAAAATGTGCTACCCACTTTCTCCAGAGTACAGAAGTGCGACTGATATGGACATAAACTGCTGTTTGGATACACAGCAGGGCTCAGATGGAAAGGAGCGCATATTTTGCTGAAATATGTGACCCCTCTTGCAGGACAATTGATGTTTTCATTGGTAGCATTTTGGGGTGCAGACAAATTTTTGATCGCTTTTTATTATGTTTTAAGGAGCCAAGTTGTTAAAAAAAGCACAACTATGACTTTTTTTTTTGCTTTTCACACGCGATACACCATGTGGTATATAAAGTTTTTTCCTTATCTTGTGGGTAGGTATAATTGCAGCAATGCCACATTTATATATATTATTTTATTTTGTATTACTTTTTCATAGAATTTTTTTTCTTGCATCGTATTCCGAGAGACATAACTTTTTTTTACTGTATGAGAGCTTATTCACACAGGCGTATTTTTCCTCAGGAGTGGAATATAAAAATAGAAAGTATAATGGAAAGTTTTGCATTTCTTCAGTATGTTGGACCCGCTGCTAGTTTTGGCTCATAAAATACTGCAGAAAAATAAATACCCCTGTGTGAATAAGCCCTGAGGCTTATTATTTTGCTGGATGAGTTGAAGTATTTACTGGTACCACTTTGGGGTGCATTTGACTTGTTGATCTGTTTTTATGTTGTTTTTGGAAGTTGTAGTGATTAAAAAAAATACCCAGAGATGTTATCAAAATTGGAATTATTTAGTTTGGAAAAAAAACTGCTGAGGGGCGACCTAACATGTATACCAACATAGGACGACCTAATATGTATAAATATATGAGGGAATAATACAGAGATCTCCCCCATGATCTATTTATACCCAAGACTGTAACAAGGTGGCACCTTCTAAGTCTAGAAGAAAGAAGGTTTCTACACCAGCATCGAAGGGGGATCTTTACTCTAAGAGCAGTGAGATTATGCAACTCTCTGCCTGAGGACGTGGTGAAGGCACATTCGATAAAAGAGTTCAAGAGGGGCCTGAATGCCTTCCTTGAGTGTAAAAACATTGCATGTTAGACCCCCTTCATATGAGCATATGCGTATTCGAACGTGGCTGAGCACTGCGTATTTGCAGACTGAACAAGGTTTTTGCACACATTTCACTGTGCTCTTTGCGCCCACAAGGCATGTTCATTTGCGTGCGGCAAACAAAGATGCACCGATTAAAATGACTGATTAGTCTAATAAGACCAATTATTCTAATAGGTTCTAGATGTGTTCTTTCACCTGCAGAATTACGCATTGTTTTTGACGCATTTTTACTAATGTATTTTGTGCAGATTTGTGCATTACCTTTGACTTCCATAGGGACTTTGGGTCCACAAATGCGCAGGAAAATATAGCATACAGCTTTTTTTTTTTCACTGCCAATACTTTAGGAAAATATGCACATGTGAACAAACCCATTGAAATCATCAGGTCATATTCATAGAAGCATAAAATGATAGAGTTGGAACAGACTCCCAGGGTCATTGGTTCAACCCCCTGCTCAGTGCAGGATTCAGTAAATAATCCCAGACAGATGTCTGCCCAACCTCTGTTTGAAGACTTCCATGAAGGAGAACTCACCACTTCCTGTGGCAACCTGTTCCACTCATTGATCACCCTTACTGTCAAAAAGTTTTTTTCTAATATCTAATCTGTGTCTCCTCTCTTTCAGTTTCATCCCATTGCTTCTGGTCTTTCCTTGGGCAAATGGGAATAGGGCTGATCCCTCTGCACTGTGGCAACCCTTCAGATATTTGCAGACAGCTATTAAGTCTCCTCTCAGCCTTAGGGCTCCTTCACACGGGCGGATTTCCACTGTGTATTACGCAGCGGAAATCCGCTGCGTTGGCCCGCAGCTATTAGGTTCTATCGAACCTAATAGCACAGTGCTCATGCTCATGTGGAATTCCGCACCGTAAAATCACCCGTCCTCACCTGCGGCATGCTCTATTTGCCGCGGGTGTACGCGCGGACAGCTTTCATTGCAGTCAATGGAAGCCGTCCGTCACGCTATCTTTCGCTGTAGCACAGAGGAAGATAGTGTGAAACCGCTTCCCCGCCCACCGCCAGCCGCGTCATATGACGCGGCCAATGCGTCACGTGACGCTGCCGGTGCATCACGCGCTCTATTGCGCATGCGCGCCGAAGCGTCATGCGGGACGTCAGATGCCGGATCTGGAGGTAAGTATGGGGTCTCTGGGGAGGCACCGTGACAGGCTACGCTGTGGAATTCTGCTTGCGGAGCCCGTCACGGCCGTGTGAAGCCGGCCTTATTTTTTGCAAGCTAAACATTCCCAGATCCTTTAACTGTTCCTCACAGGACATGTTTTGCAGACTGATCACCATCTTTATCTTAATACATCCCAGGATTATGTTTGCCTTTCTTGCTGCTGCATCACACTAATGTTTACTTTGTGATCTATTAGTTTAACCCAGCCTTTTTTTACATGTGCTGCTGCTTAGCTCATTTCCTCTCTTTTTGTATGTGTGTTTTTCATTTTTCTTGCCCAGATGTAAGACCGCACATTTCTCCTTGTTACATATTATTCAGTTCGTCGCTGCCCACTGTGCAAGCTTTTCTAGATCTTTTGAATCTTCTCTAATGTTAGGTATTCCTCCTAGATTTGTGTCATTGGCAAATTTGATCAGTTTCCCCTCAATTCCCTCCTCCAGATCATTTATAAAAACAACACTGGTCCCAGGACAGAGCCTTGTGGTACCCCACTTGAGACATTCTTCCAATTGGATGTGCAGCCATTTATGACCACTCTTTGCATACGATCACTCAGCCAGTTGTGAATCCACCTAACAGTTGCCTCGTTAATCCCATATTTGGTCATTTTTTCAATAAGTATGGTATGAAATACTTTGTCAAAAGCTTTACTAAACTCAAGATATACTATATCTACTGCATTTCCATGATCATGCCATCAGTGATTCTGTCATAGAAGGATACTAGATTGATCTGGCATGACTTGTTTGTTACAAAGTCATGCTGGCTCTGGTTAATTATTCCATTCTTATTCAAGTACTTGGAACGAAAAAGAGAAGAAAAGATCCTCAGCGCTCGCAGAATGGGTACAATTGACAGGATAATAAGTGAAAGTATAGAAAATGGCGGACTTACTTCACGGAGGTGTCCTTGTATAGACGCCCCCAGTCCCAGCAAGCATAGCAAATTACCATCGGCGACAGCAGAAAAGGTTCCACAATTTATTTGACGCGTTTCGGCCTTACAGCAGTTTAGGCCTTCATCAGATACATCAGCTTATATGTAAAGCTCTTCCATGAAAAACAATTCAGGGGTACCAGCAGACCATTGTTTTCAATGGAGCCGCCAGCAGCAGCCGTGGCTTAATTGAAAACAATGTAGAGCAAGGGGCACCTTGAAAAATGCTCGAGTCTTCCATTGACTTCAATGGGGTTTGGTACTGGAGCCAAGCTCTCGAGCAATACAAAAGGCTCGGCTTGAGTAAAGAGCACCTGAGCATTTTGGTGCTCGCTCATCTCTAATCATTAACGATCATGTATGGCTCTGTGTTAGAAGAAATGCAGAATTTTCAGACCATCATTCAAACATCATCGATAGAAAGTTCCCTACCATAGGCACAGTAAAACTCAGTTATCCTTCCTTTTAGTACAGATATTCAAGATGAATGGCTGTGAAAACATTACAGTGACTGAATTCTACCTGACGCCATTTTTCACCTCCAGAATAAATGACATGTTTATATTTTCTGGGTTTTTATTCATGTATCTATTAGCTGTGGTGGGAAATCTGATTATCATTGTCCTTGTGTGCGCTGTACCCCAACTCCACACTCCCATGTACTTTTTCTTGTGTAATCTGTCTTCTGTTGATGCCATTTATGTTTCGGCTATTCTCCCAAAGATGTTATCCATCATTATAACAGAGAACAAAACATTCTCCTACTATGGCTGCATAACTCAGCTGTCTTTCTTCATACTCTGTGCGACTGCTGAGAATAACATTCTGACTTGTATGGCCTATGATCGCTATGTGGCGGTTTGTTCTCCTCTACATTATTCTTTGATCATGACAAGGAAAGTTTGTTTTATTATAGCTACTTCCAGCATGATTTTCTGTGTTGTAAATTCAATAATGCTAACTTTACTGATATCAACATTATCATTCTGTTACTCTCATGAAATCAACCATATCTTTTGTGATGTAATACTACTGATGGAACTTTCTTCTAGTGATACTGAGACTATAAAAGCAATCATCTCAACTGAAGACATCTGTTTGGTAGTTTTTAGTTTGATTTTTATTTTGATGTCATATGTAAGAATTATCTCCACAGTTGTAAAGATTCGTTCCTCTAGTGGACAGCTTAAGGCTTTTTCTAGCTGCTCATCGCACATCATTACAGCTTTATTATTCTACGGGCCGAGTATCTTCATGTACTTGAAACCTGAATCTGAGGATTCTAAGGAACAAGACAAAATTCTCTCAATGCTTTATGTGGCCGTGGTCCCAATGTTAAACCCATTTGTGTATAGTCTGAGAAACAAAGATGTTCTGGGAGCTGCTAGAAACACAGCCAGAGTTATGTGGAATAAAATCATACCTTTTAGAACAAATGAGCCAAACATTATTCTGAAAAATTGCAGAATTGAAATGCAACACTAAAAGCACAATGACCATAATGTCAGAGTCAGTGTAAATTGTGTGGAATGCGGTGTATTTGGAGGGAATCTGTATTTGGATAACCATCTTCTATGTCTCTTTTCATGATATTCATTTGTCCTCTTTCTTGAGGATTATAGATATTAAACAGTTACTCTAAAAGCCTTGAATGAGGAACTGAGGCCAAAGCTGCCGCAGATAGTTATGCAGCATTCAGGCTGTTTGGCGGGTCAAGATGATATGTTCCTATCTGTTCGCATATAGTACAAAATATTCTCTCTAATAAAATTATTATTTAGAATTACTGTACTTTTGTGTTCTAAGTTAATCACATATAATTCTTCTGTGCCTGCACTGCATTTCCCTGGCATTTTAGATTTTAAATTCCTTGTCTTGCATATTCGCATTGTGTTTACGTTTCATCAACCAATGGTAATAAATGAATTGAATTCAAATAGATTTGAATTACAGTAATCAAAGCATGTGCCTCTATAAAAACTGTTTACTGTTAATCAATAAACATATAACTTTTGGTCACGTCCTGTGTGTTCTGCTTGAAAGTTATTTCACAAGCTCGGTTAATCCTCTAAATGAATTTGGACCCCAGAAGCATATCATATAGTAAATAGTTTGTTTGCACTAATAATCACCTTCTCAGCTATATAAATTTCTCAGAAGAAATACAGAAAACTCTTGGGGAATAATTTACTCTAATACTTCATTATAAATGATGTTGATAAAACATTGATCACATTCATTTCGAGGCTCTATGAGAGGCCATTAAAAAAAACAGCATTTGAAAAAGACATAGATTGAAGAAGATAGATGTTCTCCTGAAGAACATTAAATACCTGAAAGTTAAGAATAACATTTTTCTGATGAGATTTTATTAGAGATAGAAAAGCTTTGCTTTAAACTTTACAGTCTTAGGCCTTAGTCACACGGGCGTTTTTTCCCGCGATTTGCGGATCGCATGACGGATGTGCATCTGCAAATCGCCTGACCGGGGCCGAAAAATCGCCAGAAAATACTGCTCCTAGCCGCGTTTCAATAGAAACAGGCCAGAGCTTTCCAGCGCATTGAATTCAATGGAGCCGACAATACAGCCGGCTCCATTGAAAGCAATGCACTGCTGGCGATCGCGGGATGAATTGTCTCGGGATAAATATATAAGCCCTTCCCTGCAATTCATCCAGAAATGTGTAAAAATAAAAAAAATATATATACTCACCTTGTCCCGGCAGACGGAGTTGAGCCGCGGCCGGCGGCAGTTCTCCTGAACTGCTCTCTCTAGTATTCAGCAGCCGGGGATTTAAAATCCCTGCCTGCTGAATGAGCTGCCTCTAATTGGTCACAGCCTCACCAATCAGAGGCAGCTCTCACTCACATCCATTCATGAATTCATGAATGGGTGAGTGCTGCCTCTGATTGGCTCAGCGCAGGGACCAATCAGGAGCAGCTCTCACTCACACCCATTCATGAATTCATGAATGGGTGTGAGTGAGAGCTGCCTCTGATTGGTGAGGCTGTGACCAATCAGAGGCAGCTCATTCAGCAGGCGGGGATTTTAAATCCCCGGCTGCTGAATACTACAGAGAGCAGTTTAGGAGAACTGCGGGCCAGACGCGGCTGAACTCCGGCTTCAGCGGAAAGGTGAGTATACTTTTTTTTTATTTTTACACATTTTAGGATGATTTTCAGGTAAGGGCTTATATTTTTAAGCCCTTCCCGAAAATTCATCCCGCGCTCGCCGGCAGCCCATTGCTTTCAATGGAGCCGGCTGTATTGCCGGCTCCATTGAATTCAATGGGCTAACATTGTTCTTCTCTGCCACAGCTGTTATAGCTGTGGCAGAGAAGAACGATCTTTATGCTGACAGTGCGGGGGGGGGGGGGGGGGCACTCTTGCCGCTATTGTGGCTTAATAGTGGGACCTGGGAACTTGAGATGCAGCCCAACGTGTAGCCCCTCGCCTGCCCTATCCGTTTCTGTGTCGTTCCCTTCACTTTCTTGAATTTCCCAGATTTTCACAAATGAAAACCTTAGCGAGCATCAGCGGTATCCAAAAATGCTCGAGTCGCCCATTGACTTTAATGGGGATCGTTACTCGAAACGAACCCTCGAGTATCGCAGGAAGTTCGACTCGAGTAACGAGCACTCAGGCATTTTGGTGCTCGCTCATCTCTATTTACAATGCATCGGTTGAGATGGGCGTATTATCACAAAGTAAAAGCACCTATCTGGTCAAAATAGCACAAAGGAACGCATTTTGGCCGGGAATATTTACGTCAGCCAAGAAAGATAGTTCAGGAACTATCTTCTGTCTGGAATACGGCGATGGCTCCCATATACTTCCATGAGGGCCTATGGTAGCTGCCGGTGAAGGGAGGTGGGAGTTTAGTAGAATGTCTGCTAAACTCCCACCCCCTTCACTCCTTTTCTCTGCCCTCTGCCAGCAGTTTGCAATGAGAGGGGTAGGGGTTGGGTTGGGAGCTAGTTGTCAAGCACCCACCCTATCCTGCCCCATCCTATTGCTGGCAGCTGACAAGGGGCAGAGAGGGGAGCACACTAGCTCCCGCCCCATCCCACCCCCTTTTAATGCCAAGAGCCAGCAAAGGAAAGGGGAAGGCAGTTTGGCAGGGGTGAATTGTTTCCCCCCGCCCAATGGCAATCCGGGCTTGGAGTATACGCGCTGAACCCAGGCCATCTGAATGGGCGCACAAATAGCAGATTTGTGGGCCCATTCACAGAATTTTTGGTTGCGTTACACGGCCGACCAAACATATCATTTACCCATGTGAATGAGCCCTAAACAAGAAAAGCAGGCTTTGGCACAGTACAGTGTATGATCCATCCTGAACACACAGACCTCATCTTCAGTAGATCTTATTACTGCACATCTTTGGAGGGGCTATTAGGCTATTTGAATTGCCTATGTGGTGGTTTCCCTCTTAAGTAATGTCTGAGCTGCTTGAGAGCATCCACTTAGCCCACTTAGTAAAAGAGGGTAGATCTATTTAGCACGTGCAGTGCTGGAGAGGCCTGCAAGTCATTGTGTGAAAATTACGGAATATCTACAACAGCTGTCAGCAAGCAAACAAATATTTTATTTTACAGTGTATGTGCAGAAATTTTGCCTACTACCAAATTCATATATCTTATGCCACAATTGCTTGGTCCCTTTCATGTTTTTTTTGTTTTTTGTTTTCTAGCGTGATAACAATTGTAAATCAGGCGTGGAACCTAGGAAATCAATTGTCACTAATATTGGGGCACCACTGGTCTTCATGGCCTGGACACATTAAGCTTCAGACACTACACTTGGTATGCAAACCATGTAAAAACATCAGTAAGGATTCTCCTGTATGATCAGGAATAGAGAGTTTCTTTCACTCTGGTCGACCAGGCCTGTTATTGCATTTAATTGACAGCTATTCATTTAAATAACCTCCATGCAATGCCATATTTCCCCTCCTGTGGCCACTGCAGGACACATTATACCCCCGGCAATCAATTAATCAACATAAATGTCTTTCTGTTAAACATGGTTATCTTCATGAGATAGCACCATCCTCTTTCATTGACCTTAGTATAATGTTCAATCCCTTCCTTCTCTAACATAATGGTCATTGAGTTTTTAATTTTTCATTACATTTTAGAAAATTTTAGATCATACTGTTTCTGAATTATATCAAACCAAAACATGTTTATTCTTAATGTTTTTCAAAGTTTATTCTTGTTTAATATTACTTTCGCCATTTTTCTAGCAGCTTCCAGAACATCTTTGTTCCTCAGGCTATATACAAATGGGTTTAACATTGGGACCACGGCCACATAAATAATTGAAAGAATTTTGTCCTGTTCCTTAGAATCTTCAGATTCAGGTTTCAAGTACATGAAGATACTTGGTCCATAGAATAATAAGACAGTAATGATGTGCGATGAGCAGCTAGAAAAAGCCTTAACCTGCCCACTAGAGGAACGAATCTTTACAAGAGTGGAGATAATTCTTACATACGAGACCAAAATAAACATCAAACATGCTAACACACAAATATCTTCCATCGAGATGATCATTTTCATCCTTTTAATGTCACTAGAAGAGAGTTCCATTACTGGTATTACCTCACAAAAGAAATGGTTGAGCTTCTGAGAATAGCAAAATGATAATGGAGATAGATAAGGTTAACACTAGGGAATTCACATAATATAAAATTATGTAGAAAATCACAATAATAAAACAAACTTTCCTTGTCATGATCAAAGAATAATGTAAGGGAGAACAAACCGCCACATAGCGATCATAAGCCATACAGGCCAGGATATAATTCTCAGCATGAGCACAGAATATGAAGGACAGCTGAGTGAAGCAGCGATAGTAAGAGATTGTCTTGTCTTCTGTGATAATAATGGACAACATCTTTGGGAGAATAGCAGAGACATAGATGGCATCAACAGAAGAAAGATTACATAAGAAGAAATACATGGGAGTGTGAAGTTGGGGTACAGCACAGATCAGGACAATGATAATCAGATTCCCCACCACTGCCAGCAGATACATGGATAAAAACCCAATAAATATAAAAACCTCATTTGTTCTGGAAATGGAGAATGGGGTCAGGGAGAATTCAGTCACTGTAATGTTTTCACAATCATTCATTTTGAGTAACTGTGATAAAAGAAAGGAAGACAGATTATGCACAGTAGGGAGCTTTCTACTAATGATGCTAAAATTATGGACCTGATTCAGGGCCTTTTTACAATGATTTATTATATTATTTTTCCTGGGTGAAAGCTTAGGCTCTCGACACTTATCCCATGTCAAAGGGCCTGTACATTTGAAATACTGGGGGATAAACATTAATAGAAGAATAATAAATAGGGATGAGCGAGTATACTCGCTAAAGCACTACTCGCTCGAGTAATGTGCCTTAGCCGAGTATCTCCCTGCTCGTCCCTAAAGATTCGGGGACCGCCGCAGCTGACAGGTGAGTTGCGGCGGGGAGCAGGGGAGAGCGGGTGGGAGAGAGGGAGAGAGAGATCTCCCCTCTGTTCCTCCCCGCTCTGCCCTGCAGCTCCCCGCCCCCTGCCGGCCCCTGAATCTTTAGGGACGAGCGGGGAGATACTCGGCTAAGGCTCATTACTTGAGCGAGTAGTGCCTTAGCGAGTATACTCGCTAATCCCTAATAATAAACCAAGCTTACTGAATGACAACCTGTAAATGAGGACAGAAGGTCATGCCCATGAACGCTCACAGTCCATGAGAGAAAGAGGTAAGAGGAATTGCATTGGCTACAGAGTTATTGTAGGCTATAACCTTTTCTGAAGAGGTGGGATTGCAGGTTGCTCTAATGTGTTGTGGTGGCAGGTTTCCGAGTATGAGGAATGTACATAAGAAATCTACCAAGCAGTCTGGTTACATAAGAAATTGTGGAGATAATGACTGATGATGACTGTAAGTGCAGCTTACTGGTAATGCTCCTGTAGTGGCTGCAAATTCTATTCTTCATCCTCTTTCTTCATGCAATCATGTGACCTAATGAACTGCTATTTAAGAACAGCCATTTCATTTATGAATTGTACCTCTTGGGTAGCTTGGAATGAAACACATGGTGGGGTGAAGGTAGGCTTTATACATTATGTACTGCTGCTCATATGCATAGATTTAATGCTTTGCATGCTTGATGTGTTATTTTAAATGATTATTTGTTTGCTGATATATGATTTTGCATACATGTATTTTTTGAGCATATACCTAATTCTATGAAATTGAATCTCTCTCGGGTGCTCGTTGCTCAAGTTGAACTTTCCGTAATACTCAAGAGCTCGTTTCGAGAGCTGTTGAGAATTGATGATAAATTGACGTACGATCATCATTCCAATCCCGTGCCAACTCCATCACAAAATTGTCAGGAGCCGCAAACGGGGGCATAAAGGGGCCAGCCCAGCACTTCTACACATCTCCACAATGTAACAATACTCTGTATGGGAAGCACGTGAGCGGGCCCAAGGTCAGACACGGGCCCAGCCTCCACGTTGTGTGACCCAAGGTGCCATGAGTTACATAGCAATGGGAAATCCATGTGTCCCCACACAATTCATTCTGTGTAGGTGTTAGATAGCTTAACACCGCAATGAAAAGTCTTTGAGTTCCTTGGGCTTGCCTATGCTGTTGGTGCACAAAGATGGTATTACACAGGAAGAAATCAGAGCGTCCAAACATGGCAGAGTTTCACCCCGCCAGGGACCTCGGCCCACCTTTCTACCTAGTCAGTTAGTGTATTTGTGCCAGACGGGTAAAGCAACGCAATGGGAAGTCTTTGTGCACTCACAGCTTAGGCGATTCCAAGGAACTCAAGCATGGTATTACACATAAGGAAATCAGAGTGCCCAAACATGGCAGAGTTTCACCCTGCTAAGGGTCTCAGCCTACATTTCTGCCCTAGTCAGTCAGTGTGTTTGTGCCAGACAGGTAAAGCAACGCAATGGGAAGTCTTTGTGCACTCACAGCTTAGGCGATTCCAAGGAACTCAAGCATGGTATTACACATAAGGAAATCAGAGTGCCCAAACATGGCAGAGTTTCACCCTGCTAAGGGCCTCGGCCTACTTTTCTGCCCTAGTCAGTCAATGTATTTGTGTCAGACAGGTAAAACACCGCTATGGGAAGTCTTTGTGCACTCACAGCATAGGCGAGCCAAAGGAACCCAAGTAAAGTATTAAACATGAAGCAATTACAGTGTCCAAACATGGCAGACTTTCACTCCGCCGAGGACCTGGGCCTCTGCACACACCCTCAGCAATCGTGGGCATAAAGCAAACTCTGATGCTAGTACAGCTGTGAACATCTCATTTAATTAGTTGTGGTTGCTTTAATCGCTCCGAAGACTGGATGAACCAATAAGAAGTTCCACGGGCCAAACCTGGCGCAGTTGCATTTTCCCCAGGACTACGGCCTCTGCCTACACCCTCAGCAAAAGAGGATTCCGATCCTAGTACATCTGTGAAGTCTCATTAATGCAGTAACGCTCCTTTAGTTTGGCCCAAACCAGAGTCTCAGATGACTGTGGTAACACGACAGAAAATACCTGTTGCCCATTGCTGATCCTCTGACCCTAAGCAGGAGGAGGAGGTGACATAACAACGCCAAGAAACCATGACCAGGACCCGCTATAGTCTGTGTGGGAAGCATGTGAGCGTGCGCAGGGTCAGGCTCTGTCCCAACCTCCACCTTGTGTGACCCAAGGTGTCTTGAGTTGCATAGCAATGGGAAATCCATGTGTCCCCACACAATTCATTCTGTGTAGGTAGCAGACAGCTCAACACCACAAGGGGAAGTCTTTGAGTTCCTTGGGCTCGCCTATGCTGTCAGTGCACAAGGATGGTATTACACAGGAAGCAATCAGAGTGCCCTAACATGGGAGAGTTTTACCCCGCCAAGGACCTAGGCCTCGGCCCACATTTCAGCCCTAGTCAGTCAGTGCATTTGTGCCAGATATGTAAAACACAGCGATGGGAAGTCTTTGTGCAATACTGTAACATTCCTGTAGCAAAGGTATTGGCAGACTACAGTAACATTTCTGCACCAATAGTATAGGCAGACCCCTGTAACATTTCTGTAGCAGAAGTATAGGTAGACCCCAGTAACATTCCTGTAGCAAAGGTATAGGCAGACCCCAGTAACATTCCTGTAGCAGAAGTATAGGCAGACCCCATGTAACATTTCCGTCGCAAGAGTTTAGGCGAACCCCTGAAACATTGGTGTACCATGCGTGTAGGCGAAGGCTGGAAAAATTAGTTAGATAACAGCATAGGCAAGGGCCAGAAAAATTAGTGTACCAAGAGTACAAGCGTACCCCTGAAAAATTGCTCAACCGCGAGGGCAGGTGAAACCCATAAACATCTTTTAAAGATACAGCTCGCTGTTGCTTAATTTGTAATAGAGCCTGGAGGCAGCCCTGTGAAAAAATTGGTTTCTGTTAAAGTATCAATACAATACTTTGAAACTCTGAAAAATTGTAAAAAAATTATAAGCAAAGCCTTTCGGGCCGCAGAAAAATTGGCAGTTCAGATTGATGACATGCTGTTTTAGGAGCAGGAGAAGGAGGAGGAGGAGGAGTAATAATATTCGAGAGTGATTGACAAAGCTAATTTCCCCTTTTTTTCCGGTGATAGGGAATGCTTTTTTCTCCGGTTGCAGCGAAAAGAATCATTAGGTTCCGCTGCTCTCCGCCGGTGGAGAAGAGAAGTCTGGGGAAATCCAGTCTTTGTTCATCTTTATGAGTGTAAGCATGTCGGCAGTTGACAGGCGGGTACACTTTTCCGTGATGATTCCCTCAGCTGCACTAAACAATCTCTCTGACAAGACGCTAGTGCAGGCCAGCACCTCCAGGGCGTACAGCGCAAGTTCATGCCACGTGTCCAGCTTTGACACCCAATAGTTGTATGGAACAGAGGCATCACGGAGGACAGTGGTACGATCGGCTATGTACTCCCTCACCATCTTTTTACAGTGCTCCCTCGGACTCAGCCTTGACTGGGGAGTGGTGAGACAGTCTTGCTGGGGAGCCATAAAGCTGGCAAAGGCCTTGGAGAGTGTTCCCCTGCCTGCGCTGAACATGCTGCCTGATCCCCGCACCTCCCCTTCTACTTGGCCCTCTGAACTGCGTCTTCTGCCACAAGCGCTGTCAGATGGGAACTTTAGCATCACTTTTTCCACCAGGGCCCTGTGGTATTGCATCACTCTCGTACCCCTTTCCTCTTCGGTAATGAGAGTGGAAAGGTTCTCTGCATACCGTGGGTCGAGAAGGGTGTACACCCAGTAATCCTTGTTGGTCAGAATGCGTCTAACGCGAGGGTCACGAGAAAGGCAGCCTAACATGAAGTCAGCCATGTGTCCCAGGGTACCAGTATGCAAAACATCACTGTCCTCCCTAGGAAGATGACCTCCTCTACAGCCCATACACGCTGAATAGATTGGAGGCAAGTAGCATGGGTACCCTCTACAGTGTGCCCAGCTCTCTCTTCCCCCTTGTGGGGGAAATTACCCAGGATCCCAGCTTTTGTGATATTATTTTAGATTCTACTGTTTCAGATAAATCATTTCTTGTATTGGAATCATCATGTATGAACCCTAGGCTTTGCTAGAATGTCAGCTTGACTTAACTAGCAATAAACCATAACTGGTGACTAGTCAGATAGGTGAAATACAGATATAAATTGATAAGAGAGAGAGCTACAGAAAGATAACAGATAAAGTAATAGAAATTGATAGGTATAAGCAATATACTTACCTCAAAATAAAGTCATAAAAAGTAAAAACACACTAATAAACAATTATGCTGAATCATTATGAAATGTTAAATGTTTAAACATGTATAAGGAAATATCAGAACCGCTGAAGAATGGAAAATTTTAGGTATCACGAATGGACTTTGATTAAACATGTGGCAAATTATTGAATGATGTAAACAAAATATGTTATGTTTGGCTCAGAATCAACGTCATTTTAAATATGTGACATGTCTATAAAAAAGGGCTTGCAATGAGCAATATATTAGAGCTGATTTGGTACACATAGGCTAACGTGCTCTCTATATCAATTGATATACCCGTATATACTGACGGTTTTTCAAGTCTGCAGACTTACTTATTTTACTTTTAATTTGGACGCCGAATGACATACTAAAAGGGAGTTTTTCCCTAACAAACTTGGTGCCGAAACCCTATCAAGGCACAAAATCTTTCTCCTTGGACCCCGGACCTAGCAGAGGAGGAGCGAGGATACCAGGAAACCACAGATTTAAAAACAGCGCTGTAAAAAGGTAAGAGATTTTTTATCTTACCATACAATTTGTGCGTTTCTGAAATTCTCCTCTTTCCGTCCGGAGCGAAGTGGATAAGTGTTTTTATCTCCTTTAAAGCCTAATTTTCAAAGAACCTGTAAAAGGGATCTGGTATGTCATTTTGGCGGGTGAGAATGTTGCGTCCCATGTTTTATGTTTTATAATGATTTCCTTCAGCATATACTAGAGCGCTGCTAAGCTTACTACTGTACTTTGTCCTCTTAATTTGGGTGTGTATGATTACGGAATCCTGTAGACAGGAAAAGTGTTATAGCCCTTTGTTACAAAGATCCCCTTTAACTGCGCCTTGGGAAATAAAATAGCAAAATGGCTATTTTATATAGACTATATATATATTTATATAACTAGTCAGGGATACGCCCTTCTTAAAGTAAAGGGTAGTAGTTAGAGATGAGCGAGCACCAAAATGCTCGGGTGCTCGTTACTCGGGACGAAATTATCGCGATGCTCGAGGGTTCGTTTCAAGTAACGAACCCCATTGAAGTCAATGGGCGACCCGAGCATTTTTGTATTTCGCCGATGCTCGCTAAGGTTTTCATGTGTGAAAATCTGGGCAATTCAAGAAAGTGATGGGAACGACACAGCAACGGATAGGGCAGGCGAGGGGCTACATGTTGGGCTGCATCTCAAGTTCACAGGTCCAACTATTAAGCCACAATAGCGGCAAGAGTGGAGCCCCCCCCCCCCTTCCAACAACTTTTACTTCTGAAAAGCCCTCATTAGCAATGCATACCTTAGCTAAGCACCACACTACCTCCAACAAAGCACAATCACTGCCTGCATGACACTCCGCTGCCACTTCTCCTGGGTTACATGCTGCCCAACCCCCCCCCCCACAGCGCACACCAAAGTGTCCCTGCGCAACCTTCAGCTGCCCTCATGCCACACCACCCTCATGTCTATTTATAAGTGCGTCTGCCATGATGAGGAACCGCAGGCACACACTGCAGAGGGTTGGCACGGCTAGGCAGCGACCCTCTTTAAAAGGAGCGGGGCGATAGCCCACAATGCTGTACAGAAGCAATGAGAAATATAATCCTGTGCCACCGCCATCAGGAGCTACACACGTGGGCATAGCAATGGGGAACCTATGTGCCACACACTATTCATTCTGTCAAGGTGTCTGCATGCCCCAGTCAGACCGCGGTTTTTAATTCATAGACACAGGCAGGTACAACTCCCTATTGTGAAGTCCCTGTGGACCCACAACATGGGTGGGTGCCAGGAAGCCACTGGCGGTACATAAAAATATCCCATTGCATTGCCCAACACAGCTGAGGTAGTAATGTTGTGCTTAATGCAGGTGGGCTTCGGCCCACACTGCATGCCCCAGTCTGACTGGGGTTCTTTAGAAGTGGAAACAGATGCATTTACAAGTCCCTGTGGACCGACAGCATGGGTGGCTCCCTGGAACCCACCGGCGGTACATAAAAATATCCCATTGCATTGCCCAACACAGCTGAGGTAGTAATGTTGTGCTTAATGCAGGTGGGCTTCGGCCCACACTGCATGCCCCCGTCTAACTGGGGTTCTTTAGAAGTGGAAACAGATGCATTTATAATTCTCTGTGGACCCACAGCATGGGTGGGTGCCAGGAAGCCACCGGCGGTACATAAAAATATCCCATTGCATTGCCCAACACAGCTGAGGTAATAATGTTGTGCTTAATGCAGGTGGGCTTCGGCCCACACTGCATGCCCCAGTCTGACTGGGGTTCTTTAGAAGTGGAAACAGATGCATTTACAGGTCCCTGTGGACCGACAGCATGGGTGGCTCCCTGGAACCCACCGGTGGTACATAAAAATATCCCATTGCATTGCCCAACACAGCTGAGGTAGTAATGTTGTACTTAATGCAGGTGGGCTTCGGCCCACACTGCATGCCCCAGTCTGACTGGGGTTCTTTAGAAGTGGAAACAGATGCATTTATAATTCTCTGTGGACCCACAGCATGGGTGGGTGCCAGGAAGCCACCGGCGGTACATAAAAATATCCCATTGCATTGCCCAACACAGCTGAGGTAGTAATGTTGTGCTTAATGCAGGTGGGCTTCGGCCCACACTGCATGCCCCAGTCTGACTGGGGTTCTTTAGAAGTGGAAACAGATGCATTTATAATTCTCTGTGGACCCACAGCATGGGTGGGTGCCAGGAAGCCACCGGCGGTACATAAAAATATCCCATTGCATTGCCCAACACAGCGGATGTAACGTCAGCTGTAATGCAGGTGGGCTAAAAATTCATTTGATTACACTGTAGGCGAGGGCCCACAAAAATTGCTGTATCAACAGTACTAATGTACATCAGAAAAATTGGCCATGGCCAACCAAGAGGGCAGGTGAAACCCATTAATCGCTTTGGTTAATGTGGCTTAAGTGGTAACTAGGCCTGGAGGCAGCCCAGTTTAACGAAAAATTGGTTCAAGTTAAAGTTTCAACGCTTTTAAGAGCATTGAAACGTATAAAAATTGTTTAGAAAAATTATATGAGTGAGCCTTGTGGCCCTAAGAAAAATTGCCCGTTCGGCGTAATTACGTGAGGTTTCAGGAGGAGGAGCAGGAGGAGGAGGAAGAGGAATATTATACACAGATTGATGAAGCAGAAATGTCCCCGTTTTGGATGGTGAGAGAGAACGATGCTTCCATCCGCGGGTGCAGCCTACGTATTGCTTAGGTATCGCTGCTGTCCGCTGGTGGAGAAGAGAAGTCTGGGGAAATCCAGGCTTTGTTCATCTTGATGAGTGTAAGCCTGTCGGCACTGTCGGTTGACAGGCGGGTACGCTTATCTGTGATGATTCCCCCAGCCGCACTAAACACCCTCTCTGACAGGACGCTAGCCGCAGGACAAGCAAGCACCTCCAGGGCATACAGCGCGAGTTCAGGCCACGTGTCCAGCTTCGACACCCAGTAGTTGTAGGTGGCAGAGGCGTCAGGGAGGACGGTCGTGCGATCGGCTACGTACTCCCTCACCATCCTTTTACAGTGCTCCCACCGACTCAGCCTTGACTGGGGAGCGGTGACACAGTCTTGCTGGGGAGCCATAAAGCTGTCCAGGGCCTTAAAGACTGTTGTATTGCCTGTGCTGTACATGCTGCTCGATCTCCGCACCTCCCCTGCTACCTGGCCCTCGGAAGTGCGCCTTCTGCCACTAGCGCTGTCGGATGGGAATTTTACCATCAGCTTGTCCGCCAGGGTCCTCTGGTATAGCAACACTCTCGAACCCCTTTCCTCTTCGGGAATGAGAGTGGAAAGGTTCTCCTTATACCGTGGGTCGAGCAGTGTGTACACCCAGTAATCCGTAGTGGCCAGAATGCGTGCAACGCGAGGGTCACGAGAAAGGCATCCTAACATGAAGTCAGCCATGTGTGCCAGGGTACCTGTACGCAACACATGGCTGTCTTCACTAGGAAGATCACTTTCAGGATCCTCCTCCTCCTCCTCCTCCTCCTCCTCCTCAGGCCATACACGCTGAAAGGATGACAGGCAAGCAGCATGGGTACCGTCAGCAGTGGGTCAAGCTGTCTCTTCCCCCTCCTCCTCATCCTCCTCATGCTCCTCCTCCTCCTCCTGAACGCGCTGAGATATAGACAAGAAGGTGCTCTGACTATCCAGCGACATACTGTCTTCCCCCGGCTCTGTTTCTGAGCGCAAAGCGTCTGCCTTTATGCTTTGCAGGGAACTTCTCAAGATGCATAGCAGAGGAATGGTGACGCTAATGATTGCAGCATCGCCGCTCACCACCTGGGTAGACTGCTCAAAGTTTCGAAGGACCTGGCAGATGTCTGCCAACCAGGCCCACTCTTCTGAAAATAATTGAGGAGGCTGACTCCCACTGCTCCGCCCATGTTGGAGTTGGTATTCCACTATAGCTCTACGCTGCTCAAAGAGCCCGGCCAACATGTGGAGCGTAGAGTTCCACCGTGTGGGCACGTCGCACAGCAGTCAGTGCACTGGCAGATTAAACCGATGTTGCAGGGTCCGCAAGGTGGCAGCGTCCGTGTGGGACTTGCGGAAATGTGCGCGGAGCCGGCGCACCTTTACGAGCAGGTCTGACAAGCGTGGGTAGCTTTTCAGAAAGCGCTGAACCACCAAATTAAAGACGTGGGCCAGGCATGGCACGTGCGTGAGACTGCCGAGCTGCAGAGCCGCCACCAGGTTACGGCCGTTGTCACACACGACCATGCCCGGTTGGAGGCTCAGCGGCGCAAGCCAGCGGTCGGTCTGCTCTGTCAGACCCTGCAGCAGTTCATGGGCCGTGTGCCTCTTATCTCCTAAGCTGAGTAGTTTCAGCACGGCCTGCTGACGCTTGCCCACCGCTGTGCTGCCACGACGCGCGACACCGACTGCTGGCGACGCGCTGCTGCTGCTGACACATCTTGATTGCGAGACAGAGGTTACGTTGGAGGAGGAGGAGGGTGGTTTAGTGGAGGAAGCATACACCGCCGCAGATACCACCACCGAGCTGGGGCCCGCAATTCTGGGGGTGGTTAGGACGTGAGCGGTCCCAGGCTCTGACTCTGTCCCAGCCTCCACTAAATTCACCCAATGTGCCGTCAGGGAGATGTAGTGGCCCTGCCCGCCTGTGCTTGTCCACGTGTCCGTTGTTAAGTGGACCTTGGCAGTAACCGCGTTGGTGAGGGCGCGTACAATGTTGCGGGAGACGTGGTCGTGCAGGGCTGGGACGGCACATCGGGAAAAGTAGTGGCGACTGGGAACTGAGTAGCGCGGGGCCGCCGCCGCCATCATACTTTTGAATGACTCCGTTTCCACAACCCTATACGGCAGCATCTCAAGGCTGATAAATTTGGCTATGTGGACGGTTAACGCTTGAGCGTGCGGGTGCGTGGCGGCGTACTTGCGCTTGCGCTCAAACACTTGCGCTAGCGACGGCTGGACGGTGCGGTGCGAGACATTGCTGGATTGGGCCGAGGACAGCGGAGGTGAGGGTGTGGGTGCAGGCCAGGAGACGGTAGTGCCTGTGTCCTCAGAGCGGGGTTGGATCTCCGTGGCAGGTTGGGGCACAGGGGGAGAGGCAGCGGTGCAAACCGGAGGCGGTGAACGGCCTTCGTCCCACCTTGTGGGGTGCTTGGCCATCATATGTCTGCGTGTAAGATGGTGAAACAGTCCTCCGGCTGTGAATGTCATTTTGTTTTTTGACCACAAGAGGTCACTGTGCTCTGGACTGAGACAGAGAAAAAAGAAGTGCATCATGACCATAGAGAGGAGCAGAAAAAAGCAGTTAGATGCGTGTGAGCGAGATGAGATGAGCTGGTGAGGACTGCAGCTAGCGAGAGACACTGCGATCCACCGGAAAAAGGACCCCAACGAGGACCGGAGCTACCGTGAGGGGAGCTGCATTAGAGACTGTTCCAGAGTTTGTCAGACTACCATCTTAACGGAGAAGATGGTCATTACAGACCGGGCTCAGAAGTAGCGGCGTCAGTGAGTTCATATGGTTCTTGGATGAAATCCTATTCCCGCGTTCCGGACAAAGTCTAAAGGTACCCACCAGACCCGGGTCAGCCAGAGAACTAAGGCCTCTGGTGTAACCGTGCACGCACCGCCAATCTGACTGAGACTAATAACAAGGCCGGCAGTTAGCTAGTTTAGATAGGCATACTGATGGCCGCCGGCCGCACTGCTGGGGACTGAGCTGTCCGACATAGTCCTAACACACAGAGAACTCTATACTCGTAGAGCTGTCTAAGGATATCTACAAGTCACACGTTACGCAACTGTACTTGGCCTTGACTTGTGAGCTATATATTGTTATATCTGTTGAGTGGTGTTGTGTAAGGGGGAATACGGGTGTGTTGATAAGATTGTAAACTCTTGTGCTGTGCCGCCGGTGCTTCCCTAGCATCCTCACTGATTGTTCCTACTTCCAGGGTGATAGAAGGTAATAGCGGCTGGTTAGAGACGGCCTGCGGCTAGGCAAAAGCTTGGAGGATACTGAAGGCGCACATTATAGAGCACAGCGCTGCATGGCACAAGAGTCTCAGCTTCCCCGCTGAGTGTATGTAACTTTCTGGGGGAGTTCGGGTTGGTTAAGGGTTCTGCTAAATTAAGTAAAATCTCCTTGCTACGGATTGGTTTTGAGTCGCGTCTTTTGTTCAGGACTTCGCTGTATTTTGGAAAGCCCACCCCGGTCGGCGGCTTACATGCGCATGCTGGTGGTGGTGAGGCTGTTGGTGGTGGCTCCCCGGCTGATCTTGGCGCGACAAAGGTTGCACACCACTGTTCGTCGGTCGTCAGGCGTCTCTGTGAAAAACTGCCAGACCTTAGAGCACCTTGGCCTCTGCAGGGTGGCATGGCGCGAGGGTGCGCTTTGGGAAACAGTTGGTGGATTATTTGGTCTGGCCCTGCCTCTACCCCTGGCCACCGCACTGCCTCTTGCAACCTGCCCTGCTGCTGCCCTTGCCTCCCCCTCTGAAGACCTGTCCTGAGTAGGCGTTGCAAACCAGGTGGGGTCAGTCACCTCATCGTCCTGCTGCTCTTCCTCCGAATCCTCTGTGCGCTCCTCCCTCGGACTTACTGCCCTTACTACTACCTCACCGATAGACAACTGTGTCTCATCGTCATCGTCCTCCTCACCCACTGAAAGGTCTTGAGACAGTTGCCGGAAGTCCCCAGCCTCATCCCCCGGACCCCGGGAACTTTCCAATGGTTGGGCATCAGTGACGATAAACTCCTCTGGTGGGAGAGGAACCACTGCTGCCCAATCTGAGCAGGGGCCCGAGAACAGTTCCTGGGAGTGTTCCCGCTCCTGAGCATGTGTCATTGTAGTGGAGTGAGGAGGCTGGGAGGAAGGAGGAGCAGCAGACAGAGGATTCGGATTTGCAGCAGTGGACGGCGCAGAACTGTGGGTGGACGATAGGTTGCTCGAAGCACTTTCTGCCATCCACGACAGGACCTGCTCACACTGCTCATTTTCTAATAAAGGTCTCCCGCGTGGACCCATTAATTGTGCGATGAATGTGGGGACGCCAGAAACGTGCCTCTCTCGTAATCGCGCAGCAGTCAGCTGCGATACACCTGGATCAGGAGTTCGGCCTGTGCCCACACCCTCACTTGGCCCTCCGCGTCCTCGGCCGCGTCCACGTCCTCTAGGCCTACCCCTACCCCTCAGCATGCTGTATTACCAGTGATTTGATTTCCCAGGCAGGAAAGAAATTGGCGCAAGCCTGCTGTTAAACGTAGCTGGCTGCGTATGATTTCTTTACGTTCTGCACCCACCACACACGTACCCAGAACGCTGAGGACTGTCAGAGGCAGGCCAAATAGAATGTTTCCCTTTTTTTGTTAAAGAAAAGGCCCACTGCGTATATTCAATCAATAATATATGTCTTCTGGCCCTGCAAATGTGTCACAGAACTGCAGGGTTGCAGAGTTATTAACTACAGCAGAGCGGTGATTTTTCCCAGGCAGGAAATAAATTGGCGCAAGCCTGCTGTTAAACGTAGCTGGCTGCGTATGATTTTTGTTTACGTTCTGCACCCACCACACACGTACCCAGAACGCTGAGGACTGTCAGAGGCAGGCCAAATAGAATGTTTCCCTTTTTTTGTTAAAGAAAAGGCCCACTGACTATATTCAATCAATAATATATGTCTTCTGGCCCTGCCTACACAATTCTGTCCCTGTAGTATTACTGCAGGGCGCAATGCTCTGCACAGCCGATTTAAAAAAAAAAAAAAAAAATGCAACACTGCTAACAGCAGCCTGCACAGTTCTGCACACGGTTAAATGTGGCCCTAAGAAGGACCGTTGGGGTTCTTGAAGCCTACACTCACTCCTAACACTCTCCCTGCCTAACCACCACTTCTGTCCCTGTAGTATTACTGCAGGGCGCAATGCTCTGCACAGCCGATTTTGAAAAAAAAAAAATGGGCAACACTGCTAACAGCAGCCTCCACACGGATAGATGTGGCCCTAAGAAGGACCGTTGGGGTTCTTGAAGCCTACACTCACTACTAACACTCTCCCTACAGCAGCTCCAACACTATAGCACTGTCCCTCAGGTAACTCACAAGGCATCTGAGGCGAGCCGCGGGAGGGGCCGACTTTTATACTCGGGTGACATCTGATCTCCCCAGCCACTCACAGCAGGGGGGTGGTATAGGGCTTGAACGTCACAGGGGGAAGTTGTAATGCCTTCCCTGTCTTTCAATTGGCCAGAAAAGCGCGCTAACGTCTCAGAGAGGAAACTGAAAGTAACCCGAACATCGCGTGGTACTCGTTAAGAGTAACGAGCATCCCGAACACGCTAATATTCGCCCGAGCATCAAGCTCGGACGAGTATGTTCGCTCATCTCTAGTAGTAGTTAAGGCCAGAGGGAAGAAGCGGGAGGAAGTACAGGGAAAATAAAATGGGAAACATACACCCAAATGGCGGTAACCAATGGAAAACCGCTAGGGAAATAGTTGAAGAAATGGAGGGACAAAGTACAGTAGAAAAACAATGTCTTAAATTACTAAGAAGAAGCAGGTTTAGGAGAAGCTGGAATTCTTAAATCTTCCTTTTGGGAAGAATTCAGGAATTGCCGGGGGGGGGGGGGGGGGGAGGGATTGCAGCTAAAAACATGTATGGGATAATAAACAGCAGGATAAAAATAAGTAAAACAAGCGAAGATATAAGTTATCAATAAAAAGAGTACAAAGGTATAATGTATTACGCTCTTAAAATACAAAATCCACCACCCTATGATTCTAATAAAAAGTTACTCACAGAAGAAAAGGGTCCTTACTGGACTTGTGGGAACTGTAGACAGCAAAATCCATGGTAGAGAGACGTTTGTGTTGCCTGTGGTGCGGGCAGACTGTCTCAAAAGCACAGCAATAACTTTTTTTTCTTAGCGCGTCTGTAACAGGAAGCAGCAGGTAAAGAACCTTTGGCCCCTATGCCTAAAGGACTTTACCCTGTGATTACTAGCAGAATCAGATCTAGAGGAAACTGCTATGGGAAAAATCATTATTGAAGCAGTGGATTTAAATGGTACACTCTATAGAGATAGAAAAAGTATACAGTCCAGGAAAAGAATACTGTGAGGGTCTCCAAAAGTGAGCTAGTGAAAGGCTGTGGGAATCTTCACTTTCCCAGTCCACTGTGATGCAGGAAAAGGGTGAGAGTGTGGAGACCTATGCGGCAAAACTACATAATAGGTGGGCGGACCTTGGGTATAGCGGCATAACTGATGGTAACATTGGGACTTCTGTGTTAGCATTATCTTTTGTGGAAGGTCTTAAACCCTCCATTCGCAAGAAATTACAGGAATGCAAGCCTAAATGGCGGCAGACTGAATATAAGAATCTGTTGCAGGCAGAAAAAGGAATGGAATTAAATGAAAGATCTGAACGGGTTACAAACCCTAGAGCTGTCATGATAATGCAGAAACAGGGCTTTAAAGGAAAAGCCTCAAGGCACAAGTACCCGCTAGCGCCACCTATTTTACAGTGATTGACCTTAGCAAGTTATGTCAGCCTTTATGTCAGTTGTATTGCACCCCGATTCACAATATCTCTTTGCATTCACTTTCAGGGGAAAACAGTACACTTGGACAGTTCTGCCACAAGGAGCGCAGAATTCTCCAAATATGTAAACACAGGCCCTACAAACTTTTCTTCAGGCCTGGCCCTGGCCACAAGGGGTGGTCTTGCTACAATATGTGGATGATTTGTTACTATGTGCTGACAATCTCTAAATTTGCCAGCAGGCATCAATCTCTCTGCTCCATTTGCTAGCAGATAATAGATGTAAAGCTTTAAAAGACAAGCTTTAGTTTTGTAAGTAGAAGGTAATCTTTCTTGGTCACTGCCTGTTACAAGGAACCAGGCATTTGACGGAAGAAAGGAAAAAGGCTATTCAAAATTTGCCTCTCTTAAACTCTGCTGCAAAGCTTCAAACCTTTTTAGGCTCTTACTACCACTCCCTTCACTTTTTCTGAAGAAGCAATCACTAACTTTCATTTGCTAAAACAAGCTATCACTTCTTCTCCTGCACTGGGTCTACCCAACTACCAACTTCCTTTCCGACTTTACTGTACAGAACTGTCTGGACATACTACAGCAGTACTTTGCCAACAACATGGTGGCAGGCCACGGCCTGTGACCTACTATTCAGCCGGACAGATCTGCTTGCAATGTGCACTCCTCATGCCTCCTAACATTACCTTTCAAAGATGTACTACCTTGAATCCGGCTACTCTATTGCCAGTGGATTATCCGGATTCCAAAAGGGGGGAGGGAGGAGGGGAAGGAGGGGAAAAACATGATAAAAATACAGAAATTGATGATGACCCGTTTGATGATACGCACACGAGAATGATTGCATATAAGTGATGCAACAAGAAACAGCAGGTTTTGAAAATGTTGTTGCAAAAACCATTAGATAATCCTGATTTTGAACTTTTTGTAGACGGTTCTCGTTATCAAGGTGAAGATGGCTGATTCCACTCCGGTTATGCAGTCGTAACACAACATGACACGGTAAAAGCAGAGTCTCTGCCTCCGCATGTCTCAGCACAAGAAGCGGAATTAAAAGCACTCACAGAAGCATGTAGAGTGGCTACAGGTAAGACAGCTAATGTGTACACTGACTCCAGGTATGCTTTCGGCATTGCTTATGATTACGGCCCAATATGGAAGGTCAGACAATTTTTAACTTCTCCTGGACAACCTATTAAGAAATGGTGCTTCAGTGAAAGAATTAATTGAGGCCCTGCTATGGCCAGATAAGATAGCAGTACTAAAGATCAAAGCACATACAAAAGATACAACCATGGAAAAGAAAGAAGAAAAGGGGTTTTATGCTACGCAGCATATAGACCCCGACCCAGTCACAAGAGAGACATTTTGTTCTGATACAGTCACAAGAGAGACATTTTGTTCTGATACAGATACAGAGACATTTTGTTCTAAAGCAGACACAGGGAAACCTGTTTCATTTGATATGGACATTATTAAGACTTTCTCAATACAAGCTAGCAAAGAAGAAAAAGACAAGTGGACAAAAGCTAGGGCCAAGGAAGATGATGGCATATAGAGAACTGTTACCAGAACTTGCCTCCCACGTGCCTTGTTCCCTATGATGGCCCAGCCGATTCATGGAAAAACGCATCTATCAAGAACAGCAATGGTCGCAACGTTAGAGAAATTCTGGTTGGCCCCTAGTTTTTCTGTAGCTGCCGCATCATTTGTCCAATTTTGCATGATTTGTGCCGTAAAGCAATCCTGGGCAAGAAATCAAAGTACCCCAGAAACACGCACCTAGACCACTCTACCCGTTTCAGAGACTGCAAATTGACTACATTCAACTGCCCCGCAAAGGCAAGTATGAATTTGTGTTGGTATGTGTGGACATGTTGGGGTGGTGTGAGCCTTATCCGGTCACTTCGGCAAACGCCCAGGTGACCGCAAAGAAACTGATGAACGAGATAATCTGCAGATATGGGGTACCTGAGGTGATCGAATCAGATAGACGTACCCACTTCACGGGAGAAATAATGAAACACATAATGTCAGCTTTGGGCATCACTCAGGCCTTTCACACTCCATACCACCCACAGAGTAGTGGTAAAGTGGAAAGGCTGAATGGCACCCTGAAATTAAAAATACAGAAGGCCATGAGGGAGACTGGCAAACCCTGGACTGAGTGTTTGCCTTTGGCCCTTTTCTCTGTGAGATATGTCCCTACCAAGAAAACAGGCTTGGCTCCTTATAAAATTTTGTTTGGTAGTGTGCCAAGACTGGGACTGTATTTTTTTTCCCCACAGCAATTGCAGGCCCAATATGGCACTCAGATCATGTTATCACGCTAAGTAAGAAACTTAAAGTAACACACGACCAAGTGTTCTCTTCCATTCCAGATCCAGACTCTCTTGAAGGTACACATGAATTGCAGCCTGGTGATTAGGTAGTGATAAAAAGACACGTGAGCAAAAACATTGGAACCATGATTTGATGGTCCCTTCCAAGTTCTCCTGACCACCTCTACCTCAGTAAAACTAGAAGGAAAAACAAAATTGGATACACGCTTCACACTGTAAAAAGGTCCAGATACCAGGGGAAGTATGCGTATCTTAGTTTCTTGGCGTGTAGTGCAATTTGTCTTACAGGTAAACTATGGTATTGGAAACCAAATGAAACTACAAAGGTGGAAAGGAGATGGTCCGTATGGACAGAAGGGCGTCCCAATAAGTGGGAATATTTGGCAAGAGATGTATTAAATATTTCAAGAATGCGTATGCCTAATTTGAGAAGTGGAAATGATATTTTACGGACATGTTTGTTATCAGTTCCTACACCTGTAAAAGTGCTCAGAAATATGTTTACTGCAAAACATAATGATAGTTTAGTAGAAGAATCCAATGTAACTAGCATGAATACTTTCTTAAATTTGTATGAATACTGTCCTGACTGTAGGGAAATAGAACATACAGAATGGACTAATATGACTAAGTTTCAGGTTAAGAATGTAGCTGAGGCCGAGGTGTGCTATAATTTCACTTGTGACCCTGAGGAAATTGGGAAATGTCAGCAAATTGAAGCACACCCCGAACAAGCTACTGATGATTCTCAAATACTCTGTAATCGTACGGTAAATCAATGTAAGAAGGTAACAAATGAAATGCGTTGTAAAGTGATTGTTAGAAGCTCCAATCATTTTCAACATGTTAAATTACCAACTGGTTGGGTTTTATCATGTGGAAATCTCACTTATACATATATTCCAGCAAATGTCACAGGAGGACCATGTACACTGTCCCGTTTGAGTATTTTTATGTACCAGAAACCAGAAGAGCGAAAGAGAGAAACAAGGGAAATAAAAGGGATAGATGAAAGCTGTGAGGGTCCACCAACCCTCCTTAGCGATACGGAAGTAAAGGCGTTTGGATTTTCTATAGTGGGAGTTTGGGGGCCAGCCGTATATAATGGGAGAGTTATAAATGGTATAGTTTGTGATTTATCAAAAGGTTTAAATACTACCCCTCAAGCTTTAGACCTCCTCCTATTAGATGTGCAAGGAGTAAGAAAGGCCACCCTGCAAAATAGAGCCACTATAGATTACCTATTGTTGACACTAAATCATGGTTGTGAAGAATTCGAGGGGATGTGTTGTTTCAACCTCTCTGATCATTCAGAATCAATACATCAGAAGATTAACACTTTGAAAGAAATATCCAATAGCATAAAACAAGATGTGGATAAGGGATGGTTTAGTTGGTTATTTTCATGGTTCGGCCTGAGCTGAATAAAGAAAATATTCTTGATATTTGCAATGATAATCGTAGGACTAATTCTGATTTGCTGCTGTATACAATGTATTCCAAATTTGGTGACTATGTGTTTGAAGTGTGTGCCAAAAAGAAGACCACCCTATTATGGGAATAACATAGAAATGTCACGTTTAGGAACTAATGCTTATGTTTGTTTGTTCATATCTGAGGAATCAAGCAATGCAAAACAACGAACATACACGAATTTAAAAAGAGCCATCTTGATCATCAAAGAAAACAATCATCAAAAAAAATAATGAAGGACTTACGATTTTATTAGAATCTTCAATGAATTTTAAACAGTCATATTGAGGAGCTGTATCGGTGGCAACCCGGCCCGAAGCAAGAAGAGAAAATTGGGAAAAAGTCCGGCTCGGAGGGCTCCACCCTCCTTGAAGTACCACAACGTCTCCTCGCATGGACTATTTTAAAAAGGGGGGAATTGTGGGGGAAATTACCCAGGACCCCAGATTTTGTGATATTATTTTAGATTCTACTGTTTCAGAGAAATCATTTCTTGTATTAGAATCACCATGTATGAACCCTAGGCTTTGCTAGAATGTCAGCTTGACTTAACCAGCAATAAACCATAACTGGTGACTAGTCAGATAGGTAAAATACAGATATAAATTGATAAGAGAGAGAGCTACAGAAAGATGTCAGATGGAAACTTTAGCATCACTTTTTCCACCAGGGCCCTGTGGTATTGCATTACTCTCGTACCCCTTTCCTCTTCGGTAATGAGAGTGGAAAGGTTCTCTGCATACCGTGGGTCGAGAAGGGTGTACACCCAGTAATCCGTGTTGGTCAGAATGCGTCTAACGCGAGGGTCACGAGAAAGGCAGCCTAACATGAAGTCAGCCATGTGTCCCAGGGTACCAGTATGCAAAACATCACTGTCCTCCCTAGGATGATGACTTTCAAGATCCTCCTCCTCCTCATCCTCCTCTACAGCCCATACACGCTGAATAGATTGGAGGCAAGTAGCATGGGTACCCTCTGCAGTGTGCCCAGCTCTCTCTTCCCCCTTGTGGGGGAAATTACCCAGGATCCCAGCTTTTGTGATATTATTTTAGATTCTACTGTTTCAGAGAAATCATTTCTTGTATTGGAATCATCATGTATGAACCCTAGGCTTTGCTAGAATGTCAGCTTGACTTAACTAGCAATAAACCATAACTGGTGACTAGTCAGATAGGTGAAATACAGATATAAATTGATAAGAGAGAGAGCTACAGAAAGATAACAGATAAAGTAATAGAAATTGATAGGTATAAGCAATATACTTACCTCAAAATAAAGTCATAAAAAGTAAACACACACTAATAAACAATTATGCTGAATCATTATGAAATGTTAAATGTTTAAACATGTATAAGGAAATATCAGAACCGCTGAAGAATGGAAAATTTTAGGTATCACGAATGGACTTTGATTAAACATGTGGCAAATTATTGAATGATGTAAACAAAATATGTTATGTTTGGCTCAGAATCAACGTCATTTTAAATATGTGACATGTCTATAAAAAAGGGCTTGCAATGAGCAATAAATTAGAGCTGATTTGGTACACATAGGCTAACGTGCTCTCTATATCAATTGATATCCCCGTATATACTGACGGTTTTTCAAGTCTGCAGACTTACTTATTTTACTTTTAATTTGGACGCCGAATAACATACTAAAAGGGAGTTTTTCCCTAACACCCCCCCTCCTGCTCCTCCCCCTCCTCCTCCTCCAAAACGCTCTGAGATATAGACATGAGGGTTGTCTGGCTATCAAGCGACATACTCTCTTCCCCCATCTCCTGTTCCAATCGCAAAGCGTCGGCCTTTATGTTTTGCAGTGAACTTCTCAGCAGCCAAAGCAGCGGGATGGTGATGCTAATGATTGCAGGATCGCCGCTCACCATCTGGGTAGACTCCTCAAAGTTTCCGAGGACCTGGCAGATATCTGCCATCCATGCCCACTCCAAAGTAAAGAATTGGGGAGGTTGCGGAAATGTGCGCAGACGCTGCACACCTTGCCGAGCAGGTCAGACAAGTGGGGGAAGTTTTTTAGAAACCGCTGAACCACCAGATTGAAAACATGGGCCAGGCATGGCACGCGTGTGAGGCTGACGAGCTGCTGAGCCGCCACCAGGTTACAGCCGTTGTCACACACGACCATGCCCAATTGGAGGCTCAGTGGCGAAAGCCAGAGGTCGGTCTGCTCTGTCAGACCCTGCAAGAGCTCCGGCGCCTTGTGCCTCTTGTCACCTAAGCTGATTAGTTTCAGCACGGCTTGCTGACGCTAGCCCACCGCTGTGCTGCCACGCCGCTCGCTACCGACCGCTGGCGACATGCTCACACTTCTTAATTGAGAGGTAGAGGTGGCGGAAGAGGAGGTAGGTGAGGGTTTAAGGAGGTGGCATAAAACGCTACAGATACCAGTACCGAGGAAGAACCCGCAATTCTGGGTGTGGGTAGGAAGTGAGCGGTCCCAGGCCCTGACTCGGTCCCAGCCTAAACCAAATTCACCCAATGTGCCATCAGGGAGATATAGTGGCCCTGCCCGCCAGTACTTGTCCATGTGTCCATGGTTAAGTGGACCTTCCCAGTAACTGCGTTGGTAAGGGCATGCTTAATGTTGCGGGAGATGTGCTGGTGTAGGGCTGGGACCGCACACCGGGAAAAATAGTGGCGACTGGGGACCGAGTAGCAGGGATCGCCCCCGCCATCATGTTTTTGAAAGCCTCCATTACCACAAGCCTGTATGTCAGCATCTCCAGGCTGATTAATTTGGCAATGTGCGTGCGGGTGGATGGCAGAGTATTTGCGCTTTCACTCCAACGCTTGTGTTAGCGATAGCTGAACGCTGTGCTGAGAGACATTGCTGGATGGAGTGGAGGACGGTGGGGGTGAGGGTGTGGTTGCAGGCCGGGAGGTGCTCATGCCTGTGTCCTGGGAGGGGGATTGGATCTGTGTGACATGTTGGGGCACAAGGTAAGAGGCAATGGTGTGACCTGGAGGCAGTGAATGGCCTTCGTCCCACCGTGTGGGGTGCTATTACACAGGATCAAGTATCGCTGGCATTTCTCACAGCGCTGATAGCATGGAGGTGGAGTGGATGGAAAGCATTCTCCCCCTGCCCGCCTCCATTCACAAGAAGCAGACTGTCATTCAAGAGTGAACGGCTGCTGTTTACACTGAACGGTATGTCATTCAGTTCTCTGTATGCAGAAACTGAATGACTGAGCAACTCTCATTCAGTCGCTGCATTCATGAACATGGGATGATTATTGCTGAAATTCACATTGGACCGCGGAATTTTAAACCATTGGGAATAATTATTGCACAATGTAAATGGGCTATTATTCAAGATGAGCGAGCGTGCTAGGATAAAGCAGTTACTCGAGCAAGATCTCTTTCTCCCTCCACTCATCCCCGCCCCCCCCCCCCCCCCGAGCAAGCTCGGACCAGTAAGTAGTTACTCGAGAAGAGCGATGCTGATGATAAATCAGCAGTTATTCAAGCGAGCCCGCTCATCTCTAGCCATTATCCCTTGCCTGTAAGTTAATTTAGCATCATGGTTCTTTTCACAATATGATAAGGCTCATTACACTGGTGGTCCTTCTACTCATGAATTCATATTCTTGATTTACATAAAATAGAATCACTTATCGTGATCACTGAAATAATGAATATACACTAGAGACATAGATTTCCCTGGTGAATATTCTGACATATATTTGAGCTAAACTGAGATAAAAAGTCACAGGGGTAAAATAATCTTTCTGTCTCTAAGGCACTTGTACATCTTTAAAAGTGAGAGTAAAACCTGAGTAATTCTTTATAGATATCCTGCTCACACACAGAGCCATGCTGTATGAAGTATTTCCTCTACAATTGCCTTATGGTGTACCAACTAACATCTATTAGGCTGTTGAGTAAGTATCATTAATTTATTATTGAAACTGCACATTTTGAGCTCCAATATTATAATTCATATTTTCTAATTAAAATAATTATAAGTTTTGTCCACTTTATACTACGTGCAAATTATTTTATACTAGTACGTTTTTAATTTGACTTAATAAAAGTTATATTTTAGTTTAAGACCTTTGTCAGTGAATAATATTATATTGCATATTTTCTGATTAAAATAATTATAATTAATGTTAGAAGACAGATGTGTAAACATATCACTTTTAAAAATATTTAGGATATGTCACACAGAAATTTATACAACTGAAAATCCCTCCTGTTCATTTGAATAGGGATATTTCTGTAGTAGGTACAGAGATTTCTGCAAGCTTTGTTCAGATGAACACGACAATTGCAGAAGGTTCTGCAAAAAATCAGCAGTTATATAGTAACATATAGTAGTATGTTAGGCTGAATGAAGACAATATTGTTCAGCCTGTTTAAACTCTCCCTTGTTCCAGAGGTAGGCAAAAAAAACCAACGAGGCAGACGCCAATTAGCCCATTTGGGGGAATAGATCATTCCCGACTCCATAACAGCAGTCAGAATAATTCCTGGATCAACAATTGTTAGTTCCTACCTGAATGTAAGACCTGGGTCAACAACCCCGCTAGTCACCTAATGTCTATATTCTGTAAAATTATTGTGCGCTAGAAAGACGTCTAGTCCCCTTTTAAACTCCTCTATGGATTTTGCCATTACCATGTCCTCCGGCAGAGAGTTCAACAGTTTCACTTTTCTTACAGTAAAGAACCCCCTCCTGTGTTGGTAATGAAACCTGCTGCGGATGCCCTCTTATACATAGTTATTTCATCGCCCCTTAGCCGTCTTTTTTCCAGGGTAAATAATCCCAATTTTGTTAGCCTCTCTGGGTATTCTAGCTCTTTCATTCCATTTATTAGTTTATTCGCCCTTCTTTGAACCCCCTCAAGCATTGCAACATCTTTCCTGAGCACCAGTGTCCAGAACTGTACACAGTATTCCATGTGGGGCCTGACAAGTGCTTTATATAGTGGAAGAATAATGTTTTTGTCCATTGCCCCTATGCCTCTTTTAATGCATCCCAAGACTTTGCTTTTGCAGCAGCTGACTGGCATTGATTACTCCAGTTAAATCTACAATCCACTAGTACCCCCAGGTCTTTTTCCATATCACTTTTCTCTAGCAGTACCCAATTTAGTGTATGTTGGTAACATCCGTTTCTCCTGCCCATGTGCATAACCTTACATTTATCAACATTGAATTTAATTTCCATTTTCTGTTTGTGAACATAACTTAAAAATGCACTACAAATTTCACCTCAAATTCTTTCGGATCAAAGAAAGAGGACGGTGAGTAGAAATTAGAGCCACTACAGGAGTGTTACCACTTAACTGCATTTACAGTTGAACAAATATAGAGAATACCTGTATATACATGTCACAAATCCAGCTGAGATTTCAAATATAGCAATATACCTAGACTGATCCCTTCAGAACCTGGATCAAAGGAACCTGAATGTCCATATCAGCTTCTCCTTTTCCTTAATTGCTGGACAGATGGTAATTATGTAATGTATCTGAAAAATGAAAAACCTAATACTATAGATCAAAAATATCTAGAATTTTCTGTATATAACTTCCATGCAGACCAATGTGCATTATAAGCATTTTCCAGGCAAATATAATTGATGCCTCATTCATAATTGATAAGCTGGAGACCACCACTCAGATTCTTAGCTAATCAGGCACCCTCTGTCAGCGTTACAACTCACAAGGGTATGGAGTGGAGGCAGTTAGATCTAATCCCTGGTAATTGTAGGCATTGTTCTCATTAAAATCAGTGACAGTTGTTCTTACAATTACAAGCGTCAACCACTACAAAGGGGTATGAGCTAACTGTTTCTGATCTGCATCCCAAGTGGTGGACCTGAGCTGATCTACTATAGATGACCTTTCCTCAGGATAGGTCATTAATTGTGTTTTCCTGAAAAACCCTTTAATAGCCACAGACTGCAAACAATTCACTGTTAGTGAAATGAAAATGACTCCATGTTCTATCATATGAGAAGCCATTTTGTGTCAGGTAGCCATTTTGTATGTGTCTTGTCATTATATTCATTTGCCCTCCATTTTGAGGAGTTATAGTTATTAAATATTTACTCCAAAAAGCCCTGTGTAAATAACCAAGGCCAGAGATGCAGGCAATAGCTATGTAGCAATCAGACTGGCTGGCGGGTCAAGATGACTTGTCCCATTTTATTCATGCATGTTCCTAAATATTTATGCTAAACATTTACTGTTTACCATTACTGTACTTGTGTGTTCTGAGAAACTAATCACATATGATTCTACTGCACTTGCATGCATTTGCTTGGCATTTTAGATGCTAAATTCCTTATCTTGCTTATTCATATTGCTTATGTTTTATCAACCAATGGTAATAAATGAATTATAATAAATTAGAATTATTGTAATCAAAACATGTGCATTTATAAAAACTGCTGCTGCCTGTCAATCAATAAATGCATAACTTTGGATCACATCAAGTCGTATGTGGTTTGACGAGTTATTTTATTCCATTTTATGCTCCATGAACGATGAGCGATGAGTTTAACTATGAAAGTGCCGTGTAAATAGCAGCCATTCAGTATTGAATGGCCACTATGTTAACTGAATGAAGAGGGGCAAGGGGGAGCAAGAACTGAAATCTGCTCCTGCCACCCTGCCGTGAGCCAGTGATTCAACCTCCCATGCAGGTGCACGGGAGCTTGTATGTGTGGGGACGTTTGCCTGACATTCGTCCTGTCTAAATGGAGCTTATCCCATACACCATTGTTATAACAATGGAACCTTTTTTAATCTATATATGATGAATAAACAATGAACGAGTCTGCACTAGTATTTGTTTGTTTTCTGTGGCTATAAAGTGACATTAGTGCTAAAGTAGAGTAGTATAGGCATCTACCAAAAGACCCAATATTTTTGTAATTTAGCCGAATAGCCTCTATGTTGATAAATGTCCTTTTCATATGACAATATAGTATTAAACAGGCTTTTCCATTTCGACACGGATGGAGACTCGTCAGCCATCCATTTCAGAGTGATTGCTTTCCTGAGCCAAGAATAACACCTCCTTAAAAAGATTTGCATGTGATGAGGCCATTGTTCTTCCTTATTTAAGCCCAAAATTGCTATTTTGGAATGAAGAGTGACCGTGCATGGGGAGGGCAAAAGCTCTGATAAAAATGCTATTACCTCCGTCCAGAAATCCCTGATGTGTAGACAGTCCCATAACATATGCCAAAAGTTAGCATTCAAACGGCAACACCTACGGCATTCCAATGTCTGAGTTCTGCCCATTTTATGTAGTCATATGGATGTAAGATAGGATTTGTGTATTATTTACAACTGTATTAACCTGTTGTTTATTGCTAGGGATACCCACCAATAAAAAATTCAAGTATGTCTTGCCAGTCTTTTGATGTTATTTCTGGGACAAGAACCTGCCACTTATTTTGGACTGCTAGTGGGGTATAACTAGTTTTGGCTGACAGCAGGTGTATATATAGTGCGGAAATCAATCTTTTAGGGCATTGATATTTAAAAATTGCTATGAAGGGGTATTTAGATATTTGAATCACAGCTGTAAGGAACTAGGCATTAGCAGCATGTTGCAATTGAAAGTACCTAAATAGTTGCAGGTGGCGTGTTGCAATTCATCACGTAGTTGGGCATAGGAAATGAAAATATTGGTCCTGTATCTCCCAGTGTTGTTATCCCCAAGGCCACCCAGTATTGGGGCTGTGGTACTGAACTCATGGTGGGGAGAGTACGGTTATTTCATAGTGGCAGTTTCGCTATTGTGTCTTTAAAATGCCAAACCAATAGGGCAAATTTATGTAGTGAAAATATGCTCTGAGCATTAGTGTGCTCCGGTCCTTCCAGATAGCTTGGTCCTTCAGGTTTTCTCAGTTACTGTTTCAGCTAGGAAGTGATCTGTAATGGGGAGCTCTTTATTCAGAAACCATGGTCTTAGATTCCTCAGCTGTCCCGCCAGGTAAAAAAGTTTGAGATCTGGGAGGGCTATACCTGGCTGGTTCTTAGGTCTCTGTAACGTGGTTAATTTCACCTTTGCATGGGACAAACCCCATATGAAGGTAGTAAGCATAGAACTTATAGATTGAAAACATTTCAATGGTATCTTGACTGGTATGTGCTGCATAATATATAAGCATTTGGGCTGAATCACCATCTTAATGAGGTTTATTCTCCCTGCCACAGAGAGAGGTAATTCAGACCAGAGCTTGAGTTTGGTTTTGATTGGATCTTGCAGTGGGTCAATAGCTTCAGCTGTGGCGTGTTCATGGTCACACACCATTGTTATGCCTAAATATTTGAGTTTAGATACTGTTGGTAACTTATGTCTGGTTGCACATGGATCTATGTTCTGGCTTTGAACGGTAAATAATATTGGTGTCTAATGAAGCAAGAGCCCATGGTATATCATGCTTCCTACCGATTTATAGCAAGATCATCAATTACCTGCCACGTCTGACAGTGGCATTTAAATCCCCCGCACAATGTTCGGGGTTCCCGTATAGCCCACGGCGATGAGATCAAAGGGAGTCGTGCGGGTGTCATGGCAGATGGGGGCCTTCTGAAAGGTCCCAGGGCTGTTATGGCTAATTGCCTATCAAGCCATTCACATGGGGTGGCTTGATAAACTGCCTGCCTGATAGCAGTATGATATAATGCTATAGCATTATATCATACTGCAGGAGTATCAAAGCATTGCAAGACTAAAAAGGAAAGTGAAAATAAGATCAAAAAAGTTTTGCTAATTATTTAAATAAGGTAATAAAATCCCCCCCTCCCTTTGCCATAATTATAATAAAAGAATCTAAATAATAAATCAAAAATACATATTTGGTATTGCTGCGTTCGTAAAAGTCCGATCTATCAAAGTAACTCATTATTTACCTGCTGATGAACGTTGTCAGAAAAAAGATGGTACCAACGCAAACTACAGGATGTCCTGCCAAAGCAAGTTCACATTTTTCTGTATTTCAGCCATTTGTTCTGTCAATGTGGTCTTACAAGCATTAATGGCCTCTAGTAGCTGTGATGACACTTGATGGAGTGTGGGTTCTGCATCATGTTCAGTGTCAGCATCTGTGTCTTTTTCCTTATTTTTAGATTGAATTGTCCATGCTGCACGTGGTGTGTTATCAGGCGCAACCACTCGCATAAACTCTTTTAGTTTTTCAGAGGCAGGGGTATTTTTATTTCTCGTACTCATGATGACTGTTATAGCAGAATCAGGCTTATTTGACTTGACTGTCGGATTCCAGTTTGGTAGGGGCTTGTGCTGATTTATAAGTATCACACGGTGTAAATTAAACAGCACTACAAGTCCCAAAACAACCTGGGGGAAAGCACTCTCCTGATTACCCTCCCCTGCTTCCCCCTGCTATTTAGATGTGACACAGTTAAATTAGTTAGTATGTCTATATTTTAGGCTTGAAAACCATTTTAACTTGTATATAATATGCAGCTTTAGGGGTGGATTGGTGGATACAGTTATTTTAATCCAGTGTTTGGCAGTTTAAGTTCCTGTTGGGCACTGTTGAAATTCCCCCATTGACCTCTCTAATGCTCCATGTTGTTTGCAGCTTCTTGGCTCCCTGCCAGGAACACCTCATTGTGTCTGCTAATGAAATCTTCTGGCTGTCTCCTTCCTTCACCTCCTCTGTTGTGGAGGGGGAGTGAGAATCTCTGTTAGACTCTAACCCTCCTGTGATGCTGTGGTAAGAGTTTGTTTATGCCAGCGCGGACCCTGTCAGCCACAGGATAATGAGGATTCTTGCAGGATTTATGTTTCATATAGCATAATTTTAGTTTCTTTCATTTATGTTAATAAGAATTTGACTTGCAGTAAAGTCATATGCAGAACACCAGAGTTTGGCCACCCAGTAAACAGCTACTATTGGCCTATCCTGAGGGTGAGCCATTAGTAGCCCATAACTGAACAACTCTCTTGGCATTCCTTGCTCCCAGTTCTTCTCGACTGTTGGAACTACTAGTCAAACATGGGATCCTTGAGCAACTGTGTTTGCAGTAGTGACTGGGAAGGGGAGAACGTGGCAGTGGGGAGGAGTAAGCGATATTTGCTAGTAGGTGTTAGATCGCTTCTGTTGGAAAAGGCAAACCTTGGGCTTCTTATGTCCAAGGGTTCTGGTACTCAGGTCCCATAAAGGATATAGGCGACTGGTTAGACAGAAATTGGGGAGCTTCTGGTCCCACCTGCCTTGATCACAAAAAAAAGAGGGCTGTGTTTTCTCTTATGCCTCAGTGCCCTCCCTGAGTCTTGGTGACAGGTGTATATTCATTGTAAGCCATTACTATGGACAAAATTCTAATGGGAGGACTTAGAGTAATGTTGACCCTCGTGGATGGGCGGCCAATAATTTTCAGTAAAAATTACAGGATGTCGACAACAGCCTCGGCTACGGTTTGACTGCCCCTTTCCTTTGAGTGGCCCTTCAATGTTTTGGAAATGGGTGGAGGACATTGTCTTCATTAGAATGGGCCTCTGTGTGATGCTGAAATAGTTTGGGCTCCACTACTTGAAGGCCTAAAGTGATAGTGATTTCCCTGAATTTTGAACCCTGAGTGGAATTAGTATCACATGGGCGAACTGTATTTTAATGAATTGATCATAGATAGTTGCAGCTAAGTTGGGGCCTTAGAGGTAAAAGTAACTACATTGAATACCACTATATTATTTTCGTGTGGATTCAAAGAGGAAATCGGAACAATAACAACTGAGCAGCCTAAAAATACTCTATATTTTAAATCACTAGATCCCAGAGAACCAAATTGCATCTCAGCATGTTAAAAATAAACCAATTGCTAATGCAGGGTTTGAGTTTTTTGTAGATTGTTCCAGAATATCATGAGAAATGGCAAGCCGAACAGGTTATGCATTGATGACCAATATTGGTAATATAATCGGGAGGAAAAACCATTCCTTTCCTGGGACATATCTGAGGAGGTTGGAGATGATGGCACTTGCCACAATGTGTGGACTGGCTTGAAGGTAAGCACTGACTTGAGGTACACCTTTGAAATCGCATTTGATTTCACACCCTTGTTGCGCAGTGGAGATTTTTGTTGGTTTTTTAGTATACCATTGGGTAAACGCAGAAACAGTGTTTCGTTGTCTTTGTACAAGTCCACGCAGATCTTCCCATGTGGCATAGAGTGTTAGGGCAACAGAAATGCAGTCCTTAGCTCTTGCTCATGATATGAAGTTTGTGGGTTCAATGGCAAACCACCCCACAAAAACAGTCTGCTTGCACCAGGATACTTTGCCCTCGCCTACCCTAGATCTCTGTCAAGCTGACTCCAAGGATGTAACTCCTGAGGCTCTAAAGAATCAGAGAGTAGACACAGTAGAGGGACTCTCTTTAACTAAGATTGCTAACTTGTTGCTTAGATTACAGGAACAAGTCTCTAAAGGAGACTATGACTGGTAAAAGAAAAAAGAATTGACCACACACTGACGGGATCTGGAGGAAGGATAAGGAAGAGATTGATAAATGACGTAATTATACATATTTATACATAATTATTAGAGATAAGCGAGCAAATGCGTCCGAGCTTGATGCTCGTTCGAGCATTAGGGTACTCGAGATGCTCGTTACTCGAGTCGAACAGCACGCAGTACTCGAGTCAATTCCATTTCCTTCCCTGCATGTTTAGCGCCATTTTCTAGCCAATAGACATGCGGAGAAGGCATTACAACTTCCTCCTGTGACGTGCCAGTCCTATCCCACCCCACAGCAGTGAGTGGCTGGCGAGATGAGGTGACCGCCGAGTACTTAAAGTGGTCCGGCCCGCGGCTCGCCTCAGACACATGCTGGCAGAGGTTAAGGAAAGTGCTGCTGCTCATTCAGGGATAGTGTTAGCGTAGGTCCTGTCTTCAAGAACCCCAATGGTTCTTCTTAGGGCTACATCTGACCGTGTGCATTATAGTTGTGGCAGGTTGGGAGTAGTAGTGCATCCCTTTTTGTATTACGCATCTAAGTCTGTTCCCAGCCTTTTAAGTAATTGTTTTCTCAGCCTGCAATACCGTACAACCAGCTCTCACCGCGAAACTGCACTCAAATTATTCCTAGCCTGCTGCGAACAACTTCATTTATACCGTTCTGTGTCTGCAGTGCATAACACAGAGTGTTGGGGCACAGCCACTTTTATAGGGAAAGTTATATACACTATACAGTCCTCCTGATTCTCCGTGCAAAATCCCCAAAGCTCCTTCTTCGGGCTACATCTGACCGTGTGCATTATCCTTTTGTCTTGCTGTGAGTTGTACTGCATCCATTTTTGTATTACATATCTAAGCCTGTTCCCAGCCTTTCAGTAATAGCGTTCTCAGCCTGCAGTGCCGTACAACCAGCTCTCACCGTGAAACTGCACTCAGATATTTCCTAGCCAACGACTTCATTTATAACGTTCTGTGTCTACAGTGCATTAGACAGAGGTCTCACCGCTAAACAGTACTGTAATATTACCAGGGCCACTGCAAAGTATTTAAGCTCTGCCACTGTGCAGAGCATCTCACAATACCTTGTCCTCGGTGGCGTTGAGATAGCCGCAGTTACCAGCACTATCCACTGGCTTTAGAGTCTATTCCCACTCCACACAGCCTCTATTATCTACAAGTCTCTGCGAGCAGTAAATTACCCATAGGTATCAGCGCAAGACAGTGGGTTAATTTTTTCAAGTCACAGCATAGAGCCTCCGCTATCTAAAAGTCTCTGTGTGCAGTGAATTAAGCCACAGTTGTCAGTGCTGTACAGTGGGGTAATTTATTTGGGCCCTGCTCTATTCTTAATCCGCCTTGATGAGGAGTAGGGGTAAGGGTTGAGGACGTGGATGCGGACGTCCAAGTGAGGGTGTGGGCACAGGCCGAGTTCCTGGTCGTGCTGAATCACAATTTATGGTTCCGCATGGTACACCTTTATTACAAGCAGAGCAGTGTGAGCAGGTCCTGTCGTGGATGGCAGAAAATGCGTCCAGCAATGTATCGACCACCCAGTCTTCTACGTAGTCCACTACTCCCGGCCTAGGGACTGCAACTCTGAATCCTTTGGCTGCTGCTCCTCCTTCCTCCCAGCCTCCTCACTCCATAAAAATGACATATTCTGAGCAGGCAGACTCCCAGGAAATGTTCTTGGGTCCCTGCCATCATTGGGAAAAAATGGTTCCTCTCTCACATGAGAAGTTTGTCGTGACCGATGCCCAACCTTTGGAAAGTTCCCGGAGTCCGGGTGATGAGGCTGGGGACTTCAGGCAACTGTCTCAAGAGCTTTTTGTGGGTGAGGAGGATGATGATGAGACACAGTTGTCTGTCAGTGAGGTAGTAGTAAGGGCAGTAAGTCCGAGGGAGGAGTGCTCAGAGGATTTGGAGGAAGAGCAGTTGGACGATGAGGTGACTGACCCGACCTGGTTTGCTAAGCCTACTGAGGACAGGGCTTCAGAGGGGGAGGCAAGTGCAGCAGCAGGACAGGTTGGAACAGGCAGTGGAGTGGCCAGGGGTAGAGGCAGGGCCAGAGCGGGAATCCCCCAACTGTTTCCCAAAGCACCACCTGCGGCAAGCCTCCGTGCAGATCGCTAGGTGTTCAAAGGTGTGGATGTTTTTTAGTGAGAGTGCGGACGACCGATGAACAGTGGTGTGCAACCTGTGTCACACCAAGATCAGCCGGGGAGCCACCACCACCATGTGCAGGCATATGATGGCCAAGCACCCCACAAGGTGGGACAAAGGCCATTCACAGCCTCCATGTCACACCACTGCCTCTCCCCCTGTGCCCCAACCTGCCATACAGATCCAACCCCCCTCTCATGACACAGGCACGAGCGCCTCACGGCCTGCACCCACACCCTCACCTTCACCGTCCCCTACTCCATCCAGCAATGTCTCTCAGGGCAGCGTTTAGCTGTCGCTAACACAAGCATTGGAGCAAAAGCGCAAATACGCCGCCACCCACCCATACACACTAGCTTTAAACGTGAACATTGCCAAATTAATCAGCCTGGAGATGCTGCCGTACAGGCTTGTGGAAACAGAGGCTTTCAAAAACATGATGGCGGCGGCGGTCCTACGCTACTTGTTTCCCAGTCGCCACTATTTTTTCCGGTGTGCCGTCCCAGCCCTACACCAGCACGTCTCCCGCAACATAAATCGTGCCCTCACCAACGCAGTTACTGGAAAGGTCCCCTTAACCACTGACAAGTGGACAAGTACTGGCGGGCAGGGCCACTATATCTCCCTGACACACATTGGGTAAACTTGGTGGAGGCTGGGACTGAGTCAGAGCCTAGGACCGCTCATGTCCTACCCACACCCAGAATAGCGGGTTCTACCTCGGTGCTGTTATCTGCAGTGTTTTATGCCACCTCCTTCAAACCCTCCCCCTCCTCCTCCTCCTCTGCCACCTCTACCTCTCAATTAAGAAGTGTGAGCACGTCGCCAGCAGTCGGTAGCGCGGCAGCACAGCAGTGGGAGAGCGTCAACAAGCTGTGCTGAAACTAATCAGCTTAGGTGACAAGAGGCACACGGCCCCCGAGCTGTTGCAGGGTCTGACAGAGCAGACCGACCCCTGGCTTTCGCCGCTGAGCCTCCAACCGGGCATGGTCATGTGTGACAACGGCCGTAACCTGGTGGTGGCTCTGCCGCTCGGCAGCCTCACACACGTGCCATGTCTGGCCCACGTTTTCAATCCGGTGGTTCAGCGGTTTCTGAAAAACTACCCGCACTTGTGTGGCCTGCTCAGCAAGGTGCGCCGCGTCTGCGCACATTTCCGCAAGTCCACCACAGACGCTGTGACCCTAAGGACCCTGCAACATCGGTTTCAGCTGCCAGAGCAACGACGGCTGTGCGACGTGCCCACAGGCTGGAATTCTACGCTGCACATGTTGGCCAGGCTGTTCGAGCAGCGTAGAGCAATAGTGGAATACCAGCTTCAACATGGGCGGCGTAGTGGTAGTCAGCCTCTACAATTCTTTACTGAGGAGTTGGCATGGATGGCCGATATCTGCCAGGTCCTCCGAAACTTTGAGGAGTCTACCCAGATGGTGAGCGGCGACGCTGCAATCATTAGAGTTACCATCTCGCTGCTTTGTCTGCTGAGAAGTTCGCTGCAAAGCATAAAGGCCGACGCTTTGGAGTTGGAACAGCAGACGGGGGATGACAGTATGTCGCTTGATAGCCTGACCACCCTCATGTCTATATCTCAGCGCGTTTTTGGAGGAGGAGGGGGAAGAGACAGCTGGGCATACTGCAGAGGATACCCATGCTGCTTAACTCTCATCTGTTCAGTGTGTATGGTCTGTAGAGGAGGAGAAGGAGGATCCTGAAAGTGATCTTCCTTGGGAGGACAGCGATGTGTTGCGTACTGGCACCCTGGCACACATGGCTGACTTAATGTTAGGCTGCCTTTCACGTGACCCTCGCGTTAGACGCATTCTGGCCAACACGGATTACTGGGTGTACACCCTTCGCGACCCACAGTATAAGGAGAACCTTTCCACTCTCATTTCCAAAGAGGAAAGGGGTACGAGAGTGATGCAATACCACAGGTCCCTGGTGGAAAAAGTGATGCTAAAGTTCCCATCTGACAGCGCTAATGGCAGAAGACGCAGTTCCGAGGGCCAAGTAGCAGGGGAGGCGTGGGGATCAGGCAGCATGTCCAGTGCAGGCAGGGGAACACTCTCCAAGGCCATTGCGAGCTTTATGGCTCCCCAGCAAGACTGTGTCACCACTCCCCAGTCAAGGCTGAGTCGGAGGGAGCACTGTAAAAAGATGGTGAGGAAGTACGTAGCCAACTGTCCTCCGTGATGCCTCTGTTCCATACAACTATTGGGTGTCAAAGCTGGACACGTGGCACGAACTTGCGCTGTATGCCCTGGAGGTGCTGGCCTGCCCTTCCGCTAGCGTCTTGTCTGAGAGGGTGTTTAGTGCAGTCGGGGGAATCATCACGGATAAGCGTACCTGCCTGTCAACTGCCAGGGCCGACATGCTTACACTCATAAAGATGAACAAAGCCTGGATTTCCCCAGACTTCTCTTCTCCACCGGAGGAGAGCAGTAGAACCTAATGATTCTTTTTGCTGCAACCAGAGAAAAAAGCATTCTCTATCACCGCAAAAAAGGGGGAATTAGCTTTGTCAATCACTCTCGGATATTATTACTCCTCCTCCTACTACTACTCCTCCTAAAACAGGATGTCATCACACTGAACTGCCAATTTTTCTGCAGCCCAAAAGGCTCTGCATACAATTTTTTTGCAATTTTTCAAAGTTTCAAAAGTATTGTATTGATACTTTAACAGAAACCAATTTTTTTCACAGGGCTGCCTCCAGGGTCTGTTACAAATTAAGCAACAGCGAGCTGTATCTTTAAAAAATGTGTATGGGTTTCACCTGCCCTCGCAGTTGAGCAATTTTACAGGGGTACACTTGTACTCTTGGTACACCAATTTTTCTGGCCCTCGCCTATACTGTTATCTAACTAATTTTTCCAGCCTTCGCCTACACTCATGGTACACCAATGTTTCAGGTGTCTGCCTATACTTATGCTACAGAAATGTTACTGGGGTCTGCCTATACCTTTACTACAGGAATGTTTTAGGGGTCTGCCTATACTTATGCTACAGAAATGTTACTAGGGTCTGCCTATACCTTTGCTACAGGAATGTTACAGGGCTCTGCCTATACTTCTGCAACAGAAATGTTACTGGGGTCTGCCTATACCTTTGCTACAGAAGTGTTACTGGGGTCTGCCTATACTTTTACTACAGAAATGTTACTGGGGTCTGCCTATACTGTGGATGCACAAAGACTTCCCATCGCGGTGTTTTACCTATCTGGCACAAATACACTGACTGACTAGGGAAGAAATGTGGGCCAAGGCCTAGGACCTTGACGGGGTGAAACTCTCTCATGTTTGGACACTCTGATTTCTTCCTGTGTAATACCATCTTTGTGCACTGACAGAATAGGCGAGCCCAAGGAACTTAAAGACTTCCCCTTGCGTTGTTGAGCTATCTGACACCTACACAGAATGAATTGTGTGGGGACACATGGATTCCCCATTGCTATGTAACTCAGGGCACCTTGGGTCACACAAGGTGGAGGCTGGGACCGAGCCTGACCCTGGGCCCGCTTACGTGCTTCCAACACAGACTATTGTGGGTCCTACCTCGGTCATTGTTTCTTGGCCTTGTTATGCTACCTCCTCCTCTTGCTTGGGGTCATGGGATCAGCACTGGGCAACATGTATTTTCTCTCGTGTTACCACAGTTATCTGAGACACTGGTTTGGGCCAAACAAAAGGCGGATACTGCTTTAATGATACGTTCACAGCGGTACTAGCATCGGAGTCCGCTTTATGCCCATGATTGCTGAGGGTATGGGCAGAGGCCAAAGTCCTGGGGGAAATGCAACTGTGCCAGGTTTGGCCCGTGGAACTTCTTCCTGGTTCATCCAGTCTTTGAACCTCTCAACATGCAATCTCCTATATGCATCCTGTCCTTTACATTCACCTCTGATCAAATATCTTGCTACCAACCCACACATAACTTTCAGTCCATAACCTGCCCCCTCCAAACATCTCTGGCATAATCTCTTGATATATTCCCATATGTAATCTTCTATAGCTCTCAAAGCCCTATTCTCAATTCTTGCATTCTTGCATGCCCAATACTTCCTCACATATCATCTCCAAGCTCCCGAGATCTCCTTCTCTGCTCTTATCTTGTCTGCTTCTCCAGTCATCATCTCCACAATTTCTTATGCGCATTCCCCATACTCAGGAACCTGCTATCACAACATAGAGCAACCTGCAAACCCACCTCTTCGGAAAATGCCTCTTACCTCTTTCTCTCATGCATTGTGAGCCTTCATGGGCAAGTCTTTTCTCCTTATTTACAAGTTGTTATTCAGTAACTTCATTTATTATTTATGTGTCTTTTGTCTTTTATTCCTGCTATATACTCGCATCCCCCAGTATTTCAAAAGTAAGGGTTCTTTTACATGGGATGATTGTCGAGCGCTTACATTTTCACACAGAGGCTATAATCATTTAGTAAATGGAGTTGAAGCAGTCCTCAATTCACAGTAAATAGGCAATTGTTCAAAGATCCAGCAAGAATCTGACCGATCATTCCAGGTAAAAGGGCCCTAAATCAGGTCCATAATTCAACCCCCATTAGTAGAAAGCTTCCTACTGCACTTAATCTTTTTTACTTTATTTTATTACAGCTACTCAAGATGAATGATTGTGCAAACATTACAGTGACTGAATTCTATCTGACTCCATTCTTCACCTCCAGAATGAATGAAATTCTTATATTTATTGGGTTTTTATTCATGTATCTGCTAGCAATAGTGGGAAATCTGATTATCATTGCCCTGATCTGTGCTGTACCCCAACTTCACACTCCCATGTATTTCTTCTTGTGCAATCTTTCTTCCATTGACGTCATCTATGTCTCTGCTATTCTCCCAAAGATGTTGTCCATAATTTTGACAGAAGACAAAACAATATCTTTCTATGAATGCATGACTCAGATGGCCTTCTTCGTGTGCTGTGGAAATGCTGATATTTATATTCTGACCTGTATGGCTTATGATCGCTATGTGGCGGTTTGTTCTCCTCTACATTATTTTTTGATCATGACAAGAAAAGTTTGTTTTATTTTAGTGATTGTTTACATAATTTTAAGTTATATGAATTCCCTAGTGTTAACTTTATCTATTTCTGCATTATCATTTTGTTATTCTCAAACGATCAACCATTTCTTTTGTGAGATAATACCAGTGATGGAACTCTCTTCAAGTGATACTAAGAGGATGAAAATGATCATCTCAATGGAAGATATCTGTGTGTTAGCTAGTTTAATCTTTATTTTAACCTCATATGTAAGAATTATCTCCACTGTTGTAAAGATTCGTTCCTCTAGTGGGCAGCTTAAGGCTTTATCTAGCTGCTCATCGCACATTATTACCGTCTTATTATTCTATGGACCAAGTATCTTCATGTACATGAAACCTGAGTCTGAAGATTCTAAGGAACAAGACAAAATTCTATCAATGTTTTATGTGGCCGTGGTCCCAATGTTAAACCCATTTGTATATAGCCTGAGGAACAAAGATGTTCTGGGAGCTGCCAGAAAAATGGCTAAAGTAGTATTGAATAAGAATAGGTTTTCAAAACATTAACAATAATCATTTTTTGGTCTAATGTGTTGTAATAAACTAAAATATAATCCAGAAACAGAATGATCTAAAATGTTCAGAACTGAAATGTAAAATTAAGAACTCAAGGACCATTAGGCTAGAGGTAGTGTCATTTGTGAGTAGCGGAATGTATCAAATATTATCCTATGTTCAATAAGAGAGGTAAATCCCTCAGGTTTTCAGTGCTATCTCATGAAGACAACCGTTTTCAAAAGAAAACTATTGATTGAAAGGGGTTTAATATGTCCTGCAGTGGCCACAGAAGCAGAAATAACATATTGCATGGTGGTCATTCAATTGAATGGCTGTCAATGTAATACAAGAACAGACCTGGCCAACTAGAGTGGCAGCAACTCTCTATTCCTGATTATACAGCAGAATCCCAACAGCTGTCTTTACATTGTTTTCTTACCAAGTCTTGTATCTTAAACTTAATGTGACTATGCCTTCAAGATTAGTGGTGCCTCTTTATTAGTGCCAAGTGATGCTTTCTGTGTGATTTTCTAGGTTTTACACCTGATTGACAATTGTTATCATGTTAGAATAAAAAGCATGGGAAAAAACAAGGAATTGTGAATTTGATACTAGGCAAAAATGCTGCACATGCAGTATAAAATAGTTGTTTGCTCGCTGACAAATTATGGAGATATTCTATAATTTTCAGACAATGAATTGCAGGCCTCTGTAGCATTGGAAGTTAAATTGATGTACTTTTTGGCACTAAAAATGCCAAAAGGAATCCTCTCAAGCAGCTAAGGCAACAATTAAGAGAGAGGCAACTACATAGGCATTTCAAAGAGCAGAATAGCCTCTCTAAGGCCTTAGTCAGACGGGCGTTTTTTCGCGCGATTTGCGGATCGCATGACGGATGCGCATCCGCAAATCGCGTGACCGGTGCGCACAAGTCGCCCGCAAATCGCCCGAAAATCTGCTCCTAGCCGCGTTTCATTAGAAACGGGCCGGAGCTGTCCAGCGCATTGCATTCAATGGAGACGGCAATACAGCCGTCTCCATTGAAAGCAATGCGCTGCGGGCGAGCCCGGGATGAATTGTCGGTAAGGGCTTAAATATATAAGCCCTTACCTGTAATGCATCCTAAAATGTGTTAAAATAAAAAAAAATTGTATACTCACCTTCTGCCGGCAGCCGGAGCTCCGCGCGGCCGTCCTGCAGTGGGTGTGGTGTGAAGGGGGTGTGAGTCAGACCTGCCCCCTGATTGGCTCAGCGCTGAGCCAATCAGAGGCATGCCTCACTCACACCCATTCATGAATTCATGAATGGATGTGAGTCAGACCTGCCCCTGATTGGCTCAGCGCTGAGAGGCAGCAGTCACTCACCCATTCATGAATTCATGAATGGGTGTGTGAGTGTTTTCAGCCTCTGATTGGTCAGGGCTGTGACCAATCAGAGGCAGATCATTCAGCAGGCGGGGATTTTAAAGCCCCACCGGCTGAATAGTGCCAAGAAGCAGTTCAGGAGAACTGACAGCGGCAGCGGCTGGACTCCGGCTGCAGCGGAAAGGTGAGTATACAATTTTTTTTTAATTTTAACACATTTTAGGATGAATTGCAGGGAAGGGCTTATATATTTAACCCCTTCCCGACAATTCACCCCGCGCACGCCAGCAGCCCATTGCTTTCAATGGAGCGGCTGTATTGCCGCTCCATTGAATTCAATGGGCAAACATCGTTCTTCTCTGCCACAGCTGTTACAGCTGTGGCAGAGAAGAATGATTTGTCTTCTATATGTTCTCAATGGGGTCGGCGCTGCTGCCGCCGGCCCCATTGAGCGCATATACAGAAGAGAACAGGAAGAGAACCTATCTGCGATCTGCGATTTTTTGTTCTATAATTTATCGGACGAGCGCATAAAAAGCGCTCATGTGTCCGATACCATTGCAAAGCAATGGTTTTAAAAAATCGCCGGACGCATGCGCATGCGCAAATCGCGGCTAAAAACGCCCGTCTGACTAAGGCCTAAAGATGTGCAGTAATAATATCTACTGAAGATAAGGTTTGTGTGTTTGGATGGCTCTTGCTCTCCTGAAAAGTGCATTTCATACCCTCCTCTTTGGTGTCCTGAAGATGGTCTTTGTTTTTTTAAAGTGAGTTGGATGTGATGTAAAAATCAGTGGCAATACCAAATATGTTTTTTTTTCTAAATTATTATTATTATTAATATGGAAATGGGTGGGGTTAACATTTTAATTAAAATTTTTTACTATTATTAATAAAACATTTTTTAACTTAATATAACTTTTTAACTGAATTTTACATTTTGCTTAACTCTCCAGAGTGTCTTGAATTTTGATTGCTTGATTGCTGATACAGTATAATTCAATGCCATAGTATTGCATGAAACAATTTTTTGACAGGCAGTCTATAAAGAAAAAACACTGGCATGCCTTAATATGTAATCAGTCATGGCAACCCGGGAACCTTCAGCAGGCCTCGAGCTGCATGACAACCGAATGGTACCTTGCAATCTCATCACTGAGACTGCCAATCTCATCATCAGGACTGCCAAGCACAGATTGGATACTTTAAGGGTTAACAGCTGGATTGGCTCCCGGTCCCACTCCATACAAACCCATGCACCAAGGAACGTAAATGCATGCCTTAGCGCAGTAATGGTGAACTTTTTAGAGACCAAGTGCCCAAACTGCAACCCAAAACCCACTTATTTATTGCAAAGTGCCAACATGTCAGGGGGCAGGGCTTATCACGACGTAAGATTTTTACCTCCATCGTTACAAAAAGGAAGGGACGTTTCAAAATAGACAGGGTACAGATTTTGACTGCTTCTTGGATGCGGAAATGCTGCAGAATTTGCCACGGAAACTTCCGTTGAGGACATTTAGCAGCATTTCCGCCATGTGTAAACATACCCCAGCGGTAATAGTGACCCCTCATGGATGCCCCAGCGGTAACAGTGACTCCCCACAGCAGCCCCAGTGGTAGCAGTAACCCCCCACAGCGGCCCCAGTGGTAGCAGTGACCCACCACAGCAGCCCCAGTGGTAACAGTGAACCCACACAGTGGCCACAGTGGTAACAGTGACCACGCACAGCAGCCCCAGTGGTAACAGTGACCCAACACAGTGGCCCCAGTGGTAACAGTGACCACGTTCAGCGGCCCCAGCGGTAATAGTGACCTCCCACACCAGTCCCAGCGGTAATAGTGAAACCCCACAGCGGCAACAGCGGTAATAGTGACATCCCACAGCAGTCCCAGTGGTAATAGTGACATCTCACAGTGGCCCCAGTGGTAATAGTGACATCCCACAGTGGCCCCCCAGTGGTAATAGTGATATCCCTAAGCAGCCCCCAGTAGTAATAGTGCCCCCGAGACCCATATACTTACCCCCTCCTTCTTGTCGAAGCGCCACTGCTCCTCTGCTTGGCGCTGCTAGCAGCGCTGATTCTAGATGCAGAATGTGACGCCAGTGTGCTGCCAGAAGCCTCCTCCTCCTGCTCTCCTGGAACCAAGTAAAAGTCAGGGAAGAGGGGAGGAGGATCCCGGCTGCACACCGCATGCCGCCTCTGGCACGCGTGCCATAGGTTCGCCACCACTGCCCTAGCGTGTGAAAGGGTTAATCCTAGGTCGAGAGGTTGTTTTTAATATGCAACTTAATTAAATTATGTATTTTATATAATACTATTTTTATGTAATTTTTTGTGTTTTTTACACCTTATTAAATATTTTCTGACTGGAGAAAATAAGAAGTGTGAACGCTATTTTCTCACTTAAAGTACACTTGTCATTTCGTCAAACATTGAAAAAAATGCTGTACATGGTCTGGTAGCTCTTATACCTCAGATTGTTTAGTAATATGATTTTGGGCTGTTAGGGCAGTAAATATGACTCCAATTTGTATCCATCTTCCATCTTGTATGTTTCTGCCTCTGTTATATCATTGTCATTATCCAATTTACAAGAATTGCAGAGATACACTAAAGAATAAAGAGGACCTTGATGGTTTACAACATTCCATATCAATGAGATAGAGGAAACAGACTCATTTACCTGGGGTAGGAGCAGCCTGTTCTCATTTGTTCCTAAACATCTTATTTTTGTAAGTTTCTGTACCCATTTGTTTTGAGAGGCCTATCATGCATGGTGCCACTCTGCTTGATAGAAGTCTGCCTGGTGATTAGCATATTAATGGCACTGTTTAGTTCTACGATTCAATGATAAATGAATTATAATAAATCATAATTATTACAAGTGAAGCATGTCCTAGCCTCATAGCAAATGTCTTTTGTGCATTTGGCTGGTTGTTACTGGAATAAACAGATGACTTCCAATCACATCAGCTTGTGTGTGGTTTGCAAGTTTACTTAAAGCTCGGATATAAACAACTAATTTGTATACCCAAAGACATACCTTTCTATGCAAAACATTATCACTTTCACTAACAGTTGGCGCCTAACTTGTTGCTGGAGTGTTATTCTTCCAAAGTCAGCTATCCCAGATGGAAGTGTTTCTGTATTCTGGAATGCACGGATTAAGGAGCTCCAGATGAGAAAACTTATTTTCTTACAAAATTGTATCCGTCCCTCCCTTGAATGCATTAACAGTCCGTGATTGCTGCAAAAGAATGTCACCACTGTTGTGGGTAAGAAATCTGTATGTAAATGCTATCCGAAATGTGTGTAGTATATGTCACAAAAAAGACATATGTGAGGTGAGTGTTATTTATCCTGTGAACATGCATGATGTTATTGCCCTAAGATGAGATTGAGTGAATGAATGCTACAGTAGCAAATTGAATGAAAATGTAAGCAAAATTTTGCTGTATGATCAAAATTATTTGATAGTTTAATAAGTACTGAAGCGGTTATATGCTTTGTTAGGATCTAACACTGTAGATGTAGGCTGTGGTAGAAAGAGTCAGAGAAAGGTGTGGTGTTTTCTTTTCTTCAGCTCTCCCAAGTTTGTCCTTTTATGTTGACTTTAGAGTTTGAGATTGAAGCAGGACAGTTTAAGTGCTTGGCTTCTAATTGCTTAGGTATATCGCCAGAAAGGTACCTAGTTTTATGCTGATCCAGGGTGTAGCATAAGGTGCAATCTGAGTGTTTCTCCAATTACGGTGAGCTAAACAGCCTGTTGAGAGAGGGCAAAAAGTCTTTTTTTTTTTAACAATACAGATCTGAGCCGTGAGTTGTGGGAAGAAACAGCTGCAGGAGGGTTTCTCTAATTGTGACCATGGGATAAAAAGTAAGTGCTTGTGTGTGTAGAGTGGAGACAAGCCAAACCTGGGCCTTAAGAAGTGAGAGAAACCTGAGAAAAACTATAGGTGGTGTGCTAAGTAGTAGCCTTGAACAGGTCTGGAAGAACTCCAAGCAGCTCATAGAAGAGAAAGAGGGCAAAAAGTATTTTCAACAATAGAGATCTGTGCCATGAGTTGTGGGAAGAAACAGCTCCAGGAAGGTTTCTCTAATTGTGGCCAAGGGATAAAATGGTAGGTGCTTATGTGTGTGGAGTGGAGACATGCCAGACCAGGGCTGTAAGAAGGGAGAGAAACCTGAGGTAAAGTATGGGTGGTTTGCTAAGTATTAGCATTGAACAGTGCCGGATGACCGCCAAGCAGCTTGTGGGAGAGAGACAGGGCAGAAACACAGTCAGAAGGTGTGAAAAGATGCTTAAACAAGCAGGCATGAGGCCAGAGGATCTTTTGAATGTGGGAAAATTGAGGAAATATATAATTCTTTGCCAGACTACCAATGGGGTAATACTAACACAATCTTTTAGACCAAAGGACGTGTCAAGCCCCCCACTCATAGGATGCTCTTCTTCCCAGTGAGAGGAGAGAAATGTTAAAAATACAGTTAAAACAATGTGAAGCAAAGTTAAAAAGAGCTGGTATGCTTCCATGGTATGTGAAAAAAAGGTTTGGTCCCATATTAGCCAGTAGAGCAAAGTGTGATTGTTCTCAGTGAGAGAAACCAAGTTATCTTGAAGATACCTTTTAATGGCTAACAAAAATACATGATGTTACAGCAGGCTTTCAGATCCTCTATTGATCCTTGCTGTAACATCATGTATTGTGTTAGCCATTAAAGGTACCATATCTACAATATAACTTAGCTTCTCTCACTCTGTGGTGTGTAGGACTTTCCTACCTGTGTCTGTACTTTTCTTTTTGACCATTCTGTGTAATTTCACTGTGTAAAAAGCTATTAACAACTTTTGTGTAATCTGCTAGGAGGAGAAAGAAGGGGGTGGAAGAGTGGTTATTTCCTGTCTCTTCTCCGAAACCTTTTGCTATACACAGATGTATTCATTGCTGAAGAGGCATTTATCTCAGTTATTCCAAAGGTGGGGGCTGTAAATTCAGTGAGCACTCCATGAAAATCCTGTGTTCAGGGACACAGAAAACAGGAAGGGAGAGGCCTTATCTCACTCGAAAACTAACCACTGCTTGCTTAAATTTAATAGACCTGTGCGGCATGTTTAATGTGTATTACAGATGTTGAGGTAATTGTGGTGTTAGAACTATGCAGTGTTTTGACTGTAAAACTGTGAATAATAGAACTAATTCTTAATGTAATAATAAAACTGTCATTTTCATGTAAAAGATGTAATTTGATACAGTGTCAGCTTAGGGGGAGATATGAGAAAAAGCTATATGATGCATAGAATTGGGCCGAGAAATATAAAAGTGAATTAATTAGCTAAAAGAGTCAGAAAGGATGATTAATTAAAGTGATTTAAAGGTGGTCTGTGCAAACGTGTGATTTTTGCTTCAGTGTCCCCAAAAGGGGGGAATTTTTCTCATACACAATATGAGTGTATGTGTTGTATATGGAATGTGTGCTGTTGAAGTGTAGTGATCAAGAGTGAGCGAAAATGGTCAATTATCCAAACTCAATGGGGTGGAGCTAGATGATGTAAGAGTATGCAATGGGTCAGCCATCTCCTGAATTAGGATAGGAGGGTGTGAGAATCAAAGTTCTGAGAGACTACAGGACGCTGAGAAAAAAATCCTGTGCTGTGTGGAAAGCTCGGTAAAAGTGCCTCTGGAAAGCTGGGTTGATTAAAAAAGAATTATGAGCTTGACAAATCTGATGAGTGCATTGCAAACACAATCAAATTAATAACTAATTTGCTAAAAGGGTAAATGCATTTGCTCAAAAAGGAACGCATTACCAATGGTGGTAGATTTATGGTGTCAGAGACCTGCCCTATTATAGCTTTTACACAGGTTCCAGAGGTGTTGTGGGACTTAAAAATTATTAAACCCCCCCTGCTTGAACCCTCACATGACAATTAAAAGTAGTTCCATAATTCCAAATGCAGCTTTCTTCCTTAATTTCTTCCACCAAATTTGGAAAGGGGGAAGGACGATAAGAGCATAGTATTTCATAAGATGATGCATGCAAATAAGAATTTCCATCCCCTATCGTATTAATATATATATATATATATATATATATATATATATATATATATATATATATATATATATATATAATATAGTTGTGTGTATATGTCCTTGCTAATTAAGCTTATCAATGAGCCCTTGCAACTATGTGACTCAACACTAGAGAGCTATAGACACCAGAAAGCAGCACCAGACTCTCCTGTACTGATGTAATGACTGTCAACTTGGTTGCACCTGAAGCAAGTGTGGATATCTCTCTGTTGCTTAAATTGCAGAAACAGGCCTCAAAGGGAGAAAAGGAGTACTGGCAGAAGAAAGAAGAATGAAATGCGCACTGACTAGGTCAGGAGGAAAAATCATCTTCTGTGTCTCCCCTGCACTCTCTACTCTATGTTGTCACACCTGAGCCATGAGCTAACCAATCAATCCAGGGAGATACTGTGCGGTGCAGTGTCTTCAGTTTGATTTGCTCCAGGGTTCAACACTGCTGTGACCTAGTGTGTACAGAGCTGTATGGTATGTGCCTGTCACAATCCAGATCAATTGGTCAAAGTACCTCCTTGCTGCAAGCCAGACTATCCGTGTCAGTGATTGCAAGTTACTGTATACAGTTACCTAAGTGTTTTGGAGTTTATATTGGTTTCCTAAGACCTCTTCTCAAATAGAGACATGGCTTATAGAAATAAAATAGATAAAAATGCCAATTGAATATTGAATATCAAGTGAAGCAATTATGTATGTGTACATTTGGAGTTTCAGAAATCGTAGAAAAGAGGTACACATTTTAGTAGCCCTCTACTCAGTTAGATTTGTGCCTAATCGTAAGACTGAGTTGAGCCTCTATAGGGTTTTGGTTGATAGGACCCCTGTAACAGGCCTATATTCTCTCCAGTTCTGGCATAAGAACCTCACTTTCTATGTGAGTACTTTATGTTAGAAAGGTAATTGTCACTTATAAATGTGTATTTTCCTCGATTCCAGATCCAGACTCAAAATAGGAGTTGCATAGTTCTGTTTTCAGGTGACGGGTTTTCTCAAGAGGACATATTGGCAGGAGATTTGATGGACCATACCAGATGACAACTAACACTTTAGCCAAATTGAAAGGAAAATATAATTGGGTCCATGGCAACTACTGTATGCAAGTCTCCATCTGAAAGAAAGAATCAAATCCTGCTAGACTATGCATATTTTTTAAGTTATGGATATAGTACCATGAGTTTGAGGTTTAAATATTATGTTGGAAAATAATTCAGATAAGTTCATTAAAAATCATGAAGTACTTGTAGAAAACTGAATAATTGTGGAATAGGTACTAGAGATGAGCGAGCACACTCGTCCGAGCTTGATGCTCCTTCGAGCATTAGGGTACTCCAGATGCTCGTTACTCGAGTCGAAAACCACGCAGTACTCGAGTCAATTCTATTTCCTTCCCCGCATGTTTAGCGCCATTTTCTAGCCAATAGACATGCAGGGAAGGCATTACCACTTCCTCCTGTGACGTGCCAGCCCTATCCCACCCCCCAGCAGTGAGTGGCTGGCGAGATCAAGTGACCACCGAGTACTTAAAGCGGTCCCACCCGCGGCTCGCCTCAGACACACGCTGGCAGAGGTTAGGGAAAGTGCTGCTGCTGATATAGGGAAAGTATTAGCGTAGGTCGTGTCTTCAAGAACCTCAACGGTCCTTCTTAGGGCTACATCTGATAGTATGCATTATACTTGTGGCTGGATGGGAGTTGTGGTGCATACTTTTTTTTGTATTACGCATCTAGGCCTGTTCGCAGCTTTTCTTAAATATTTTTTTTAGGAAAGTGTTAGAGTTGGATCCTGTACTCAAAAACCCCAAAGCTCTTTCATTGGGCTATATCTGAGCATGTGCATTTTAGTTGTGGCCTGCTGGGAGTAGTAGTGCATCCATTTTTGTATTACGCATCTAGGCCTGTTCGCAGCCTTTCAGTAATAGTTTTTTCAGGCTGCAGTGCTGTACAACCAGCTCTCACCGTGAAACTGCACTCAAATATTTCCTAGCCTGCTGCAAACGACTTCATTTATACCATTCTCTGTCTGCAATGAATTAGACACTAGAGTGTTGGGGCCACAGCCACTTCTATAGGGAAAGTTATATACACTATACAGTCCGTATCCTCTGTGCAAAAACCCCAAAGCTCCTTCTTAGGGCTACATCTGACCGTGTGCATTATTGTTGTGGCTTGCTGGGAGTAGTAGCGCATCAACTTTTGTATTACGCATCTAGGGCCTAGGCCAGTTCCCAGCCTGTCAGTAATAGCGTTCTCAGACTGCAGTGCCGTACAACCAGCTCTCACTGCACTCAAATATTTCCTAGTCTACTGCGAACGACATGGTTTAAACCGTTCTGTGTCTGCAGTGCATTAGACAGAGGTCTCACCGCTAAACAGTACTGTAATATTACCGCGGCCACTGCAAAGTATTTCAGCTCTGCCGCTGTGCAGAGCGTCTCACAATACCCTTTCCATGGTGGGGTTGAGATAGCCGCAGTTACCAGCACTATCCACTGGCTTTAGAGTCTTCTCCCACTCCACACAGCCTCTATTATCTAGAAGTCTCTGCGAGCAGTAAATTACCCCTAGGTATCAGCGCAAGACAGCGGGTTAATTTTTTCAAGTCAAAGCATAGAGCCTCCGCTATCTAAAAGTCTCTGTGTGAGGTGAATTAAGCCACAGTTGTCAGTGCTGTACAATGGGGTAATTTATTTGGGCCCTGCTCTATTCTTAATCCGCCATGATGAGGAGTAGGGGTAAGGGTCGTGGACGTGGACGCGGATGTCCAAATGAGGGTGTGGGCACAGGCCAAGTTCCTGGTCCAGGGGAATCACAGCCGGCTGCTGTGGGATTAGGAGAGAGGAAAATTTCTGGGGTCCCGAGCTTCATATCACAATTTATGGGTCCGAGTGGTAGACCTTTATTACAAGCAGAGCAGTGTAAGCAGGTCCTGTCGTGGATGGCAGAAAATGCATCCAGCAATGTATCGACCACCCAGTTTTCTACGCAGTCCACTACTCCTGGCCTAGGGACTGCGACTCTGAATCCTTTGGCTGCTGCTCCTCCTTCCTTCTAGCCTCCTCACTCTATAAAAATGACATATTCTGAGCAGGCAGACTCCCAGGAATTGTTCTCGGGTCCCTGCCATGAGTGGGAAAAACAGGTTCCTCTCTCACCTGAGGAGTTTGTCGTGACCGATGCCCAACCTTTGGAAAGTTCCCGGAGTCCGGGTGATGAGGCTGGGGACTTTCGGCAACTGTCTCAAGAGCTTTTTGTGGGTGAGGAGGATGATGATGAGACACAGTTGTCTGTCAGTGAGGTAGTAGTAAGGGCAGTAAGTCAAAGGGAGGAGTGCAGAGAGGATTTGAGGAAGAGCAGGTGGACGATGAGGTGACTGACCCCCCCCCCCCCCCCTGGTTTGCTAAGACTACTGAGGACAGAGCTTCAAGTGCAGCAGCAGGGCAGGTTGGAAGAGACAGTGGGGTGGCCAGGGGGAGAGGCAGAGCCAGAGCAAAGAATCCCCCAACTGTTTCCCAAAGCACCACCTCGCGCCAAGCCTCCGTGCAGAGGTCTAGGTGTTCAAAGGTGTGAATGTTTTTCAGTGAGAGCGCAGACGACCAACGAACAGTGGTGTGGATCCTGTGTCGCACCAAGATCAGCCGGGGAGCTACCAGTACCAGCCTCACCACCACCAGCATACGCAGGCATATGAAGGCCAAGCACCCCACAAGGTGGGACGAAGGCCGTTCCCCGCCTCCGGGTAGCACCACTGCCTCTTCCCCTGTGCCCCAACCTGCCACACAGATCCAATCCCCCTCTCAGGACATAGGCACAAGCACCATCCGGCCTGCACCCACACCCTCACCTCCACTGTCCTACACCCCATCAAGCAATGTCTCTCAGCGCAGCGTTCAGCTGTCGCTAACACAAGTGTTGGAGCGAAAGCATAAATATGCCGCCTCGCTCCCGCATGCACAAGCTTTAAACGTGCACATTGCCAAATTAATCAGCCCGGAGATGCTGCCGTACAGGCTTGTGAAAACGGAGGCTTTCAAAAACATGATGGCTACGGCAGTCTCGCGTTACTCGGTCCCCAGTCGCCACTATTTTTCCTGGTGTGCTGTCCCAGGCCTACACCAGCACGTCTCCAGCAACATTAATTGTATCTGCGGCATTTTATGCCACCTCCTCCAAACCCTCCGCCTCCTCCTCCTCCGCCACCTCTAACTCTCAATTAAAAAGTGTGAGCACGTCGCTAGCAGTCGGTATCACGCGGCGCGGCAGCACAGGAGTGGGCAATCATCAGCAGGCCATGATGAAACTAATCAGCTTAGTTGACAAGAGGCACACGGCCCCCGAACTGTTGCAGGGACTGACAGAGCAGACCGACCTCTAGCTTTCGCTGCTGAGCCTCCAACTGGGCATGGTTGTGTGTGACAACGGCCGTAACCTGGTGGCGGCTCTGCAGCTCGGCAGCCTCACACACGTGCCATGCCTGGCCCACGTCTTCAATCTGGTGGTTCAGCGGTTTCTGAAAAACTACCCGCAATTGTCTGACCTGCTCGGCAAGGTGCGCCACGTCTGCGCACATTTCTGCAAGTCCACCACGGACGCTGCCACCCTGAGCACCCCTGCAACATCGGTTTCAGCTGCAAGAGCACCGACTGCTGTGCGACGTGCCCACATGCTGGAATTCTACGCTGCACATGTTTCCCAGGCTGTAAGAGCAGCGTAGAGCAATAGTGGAACACCAGCTGCAACATGAGCGGCGAAGAGGTAGTCAACGTCCCCAACTCTTTACTGAGGAGTGGGCCTGGATGGCAGATATCTGCTAGGTCCTCGGAAACTTTAAGGAGTCTACCCAGATGGTGAGCGGCGATGTGGCAATAATTAGCGTTACCATCCCGCTGCTTTGCCTGCTGAGAAGTTCGCTGCAAAGCATAAAGGCTGATGCTTTGCAATTGGAACAGTAGACGGGGGATGACAGTATGTCACTTGATAGCCAGACCACCCTCATGTCTATATCTCAGCGCGTTTTGGAGGAAGAGGGGGAGGAGCAGGAGGAGGAGGGGGAAGAGACAGCTGGGCATACTGCAGAGGGTACCCATGCTGCTTGCCTGTCATCTGTTCAGAGTGTATGGGCTGAAGAGGAGGAGGATCCTTAAAGTCATCTTCCTAGTGAGGACAGCAATGTGTTGCATACTGGTACCCTGGCACATATGGCTGACTTCATGTTAGGCTGCCTTTCTCGTGACCCTCACGTTAGACGCATTCTGGCCAACAGGGATTACTGGGTGTACACCCTTCTCGACCCATGGTATAAGGAGAACCTTTCCACTCTCATTCCCGAAGAGAAAAGGGGTACGAGAGTGATGCAATACCACAGGGCCCTGGTGGAAAAAGTGATGCTAAACTTCCCATCTGACAGCGCTAGTGGCAGAAGAGGCAGTTCCGAGGGCCAACTAGCAGGGGAGTTGCGGGGATCAGGCAGCATGCCCAGCGCAGGCAGGGGAACACTCTCCAAGGCTTTTGGCAGCTTTATGGCTCCCCAGCAAGACTCTGTCATCACTCCCCATTCAAGGCTGAGTCGGAGGGAGCACTGTAAAAAGATGGTGAGGGAGTACGTAGAAAATTGTATTACCGTGCTCCGTGATGCCTCTGCTCCATACAACTATTGGGTTTTAAAGCTGGACATGTGGCACAAACTTGCGCTGTACGCCCTGCCGCTAGCATCTTGTCAGAGAGGGTGTTTAGTGCAGCTGGGGGAATCATCACGGATAAGCGTACCCGCCTGTCAACTGCCAGTGCCGACATGCTTACACTCATAAAGATAAACAAAGCCTGGATTCCCCAGACTACTCTTCCTCACCGGCAGTTTTGCTGCAACTGGAGAAATAAGCATTCTCTATCACCGGAAAAAAAACGGGAATTAACTTTGTCAATCACTCTCAATATTATTACTCCTCCTCCTACTACTCCTCCTCCTAAAACAGCATGTCATCACTCTGAACTGCTAATTTTTCTGCGGCCCAAAAGGCTTTGCTTATCATTTTTTTTACAATTTTTCAAAGTTTGAAACTTTGGGGGCTGTGGCTTGAAGCGGCACCGAGACGGCAGCAGTTCTCTAAACTCCGCTCGATACAGGCATTCCAGAGCAACTAAAAAGCCCAAATCGGAAGAAATAACTCATCCAAAGTAGCAGGGACCTAACTGGGAGACTAACCATGTCCAGGAAAAGGACCTCCAGAAAGGCTCCAAGGAGGCTGGAGAGCTTTTTCGGAGTGAGCGGGAGAGCGTCGGCAAGAGCTGCTGGAGAAGCGCTCACCTCCGACTCCCCGGGGAGAGAATCCAGCGGCACCCTGCAGCACATCTCCGATGCAGAAGGAGAAGAAATGTGCACCGGAGGTACCGACAATGACAGCAGTGGAGTCCAGCCTGCTGAAAAATCATGCAGCACAGAAAGGTCAGTGGGCAGATGGGAATACAGCACCGTGCCCCTGATACCTAAGATGGCGCCGGCGGTCATAATACCACTGCCATGTAAAACTCCAACAAGCAGCCCAGAGAAACAAAGACAAAAAATGACTAATACTGATAATGTAGACAGCGCTGATAATCCTACATATGCGAAGGCCACAGAAGGGGGCTTGGATGCCCTAGTAGCATCCAACAAACCAGTTACTGAAATCTATATAAAAGAAGCTGTGATGGCGCTTAGAGATACCATACAAGCGGATATACTGATATTAACCTCAAGTAAATTCCTCAGTTTTAGATATCAACAACAGATAGGAAAAAAATGAAAAGAAAATGGGGGAAGTAGTGGCGTCACATAACTCACTAATCGATGCTCACTACGTTCTTGAAGATAAAGTTGCCAAACTACAAAGCAAATTAATAGACCTGGAGGACAGAAATAGGCGCAATAATATAAAACTACGTGGAGTTCCAGAAAAAAATTCCAACACTGAAATTCCAAACTACATGCTACGTTTTATGCAAGCTCTTCTGCCAAATACACCCGTACAGGAACTGACAATAGATAGAGCCCATAGATTGCCTCGTCCTAAATTCCTTAAAGAGGATACCCCTAGGGACATTATTGCACGCATCCATTATTACAGCACCAAGGAAGCGCTAATGAACATGGCGAGGAAAACATACCCCCTACATACGACTCTTAGCAGATCTTTCGCAAGCGACCTTAGAAACAAGAAGAGGTTTTGGGGGAATGACAACTGCCCTGGGAAAGGCAAATATACTATACCGCTGGGGATACCCCACCAAGCTGATCGTTACCTAAGACAATATGCATCACATATTCCACAACCCTCAAATAGCAATAAGCGCTCTAAACTCCTAGGGCATTCAAATACAAGAAGCCTCGCGCCTCCAGGGGCCTACAGACCATATTAGGCAACAGAAAAGAGAAGACCAAGTACACTCCTCACCCAAATGAATCCTTGTAATCACCTTCTGATAAACAAAGAATATCTCTTGACGGAGTGCCTGTCCGTCACAGCTGGACTTGTTTCCCCCAAGAAATATGCAAGCATGGTCTTGCTTTGTTTCCTCTAGAAGGACATTTGTTCTTTGCCTCCATAACTTAGACTATAAGTCGGATATACCCTTATATAGGAGGGTAATGCTGCAGGAGGACTTTGTTGTGTTTTTTTGTTGTGATTTTATTACAGGCATCAAAGCATTCCAATTTTTCCTATGTCCTGAAAAACATCTATAAAAACAACAGATATGGCTACAAGAATCTTATCCTTAAATATCAACGGCCTGAATTCCCCATACAAAAGAAGATCTACATGGAAAGAAGCGACTTAGCATAACATCAATATCGTATGTATACAAGAGACTCATTTATTGGAAATGGACAGTAAAAGAATGTCTCATAAGTTATTCCCAAATATAGTCTTTGCGTGTGCAAAAAGATAAAAAACATGCAGGAGTGATGATAGCATTCAGAGAAAACACCACGTTCAATATAGACACAAATATGCGACACTAAAGGACGTTATATTATTTTAGTTGGTTCCCTAAAAAATAAACAAATAACCTTGGTTAATACCTATGTCCCAAATACCAGACAAATACATTTCTTAAATAATCTAAAAAAAAATTAAACCAAGTAGCAAAAGGTCCGGTGTTAATATGTGGAGACTTCAACTTGATCCCTGATAGGACTATTGATACAACCAACCAGGGGGTAAGGGGGAGTGCTACTCTGGGGGAGTGGATACATAGGAATGCCATGTATGATACTTTTCACTGTATCAACACATCTGCAAGAGAGTTCTCGTATTACTCGGCAAGACATAGAACGTTCTCAAGGATAGACCTGTGTTTGACCGAAAAAAGTCTCCTAACCCACGTGACCAAAGCAGAAATTGGCACTGCCACATGGTCGGACCATGCACCAGTTATAACAACACTAAATCTACAGAGTCCACATCACTCAAATAAAACTTGGAGAAATAACACCTACCTAATGAACATTCCGTCTTATAAGAAAAAGATTCAAGAAGACTTACTAGAATATTTTAAATACAACACAACCCCAGAGGTGGACCCGATGTGCCTATGGAATGCCCACAAAGCTTACATGAGGGGAATCCTTATCAAACTAGGCTCTAAATATAAAAAAGAAAAAACAAAAAAACGGAGGATATCTTAGCCCAAATACGTAAATAAATTAAATTGCAAAGCTCCCCAACGCTCAAAGAGTAAACATATACACCTCCCTAAATAAACCAACAAGATGGATGGCTAACTTAATAAAAAAGAAAAATATTAAAGCTAATATACCCTATCTCTGGAACCCGCAAAATAAAAAATACAAAATAACACACACAGAGCAAATTGCAGATACATTTCGCTCTTACTATAGTAATCTTTATAACCTAAAAAAAGAGACACAAACAACACAACCAAATAGTACCTCTATCCAAGAATTCTTACAAAAAGTTAATCACCCATCCATAGACCCACTCCAGGCTGAATCATTAGATAAGCCAATAATAGCCTCCGAGATAATAAAAACTATCACATCTTTAAAAAATCATATAGCACCTGGACCCGATGGCTGTTCCGCAGAATATTATAAATCTTATATAACAACACTAACTCCCTATATAACTAATATGTTTAACACAGCCATGCAAAGAGGCAGCTTCCCAGAGGAGATGCTCCAGGCCACAATAGTGGTACTACCTAAGCCAGGAAAGGAGCCAAATTCTCCAGAGAATTTCAGACCAATATCGTTGCTAATACGGACGTAAAAATATATACTAAAACACTGGCGCGCAGACTTCTGAAGGTTCTCCCAGAGATAATCCACTCAGATCAGGTTGGATTTGTGAGGGGCAGACAGGCCTCGGATGCACACGAAAGATTCTAAATTTACTACACTCAGTGGAAATTTCCCAAACCCCAACAATAATGTTAGCCTTAGATGCCGAAAAGGCATTTGATAGAGTTCATTGGTACTATGCCTTTGAGACACTAAAAAAATTCGGGTTTGGAGGAGATGTAATCCGTGCCATCCGGGCCCTGTACTCATCACCCACAGCCAAGGTGTTGGTGGACGGGACGTTGTCAGACCCCTTAAAAATTCGGAATGGAAAGAGGTCGGGGTGTCCGTTGTCACCGATACTGTATGTATTGACGGTGGAGCCACTAGCAGAGCTAATCTGAACAACTACAAATATAAAGGGTGTTCCGACAAACTTCAGGCAATATAAAATAGGTCTTTTTGCAGACAATATAATCCTAACACTAACCCAACCTTTAGAATCTTTAAGATCTGCATGTGAGGTATTAGATCACTTTGGTAAAGTCTCTATGTATAAGTTAAATGTTAACAAATCACTTATTCTTGGTATAAACATCCCGAAAAACCTAGAAAAAGCAATCTGGGGAGAGTTCCCTTTTAAATGGGAAAAAAAGAGTATCCCGTATCTGGGAATAGCCTTAACACCTAATATAAAAGAAATGGAACATGAAAATTTTCCAACATTGCAAAAGTCTGTCCAAGAGATTGAGCATTTAAACAAATTAAATTTGACATTCTATGCAATATCTCTAGAGTGTATGGCAGAACGCGGGGAGATGGAGGTGCAGAGCTCGGGGCTGACACCCCCTGCACAGGCCACAGCACAAGCTTGGAGGGACTTCACAAAAACAATAATTAAGACAGAGACAAATAAAAAGAAACCACACATACCTATAGAAGTATTAAATCTATTAATAATGGACATAGAAATGAAAGCGTGGAAGTCAAAAAGAGTGAATTGGGTGGGAGATCTCATATCTTCAAAAAATATCAAATCATTTACTGAGCTACAATTAAAATTTGAACTACCCCATAATGAAATATTCTAATATTTCAGAATTAAGTCATTCCTGCAGAAAAATCCTATACACAACTACCAACTTCCTACTGCTCTTATTCAAAAAATAGATACAGAACCTATAGCAGGCAAATCAGAATCTAGATTTTTCTATGACACCTTGACCAACAATATAGATCTAAAAAAAAGATCATTCATGTCAAGTTGGGAAATTGAACTAAAAGAAAAAATAACAATAGAAGAATGGTCTAAGGCGTTTAGATCAGTTTCTAAATGTACTAAAGGAGTGGTAATATCGGAAACTCAAATAAAACTACAATTGAGATGGTACTATACCCCCTCATTGTTGTTTAACAGATCAAATATTGGAGACGGTCGATGTTGGAGGGGATGCGGACGGGCGGGATCTATTTGTCATATCTTCTGGAAATACCCGAAACTAAAAGGTTATTGGAATGATGTACTTGAATATGTGCAAAATATAATATATTGTCATATACCCAGGGATGCCCAACTAATACTACAATAATAGGTTTGGAAGCATTTCCCAGAAATCTTAGATACCTAATATCCCACTCATTGATGACAGCAAAAACAATCATCGCAAAATACTTGAGAAATCCATCTCCCCCTGACATGGGAGAATTCAAAAGCCGTATGACAGAGCAATTCACATATGAAAAATGGTTAGCATATCACGAAAATTCAATAAGTCAATTTAACGAAGCCTGGGACCCTTGGAAAAATTATACGAAAAACCGTATAAATGTTTAATGCATAGATGCCATGTTACTTAGTTTTGTTCTTTAAATAAATGTTTTGTTTTATGCATACACTTTATTGAAAATAGAACATTGTAAATGTTAGTTTGCAAATTGTCACAAGTATAAACTAATAACTGACAAGATATGAGTACCTTAACCCCTTAAAGGGCTTGTCCCGCGAAACAAAGTGGGGGTATACACTTCTGTATGGCCATATTAATGCACTTTGTAATGTACATTGTGCATTAATTATGAGCCATACAGAAGTTATTCACTTACCTGTTCCATTGCTAGCGTCCTCGTCTCCATGGTGCCGTCTAATTTTCAGCGTCTAATCGCCCGATTAGACGCGCTTGCGCAGTCCGGTCTTCTTCCTTTCTGAATGGGGCGGCTCGTGCCGGAGAGCGGCTCCTCGTAGCTCCGCCCCGTCACGTGTGCCGATTCCAGCCAATCAGGAGGCTGGAATCGGCAATGGACCGCACGGTGCACCGCATGGTGCACCGTGGGTGAAGATCCCGGCGGCCATCTTACTTAGGTAAGTAAGAAGTCACCGGAGCGCGGGGATTCGGGTAAGTACTGGCCGTTTTTTTTTTTTTATTCCTGCATCGGGTTTGTCTCGCGCCGAACGGGGGGGCTATTGAAAAAAAAAACCCGTTTCGGCGCGGGACAACCCCTTTAAGGACCAGGTTGTTTTGTACCTTAAGGACCAGACACTTTTTAGGGATTTTACCCATGTGGCGGTTTTACTGCTCCATTTTTTTTCCTTTAGCTACCAAAATTATTTTTGCTGCGTTTTTATTTCTGTGACATATAGGACTATTTTTTTAATATCTTTTTCACTGACTTTTTTTTCCCGTTTTTTAGTTTTATTTGGGGTAAAATGCTAAAAAAAATAATTTTTTTAACATTTATAGTTTTTTTAAAATTATTTTTATATTTACACTAAAATAAAGTATGGAAATGGGTTCCTCTATTTATTTCGGACGTTTTGATATATAGTATCTATGGTTTTGGTTTACAGGGCGCATACGGCAAAGCTTTTTGTTGGCGTCTGCTTTGTGTTATTCTCTTTCTTATGTATGTATTGCTGTTTTATTCTGTTGTTTTGTTTTACTTATGTATGTAATTGTGTTTTTTATTATCTGTGTCCCCCATAACGTCATATAAGACCTCTGGGAGACATTCATTTTTTTTTTTTTTTTTTAAACTTTATTTGACATTTTCCCACTATAGCTAGGGCATCCATAGGAGCCCTAGTTACAGGGGAAAGCAACCCCTGTGGGGACACTAGTCATCTGCACAGCGGCCAGGGTCTAAGTCTGACCCTCCAGCTCTGCATAGCAGGGAATCCCAGGAGGTTACATGACTCCCCGAGGCTCCCGTACTGAAAGTAAATGTTACTTTCAGTTTCCCCATACAGTGCTCATTGAGCACTGTATATCGGGGAAGCAGAAGGCCGGAAGGGTTAAAAACCCCTCCTGCCTTCTGCTCCTGGTTATCAGCTGTCACTAACAGCTGATAACCCGTTCCTGCCTCTGACTGATTGCAGAGGAAGGAGACTTAGAGCACTGCCGTATTTTTACTATCGGCGGTGCTCTAAGCCCAGGACCAGCCGCCGTATAGTTACTGTGGCTGGTCCTAAATGGGTTAAAGAAATACTGGATGTACAGACAGAAATTAATACGAAAGTGTACTTGTCAGACTATGTATAATTGTCATTGTAATGTTAAACGATATATGATTTCAAGGATACATTGTACACTTCTGTTATATTATCAATAAAAAACTATTGAAGGAAAAAGTATTGATACTTTAACAAAAAAACAATTTTTTTCACAGGGCTGCCTCCAGGCTCTGTGACGGTTTAAGTAACAGTGAGCTGTATCTTTAAAAAATGTTTCTGGGTTTCACCTGCCCTCGCGGTTGAGCAATTTTTCAGGGGTACACTTGTACTCTTGGTACACCAATTTTTCTGGCCCTCGGCTATACTGTTATGTAAGTAATTCTTCCGGCCTTCGCCTACACTCATGCTACACCAATGTTTTAGGAGTTCGCTTATACTCTTGCTACAGAAATGCTACAGGGGTCTGCCTATACTTCTGCTACAGAAATGTTACAGGGGTCTGCCTATACTTTTGCTACAGAAATTTTACAGGGGTCTGCCTATACCTTTGCTACAGAAATGGTACTGGGGTCCGCCTATACCTTTGCTACAGAAATGTTACTGGGGTCTGCCTATACCTTTGCTACAGAAATGTTACTGGGGTCCGCCTATACCTTTGCTATAGAAATGTTACTGGGGTCCGCCTATACCTTTGCTACAGAAATGTTACTGGGTTCTGCCTATACTTTTGCTACAATGTTACTGGGGTCCGTCTATACTTTTACTACAGAAATGTTACTGGGGTCTGCCTATACTTCTGCTACAAAAATGTCACAGGGGTCCGCCTATACTTTTACTACAGAAATGTTACAGGGGTCTGCCTATACTTTTGCTACAGAAATGTTACTGGGTCTGGCTATACTTTTACTACAGGAATGTTACAGGAGTCTGCCTATTCTTCTGCTACAAAAATGTTACTGGGGTCTGCCTATACCTTTGCTACAGAAATGTTACAGGAGTCTGCCTATACTTTTGCTACAGAAATTTTACAGGCGTCTGCCTATACTTTTGCTGCAGAAATGTTACAGGGGTCTGCCTATACCTTTGCTACAGAAATGTTACATGGGTCCACCTATACTTTTACTACAGGAATGTTACAGGGGTCTGTCTATACCTTTGCTACAGGAATGTTACAGTGGTCTGCCTATACTATTGGTGCACAAAGACTTCCCATCGCGGTGTATTACCGATCTGGCACAAATACACTGACTGACTAGGGCAGAAATGTGGGCCGAGGCCAAGGTCCTTGCCGGGGTGAAACTCTCTCATGTTTGGGAACTCTGATTTCTTCCTGTGTAATACTATCTTTGTACACTGACAGCATAGGCGAGCCCAAGGAACTCAAAGACTTCCCCTTGCGGTGTTGAGCTATCTGACACCTACACAGAATGAATTGTGTGGGGACACATGGATTTCCCATTGCTATGTAAGTCAGGGCACCTTGGGTCACACAAGGTGGAGGCTGGGACCGAGCCTGACCCAGGGCCAGCTCACATACTTCCCACACAGACTACAGCGGGTCCTGTTCATGATTTCTTGGCCTTGTAAAGCCACCTCCTCCTTCTACTTAGGGTCAGGGGATCAGCACTGGGCAACATGTATTTTCTCTCGTGTTACAACAGTTATCTGAGGCACTGGTTTAGGCCAAACAAAAGGAGTGTTACTGCATTAATGAGACGTTCGCTGCTGTACTAGCATCGAAATCTGCTTTATGAACACAATTGCTGAGGGTTTGGGCAGAGGCCTATGTCCTGGGGAAATGCACCTGCGCCCGGATTGGCCTGTGGAACTTCTTCCTGGTTAATCCAGTCTTTGGAGCGGTGAAAGCAACTGTAACTGATTTAATGAAACGTTCACAGCTGTACTAGCATTGGAGTCCGCTTTATGCCCACGATTGCTGAGGGTATGTGCAGAGACGAGGTCCTCGGCGGAGTGAAAGTCTGCCATGTTTGGTTACTGTAATTGCTTCATGTTTAATACTTTTCCTTGGGTTCCTTTGGCTCGCCTAAGCTGTGAGTGCACAAAGACTTCCCATAGCGGTGTTTTACCTATCTGACACAAATACACTGACTGACTAGGGCAGAAAAGAAGGCCGAAGCCCTTAGCAGGGTGAAACTCTGCCATGTTTGGGCACGCTGATTTCCTCATGTGTAATACCATGCTTGAGTTCCTTGGGCTCGCCTATACTGTGAGTGCACAATGACTTCCCATTGCGTTGTTTCACTTGTCTGGCACAATAACACTAACTGACTAAGGCAGAAAAGTAGGCCGAGGCCCTTATCAGGGTGAAAGTCTGCCATGTTTGGGCACTGTAATTGCTTCATGTTTAATACTTTCCTTGGGTTCCTTTGGCTCGCCTATGCTGTGAGTGTGCAAATACTTCCCATAGCGGTGTTTTATCTGTCTGACACAAATACACTGTCTGACTAGGGCAGAAAAGAAGGCTGAAGCCCCTAGCAGGGTGAAGCTCTGCCATTTTTGGGCACTCTGATTTCCTCATATGTAATACCATGCTTGAGTTCCTTAGCCTTGCCTATGTTGTGAGTGCACAAAGACTTCCCATTGCGTTGCTTTACCTGTCTGGCACAAATACACTGACTGACTAGTGTAGAAATGTGGGCCGAGGTCCTTGGCGGGGTGAAACTCTGCCATGTTTGGGCGCTCTGATTTCTTCTTGTGTAACACCGTCTTTGTGCACCGATAGCATAGGCAAGCCCAAGGAACTCAAAGACTTTCCATTGCAGTGTTGAGCTATCTAACACCTACACAGAATGAATTGTGTGGGGACACATGGATTTCCCATTGCTATATAACTCATGGCACCTTGGGTCACACAAGATGGAGGCTGGGACCGAGCCTGACCCTGGGCCCGCTCACGTGCTTCCCTCACTGAGTATTGCTGCATTGTGGAGATGTGTAGAAGTGCTGGCACCTGAGTCCCCTTTATGCCCACGTTTACGGCTCCTGACAATTTTGCGACGGAGGTGGCACAGGATTGGAATGATGATCATACGTCAATTTATCATCAATTCTCAACAGCATTGTGGGCTGTTGCCCACACATTCAAAGAGGGTCGCTGCCTGGCCCTGCCAACCCTCTGCAGGGTGTGCCTCCGGTTCCTCCTTGTCCAGTATGCGCTTATAAATAGACATGAGGGTGGTGCAGCTATGAAGGGCTATGAAGCGAGTGTGTGGCATGAGGGCAGCTGAACGCTGCACAGGGAAACTTTTATGTGCGCTGTGGACGCAGGATCGTGTGGGGGGGTTGGACAGCATTGCCAGCATGTAACCCAGGAGAAGAGGCAGCGGTGTCACCCACAGGCAGGGATTGTCCTTGGTTGCAGGTAGTGTGGTGCTTAGCTAAGGTATGCCTTGCTAATGATGGTTTGTCCAAAGTGAAAAATTGTTAGGGGGGTGACGTCAGACTCTTGCCCCCATTTTGGCTTAATAGTGGGACCTGGGAGCCTGAGATGCAGCCATGCATGCTGCCCCTGCCCTTCCCTATCCGTTTCTGTGGTGTTTCCATGAATTTCTGATGTTTTGTGGTGTTTGACAAGTCATCAGCTATGAGGAGCATTGGTCCCATACAAAAATGCTCGAGTCGCCCACTGACTTTAATGGGGTTCGTTACTCGAAACGAGCTCTCGAGTATTACGGAAAATTCGACTCGAGCAACGAGCACCAGAGCATTTTGGTGCTCGCTCATCTCTAATAGGTACTCATCCTCCTATACTGTCCTCCGCTAAGTATTTTTGTGTATATACACCTCATTATGGAAGAGATTAGGTCATGGTTTAATAAAATTCTTGGTGCCCCTGAGTTGTCTCAAAAACATCGGAGCACAACTGCCCCAATAATGGTTAGAACATGGCTTGGAGACCCCTGTTTGGTGCTTGGTCAATCATGGACTGGGGATAATAATAATAACAATAATAATCTTTATATATAGCTTCAGCATATTCTGCAGTGCTTACAAAACAGGGGGAGCAGAAACAAAAAAAACAAAATACAAAAACCACTGTTATATACAGATTCAATTGATGGAAACAGTAGGGATAAGGGGCTTGCTCCAACAAGCTTACATAATACAAATAATGAGTTGATACAGAAGGAAAAGGGGCAGGAGATGTGCATGGTATGGGGAGGTAGAAAGTGTGGGATGCTATACACAGACAATGGTCAGATTGAGCCATATAGTGGCCGGATTACTGTAAACACAGGGGACTGTTGTTAGCAGCTAGCAGGGATTGCAATCAGTAGTACAGGGGGCATATTATTGTGTAGAGTAAAGAGGGGTTTGGTTTAGTAGATTTGGTATGCCTCCCTGAAGATGTGCGTTTTTAGAGTACACCTGAAATTCTGTGTGTCAGGGATTGCCCGGATCATCATACCATCTCATTTGATCAGGTAAAAATGTCACTATAGACTCTTATCCCTCCTGGACAAAAAGTGCATGTTTGGAGGTTACAAAAAACGTGGTGACTCTGTTTTTGAATCACCCATATAAGGATTGCAATAGGCTACCCATTAAATATGTACAATGTGTGGGACACTATAAATGATAAGAGGTAAAAAATTAGGCCAGGATATAGAATGTCTTGCTGTTGGATGATAAGTTGTCTAGAGTCCTAGAACACATGGTACTAATCATGCAAATTTTGTGTTACCACATAATGGTCTGTCATAAACAGTAAGTTTTGAATACACACTCTTCAAGAGAAGTGTGGATAATTGGCTGAAAACAAGTAGTAAGCCTCATGTAATGTATATGGGCATGACTAACAGGTAGAAATGAGCGAACGTATTCGTCCGAGCTTGATGCTTGATCGAGTATTAGGGTACTCGAGATGCTCGTTACTCGAGACGAGCACCACGCGGTACTCGAGTCAATTACATTTCCTTCCCTGCATGTTTTGCGCCATTTTCTGGCCAATAGACATGCGGGGAAGGCATTGCAACTTCCTCCTGTGACGTTCCAGCCCTATCCCACCCCCTGGCAGTGAGTGGCTGGTGAGATCAAGTGATCGCCGAATATTTAAAGCGGTCCCACCCACGGCTCGCCTTGGACACACGCTGGCAGAGATTAGGGAGAGTGCTGTTCCTGCTATAGGGAGAGTGTTTGGCTGTTAGCGTCTTCAAGTACCCCAACGGTCCTTCTTAGGGCCACATATTACCGTGTGCATTACTGTTGTGGCTGCTGGGAGCAGTTTTGCACAATTATTTTTTTCATCTTGGGCTGTGCAGACTATTGCGTTCTCAGTCTGCAGTCAATTATACGGAGTATAGGGGCAGTACTGGTCAGGCAGGGACAGTGGTAGTGTAGAATCCTGTCAACAAGTACCCCAAAAAAGCTCATTCTTAGGGCTACCTGTGACCGTGTGCATTGTACTGCGTGGCTGCTGGGAGTTGTAGTGGTTCACTATTACCCAACTAGGCCTTTTGGCAGCCTTGCGTATAATTTTTTTCGTACTACAGTGTGCGTTACATAACCGCTGTGATCCTCCAACTGCAGGCCAATAATTGCATAATTTTTTACACCGCTCTGTGCGGCCCGTTAACTTCACGCACAGCGTACGGCCACAGCCGCTGATAGAGGGGAAGACATATACACGCTATCTAGGCTGTTGGCTTTTTCAAAAAAATCTGAAAAAAACTCCTCCTTAGGGCTACCTGTGACCGTGTGAAGTTTACTGCATGGCTGCTGGGAGTTGTAGTGGCTCACTATTAGCCAGCTAAGCCTTTTTGCAGCCTAGAACATAATTTTTTCGGCCTGCAGTGTGCCTTACATAACCGCTGTGATCCTCCAAGTACAGGCCAATAATTGCATAATTTTTTACACCGCTCTGTGCGTCCCATCAACTTCACGCACAGCGTCTGGCCACAGCCGCTGACAGAGGGAAAGTCATATACACGCTATCTAGGCTGTTGGCTTTTTCAAAAAAAATCTGAAAAAAAACTGTAGTCTGCAGTCAATTATACAGAGTATAGGGGCAGTACTGATGAGGCAGGGACAGTGCTAGTGTAGAATCCTGTCAACAAGTACCCCAAAAAAGCTCCTGCTTAGGGCTACCTGTGGCCGTGTGCATTTTACTGCGTGGCTGCTGGGAGTTGTGGTGGTTCACTATTACCCAGCTAGGGCTTTTTGCAGCCTAGCATATAATTTTTTGCGGCTGGCAGTGTGCGTAACATAACCGCTTACAGCCTCCAACTGCACGCCACTAATTGCATAATTATTCAGACCGCTCTGTGTCAGCTCTATTCGAAATGCACCATGCTGAGGAGTAGGGGTAGGCCTAGAGGACGTGGCCGTGGATGCGGGCAAGGACGCGGAGGTCCAAGTGAGGGTGTAGGCACAGGCCGAGTTCCTGGTCCAGGTGAATTGCAGCCGGCTGCTGCGGGCTTAGTAGAGAGGCACGTTTCTGGGGTTCCCAGCTTCATATCACAATTTTTGGGTCAACGTGGTAGACCTTTATTACAAACAGAGCAGTGTGAGCAGGTCCTGTCGTGGATAGCAGAAAATGCATCCAGGGATGTATCGACCACCCAGTCTTCTACGCCGTCCACTGCTGCAACTCTGAATTCTCTTACTGTTGCTCCTCCTTCCTCCCAGCCTCCTCACTCCATGAAAATGACACATTCTGATCAGCAGACAGACTCCCAGGAACTGTTCTCGAGCCCCTGCCTCGATTGGGAAAAAATGGTTCTTCTCTCAACTGAGGAATTTGTCGTGACCGATGCCCAACCTTTGGAAAGTTCCCGGGGTCCAGGTGATGAGGCTGGGGACTTCCGGCAACTGTCTCAAGAGCTTTCAGTGGGTGAGGAGGACGATGATGATGATACACAGTTGTCTTTCTGTGAGGTAGTAGTAAGGACAGTAAGTCCGAGGGAGGAGCGCACAGAGGATTTGGAGGAAGAGCCGCTGGACGATGAGGTGACTGACCCCACCTGGTTCGCTAAGCCTACTGAGGACAGGTCTTCAGAGGGGGAGGCAAGAGCAGCAGCAGGACAGCTTGGAAGAGGCAGTGGGGTGGCCAGGGGTAGAGGCAGGGCCAGAGCGAAGACTCCCCCAACTGTTTCCCAAAGCACCCCCTCGTGCCAAGCCATCCTGCAGAGGCCTAGGTCTTCAAAGGTGTGGATGTTTTTCAGTGAGAGCGTGGACGACCGACGAACAGTGGTGTGCAACCTGTGTCGCGCCAAGATCAGCCGGGGAGCCACCAGTACCAGCCTCACCACCACCAGCATGCACAGGCATATGATGGCCAAGCACCCCAGAAGGTGGGACGAAGGCCGTTCACCGCCTCCGGGTTGCACCACTGCCTCTCCCCCTGTGCCCCAACCAGCCACTCAGATCCAACCCCTCTCTCAGGACACAGGCACGAGCGCCTCTTGGCCTGCACCCACACCCTCACCTCCGCTGTCCTCGGCCTCATCCAGCAATGTCTTTCAGCGCAGCGTCCAGCTGTCGCTAGCACAAGCGTTGGAGCGCAAGCGCAAATACGTCACCACGCACCCGCACACTTAAGCATTAAACGTGCACATTGCCAAATTGATTAGCCTGGAGATGCTGCCGTACAGGCTTGTGGAAATGGAGGCTTTCAAAAACATGATGGTGGCGGCGGTCCCACGCTACTCGGTCCCCAGTCGCCACTATTTTTCCCGGTGTGCCGTCCCAGCCCTACACCAGCACGTCTCCCGCAACATCAATCGTGCCCTCACCAACGCGGTTACTGGGAAGGTCCACTTAACCACGGACACATGGACAAGTACAGGTGGGCAGGGCAACTATATCTCCCTGACGGCACATTGAGTGAATTTGGTGGAGGCTGGGACCGAGTCAGAGCCTGGGACCGCACATGTCCTACCCACACCCAGAATAGCGGGTCCTTCTTCGGTTCTGGTATCTGCGGCGGTCTATGCCATCTCATCTAAACCTGCCCCCCCCCCTCCTCCTCCTACGCAACCTCTACCTCTCAATTAAGAAATGTGAGCAGCACGTCGCCAGCGGTCGGGGTGGCGCAGCGCGGCAGCACAGCGGTGGGCAAGCGTCAGCAGGCCGTGCTGAAACTTCTCAGCCTAGGTGACAAGAGGCACACGGCCCCCAAGCTGTTGCAAGGTCTGACAGAGCAGACCGACCTCTAGCTTTCGCTGCTAAGCCTCCAACCGGGCATGGTCGTGTGTGGCAATGGCCGCAACCTTGTGGCGGCTCTGCAGCTCGGCAGCCTCACACACGTGCCATGCCTGGCCCACGTCTTCAATCTGGTGTTCAGCGATTTCTGAAAAACTACCCGCACTTATCTGACCTGCTCGGCAAGGTGCGCCGCGTCTGCATACATTTCTGCAAGTCCACCAAGGACGCTGCCACCCTGTAGACCCTGCAACATCGGTTTAATCTGCCAGAGCACCGGCTGCTGTGCGACGTGCCCACACAGTGGAATTCTACGCTCCACATGTTGGCCAGCCTGTATGAGCAGCGTAGTGGAATACCAACTCCAACATGGGCGGCGTAGTGGTAGTCAGCCTCCCCAATTCTTTACCGAGGAGTGGGCCTGGATGGCAGACATCTGCCAGGTCCTTGGAAACTTTGAGGAGTCTACCCAGATGGTGAGGGGCGATGCTGCAATCATTAGCGTCACCTCTCCTCTGCTCTGTCTGCTGAGAAGTTTGCTGAAAAGTATAAAGGCTGACGATTTGCGGTCGGAACAGGAGACGGGGGAAGAGAGTATGTTGCTTGATAGTGTTTTGGAGAAGGAGGAGGAGGGGGAGGAGCAGGAGGAGGAGGGGGAAGAGACTGCTGGGCCCACTTCAGAGGGTACCCATGCTGCTTGCCTCCCATCTGTTTAGCGTTTATGGCCTGTGGACGAGGAGGAGGGTCCTGAAAGTGATGTTCCTAGTGAGGACAGCGATGTGTTGCGTACTGGTACCCTGGCACACATGGCTGACTTCATGTTAGGCTGCCTTTCTCGTGACACTTGCGTTAGACGCATTCTGGCCACTACGGATTACTGGGTGTACACCCTTCTCGACCCACGGTATAAGGAGAACCTTTCCACTCTCATTCCCGAAGAGGAAAGGGGTTCGAGAGTGATGCAATACCACAGGGCCCTGGTGGACAAACTGACGGTAAACTTCCCATCTGACAGCGCTAGCGGCAGAAGGCGCAGTTCCGAGGGCCAAGTAGCAGGGGAGGCGCGGAGATCAGGCAGCATATTCAGCGCAGGAAGGGGAACACTCTCCAAGGCCTTTGCCAGCTTTATGGCTCCCCAGCAAGACTGTGTTACCACTCCCCAGTCAAGGCTGAGTCGGAGGGAGCACTGTAAAAAGATGGGAAGGGAGTACATAGCCGATCACACCACCGTCCTCCGTGATGCCTCTGCTGCATACAACTATTGGGTGTCAAGCTGGACACTTGGCACGAACTTGCGTTGTATGCCCTGGAGGTGCTGGCTTCCCCTGCCGCTAGCGTCTTGTCAGAGAGGGTGTTTAGTGCAGCTGGGGGAATCATCACGGACAAGCGTACCCACCTGTCAACTGCCAGTGCCGACATGCTTACACTCATTAAGATGAACAAAGCCTGGATTTCCCCAGACTTCTCTTCTCCACCGGCGGAGAGCAGCTGAACCTAAAGATTCTTTTCGCTGCAACCGCAGATAAAAGCACTCTTCTCTATCACCAGGAAAATGGGGCATTTACCTTTGACAATCTGTCTCTGACATTACTTCTCCTCCTGCTACTCCTCCTCCAGAAACAACATGTCACCGCGCTGAACGGCCAATTTTTCTGCAGTCCAAAAGGCTCATCTACATCCACCAATGTTTTTACAATTTTTCAAAGTTTCGAAAGTATTGTGACTGTAACATGAACCAATTTTTTCAACAGGGCTGCCTACAGGCTCTGTTACAAATTAAGCAACAGTGAGCTGTATCTTTAAAAAAATGTTTATGGGTTTCATCTGCCCTCTCGGTTGATAAATTTTTCAGAGGTACACTTGTACTCTTGGTACACTAATTTTTTGGGGCCACGCCTACACTCTTATCCAACAAATTTTTCCGGCCTTCGCCTACGCTCATGGTATCCCACTGTTTCAGAGGTTGGCCTATACTATTACTACAGGAATTTTACTGAGGTATGCCTGCCTATACTTCTGCTACAAGAAAGTTACAGGAGTCTGCCTATACTGCTGCCACTTGAATTTTGCAGGGGTCTGCCTATACTGCTGCCACTTGAATGTTACAGGGGTCTGCCTATACTTCTGCCACGTAAATGTTACAGGGGTCTGCCTGTACTGCTGCCACGAGGATGTTATTAGGGTCTTCCTATACTACTGCCACTTAAATGTTAGAGGGGTCCGCCTATACTTCTGCCACATAAATGTTACAGGTGTCTTCCCATACTGCTGCCACAAGGATGTTACTGGGGTCTGCATATACTGCTGCCACAAGGATGTTACTGGGGTCTGCCTATACTTCTGCTACAGAAATGTTACTGGGATCTGTCTATACTGTTACTACAGAAATGTTATAGGGGTCTGCGTATACTTCTGCTACAAAAATGGTACTGGGGTCTGCCTATACTTCTGCTAATGAAATGTTACTGGGGTCTGTCTATACTGTTACTACAGAAATGTTACTGGGGTCCCCCTAGACTTCTGCAACATAACTGTTACTGGGGTCAGCTTATACCTTTGCTACAGGAATATTACAGGGGTCTGTGTATACTATGGGTACACTAAGTCTTCCCATCGCGGTGTTCTACCTATCTGCCCCCCCAAAAAAATCCCAAATGACTAGGGCATCGATTGTGGGCCGAGGCCAACATGTATTTTCTCTCACGTTACCGCAGCTATCCAGGGCACTGCAATGGAATTTCTTGATGTACTGTCTGTGTGTTCCTGCTAGCCACCCATGCTGTGGGTGCACATAGACTTGCCATAGCGGAGTTGTACCTGCCTGGCACTTTTGAAAAAAAACAGAATGTCTAGGGCATGGAGTGTGGGCCGCAGCCAACATGTATTTCCTCTCACGTAACCTCAGCTATCCGGGGCACTGCAATGGGATTTCTTGATGTACCGTCCGTGGGTTCCTGCCAGCCACCCATGCTGTGGGTGCACACAGACTTCCCAATTGAGGTGTTTTACCTGTCTGTCCCCAAAACACTGACAGACTTGGGTAGGGTGCAGAGTGCAGATGATTTACCCCTTGCGTTGTCGATGAGGTATCCGACACCCAAACAGAATGGGTAGTGGATGGACACATGGAGTCCCCATTGCTATCTCACTCGCAGCACCTTGGGCCATACAAGGTGTTTGCTGGGACAGAGGCTGACCCAGGGCCCGCTCACATACTTCCCACACAGAGTATTGCTGCATTGTGGAGATGTGTAGAAGTGCTGGGCTGTCACTTTCCATGGGGAAACAATGCTATCAGCACTCCCCCATGGAGAACTAATAAAAGTTAGCAACGATTTTTATGTTTTTTTTAGTTGGACTGAATTTAATGATTAGCCAGCAGTGCCTAAAAAGCAGACGATGGGCGCACATTTACACACACCGATTAATCGCTAAAACGATTGCCAATTAGCGATTTTTTTAGCGATCATCGGATAGTGTAAATGGGCCTTTAGTAAAAGCTACAAACTGTCTAGATTATCATTTTTGTTTCAGTATTAGGGCTGGCTAATCAAACTAATGCAATTCAAGCTTAATTTCTTTTCGTTAACATAGTAGGGCTAGATTACTTTACAACTGTTCAAGAGTGGCATTTGTTAATATGATTTATATTTTGTGACACTTAGAGATTCTCATGCATGAAACCCCTGACTACACTTTATAGCAAAAAGGAAATCCTGTCAGCTAGATGAAGCCTGTAAGGGACCTCCCACACCTATGAGAAATAGTGAAGTAATAGCTCTGGAAGCATTTCTGGTGGGGGTCTGGGGACTAGCAATGACTAATGACAGGGTAATAAATGCTATAGCATGTGATATGGCAAGAGCCCTTATGGCTACCTCACTGGCTCTTGATCTATTATTGTTTGATGTTTGAGGTACTGAAATAGCTTAATAGCTGCTCTAAAGAACAGGGATACAATTGATGGTATTTGATCATAGATGTGAGAAATGTTAGGTTGTGTGTTGTTTCAACCTTATTGATAATTTGGAGTCTGTTCAGGGAAATATTCAGTAAGTTAGTAGTCAGGCAAAATGAAGACCTGGTATAGTTTAATTGCCTTTCTGGTTCATGGTTCAGTGATTTTTTTGTTTTTATCTACTTTTCTGTATACATTGTAGTGTAGTGGTAAGTTGTATACTTCTTTGCTGTTGCATTCAGCGCATACCTAATCTAGAAGGTTATATAATAATTGGTTCATGGGTTCATTAATAGCCAGGCACGTAATTTTTGTTATTTAAAAGAAATCCAACTCAGATATGACTAAATGGTTGTGTCATGCTTTGTCATGCTATATCTATCCCAGTATGCAGCATATATGAATCTCCTGCCCAAAGACCCAGGGTTAGAATAGGGTCCTTAGGGATGGGCTGGGGTCACACTACGTGGGTGAACCCAAAGGACCATGGACGGTTCTTAGGAACATCTTCCTGGTTATGTAAGGAAACATGTACCCTAGTGATTAGCTCAAGTTTTTGGGATGAGAATGGAGGTCATGTTGTTTTAAGAGTCAGGGTTATGTAGCATGATGAAACGGTCGCAAGAGGGGGGACTGTTAGGGCAGTAAATATGACTCCAATTTGTATCCATAGTTAATTTTGTATGTTTCTGCCTCTGTCATATCATTGTTATTTTCCTTTCTACAGCACTATAATATTACAGGATATAGACATTAAATAATAAGCAAGGTCGGTAATCCAGGCCTAGGAGTCAGGTAGATACTTTCAAAATGTTGATATAGGGACTATTCTGACTGCCATTATGGAGTCGAGAAGCAATTTTTTCCCCCAAATCGGCTAATTGGCTTCTGCCTTATAGTTTTTTTTCTTTTCCTTCCTCTGGATTAACAGGCTGGAAACAGGCTGAATTAGATGGACATTGTCTCCCTTCAGCCTAACATACTATGTTACTCTTGTGTGACAGAGCCACAACGACATCTTTGTGGCGTTATTGCTGTTTTTTTTCTTTATTAATAAAAATTTGTGACGCCAGTTCTTCATTAGCACAAGATGTTAAATGTGTTTCAATTAAGAAATCACAAGAGCCAGGGTTTTAAACGTAATAACTTTCTTTTCTATTTCTTTGTTGATGTCAGTAGCGATCATATATCAGTGTACACATACAAGCCTTTGATTAAAAGTGGTTATTGTCTTTACATGTTAGGAGTATCATTAACAGGAATATTGTACCCAGGATTCTTCAAGGTAAAAACAGAGATGTTGCTCTGGCTAACATATACCAGTGCCGTTAGTTTTCCTTAGGCCTGTTTAATGGCTCATTAGTGGCTTTAACTGTGAGCAATATACACCTTCATTTTGGCCCAGGTTATGACGGTGGCTCTGGTGTCCGCGTTAAAACTCTGCTCTGTATCTGGAGCCCTCTTCTCACAGTAAATTAATACATTTGAGTTTCCCCTCTAGCAGGGATTCTCCTGTGACAGGTCGAAGCAAAAAAAATAAAGGTAACCAAAAACAACGGAATTGATGCAGCAGAATGTATCAGAAATAGGAGCTTGTCACCCAAGCTAGAGGATCTCACCAACTCCAGCCTCTTCTCTAGAGAACTGAATAACCAGCAAGGAGAAAAGGGAGGGGTATGAATATAAAGCTCTCCAGACCTGAGGCACATTGCTGATTTTTGTGATTTATAAAGGATTGCTATAATATTCTATGCATGTTAGAGTTATGCATATTCTTAGAGTTAATTAGGTTATCCAACTGTTCTGTAATATTTTAATACAACTTATCTAGTAACAGAAGCTTCTATTGCCAACTTTGTCTCCAGGTTCTCTCTCTCTCTCTGTGTGTCGCCTGTCCCTACCATGACAGGAGCTCCATCCATCTGTATGGGAATACAAGAAATAGCCAAGTACATTATTGAGTGAGGTAACCTGTAGTGATCATCATTACAATAAAATTTAGGACTATTATGACATGTTACTGCAGATCAAAAAACTTTTTTTGTTATATTTACATTTTCTAATAAAAAGAACAATTCTATTCCAGATTATGTTGGCTGTTTTTCTAGCAGCTCCCAGAACGTCTTTGTTCCTCAGACTATATACAAATGGATTTAACATCGGGACCACGGCCACATAAAGCATTGATAGAATTTTGTCTTTTTCCTTAGAATCCTCAGATTCAGGTTTCAAGTACATGAAGATACTTGGTCCGTAGAATAATAAGACGGTAATGATGTGTGATGAGCAGCTAGAAAAAGCCTTAAGCTGTCCACTAGAGGAACGAATCTTTACAACAGTGGAGATAATTCTTACATATGAGGTCACAATAAATATGAAAGTAATTACCACGCAGATATCCTCCATTGAAATCATAATTTTAATACTCCAGGTGTCATTAGAAGAAAGTGCCATCAATGGTATTACATCACAAAATACATGATTGATCTTGTGAGAACAGAATGATAATGCTGATATCATTAAGGTTAACATTATTGAATTCACAACACTGAAAATCATGTAGGAAGTTCCTATAATAAAACAAACTTTTCTTGTCATAATCATAGAATAATGTAGAGGAGAACAAACTGCCACATAGCGATCATAGGCCATACAAGTCAGAATGTTATTTTCAGCATTAGCACAGAAAATAAAGAAGTAAAGCTGAGTGAAGCAGCCATAGTAAGAGATTGTCTTGTCTTCTGCTAGAATGATGGACAACAACTTTGGGAGAATAGTAGACACATAGATGGCATCAACAGAAGATAAATTACACAAGAAGAAGTACATGGGAGTGTGAAGTTGGGGTACAACACAGACCAGGGCGATGATAATTAGATTTCCCACTACTGCTAGTAGATACATGAATAAAAACCCAGTAAATATAACAATTTCATTTGTTCTGGAGGTGGAGAATGGGGTCAGGGAGAATTCAGTCACTGTACTGTTTTTGCAATCATTCATCTTGAGAAGCTGTGATAAAGGAAAAGAGAGCATATTATTGTGTGTGTGGTAAGAAGCTATGCAAATAATACTTGAGTAGTGTAAGTAAAGGAACTGGAAAATCAATGCAATCGTCTTTCCCATAATGACATATGGTTGTGAAAGTTGGATGCTCAGGTAAACAGAGAGAAGAAAAATTGACACGTTTGAACTATTGTGCGGAGGAGAACTTTAACCCCTTCCCACTCCATGATGTAGCGGTACATCATGGAGCGGCGGGGTATGTATGAAGAGAGGTTGCATGGCAACCTCTCTTCATACAGTGCGGGCGTCAGCTGTTTATAACAGCTGACACCCGCAGGCAATAGCTGCTATCGGCCGTTTGACTGATCGCGGCTATTAACCATTTAAATGCGGCTGTCAATTCTGACAGCGACATTTAAATCCCGCGAACGATGTTCGGGGGTCCCGCACAGCCCCCCCGCGGTGAGATCGGGGGAGCCATGCAGGTGTCATGGCTTCCGGGGGTCTAGTGAAAGGCCCCAGGGCTGCCTTACCAGACTGCCTATCAAGCCATCCCCGTGGCATTACGTCATACTGCAGGAGCGATCAAAGCATCGCATGTTAAAGTCCCCCAGGGGGACTTCAAAGTAAAGTAGAAAATAAATCAATAAAGTTTTTTTAATTGTAAAAAAAAAAAAGTTAAAAAAGTTTAAATCACCCCCCTTTTGCCATATCTATTATTAAAAAATCTAAATTATAAAATAAAAATATTAATTTGGTATCGCTGTGTCTGTAAAATTTCAATCTATCAAAGTAGCACATTATTTTTCCAGCACGGTAAACGTCGTCCGAAAAAAAAAATAAAGAACACCAGAAATGCACTTTTTTAGCTACCCTGTCTCCCAGAAAAAACGCAATAAAAAGTGATCAAAAAGTTGAATGTACTCCAAATTGATACTTTTGGAAACTACAGGACATCCCGCAAAAAATTAGCCTTTGCTCAACTACATCGACGGAAAAATAAAAAAGTTATTACGTGCACAAATAACCGCAGAAAATAATTGAAAAAAATTAAATGTCTTTGAAAAAAAAAAATGGAAAAAGAAAAAGGGGCCACGTCATTAAGGGGTTAAAGACATCTTAGACTATCATGTCAACGAACAAGGCAGTGTTAGATCATGTCAAACAGAAAACATCACTAGAGGGAAAAATCATGAAAACGGGGGCTCCCTTTTTTTGGCCACGTGATGTGTGCTAACTCACTGGAAACAATATTATTGCTTTGCAAAGTCGGTGGAAAGAGAAGATTAGGATGACAAAGAACAAGATGGCTTGATCAGGGCCACCATAAACATGTCAATTGTGAAACTGAAAGAGGCGGTGAAAGACAGAAATGCATGGAGAACATTGATCCATAAAGTGACCGAATTATGGTTGCAATCATCATCATCTAATGTAAAATACTGTCTGATGTGGATATATACAATTAATAAAAGAAAAAAACAAATAAATAAACACAAGTTTAGTAAATTAAAAAATGTACATTAGGAAGAAGGGCCTGCCTGTGAGTGCTAGCAAAGTATGAGGGAAAGAAGTAAGAGACAGTACCGTTGTCATGTTTGCCCTTAGCGTAAGATGCACCATGCCCTGGACAAACGTAAGGTTGAGTTCACACAGATAGCACACTGTGGAACGGAGTGAAATATCATATAAACTAATTCAGAAGGATGAAGTGACAACCTCACCCTGACTCTTAGGAGAAGTGTGGCCCTACCTAAAAGAGAGATAATCACCTCATTAAAGGTGGCCCCATGTATCATGCTACGGCTACTAACTCTAGCAACTAAAAGAAGGAAAATACTAATAAACAAACAAAAGCACCACTTAGCTTTACAGCAGAATATTTACTACCATGAACACCCTCTTTCCAGAAAGACTGAGAAAATAATCAGCAAGGACCAATTGGCAATGTATTTGAACTGAGATCCATAAACACCAGGGTAAAATCCACATATGAAACAAAAGAACAAAACCAGTGACAGGGAAAACACAGAGAGAGTATAAACAAACAAAGTAACACGTAAAAAAATAACTAACCACAAAAACATAAGCATTAACCTGCCGGACAGACTAGAACAGTGCAGCCAGTCCGTCTATGCATCGAGATCAAAATGCTACAATCCTGTCACAGCCAACAGACTATGACTCCTGTAGGTGAGAGGAGAAGCTGTCTGCACAGTCGTGTAATGCTGATGGGGTTAATGTAGGCTTGAAAAGTGAAAAGAGTCTGGTGGGTTGAGTTGACAACTTTCAGAGTAACAAACAAGTCTTGCCAGACTAATCTAATTTCCTTCTATGACAGAATCACCGACTGGATTGATCAGGGAAATGCAGTAGATATAGTATATCTTGACTTGACATTAAATATGCCTGGCTGTTTTCCTTTGGCCTGGGAATCACACACAAGGGCTGGAGAAGAAATATCCGCTCTCCAGAGAACTCACAGGCCTGCTGGCAACTTCTAGATCTAGAGCTGGTAGAACTTCCTTGCTGGCTCCCACTCCCTGAGCCTCCTAAATTCCCCAGGTTGGTAACCCTGGATGCCTGGCAACTTGTGGGCAACTCTAAATCGCCAAAAGGCAAAAAGAAAAAGAACAGAGAGGCTGCTCCCATTGGTGGTATCTTACTCTTGGACTGTCTTTACTGATCACCCACTATGTTGCCCACTGAGGAAAACTCATGTTGTGAGACTTGGTTATGTTGTGGGACTTAGGGTGCGTTCACACGAGCTCATAAACGGCGCGTTCTTGCGACCAAACGTATATACGTGACCATCTGTGCCGATGGTTTCGAATGTATTCGTTCACATGGGCGATTTTACGGCGCGTAAAAACGTCAACCCGCAGAAAACCGAACATACGCGACCGAAATACGTGCCGACGTATATTCGATGGCCGAAAAGATCGTTTGAAAAGTAGGAAAAAACGAAAATACGCTTTCTAGCTCTGGTCGTGATCGGTGAAAAACGTTCTTTCCGGCGATTATACGCTGCGCACGTGCGAACGTAAATACGCCTACACTCGTGTGAACGCACCCTTAGGCCTTAGTCACACGGGCGTTTTTTCGTGCGATTTGCGGATCGCATGACGGATGCGCATCCGCAAATCGCTTGACCGGGGCCAAATAAAATCGCCCGAAAAATCTGCTCCTAGCCGCGTTTCATTAGAAACGGGCTGGAGCTGTCCAGCGCATTGAATTCAATGGAGCCGGCAATACAGCCGCCTCCATTGAAAGCAATGCGCTGCGGGCGAGCGCAGGAGGAATTGTCGGGAAGGGCTTAAATATATAAGCCCTTCCCTGCAATTCCTCCAGAAAAGTGTAAAAATAAAAAAAAATCTATATACTCACCTTGTCCCGGCAGACGGAGTTCAGAGCGCCGGCCTGCAGTGGGTGTGAAGGGGGTGTGAGTCAGACTTGCCCCTGATTGGCTCAGTGGGTGTGAAGGGGGTGTGAGTCAGCCTTGCCTCTGATTGGCTCAGCGCTGAGCCAATCAGGGGCAAGTCTGACTCACACCCCCTTCACACCCACTGCAGGCCGGCCGCTCTGAACTCCGTCTGCCGGGACAAGGTAAGTATATATATATATTTTTTATTTTAACACATTTCTGGATGAATTGCAGGGAAGGGCTTATATATTTAAGCCCTTCCCGACAATTCATCCCCCGCACGCCGGCAGCCCATTGCTTTCAATGGAGCTGGCTGTATTGCCGGCTCCATTGAATTCAATGGGCAAACATCGTTCTTCTCTGCCACAGCTGTTACAGCTGTTGCAGAGAAGAATGATTTGTCTACTATATGTTCTCAATGGGGTCGGCGCTGCTGCCGCCGGCCCCATTGAGCGCATATAGAGAAGAGAACAGGAATCACAGATCGCAGATAGGTGCGATCTGCGATTTCTGTTCTATAATTTATCGGACGAGCGCATAAAAAGCGCTCATGTGTCCAATACCATTGCAAAGCAATGGTTTTATAAAATCGCCGGACGCATGTGCATGCGCAAGTCGCGCGACAAAACGCCCGTCTGACTAAGGCCTTACTGTTATACAAATTTCAAGGGATCAACAGCCCAAGGTGGATGGTCCCAGCTAAAGTGGACTAAACGTGTTTATTACCCTGCCGTCCACCCATCTCGCACCTGAGAAAAAATTTGCTTGACCCCTCTGTTGTTGCATTGTTTAAATGCTATTTATAAGTTTGATATCATTGCTTTTTCTCTCCTTTAGGGCTCAGTCAGATGTCCGTTTTTATGTGTGAATTTTTGTGTGCAGAACGCAAATGCACAAAAATTCAAGTGACCAAAGCGGGCAACACACTGAAAAAAATGCACAAAAAGTGTGCTGCCCGCTTGGAAGTGAAACCCCAGGATGCTGTCACATCCAGGGGTTTCACTTTTGGTCAATGGGGCTGTCGGCAGCAGCGGCGTCCCCACTGACATACAGAGAAGATTGCAATCCTCTGAAGAAATCCTTTGCCACAGCTGTCACAGCTGTGCAGAGGACCGCAATGCTATCCCTATTGAACTCAATGAAGCTGGCGCTACAGCCAGCTCCATTGAAACCAATGGGCTGCTCGCAAGCCCTGCAGTGATTTTCGGGGAAGGGCTTTAAATATAAGCCCTTCCCTGAAAATCATCCCTAGATTGTGTGAAAAATAAAAACAATATATACTCACCTCTCCGCAGCTGCCAGGACTCAGGCGCATCCAGCCGCGTCTTCTCCTGAACTGCTGTAAAGTGCTTTCAGCAGGCGGGCATTTAAAATCCGAGCACTGTGACCAATCAGACGCAGCTCTCAGTTGTCAGTCATGAAGATGACCACTTCTATATGCTGTATTAACCCTTTCCAATCCAATTTCCCTGCTAGTCACACACTGCCCAACTCTTATTTATTTTGGCAGGAGAAGTGCGTTGTGGATTCCTTGGAGTTACTCAACAGAAACACATAATAATGAACTGTCATGGTGACTTGCTTAACAATTTTCAATTCAGTTTTGGACCTTGTCCAACATTAAGATTACCTTGCGTACCTCCGATGTCGTACAAGGCCCGACACATATTTTTAACAATATGCAGGACAGTGCTCCGATATCGAAGGCTGCTCTGCATCTGTATGCTACAGTATGCTAGACAGCACTCCAATGTCAGAGGTTGTTCTGCATATTTATGTTACAGTATAGAGTACAATGCTGCTTGCATGATCTGTGACAGAATAAAAGTAGAGATAAAAGTTGAGGAACTTTATTTGTGTTCTCTCTGGTTGTCAGAATGCTAATGCCACTTCTCTGATTTGGACCTTAAAACATAACTTTTAATAGTATTAAGATTTAAAAACTTGTAGACACACATATAATACAAAAAAGAAGGGGGGGGGTTGTTCTAGATATCAATTATAGAACAAAGGACATAGAACTTATCAGAGAAAGGGAGGAGGAGTATTCCCTGTGATCCACCTCACTTATATACGGGAGTGGAATTAGTTAGTTTCTGTATGGACCAATTATGCACTATCCAAAATCAATCTCACTGTAAAGGGTGTCACCAAAAAGGTTGGCCCGGGGTCCACTTTTGATTATGGTCAGTATATGTATTGACTGGTTGTATACTGACCCAAATTATTCTGACTATGGTAAGTACTAGAGTTGAGTGAGCATACTCGCTAAGGGCAATTACTTGATCGAGCATTGCCGTTAGCGAGTACCTGCCCGCTTGGAAGAAAAGGTTCGGCTGCCGGCGGGGGAGAGCAGGGAGGAATGGAGGGGAGATCTCTCTCCCTCTTTCCCCCCCGCTCCCCCTGCTCACTGCCACAACTCACCTCTCACCCGCGCCGGCAGCCGAACCTTTTCTTCCGAGCTGGCAGGTACTCGCTAAGGATCGATCGAGCAATTGTCCTTAGCGAGTATGCTCGCTCATCTCTAGTAAGTACCATTAAAAGTTAGCCCAAGGTGAAAAAGAGGGGAAAAGACCATGAATACTTGATCTCAAGAACTGATACCACGAGCCTACCACTAAGGCTGTTGGTCTGTTGCTCCTCTCTCTACCCTTACCCTGTACTTAACATTGTCAGACTAATTTGGGTCAGTATACAACCAGTCAATACATATACTGACTATATTTACTCACATAAATAAGTGAGAAGTGATCAAAAGTGGACCCCAGGCCAACCTTTTTGGTGGCACCCTTTACGGTGAGATCGATTTTGGATAGTGCATAATTTTTCCTTCAAAAACTAACTAATTCCACTCACATATATAAGTGAGAGGGATCACAGGAAATACTCCTCCTCCCTTTCTCTGATAAGTTCTATGTCCTTTGTTCTATAATTGATATCTAGAACAACCCCCCCCTTCTTTTTTGTATTACATGTGTGTATACAAGTTTTTAAATCTTAATACTATTAAAAGTTATGTTTTAAGGTCCAAATCAGTGAAGTGGTTCTAATAACAATTTTAGACTATTCTTGCCTCAGTGAAAAGTTTTTCAGACTGCTAATGCCATTTTTGGCATGGCTGCTGGTTCAGAGATAGTATCTTCTAACTTCCTGCAAATAATTATACATAAAAAGATGTACATTCGGTATTTGATCCCTGTGCAGCAAGATAGTTTCATGGAATATAAAGTGTTAAGTTTCAGAATGCAATAAGTGTATGTTTCTTATCTTGCATTGAACTATTGGCCCTTAAATAGAAGATTAAAACCTATGCTTTGTAGTGCCGATAACTAGGATTCTAAGATGAGGAGTTAACAGACAAATTAAATAAGGCTAAGCTATGTTAACAGAGAAGATACACAACTAGAGGAGAAATAGTGTCTAGAGCAATAACAATTTCCTGACTATTGATTTCCATGTCTGAGATGAGTCTTAAGAGCTTTGAGAATATTTGGTAGATGTCAATAAGTCTTATGATCAATAAGCATTTTCACCTTTTAACAGTAAACTATGTAACACTAATCTTTGTGCCAAGTAACTTTTGTATACGCCCTCTTCTTTTTGTATAAAAGTTTGCAATGTTGATAATAAAGTAGAATTTCATTGAGATTCTCACTGGAGAAGTGTCTTGACATAACACAGAGGGATTTCATGCTATTGATAGATAATTGCTAGCAAATCTTCTCATCATGGGCTTCTATATCTACCAATTTGGCACCTGGCAACGAGGTCATCAGATCGGTACTGGTGTGGTACGATAACAGTAGCAAATTGTATGTTCTCCATTCTAAAATAGTTAAAGGCATTGTTACATGAAGATTACCACTTCTATATGCTCTATTAATTCTTTCCAATCCAATTTTCTTGGAGCGCTGTCCTGCATACTGTTACATACATATGCAGAACTGCCTCCTACATCGGAGTTCTGTTCTACATACTGTTAGAAACATGTGTCGGACCTCGCTTGACATGGAAGCTATGCAGGGGGATAGTAAGGTCGAAAGAGGTCTGACACTGGATTGGAAAGGGTTAAGACATATGGATATCAGAAAAGGGAGTCCAAGGATGCTTCCACATGGTGGAATCCAATGCTGACTTTTCTTAGTGATTGGTTTTTCGGAGGTGAAATCTGCATGGAAATTTCTGCTGTCAGTAAATCCCCTAAGGCATGTGGATAAGATGTAATGGGTAGAGGCAATGACTTAGGAAGACACAGAGGAGGCTGAGGGGTGTGAGGGGTATGATGCCATACAAACCTTAGGGTCCATTTAGACGGGACGAATGTCAGGCAAAGGACGCCCAATACTTTTCTCTGTATGTCCTCACTCCCGTGCTGCTGCATAGAAACTAGTAGTGCTGGCTCGCTCACAAAGCAGCCAGCAGGGGGGCGAGGAGGCTGTAGGAGATTTCTCTCCTCACGCTCCCCCGCCACCTCTACATTGACTTTTAGTTCTGAACGACCCCTATTTACACTGAACGATGAGCGATCGGCTCATTATCCATCATTTATGCTGCATGCATGCTAATGCAATCCTATAGCAGCGGACCCGTCGGAAATTCTGCGGGGAAATACCACTGTGGAATTTCCGCCAGTGTGCATTCAGCCTAAGTAGCCTTCAAAGCTTGCAAATCTAATTTCACTGGTTGGCTAATAAATGTATCAAATCTATAATACTTTTGCCTTTTTTATACCAGAGTATTTATCATTACATAGAGTTTTCTGGCTAACATGTTACCACACTATTTTTGCTCTACATAATGCTATATTTGTGACATGCCCTCACAACTATTCTATATATTTTGCTTAACTTGAAATACAGATAAATGGTAATGCTCCCTCTTGTGGCTCTGATTACTGTTCCCTGTCCTCTTACTTTGATGCAAAAGCATTAAAGTTGAAATTTGTATTGTGCTGCTAAGGCTATATTTGCATGCTGCATATTTGTTAAATGACGCTTTGTGGCGGTCCCTTTCATCTAAATAGGGCTAATAAAAATCCATGCACATGATGCAAAAAAATTACTATTCAATTGTGCAGGATGATTTTCAGTTGCAGAAACTTCTAAAACAAATCTACCAGTAAAGCTCATCCTAAATGTTCTCATTCTACAAGTTTTTTCTACACAATTTTTATCACTAATTAGTTTAATTAGAAAATCTAAATTGTAATAGTTTAACTCAAAGTATACAGCAGTAAAATTAGATGAATGAAACTTACTGTACAAACTGATAGATTTCAGTTGGTAAATCAAGAGGAAATACCTCATACAGTGTGAGCAGGATATATACAAAGGATTATTCATGCTTTACTCGGGTTTTAAATATATCCGAATGCCTTAGAGACAGAAAGATTATTTTACCCTTGTGATTTATTAGTATTTTGTCAAAATATTCAACAGGGAAATTATTTTCTCTAGTATAGGATATATTCATTATTTCAATAATAAGAGTCAGTGCCTCCATGCAGAATTTTAATTCATGTATTGAAGGATTACTTTTGTAATGACCCTCATTATATTCAGATAAGAAGTCCAAATTTACAATTAACCTATATGCATGGACTAACATACCATTAATGCAGCCCTGGGCAGCTAAAATGGCATGCTTGGAGCCCAGCCCTGGTTGGTGGTATGTCATTTGCTTCTGGGTAGTGAACCCCTGTACAGAGATTACCTCTCCAGATAAAATAGAACTTGTGAATAATTGGCACTAGGATCATGAGAAGGGCATGAAGGGGAAAATAAATGGAAGGCTATCCTGTTGTGGGTGGCAACTCCCTAAACTACAATGTACTGAAAATTTTGATGTCTGCTATTGGATCCCATCTCTTTTACATATCCCACAGTCATTTTTCAGGACCTTTTTCCCTTGAAATTCTCAATGGGTCAGGGTACTTTGCGTGCTCTATGACATACGTATAAGTTGGTTTGATTGAGTGAGAGGTCAGTGATAGTCAGCAGGGATATGCCTGTCTAAACGCTCTGCACGAGCATTAACGAACCGTAGCAGTGATCGCATGCAGTCGTTAAGCCGACAGTCTTCCCATCTACATCCAGCATTAGAAATCTAGTTGGAGATCCTATCAGTGATGAATAGGCTTTCTTGTGTGAGTGTGCAAACATTAATGACTATCAATTACTGGTAAAACCACCCACTGTACTCTGAAGTGATGGCTAAAATGTTTCAATCTTTTCACCTCTTCTTGGTCAAGGACCGGATCTAGCAGCAGAAACTAACTTTGGGAATGGAGCCGGAGTTGCGTCTGCTGTGGAAAACTGCGTTACCACTGTATCAGCAGATATTGAGTTCAGGCGAGCATTCAAATTGTACAAGTATGACAAGATTTGTTCTTGGCAACCATGCTGGGGAACTAATTCTTGAAACAAATCTAAGATTTGCCCACAGGTGGGGTCAGCAGAATCCATGGCCTCAGTTAGGGACTATGAGTGGAGACCACTGTACTAACCAGCCAGCCTGGCTTTTGGACCAGACCTAGTGTGGTTGGAAGCTGACCCCAGTGGGATGATATACTGAATACAAAATGCACAAAACACAGAACAGGACTGACTTACCACAGAAATGGGAATGATGCAAAGACTGGAAGGAAATGGACAAACGCACACAGGCTAAAGCACAAGGCAAAGAACATCCAGAATAAGCAGGTACAGGATCAAACAGGCAAAACAGTCCTGAGACAGGCAACCTAGATGTGCTGGGTGTCTGGGACAAACACAAAACAATGTGAGGCAAAGAGGGAGAATTCCCAGCTTAGCTAAATAGGGAGGTAATTACCAATTAAGCTTTAGCTGGGCTGTGAGCACTGAGCAGCATTAACTAGTGTAGTGCTGATAGAAAATGGAAGTAAAGAGTACATTCATATATAATGAGCTCACTGATGCCAAAGTCTGCCTAGAATAGGAAGAGGGTGGCTGAGATGGGTAGTAGATTGCAAGGAAAGGAGACAACCTTAGTGTATACCTAGCTAAACAAACAATTATCAAAAAATTGCCAGATTTAAAAGAATAGGCTTCCTCCTTGCCATGCTTTGCTTCATCGGCTTAAAGGATGCTGCTCTTTCATGGTTTTCCTCCTATTTTTTTGACCACTCTTTCAGCGTCTCCTTCCCTGGCTCTACCTTCTCTCCACTCCCTCTTGTGGTTGGGATCCCCCAGGGCTCAGTCCTCGGTCCCCCTGTCTTCTCTATCTACACAGCCCCAATCGAACAAGCCATCAGCAAATTTGGCCTCCAATACCATCTCTATGCTAATAACACCCAGTTATATTCCTCTTCCGGCAACAACTCAGCACAATTTCTCCAAAATATATCAAACTTAACCTCTCGTCTTTCCACCTTTCAACCGACCTCGCCCCAACAACCCCATATCAGTGTCTGCCACCATCATGTATCAGTGTCTGGCAGCAATTGAAAGGGACCTCCAGGGTCATCTGGTCCAACCCTGTGCTCCATGCAGGATTCAATAAATCATCCCAGATAGATATTTTTATAGTCTTTGTTTGAACACTTCCATTGAAGGAGAACTCACCACCTCCTATAGTAATCTGTTCCACTCATTGATCACCATCACTGTCAGAAAGTTTTTTTCTAATATCTAATTTGTATCTTCAAATATTTGTAGACAGCTATTAATTCTCCTATCAGCCTTCTTTTCTTTGCAAGCGAAAGAGCTCCAGATCCTTTAACCGTTCTCCATAGGACATGAATTGCAGATCGTTCACTATCTTTGTAACTTTTCTCTGAACTTGCTCCAGTTTGTCTATCTCTTTTTTTAAAGTGGGGTACCCAGAACTGGACACGGTATTCTAGATGAGGCCTAACTAAGGAAGAGTAGATGGGGATAATTACCTCACAGGATCTAGACTATATGCTTCTTTTAATACATCCTAGAATTGTGTTTGCCTTTTTGGCTGCTGCATCACATTGTTGACTCATGTTCAGTCTATGATGTATTAGTATACCCAAGTTTTTTTTCACATGTGTTGCTGCTTAGCCTAATTCCTCCCATTCTGTATGTGCTTTTTTCATTTTTCTTGCCCAGATGTAGGACTTTGCATTTCTCCTTGTTAAATACCATTTGGTTAGTCGACACTCACTATTTAAGCTTTTCTAGATCTTTTTGAATGCTCTCTCTCTCTTTCCTAGTGTTAGCTATTCCTCCTAGCTTTGTGTCCTCGGCAAATTTGATCAGTTTCCCATCAATTGCCTCCTTCAGATCATTTATAAAAATGTAGCAAAACACTGGACCTAGGACAAAGCCTTGTGGTACCCCACTCGATACATTTATTCCACTTGGACGTGCAGCCATTTATGGCAACTCTTTAAGTACGATCACTCAGCCAGTTGTGAATCCACCTAACAGTTGCCTTGTCAATCCCGTATTTGGTCATTTTTTCAATAAGTATGCTATGAGATACTTTATCAAATGTTTTACTAAGGTCAAGATATACTATATCCACCACATTTTCCTGATCAACCCAGTCGGTGATTCTGTCAATTTACTTTCACTATTAGGACGTAAAGAATGGTTGTGGCAAATTTCATGTTCGTGCGATACATATGTGTGTTATGAGTTACATTACATTGGGTGTCACTTACTTTCTCACTTAGCATTGAATAATCAAGTTGCAACCCCTTTACTTTTCCCATTTACGACTTAAAGAATGGTTGTGGCAAATTTCAAGTTTGTACGGCACAGAGAAGTTACACAACATACAGGGTCACCTAATTCTGCACTTATAATTGAATAATTAAGTTGTGACTCCTTAATTTTTCCTATGTAGGACCTAAAGAAAGGGCGTGCCAAATTTCAAGTTTGTACGACACAAGGAAGTTAGAGAATTATATTAGGTACCCTACATAGGGGTGCACTTACCTTTGCACTTAGCAATAAATAATCAAAATGTGACTACTTTTCCTATGTAGGACCTAAAGAATGCTTGTGTCAAATTTCACGCTTGTACAAAACTGAGTAGTTACATAACATAGGGGGTCTCTTACTTTTGCACTTAGCATTGAATAATCGAGTTGTGACCACTTTAGTTTTCCTATTTAGGACCGAAAAAATAGTCGTGCAAAATTTCAAGTTTGTATGACACCGGGAAGATACATTACATAGGGGTGCACTTACTTTTGCACTTAGCATTAAATAATCAAGTTGTGACTTTTTACTTTTCTTATTTAGGACATAAAGAATGATCGTGCCAAATTTTAAGTTTCTACGACACGGGGAGAGAGGCTGTCATATATTACTGCATTATATGTATTTCTCTATGGATTCTTGCATGCTACTTCCCATTGGCTGCAGAGATCAGGTGGGATGTTTGTAGAGCTGGTGATGAAAGTGCATAGTCTCGGTTTGCTATAGATAGCCATGTACTGTAATCTAATGCTCTATGGCAGTCTCATGAAAATAAATGGAGCAGCAGCCATTAGTCTATTTATATGGGGGAAAGCAAATTCAGTCAGCGCTCTCTTTTAAGACAAAATCAAGCAAATCAAAAATTATATAGCCAGTCTACCACTAGAAGAGTATGAAGAATGGGAACACAGCCAGCCAATCAAGGACCAGTGCAGAGAGACATTTTTGTCAGACCTCAGGTAATTAGGTGAGATGTGTTCGACAAGAAGTCCTACAATATTTGCAAAAATTAAAATCCAATTATTTATTTGCAAACGTAAAGCAGTTTACCTACTTGTTTCAAACTATTAACTACGAACTAAGATTAGTTAACTCTGATCAGGGCAGTTTCTAATGGCTATCAGCCCGCTCCAATCACCAGTCGATACTAGAGATGAGCGAGCACCAAAATGCTCGGGTGCTCGTTGCTCGAGTCAAACTTTTCACGATGCTCGAGAGCTCGTTTCCAGTAACGAACCCCATTGAAGTCAAGGGTAGACTTGAGCATTTTTGTATATGACAGATGCTCCGCATAGGTCTTCACTTGTGAAACTCTGGAGAACATCCGAAAGTCATGGAAACACCACAGAAACGGATAGGGAAGGGCAGGGGCAGCATGCAGGGCTGCATCTCAGGCTCCCAGGTCCCACTATTAAGCCACAATAGGGGCAAGAGTCTGCCCCCCCCTAACAATTTTTACTTCGGACAAACCCTCATTAGCAAGGCACGCCTTAGCTAAGCACCACATTACCTGCAACCAAGCACAATCACTGCCTGCGGGTCACACCGTTACCTCTTCTCCTGGGTTACATGCTGCCCAACTCCCACGACCCTGCATCCACAGCGCACACAAAAGTTTCCCTGCGCAGCCTTCAGCTGCCTTCATGCCAAATGCTCGCTTCATAGCTACACCACCCTCATGTCTATTTCTAAGTGCATCAGCAATGAGGAGGAACTAGAGGCACACACTGCAGAGGGTTGGCAGGGCCAGGCAGCGACCCTCTTTGAAAGAGGGGGGGGGGGTGATAGCCCACAATGCTGTTGAGAATCGATGAAAAATTGACGTACGCTCATCATTCCAATCCCGTGCCACCTCCGTCGCAAAATTGCCACGAGCTGCAAACATGGCTATAAAGGTTGCCAGCCCAGCACTTGTACACATCCACAATGCAGCAATACTCTGTGAGGGAAGTACGTGAGCGGGCCCAGGGTCAGGCTCGGTCCCAGCCTCCATCTTGTGTGACCCAAGGTGCCGTGAGTTACATAGCAATGGGAAATCCATGTGTCCACACACAATTCATTCTGTGTAGGTGTTAGATAACTCAACACCGCAATGGAAAGTCTTTGAGTTCCTTGGGCTTGCCTATGCTGTCGGTGCACAAAGATGGTATTACACAAGAAGAAATCAGAGCGCCCAAAGATGGCAGACTTTCACCCTGCCAAGGACCTCTGCCCACACTTCTATCCCAGTCAGTCAGTGTATTTGTGCAAGACAGGTAAAGTAACGCAATGGGAACTCATTGTGCACTCACAGCATAGGCTAGCCCAAGAAACTCAAGCATGGTATTACACATGAGGAAATCAGAGTGCCCAAACATGGCAGAGTTTCACCCTGCTAGGGGCCTCGGCCTACTTTTCTGCCCTAGGCAGTCATTGGGTTTGTGTCAGACAGGTAAAACACCGCAATAGGAAGTCTTTGTGCACCCACAGCATAGGCGAGCCCCAGGAACTTAAACATGGTATTACACAAAGAAATCACAGTGCCCCAACATGGCAAAGTTGTACCCCGCCAAGGACCTCAGTCCACACCCTCAGCAATTGTGGGCATAAAGCGGACTTCGATGCTAGTACAGCTGTGAACGTCTCATTTTATTATTTGCAGTTGCTTTCACCACTCCAAAGACTGGATTAACCAGGAACAAGTTCCACAGGCCTAACCTGGCACAGTTGCATTTCCCCCAGGACCTCGGCCTCTGCACACACCCTCAGCAATCACGGGCATCAAGCGGACTCGGATGCTAGTACAGCTGTGAAAGTCTCATGAATGCAGTAACGCTCCTCTTCTTTGGCCCAAACGAGTTTCTCAGATAACTGTGGTAACACGAGAGAAAATACATGATGCCCAGTGCTGATCCCCTGACCCCAAGCAGGAGGAGGAGGTGGCTTTAGAAGGCCAAGAAAAAATGACCAGGACTCGCAGTAGCCTGTGTGGGAATTATGTGAGCGGGCCCTTGGTCAGGCTCGGTCCCAGCAAACAACTTGTGTGACCCATGGTGCCGCGAGTGACATAGCAATGGGAAAATCCATGTGCCTACACACTATTCATTCTGTGTAGGTGTTGGATAGCTTAATTGACACCGCAAGGGGAAAGCCATCTGCACTCTGCACCCTACATAAGTCAGTCAGTGTCTTTTTGCCAGACAGGTAAAACACAGCTATGGGAAGTCTGTGTGTACCCACAGCATAGGCGAGTCCAAGGAACCTAAAGACACTATAAAAACCTGAAAAAATCACAGTGCCCAAACATGGCAGACTTTCACTGCGCCGAGGACATAGGCCTCTGCCCACACCCTTAGCAATCACGGGCATAGAGTGGACTCCGATGCTAGTACCGCTGTGAACGTCTCATTAATGCAGTAATGCTCGTCTTCTTTGGCCCAAACGAGTTTCTCAGATAACTGTGGTAACACGAGAGAAAATACATGAAGCCCAGTGCTGATCCCCTGACCCAAGCAGGAGTAGGAGGTGGCCTTAGAAAGCCAAGAAAGCCTTAGAAAGCCAAGAAAATTAACCAGGACCAGCAGTAGCCTGTAAAAGTATAGGCAAACCCTGTAACATTTCTGTAGCAGAAGTATAGGAAGACCCCAGTAACATTTCTGTAACAGAAGTATAGGCAGACCCCTGTAACTTTTCTGTAGCAGAAGTATAGGCAGACCCCAGTACCATTTCTGTAGTAGACGTATGGGCAGACCGCAGTAAATTTTCTGTAGCAGAAGTATAGGCAGACCCCTGTAACCTTTCTGCAGCAGCAGTATATGCAGACCCCTGTAACATTTCTGTAGCAGAAGTATAGGCAGACCACAGTACCATTTCTGTAGTAGAAGTATTGGCCGACCCCTGTAACATTTCAGTAGTAACAGTATAGGCAGACCCCAGTAACATTTCTGTAGCAGAAGTATAGGCAGACCCCAGTACCATTTCTGTAGTAGAAGTATAGGCAGACCCCAGTAACATTTCTGTAGCAGCAGTATAGGCAGACTCCTGTAACATTTCTGTAGCAGCAGTATGGGCAGCCCCGTGTAACATTTCTGTAGCAGCATAGGCAGACCACAGCACCATTTCTGCAGTAGAAGTATAGGCAGACCCCTGTAACATTTCTGTAGCAGAAGTATAGGCAGACCCCTGTAACATTTCTGTAGCAGAAGTATAGGCAGACCCCTGTAACATTTCTGTAGCAAGAGTATAGACGAACCCCAGAAACATTGGTGTACCATTAGTGTAGACGAAGTCCGGAATTAGTTAGATAACAGTATAGGCGAGGGCCAGAAAAATTAGTGTACCAAGAGTACAAGTGTACCTCTGAAAAATTTATCAACCAAGAGGGCAGGTAAAACCCAGAAATATTTTTTTTAAAGATACAGCACGCTGTTGCTTAATTTGCAACACAGCCTGGAGGCAGCTCAGTGAAAAAAATTGGGTTTCTAGTAAAGTATCAATACTTTTGAAACTGAAAAATTGTAAAAAAAAAATGAAGCAGAGCCTTTTGGGCTGCAGAAAAATTGGCAGTTTAGCGTGATGACATGTTGTTTCAGGAGGAGGAGGACTAATATCCGAGAGTGATTGACAAAGGTAATTCCCTCTTTTTTTTCGATGATAGAGAATGCTTATTTAACCGGTTGCAGCGAAAAGAATCTTTAGGTACTACAGCTTTCCGCCTGTGGAGAAGAGAAGTCTGTGGAAATCCAGGCTTTGTTCATCTTTATGAGTGTAAGCATGTTGGCACTGGCAGTTGACAGTCAGGTACGCTTGTCCGTGATGATTCCCCCAGCTGCATTAAACACTCTCTCTGACAAGATGCTAGCGGCAGGACAAGCAAGCACCTCCAGGGCATACAGCGCAAGTTCGTGCCACGTGTGCATCTTTGACACCCAATAGTTGCATGGAGCAGAGGCATCACGGATGACGGTGGTATGATCGGCTATGTACTCCCTCACCATCTTTTTACAGTGCTCCCTCTGTCTCAGCCTTGACTGGGGAGCGGTGACACAGTCTTGCTGGGAGCTATAAAGCTGGCAAAAGCCTTGGAGAGTGTTCCCCTGCCTGTGCTGAACATGCCTGATCTCCGTGCCTCCCCTGCTACTTGGCCCTCGGAACTGCGCCTTCTGTCGCTAGCGCTGTCAGATGGGAAGTTTACCATCAGTTTGTCCACCAGGGCCCTGTGGTATTGCATCACTCTCGTACCCCTTTCCTCTTCAGGAATGAGAGTGGAAAGGTTCTCCTTATACCATGGGTCGAGAAGGGGGTACACCCAGTAATCCGTAGTGGCCAGAAAGCGTCTAACGCAAGGGTCACGAGAAAGGCAGCCTAACATGAAGTCAGCGATGTGTGCCAGGGTACCAGTACGCAACACATCACTGTCCTCACTAGGAAGATCACTTTCCAGATCCTCCTCCTCGTCCACAGGCCATACACGCTGAACAGATGGGAGGCAAGCAGCATGGGGACCCTCTGCATTGGGCCCAGCTGTCTCTTCCCCCTCCTCCTCCTGCTCCACCCCCTTCTCCTCCAAATTGCGCTGAGATATAGACATGAGGGTGCTCTTACTATCAAGCGACATACTCTCTTCCCCCATCTCCTGTTCCGACCGCAACGTGTCAGCCTTTATGCTTTGCAGCAAACTTCTCAGCAGGCATAGCAGAGGAATGGTGACGCTAATGATTGCAGCATCGCCACTCACCATCTGGGTAGACTCCTCAAAGTTTCCGAGGACCTGGCAGATGTCTGCCATCCAGGCCCACTCCTTGGTAAAGAATTGGGGAGGCTGACTCCCACTACACCACCCATGTTGGAGTTGGTATTCCACTATTGCTCTACCGGTCGGCTGAATGCTTCAGCTACGAATAATGGAATAGGACCCCGTTGTATTTTGTTGGTTTTCGGAACTGGGGCCATGATTAAGAGGGACAGCCGGGGGCATTCGGATTGTGTCGGTAGAGGTGAAATTCTTGGACCGGCTCAAGACGGACCAAAGCGAAAGCATTTGCCAAGAATGTTTTCATTGTTGGAGGAGGAGGAGGGGGAGGGTTTAGAGGAGGTGGCATAGACCGCCGCAGATACCAGAACCGAGGAAGCACCCACAATTCTGGGTGTGGGTAGGATGTGTGCGGTCCTAGGCTCTGATTCGGTCCCTGCCTCCACGAAATTCACCCAATGTGCCGTCAGGGAGATATAGTGGCCCTGCCCGCCAGTACTTGTCCACGTGTCCGTGGTTAAGTGGACCTTCCCAGTAACCACTTTGGTGAGGGCACGATTAGTGTCGCGGGAGACGTGCTGGTGTAGGGCTGGGACAGCACACCGGGAAAGATAGTGGCGACTGGGGACCAAGTAGCGTGGGACCGCCGCCGCCATCATGAAAGCCATTTTGAAAGCCTCTGTTTCCACAAGCCTGTACTGCAGCATCTCCAGGCTGATCAATCTCGCAATGTACACGTTTAATGCTTGAGCGTGCGGGTGCGTGGCGGCGTATTTGCGCTTGCGCTCCAACGCTTGCGCTAGCGACAGCTGGTCGCTCCGCTGAGAGACATTGCTGGATGGGGCCGAGGACAGCGGGGTCTGCCTGCTCCTCAGAATGTGTCATTTTCATGGAGTGCAGAGGCTGGGAGGAAGGAGGAGCCACAGCCAGAGGATTCAGAGTTGCAGCAGTGGACGGCGTAAAAGTCTGGGTGGTCGATATATCGCTGGATGCATTTTCTGCTATCAACGACAGGACCTGCTCACACTGCTCCTTTTGTAATAAAGGTCTACCACGTGGACCCCAAAATTGTAATATGAAGCTGGGGACCCCAGAAACTTGCCTCTCTCCTAATCCCGCAGCAGCCGGCTGCGATTCACCTGGACCAGGAACTCAACCTGTGCCCACACCCTCACTTGGACCACCGCATCCTCGCCCGCGTCCTCGGCCACATCCTCTAGGCCTACCCCTCCCCCTCAGCATGGTGTATTTCGAATACAGCAGACACAGAGCGGTGAAAACAATCAGGCAATTATTGGCCTGCACGTGGAGGCTCACAGCGGTTATGTTACGCACACTGTAGGCCCAAAAAATTATACGTTGGCCTGCAGCAAGGCCTAGCTGGCTAATAGTGAGCCACTACAACTCCCAGCAGCTACGCAGAAAACTGCACATGGTCACAGGTAGCCCTAAGGAGGATTTTTTTCAGCTTTTCTTTTTGAAAGAAAAAGCCAACAGCCTAGATAGCGTGTACATGTCTTTCCCTCTATCAGCGGCTGTGGCCGTACGCTGTGCGGGAAGTTGACGGGACGCACAGAGCGGTGTAAAAAATTAGGCAATTATTGGCCTGCACTTGGATGCTGACAGCGGTACTGTTACGCACACTGTAGGCCGAAAAAATTATACGCTTGCCTACAGAAAGGCCAAGCTGGCTAATAGTGAGCCACTACAACTCACAGCAGCCAGAACAGTAATGCACACGGTCACAGGTAGCCCTAAGGAGGATTTTTTAAAAACTTTATTTTTAATAAACCAGCAGCCTAGATAGCGTGTACATGTCTTTCCCTCTATCAGCGGCGGTGGCCGTACGCTGTGCGGGAAGTTGACGGGGCGCACAGAGCGGTGTAAAAAATTAAGCAATTATTGGCCTGCTCTGGGAGGCTGACAGCGGTACTGTAACGCACACTGTAGGCCGAAAAAATTATACGCTTGCCTGCAGAAAGACCAATTTGGCTAATAGTGAGCCACTACAACTCACAGCATCCAGAACAGTAATGCACACAGTCACAGATAGCCCTAAGCAGGAGCTTTTTTGGGGTACTTGTTGACAGGATTCTACACTAGCACTGTCCCTGCCTCACCATTACTGCCCCTATACTCTGCATAATTGGCTGCAGAGTGAGAACACAATAGTCTGCAGAGCCCAAGATGAAAAAAAAAAAATTGGTGCAAAACTGCTCCTAGCAGCCACAACAGTAATGCACACGGTAAAATGTGGCCCTAAGAAGGAACGTTGGGGTTCTTGCAGACACAAACAGTAGCCTAACACTCTCCCTATAGCACCAGCAGTACTCTCACTAATCTCTGCCAGCGTGTGTCTGAGGTGAACAGCGGGCGGGACTGCCTTATACGCTCGGCGGTCACTTGATCTCGCCAGCCACTCACTGCAGGGGGGTGGGATAGGGCTGGCACGTCACAGGAGGAAGTTGTAATGCCTTCCCTGCATGTCTATTGGCCAGAAAATGGCGCAAAAACATGCAGGGAAGGAAATGGAATTGACTCGAGTACCGCGTGGTGCTCGTCTCGAGTAATGAGCGTCTCGAGTACCCTAATACTCGAGCGAGCATCAAGCTCGGACGAGTACGTTCACTCATCTCTAATAGATATGTGTACCAAAATAACAAAATAACAAACAGATAAGCCGTCAGTCTGGATGGTAGACTGACGGTGCAACTGGACTAGTTCACCTTGGAGTTGTTATATAGAGGGCAATCAAATCCGCCCAATATGAGCATGTGGTGCGGCCCCTCCATTCTCCGGACCTCAGTGATTGGGCTATGTCAGAATTCCCCTCCCAGGGGGTGGTCCAGTGAAAGCAATATATGGGCACACTTCCATTCAACCTAACACTACTCCTGTGGCCCACCATCAGAGCCACAGGCTTTATCTTTTTGTTTATTTGATTTATATTTTGGGGGCTTTGGGAATACTTTGACAGGTTGATCACTTGCAGGTTGAGATAGCATTCCTAATATGCCTATTGGGCACTTAGCGGAATGACTGTCTCTTCTCTTTGACTCTGACCCTCTGAATTAGCTCTATCATCCTAGGCTAATTTAAAAAAGAAGGGTTAACAGACTCTGAGGCTTATTAGCCACGGGGGTTGTTCCATCTTTTTTGCAACAACTTCCGCTACCTGCTCTAATCTATACCTATCTTCTGTGAAAATTTAATATTCCCCTAAGGTAGATTTAGTGATCATTAGCTGTTACGTGCGGTTTCAGTCCTATCTGTCATTAAGTTTTGAGGCTATTTAGTTTACTTTATGACTCTTGCCACTGTCCTGGAGATAAGTGACAGAATTACGCTAAGGTATCCTGGCTGTTCTGGATCCTAACACAAACTATTTACTGAGATCTAGATACGTTATGGCAGAGTACTTAATTTGCCTTTTCTTCCCAAATTATTGCTCCTTACTATTTTAATACTTACCGAACTCTAGTTTATCACAAACAAGGACAGCAAAAAGTCAAATCGGTTATTGTCCTCTTAAAATAATCTAAGTGCTCCTGATGAACCACATTCGTGTGGAGAAACGCGTCGAGCCGAGTCTACTACAATTGAGGGACCACGTTCTGCGCTATACATTTTGCGCAAACGAGGTTTGTTCCTCTTGTAGTCTGTGATACCTAAACCATCTTGTGGAGCGCTGTGCGCTGTATTTTCAAACACATAGGGGTTAATTTTGGTAGGAAGTGACCTTCTACAAAAAAATTACTACTCTGCTGCGGGCACTCTATCTTTTATGCCCTTAAAGCAGGCTCAGTTACTTTCCTCACCCCCTTGTGATTGTTAGAACAGAGGTCCTAACGCTATTTGTCCTCTGGCAACACCGATTTTTTTCAGCCTCTATCTATTTCCTTTCTAAGGAAGAGGCGTTCTTCCGTGATAATTATGGATGTTTTGTCTGTCTATACGTAACGTGTGTGTGTCAGCCCATGTATTTTAAGATATTTTTCAATAAAGTTTATATATTTTAGTCTATAACTGTGATTTGGGCCCAACATTATAATTTATAGACTTCTTCCGTCTCTGTGATTAGTTTCTCTACTATATGGCGGGCTTTCTCTCAAAAGACTTTAACACGTCTCAGTGGCTGTCTGAGGCAGGTGCGGTTTTTTCAGAAGGGGAATTCAGAGCTACATATCAGAACCAATCTATTGAAAAGTGTTTCAAAGATCTTACATTTTTATACCGGGAATATTTACGAAATTGGTGGGAGGTCCAGGGTCTACAAAAATACATTGAACATCAGATAGTCCCTCGAGGCCTCCGTAATCCAATAGTACCACCTAAATGCCTCCATAATCCCACATTTCTCAAAAAATGGCAAGATGAATCCACCTTAGCCTCACTCAAATTGATTAAACTGCTATTAGATGAAGAAAAATCTACACTTGGGGTTAACCAAAAAAAGCTGGAGGAGCAGATAGAAAGAGCGAAGGCATTCAGTACGGATCCTGAGTTTTCCACAAAAGAGAAGGCCTTACATATTAATATTGAAAAATTTACGACACAAATAAAAGATAGGAAACACGCACAGTTTAGTCGTGATCTCCTTGATTTTAAAGACAACAGAGCCTACACCAATACTTCAGGCCGCTCTGAGACGGATCCCAGCTCTTCGGATCTATCCGAAGGTGAACTGAGACCCTCCAATCGCCCTACCTCACGTCGCTTTAAGGCACGTTTTCAATCCCGAAATAAAAGTCGTGGTAGAAAACCGCAAGAAGGGTTTTTTTCTGAACCCCCGATATCTCAATATTTTTTGAGGGGGCGACGAGAACCGCATACTGCCCCATGACACAACCAGTAAGTTCCCGTTCGCCCAGTTCTCAATTAGACTCTGAAACGACCTCTGATATGACATATATAACCGAGACGGATCCAGTTCCCATTGAAGACAAATTGAAGGTTGTTAATTTGTCTGACTATAATCTGACATCACAGGAGTTGGGCTTGTTGGAGAGGGGGCTGTCCTTCGTCCCCACGACCCGTTATGATCCGTTCGTGTGGACGAAGGACATCTCCCTCTTCACTCGCAAACTAAGATGGAAAAAATTCTTTGCCATTAAAGATAGAGAACGCTTAAAAGAACTCGGTCTGGATCTATCAGACCGTCAGGGTCTTCAAATGTTACAAGACCTTGAGGATGAGAACTCTAGACTATTAGGCTCTGGTCCGTTTACGGACCTTAAACCATCTAGTAAGAATAACCCTCCGTCTCTGTATAGTCCAGAAATTGATATATTTGAGAAACTGGTGAAAAATGATCTAAAAACCTTAACAACTTACCACAAACCAAATTCCAACTTGACTCAAGGACAAATTAAGGCGTTAAAATCTTTGGAAAATAATTCTAAGATCATTATTAAGCAAGCGGATAAAGGTGGTAATATAGTAATATTGAATAGACCACATTACGTGGACATGTGCTGTCGACTCCTGTATGACTCTACAACATATAGCACCCTCTCTAGTGACCCGACTAATCTATTCTTGACACAATTACGTGATTTGTTACAACATGAATTGACCAATGGCAATATTGATACCAACGAATATCGCTTTATGTATTCTTCTTCTCCCACCATTGCTACATTTTACGCATTACCGAAGATACATAAGGGGACGAACCCGATCAAGGGACGTCCTATTGTTTCTGGGGTTAATAATCTTACCCAAAACATCAGCATTTACGTTGACAAGATCCTACGTCCTTACGTCCTATCACTAAGATCATACGTCAGAGATACGATGGACGTTCTTAGGATTCTTGAAGGTATCACTATTGAATCAGACGTCCTATTAGCATCATTGGACATTGAAGCTTTATATAGCTCAATCCCCCATGAGGGGGGTCTGGCGGCAGTATCTTTCTTTCTTCAGCAAAGAGGTGTGCAGTTTGAAAGCCATAACCAGTGTGTCGTCGACCTACTGGAGTTCATTCTTAAACACAATTATTTTGTGTTTGACTCCGAGTACTTCCACCAGCTCAGGGGTACAGCGATGGGGACGCCATGTGCCCCATCTTATGCTAATCTGTACCTGGGCTGGTGGGAGGAAAAGGTCATCTACAACAACTCACAGTGGTCCGACAATATTGTACTCTGGTTACGCTACATAGATGACATCCTCGTCCTATGGAAGGGTACATCCATTTCCTTTGAGACCTTTGTCGAGACACTAAATACCAACACCCTAAATCTACGCGTGACTAGCGAGATTAGTGCCACGACATTACCCTTCCTAGACATTCAGATTGTCAAAAACGAGGATGGTACCATCGCATCTACTCTATATCGAAAGAAGACCGCTACCAATAGTTTATTGGGGTGGCAGAGCTATCATCCTACCCCTTTAAAGCGTGGTATTCCGAAGGGCCAATTCCTTCGTCTACGTCGGAATTGCTCTGATGAAACTTCATTTCTCCTAGAGAGCAAAAAATTGATGAAACGCTTCAGTTCGAGAGGGTACCCAGAGGAAATAATTCTCCAAGCTTATCAATATGCGTCCAAACAACAACGTACCAATTTATTAACACCAAGAGTACGTTCTACCGACCACTCTCCAAGAGTGATAGGTACATATGATACAGTCTGTCCCCAGATACGTGATATTCTATCTCACTATTGGGACATTTTGAAAAATGATCATGACATCAGAGAGTATATTTCCCAAAAACCCTGTATAACATACAGACGAGGTCATAATTTAAAAGACCACTTGGTCAAAAGTCACCTACCACCGGACGAATCCAAAGTCACTTGGCTAGGATCGAATCGACCAAAAGGCACTTTTCCCTGTTATTCCTGTGCTGCTTGCCCTTTCATCTATAAGTCAAGTTCCTTCACCTGTGCTGTTTCCCATCGCACGTACAAATGCCATGACTTTATTAACTGTAAGACCAGAAATGTTATATACATGGCCACATGTCCATGCCCAAAAAACTACATTGGCAAGACAATCCAGGAATTTCGCCGTAGGATCCTTGGCCACGTGGGGAACATCGAAAGACACGAATCCACCCCTCTTGCGGATCACATGTGGTTGACACATAACGGCGATGCGCATTCTTTAAAGTTTCAGGGCATTGAACTTTTGCGCACGCACGGGAGACGAGGGAATATAGACCAACGCCTTTTGCAAAAAGAAGCATCTTGGATCTTTCGTTTGAATAGCCTCAGTCCATCTGGCCTGAACGAAAGTTTTTGTTTTAACTGCTTTTTGTAACTAAAAATATTTTCCTTGGTGTCACTTACATAATTGTGGTATGTTTAACTGCCCCTGCTTTATGACAGCCACCTTATACTCCATTGTGAGAATCTATATTCGTTGATTTATCATATATTGACATATTTATGATAATATGCTTTACTGGATGCCATTACATATTTGAGGCATTTTTAATTTTCTGTGTCTCATGACAACCACCCTACATTCTATCTTGAGAATTTGTCTCCAACTGACTATTATACATCAATTGATCTATGGTGATATCCCTCTTTGGATTATATTGTCTAATTTGACAATTAAATAATCAGGCATATCTATTGTGTATCAAAATATAAAAATCTGATTGCTCCTTCTCGTCTCTTTTTAGTACTGACAGCTGCATTACAGCTGCCAGTACTTTAAGCTCCTTTGCCCTTATCAGTAATGGAACTTCGTTCCCATTCATGTGACCAACTCAGGGATCACATGACCGGCGTACTGACGTCACTGGGGACCGACGCATGCGTGATGACGTCATGCGCATGCGCGGAAGCTCGCTCTGCCGCTCGGAGCTACACCGGAGACTACACAATGATCGGGACTCTAGGTAAGCGATCAGAGATGTTTTTGACTACTCTGAACTGGCCCGCTACCTATATAAAGCTATTAGTAATCTCCTAAGTGTTTAACTTCTGAGTTGGAGTACCTAATTATTTCAGTCCGGCCCCTCCATTCTCCGGACCTCAGTGATTGGGCTATGTCAGAATTCCCCTCCCAGGGGGTGGTCCAGTGAAAGCAATATATGGGCACACTTCCATTCAACCTAACACTACTCCTGTGGCCCACCATCAGAGCCACAGGCTTTATCTTTTTGTTTATTTGATTTATATTTTGGGGGCTTTGGGAATACTTTGACAGGTTGATCACTTGCAGGTTGAGATAGCATTCCTAATATGCCTATTGGGCACTTAGCGGAATGACTGTCTCTTCTCTTTGACTCTGACCCTCTGAATTAGCTCTATCATCCTAGGCTAATTTAAAAAAGAAGGGTTAACAGACTCTAAGGCTTATTAGCCACGGGGGTTGTTCCATCTTTTTTGCAACAACTTCCGCTACCTGCTCTAATCTATACCTATCTTCTGTGAAAATTTAATATTCCCCTAAGGTAGATTTAGTGATCATTAGCTGTTACGTGCGGTTTCAGTCCTATCTGTCATTAAGTTTTGAGGCTATTTAGTTTACTTTATGACTCTTGCCACTGTCCTGGAGATAAGTGACAGAATTACGCTAAGGTATCCTGGCTGTTCTGGATCCTAACACAAACTATTTACTGAGATCTAGATACGTTATGGCAGAGTACTTAATTTGCCTTTTCTTCCCAAATTATTGCTCCTTACTATTTTAATACTTACCGAACTCTAGTTTATCACAAACAAGGACAGCAAAAAGTCAAATCGGTTATTGTCCTCTTAAAATAATCTAAGTGCTCCTGATGAACCACATTCGTGTGGAGAAACGCGTCGAGCCGAGTCTACTACAATTGAGGGACCACGTTCTGCGCTATACATTTTGCGCAAACGAGGTTTGTTCCTCTTGTAGTCTGTGATACCTAAACCATCTTGTGGAGCGCTGTGCGCTGTATTTTCAAACACATAGGGGTTAATTTTGGTAGGAAGTGACCTTCTACAAAAAAATTACTACTCTGCTGCGGGCACTCTATCTTTTATGCCCTTAAAGCAGGCTCAGTTACTTTCCTCACCCCCTTGTGATTGTTAGAACAGAGGTCCTAACGCTATTTGTCCTCTGGCAACACCGATTTTTTTCAGCCTCTATCTATTTCCTTTCTAAGGAAGAGGCGTTCTTCCGTGATAATTATGGATGTTTTGTCTGTCTATACGTAACGTGTGTGTGTCAGCCCATGTATTTTAAGATATTTTTCAATAAAGTTTATATATTTTAGTCTATAACTGTGATTTGGGCCCAACATTATAATTTATAGACTTCTTCCGTCTCTGTGATTAGTGGTGCTATACACCAATCATACTTCATATCCTGTTAGTGGCCTCATCAGGATTAGAATATGTAAAATGGCAGCTAGTTGGTTGTTATAGTTACCTGACTATGCATAATCGTACCAATTCGATGTTCTAAGCAAAATAGACCTAAGATTCCAATTAGTCTATTACCGTGCTGTGCAGCACCCAATCCATCTTCCGCAGCTTAAAGAGAGATAAAAGGCCTTGTTTGATAGGTATCAATAGCGCTAATTGGTGATGCCTCCAGAGGGTGTGGCTAGCGGTACCATTCCACCCCGTTACGCCTGGTCTTGTTGAAACATGATGACGGTGGCGCATCAGCCTTAGATGAAACGCTACGTTGTATTTGGTGTTCAGGCGTTAAAGCGTAATGACGTCAGCGCATGCGCATTGATTGGAGCACAGCGTTATATAGGTTTTTATTAGCGCAAGTATGATGACATCAGCGCATGCGCATTGCTTGAAACGTAGTGTTGCATAGGTTATATTAGCGAATGCATATTGCATGAAATATACTACTGTATAGTGACTAGAATAAAAAGGACTAGATAATAATGGCAGATACTTTATCCAAGAGGATGCCTTGTATTTGCATCTCATTATGACTGTGGAATGGTACCGCAATAAATGATCACTATAATGTATCATATAGCCACCATACAGTCAAAGTCTAATTAATTGCTCCGGTGATTAATATCAAGAACTGGGCTTCTAGATTCATGTTTATGCATGGTTGTGATGACGTATTGAAAACGGTGAATATACTGATAGGTCAAGCCAGTACGCCCACATTACTGGCTGCTTTTAAGATTACATGTAGGTACTTGGGATGCCAAGAGATGTTAGTTCAATTATTATTAGAAACAGACGCTATCAAAGGATATAATTATTTATGGGTGTTCATGCGTTCATAGAGGTAAGTATTTAATAGGCAAACCCGACCGTACTGAAGGTCAATTAATACCGATTAGAGATGAGCGAACGCGTTCGTCCGAGCTTGATATTCGTGCGAATATTAGGGTGTTCGGGATGTTCGTTATTCGTAACGAACACCATGCGGTGTTCTGGTTACTTTCACTTCCTTCCCTGAGACGTTAGCGCGCTTTTCTGGCCAATTGAAAGACAGGGAAGGCATTACAACTTCCCCCTGTGACGTTCAAGCCCTATACCACCCCCCTGCTGTGAGTGGCTGGGGAGATCAGGTGTCACCCGAACATAAAAGTCGGCCCCTCCCGCGGTTCGCCTCAGATGCGGTGTGAGTTAGATGAGGGACAGTGCTGTTTGTACCGGAGCTGCTGTAGGGAAAGAATTGGTAGTTAGTGTAGGCTTCAAGACCCCCCAAAGGTCCTTATTAGGGCCACTGATAGCTGTGTGTTGGCTGCTGTTAGCAGTGGCAAATTTTTTTTTCTCAAAATCGCCTCTGCAGACCGTTGCACCTGGCATTAGGGACAGAAGTGCTGCATAGGCAGGGAGAGTGTTAGGAGTGAGTGTAGCCTTCAAGAACCTCAACGGTCCTTTCTAGGGCCATATTTATCCGTGTGCAGTACTGTCCAGGCTGCTGTTAGCTGTGCTGCATTTTTTTTTGCTTCTCAAAATCGCCTCTGCAGACCATTGCACCCTCCATTGATACTGCAGGGAAAGAATTGTATAGGCAGGGCCACAACACAGTTATTATTCATAGAATATACGCAGTGCTGCCTTTTGGTGGAAAAAAACTGAAAACAAATCTATTTGTCCAGCCTCTGTCCGTCCTAAGGGCGGTGGACACGTGTGAGCTGCTTGAACAACATTGCTAAATCAGACGCACCCAGCTACGCTTTACTGCTGGCTTCGCCATTTGCTTTCCTTAATTGGGAAAAAAATACCTGCTCTCCAAGAGTTATAATAACTCTGCTACCCTCACGTTCTGTGACACATAAGCAGGGACACAGCACAGTTATTAAACTTCTCATGTTCATTGAATATACGCAGTGCTGCCTTTTGGTGGAAAAAAACTGAAAACAAATCTATTTGTCCAGCCTCTGTCCGTCCTAAGGGCGGTGGACACGTGTGAGCTGCTTGAACAACATTGCTAAATCAGACGCACCCAGCTACGCTTTACTGCTGGCTTCGCCATTTGCTTTCCTTAATTGGGAAAAAAATACCTGCTCTCCAAGAGTTATAATAACTCTGCTACCCTCACGTTCTGTGACACATAAGCAGGGACACAGCACAGTTATTAAACTTCTCATGTTCATTGAATATACGCAGTGCTGCCTTTTGGTGGAAAAAAACTGAAAACAAATCTATTTGTCCAGCCTCTGTCCGTCCTAAGGGCGGTGGACACGTGTGAGCTGCTTGAACAACATTGCTAAATCAGACGCACCCAGCTACGCTTTACTGCTGGCTTCGCCATTTGCTTTCCTTAATTGGGAAAAAAATACCTGCTCTCCAAGAGTTATAATAACTCTGCTACCCTCACGTTCTGTGACACATAAGCAGGGACACAGCGCAGTTATTAAACTTCTCATGTTCATTGAATATACGCAGTGCTGCCTTTTGGTGGGAAAAAACTGAAAACAAATCTATTTGTCCAGCCTCTGTCCGTCCTAAGGGCGGTGGACACGTGTGAGCTGCTTGAACAACATTGCTAAATCAGACGCACCCAGCTACGCTTTACTGCTGGCTTCGCCATTTGCTTTCCTTAATTGGGAAAAAAATACCTGCTCTCCAAGAGTTATAATAACTCTGCTACCCTCACGTTCTGTGACACATAAGCAGGGACACAGCACAGTTATTAAACTTCTCATGTTCATTGAATATACGCAGTGCTGCCTTTTGGTGGAAAAAAACTGAAAACAAATCTATTTGTCCAGCCTCTGTCCGTCCTAAGGGCGGTGGACACGTGTGAGCTGCTTGAACAACATTGCTAAATCAGACGCACCCAGCTACGCTTTACTGCTGGCTTCGCCATTTGCTTTCCTTAATTGGGAAAAAAATACCTGCTCTCCAAGAGTTATAATAACTCTGCTACCCTCACGTTCTGTGACACATAAGCAGGGACACAGCACAGTTATTAAACTTAGATAATTCATTCACTAGAGGCAGTGGGGCCTTTCGTTTTCCAAAAAGGGCAAAAATTATATTTGGCCTGCAGTCTTGCGCCAATTTATTTCCTGCCTGTGAAATCAAATCACTGGTAATACAGCATGCTGAGGGGTAGGGGTAGGCCTAGAGGACGTGGACGCGGCCGAGGACGCGGAGGGCCAAGTCAGGGTGTGGGCACAGCCCGAGCTCCTGATGCCGGTGTGTCGCAGCCGACTGCTGCGCGATTAGGAGAGAGGCACGTTTCTGGCGTCCCCACATTCATCGCCCAATTAATGGGTCCACGCGGGAGACGGTTATTAGAAAATGAGCAGTGTGAGCAGGTCCTGTCCTGGATGGCAGAAAGTGCTTCGAGCAACCTATCGTCTACCCGCAGTTCTGCGCCGTCCACTGCTGCCAATCCGAATCCTCTGTCTGCTGCTCCTCCTTCCTCCCAGCCTCCTCACTCCACTACAATAACACCTGCTCAGGAGCGGGAACACTCCCAGGAACTGTTCTCGGGCCCCTGCTTAGATTGGGCAGCAGCGGTTCCTCTCCCACCAGAGGAGTTTATCGTCACTGATGCCCAACCATTCGAAAGTTCCCGGGGTCCGGGGGAAGAGGCTGGGGACTTCCGCCAACTGTCTCAACAACTTTCTGTGGGTGAGGAGGACGATGACGATCAGACACAGTTGTCTTGCAGTGAGGTAGTAGTAAGGGCAGTAAGTCCCAGGGAGCAGCGCACAGAGGATTCGGAGGAAGAGCAGCAGGACGATGAGGTGACTGACCCCACCTGGTGTGCAACGCTTACTCAGGAGGACAGGTCTTCAGAGGGGGAGTCAAGGGCATCAGCAGGGCAGGTTGCAAGAGGCAGTGCAGTGGCCAGGGGTAGAGGCAGGGCCAGACCGAATAATCCACCAAGTGTTTCCCAAAGCGCCCCCTCGCGCCATGCCACCCTGCGGAGGCCGAGGTGCTCTAAGGTCTGGCAGTTTTTCACAGAGACGCCTGACGACCGACGAACAGTGGTGTGCAACCTTTGTCGCGCAAAGCTCAGCCGGGGAGCCAACACCAACAGCCTCACCACCACCACCATGCGCAGACATATGATGGCCAAGCACCCCGCAAGGTGGGACGAAGGCCGTTCACCGCCTCCGGTTTGCACCCCTGCCTCTCCCCCTGTGCCCCAACCTGCCACTGAGATGCAACCCCCCTCTCAGGACACAGGCACTACCGCCTCATGGCCTGCACCCACACCCTCATCTCCGCTGTCCTCGGCCCCATCCAGCAGTGTAGTTCAGCGCACCGTTCAGCCGTCGCTTGCGCAAGTGTTCGAGCGCAAGCGCAAGTACGCCGCCACGCACCCGCACGCTCAAACGTTAACCGTCCGCATAGCAAAATTCATCAGCCTTGAGATGCTGCCGTATAGGGTTGTGGAAACTGAGTCCTTCAAAAGTATCATGGAGGCGGCGGCCCCGCGCTACTCAGTTCCCAGTCGCCACTACTTTTCCCGATGTGCCGTCCCAGCCCAGCACGACCACGTCTCCCGCAACATTGTGCGCGCCCTCACCAACGCGGTTACTGCCACGGTCCACTTAACTACGGACACGTGGACAAGCACAGGCGGGCAGGGCCACTACATCTCCCTGACGGCACATTGGGTGAATTTAGTGGAGGCTGGGACAGAGTCAGAGCCTGGGACCGCTCACGTCCTACCCACCCCCAGAATTGCGGGCCCCAGCTCGGTGCTGGTATCTGCGGAGGTGTATGCTTCCTCCACTAAAGCACCCTCCTCCTCCTCCTCCTCCTCTGTCTCGCAATCAAGATGTGTTAGCAGCAGCATGTCGCCAGCAGTCGGTGTCGCGCGGTGTGGCAGCACAGCGGTGGGCAAGCGTCAGCAGGCCGTGCTGAAACTACTCAGCTTAGGAGATAAGAGGCACACGGCCCACGAACTGCTGCAGGGTCTGACACAGCAGACCGACCGCTGGCTTGCGCCGCTCAGCCTCCAACCGGGCATGGTCGTGTGTGACAACGGCCGTAACCTGGTGGCGGCTCTGCAGCTCGGCAGCCTCACGCACGTGCCATGCCTGGCCCATGTCTTTAATTTGGTGGTTCAGCGCTTTCTGAAAAGCTACCCACGCTTGTCAGACCTGCTCGTAAAGGCGCGCCGGCTCTGCGCACATTTCCGCAAGTCCCACACGGACGCTGCCACCCTGCGCACCCTGCAACATCACTTTAAGCTGCCAGTGCACCGACTGCTGTGCGACGTGCCCACACGGTGGAACTCTACGCTCCACATGTTGGCCAGGCTCTATGAACAACGTAGAGCTATAGTCGAATACCAACTCCAACATGGGCGGCGCAGTGGGAGTCAGCCTCCTCAATTCCTTTCAGAAGAGTGGGCCTGGTTGGCAGACATCTGCCATGTCCTTGGTAATTTTGAGGAGTCTACCCAGGTGGTGAGCGGCGATGCTACAATCATTAGCGTCACCATTCCTCTGCTATGCATCTTGAGAAATTCCCTGCAAACCATAAAGGCAGCTGCTTTGCGCTCGGAAACGGTGGCGGGGGAAGACAGTATGCCGCTGGATAGTCAGGGCACCCTCCTGTCTATTTCTCAGCGCATACAGGAGGAGGAGGAGGAGCATGAGGAGGATGAGGAGGAGGGGGAAGAGACAGCTTGGGCCGCTGCTGACGGTACACCGGCTGATTGCCTGTCATCCTTTCAGCGTGTATGGCCTGAGGAGGAGGAGGAGGATCCTGATAGTGATCTTCCTAGTGAAGACAGCCATGTGTTGCGTACAGGTACCCTGGCACACATGGCTGACTTCATGTTAGGATGCCTTTCTCGTGACCCTCGCGTTGCACGCATTCTGGCCACGACGGATTACTGGGTGTGCACACTGCTCGATCCACGGTATAAGGAGAACCTGCCCACTCTGATTCCCGAAGAGGAAAGGGGTTCGAGAGTGTTGCTATACCACAGGACCCTTGCGGACAAGCTGATGGTAAAATTCCCAGCCGACAGCGCTAGTGGCAGAAGGCGCAGTACCGAGGGCAAGGTAGCAGGGGATGTGCGTAGATCGAGCAGCATGTACATCCCAGGTAGTGCAACAGTCTTTAAGGGCCTGGCCAGCTTTATGTCTCCCCACCAAGACTGTGTCACCGCTCCCCAGTCACGGCTGAGTCGGCGGGAGCACTGTAAAAGGATGGTGAGGGAGTACGTAGCGGATCGCACGACCATCCTTGGTGACGCCTCTGCCCCCTACAACTACTGGGTGTCGAAGCTGGACATGTGGCCTGAACTAGCGCTGTATGCCCTGGAGGTGCTTGCTTGTCCTGCGGCTAGCGTCTTGTCGGAGAGGGTGTTTAGTGCGGCTGGGGGAATCATCACAGATAAGCGTAGCCGCTTGTCAACCGACAGTGCCGACAGGCTAACACTCATCAAGATGAACAAAGGCTGGATTTCCCCAGACTTCTGTTCTCCACCAGCGGACAGCAGCGATACGTAAGCAATACGTAGGCTGCACCCGCGGATGGAAGCTACGTTCTCTCTCACCATCCAAAACGGGGACATTTCTGCTTCATCAATCTGTGTCTAATATTCCTCCTCCTCCTCCTCCTGCTCCTCCTCCTGAAACCTCACGTAATCACGCTGAACGGGCAATTTTTCTTAGGGCCACAAGGCTCACTCAAATAATTTTTCAGAACAATTTTTATAAGTTTCAATGCGCTTAAAAGCATTGGAACTTTAACTTGAACCAATTTTTCGTTACACTGGGCTGCCTCCAGGCCTAGTTACCACTTAAGCCACATTAACCAAAGCGATTAATGGGTTTCACCTGCCCTCTTGGCTGGCCATGGCCAATTTTTGGGATGTACATTAGTACTGTTGATACAGCAATTTTTGTGGGCCCTCGCCTACAGTGTAATCAAATTAATTTTTAGCCCACCTGCATTACAGCTGACGTTACCTCAGCTGTGTTGGGCAATGCAATGGGATATTTTTATGTACCGCCGGTGGGTTCCAGGGAGCCACCCATGCTGTAGGTGCACACTGAGTTTTTAATACATCTGTACACTTCTAAAGAACCCGTCTGACTGGGCCATGCAGTGTGGGCCGAAGCCCACCTGTATTACGCACGACATTACTACCTCAGCTGTGTTGGGCAATGCAATGGGATATTTCTATGTACCGCCGGTGGCTTCCTGGCACCCACCCAGGCAGTGGGTCCACAGGGAGTTTAACCTACATGTGTCCACTTGTAAAGAACCCCAGTCAGACTGGGGCATGCAGTGTGGGCCGAAGCCCACCTGCATTAAGCACGACATTACTACCTCAGCTGTGTTGGGCAATGCAATGGGATATTTTTATGTACCGCCGGTGGGTTCCAGGGAGCCACCCATGCTGTAGGTGCACACTGAGTTTTTAATACATCTGTACACTTCTAAAGAACCCGTCTGACTGGGGCATGCAGTGTGGGCCGAAGCCCACCTGTATTACGCACGACATTACTACCTCAGCTGTGTTGGGCAATGCAATGGGATATTTCTATGTACCGCCGGTGGCTTCCTGGCACCCACCCAGGCAGTGGGTCCACAGGGAGTTTAACCTACATGTGTCCACTTGTAAAGAACCCCAGTCTGACTGGGGCATGCAGTGTGGGCCGAAACCCACCTGCATTAACCCTTTCCAGTCCACTGTGTGACCTGTGAAGACATTAGGGTTTAAGGCTGTACAGCTCCGTTGTTGGTAGACGTCCGTCGGGGTTCTCTTACTGTATATTGCCAGCCTCTCTGCTGTCGGAGCCTATCCTACGTGTCAGCTCATGCAGTACTGGCTTTAGCCAGCATATAGCGCCGTTGTATAACAGCAGAAAAAGAGTAAGCCCCCTAGGAAAACCATATACAAATTGGATTGGAAAGGGTTAAGCACAACATTACTACCTCAGCTGTGTTGGGCAATGCAATGGGATATTTCTATGTACCGCCGGTGGCTTCCTGGCACCCACCCATGCTGTAGGTGCACACGGACTTTTTACTACATCTGTACACTTATAAAGAACCCCAGTCAGACTGGGGCATGCAGTGTGGGCCGAAGCCCACCAGCATTAAGCACGACATTACTACCTCAGCTGTGTTGGGCAATGCAATGGGATATTTCTGTGTACCGCCGGTGGGTTCCAGGGAGCCACCCATGCTGTGGGTCGACAGGGACTTCACAATAGGGAGTTGTACCTGCCTGTGTCTATGAATTAAAAAGCCCGGTCTGACTGGGGCATGCAGACACCTTGACAGAATGAATAGTGTGTGGCACATAGGTTCCCCATTGCTATGCCCACGTGTGCAGCTCCTGATGGCGGTGGCACAGGATTCTATTTCTCATTGCTTCTGTACAGCATTGTGGGCTATCGCTCCGCCACTTTTAAAGAGGGTCGCTGCCTAGCCGTGCCAACCTCTGCAGTGTGTGCCTGCGGTCCCTCGTCATGGCAGACGCAATTCTAAATAGACATGAGCGTGGTGTGGCATGAGGGCAGCTGAAGGCTGCCCAGGGACACTTTGGTGTGCGCTGTGGGGGGGGAGGGGGGGCGGTTGGGCAGCATGTAACCCAGGAGAAGTGTCAGTGGAGTGTCATGCAGGCAGTGATTGTGCTTTGTTGGAGGTAGTGTGGTGCTTAGCAAAGGTATGCCATGCTAATGAGGGCTTTTCAGAAGTAAAAGTTGTTGGGAGGGGGGGGGGCCCACTCTTGCCGGTATTGTGGCTTAATAGTGGGACCTGTGAACTTGAGATGCAGCCCAACACGTAGCCCCTCGCCTGCCCTATCCGTTCCTGTGTCATTCCCATCACTTTCTTGAATTGCTCAGATTTTCACACATGAAAACCTTAGCGAGCATCGGCGAAATACAAAAATGTTCTGGTCGCCCATTGACTTCAATGTGGTTCGTTGTTCGAAACGAACCCTCGAGCATCACGGGAAGTTCGTTCCGAATAACGAACACCCGAACATTTTGGTGTTCGCTCATCTCTAATACCGATCAATCACTTTTGTAACGATCAAATGAAACAGTTCAAGGTGAGGTTCTCGTTAAGGCCTGCAGGACTGACCAAATTCATGCTGTAAAACCAGCTCACTTCTTTCTGGAGTAGCAATTTATTCGTATTGCCTCGGCGACCATCCAACCGGATAGTTTCAATCCCTTGAAAGTGCAACTGTCCTTCATCGCCCCCATGTACCTCCCACATGTGGTTAGAAATGGACTGGGTTCTTTACGCCGCACGTTACCCACATGGGCTAAAATTCGTCTGCGCAATTGTTGGGTCGTCTTGCCGACGTAATTAAGGGGGCATGAGCAGGTTGCCAGATAGACTACATTTGATGACCTGCAGTAAATATATTCACGGTTAGAATATTCTATAGATGTAGAAGCACTCGTGAATATGGAACTTTTCTTGATAAATGGACATGCTGCACAGTTTGAGCAAGGGAACGTACCTGTAAATCTATGTCTACGGAGCCAGGTTAGATTCAAAGTCATAGGTTTCAGATGACTTTTGATTAATCTATCACGCAGGCTCCTTCCCCGTCTGAAGGTAATAGCTGGGGAAGTCCGTAGTAGGTCTCTAATATCATAATCGTCTTTGAGGATGTCCCAGAACTGACCCAGAACATTACGTATTTCAGATGCTCCAGTGTCAAAAGTGCCAATGACACGGACTACATCAGACTTCTGTTTTTTTCCGGACCTGCAGCAATTCCGATCTCTCCTTTCGAGCAGCAAAATTATAGGCGTCAAGAATCAATTCTTCAGGGTAGCCTCTTTGTTGAAATCTTGCGGATAATTTGGCACCTTCAGAAATGAAATCCTCTTCAGAGAATTTCTGTGAACCCTCAAAAACTGACCCTTAGGGATTCCCTTATGTAAAGAGTAAGGGTGATGACTATTCCAGGACAGGAAAGAGATTATAGCAGTTGTTTTTTGGAAGATCGTTGTAGAAAGTGTGCCATCATGTTTCTTAGTGATTTTTAGATCAAAAAATGTGATAGAAGATTGGTAACACTCAAAGGTCAATTTAAGGTTTAGATTGTTTTCATTCAGTCCGTTCACAAAGGCACTGAATGACTCTTGGTCCCCGGTCCATAGGATAAGAATATCATCTATTAACCGGGCCCATAGAAGGATGTTTTTAGTGAGAGTCTGGCTTTCTTCGGTAAAGACATGGCATTCCTCCCACCAGCCCAGGAACAGATTTGCATATGACGGAGCACACAGAGTCCCCATCGCCATGCCCCTGAAGTACTGGCCTTGATATAGAAAGTAGCTATGGGTCAGAACGAACGTCAATAGTTCCTTCATAAAGTTATTATGATCGTTGAATTGTGACCCTTTTTGCTTTAAAAAGTGATCCACAGCCTTCGCTCCAGAAGTACAGGCTTTCGACATCTATTGTGGCCAACATTACGTCTGAGTCAACATGAATGTCCTCGATTTGGCGCACCATGTCTAGAGTATCCTCAACGTGGGACGGGAGGGCAGAGACAAATGGTCTAAGGACCTGGTCGATATAGACGCTAGCATTATAGCTAAGGTTTTCTATGCCAGACACGATTGGGCATCCACGTAGGGGATTCAGGCCCTTATGGACTTTAGGAAGTATATAAAAAGTTGCGATCCTAGGATGTTTAGGGACTAAAAATTCCAATTCGCAGGTCCTATCAATTTTGATGTAAAGGCCCTGTTGGCAATCATGAATAATTCATTAGAGAAGCCCAATGTTGGGTCGTATGTTAATTTACCATAAGTGTCTCTGTCCTTTAGTAATGTCATGCAGACCTCGATGTAATGAGCACGATTCATAATTACAATGTTACCCCCTTTATCGGAGGGTTTTACCACAATTTTTTTGTCAAGTTCCAGTTTTTTGAGGGCGGTGTCATAAAAGTAGCCACCACAGGTATACAGTGAACCTGCGAAAGTCTGTTTAAATCAGTTACGCTTCCACTGATTGTTCCAATCCAGTATCTCGGATAACTGTCTTAAAACGAGAGATAATACATGGCGACCAGTGCTAACCCCCAAAAGTATAGGCGAACCCCTGAAACATCTGTGTACCAAGAGGATAGGCGAAACCCTGAAACATTTGTGTACCAAGAGTATAGGCGAACCCCTGAAAAATTGGTGTACCAAAAGTATAGGTGAACCCCTGAAATATTTGTTTGCGAAGAGTATAGGCGAAGCCCAGAAAAAGTTGTGTACCAAGAGTACAGGTGTACCCCTGAAAAATTTGTTTACCCTGAGTGCAGGTGAAACCCAGAAAATTTTTTTAAACATATAGCTCGTACTTGCTTAATTTGCTAACAGAGACTGGAGTTTGTCCTCCGAAAAATTAATTTTTACAGAGCCTTTTGGCCCTTTAAAGAATTGGCTGTTCAACGTGCTGACATGCTAGTTTAGGAGGAGGAGGAAGATCAAAGAAGGATAGACCAAGCTACTTCTACCCTTTTTTGGGGTGATAGAGGGTGCATGGTTCTCCTGTTCCAGCTTAAAGAATCTTTATGTGCCGCTGCTTTCCACCGGTGGAGAAGAGAAGTCAAGAGAAATCCAGGCTTTTATCATCTTAATGAATGTAAGCCTGTCAGCGCTGTCAGTTGACAGGCGCTGACAGGCTTACACTCATTAAGATGATAACATGTGCTTATCCGTGATAATCCCCCCAGCAGCACTAAACACCCTCTCTGATAAGACGCTAGCGGCAGGGCAGTCCAGTGCCTCCAAGGTGTACAGCGCAAGTTCGTGCCACGTGTCCAGCTTTGACACCCAATAGTTGTATGGAGTAGAGGGATCACGGAGGACATTGGTAAGTCGGCTATGTACTCCCTCACCATCTTTTTACAGTGTACCCTCCTACTCAGCCTAGACTGGGAAATGGTGACACAGTCTGGCTGGGGAGCCACAAAACTGGCAAAGGCCTTTGAGAGTGTTCCCCTGCCTGAACTGGACATGCTGCTTGTTCCCCACGACTCCCCTGCTAATTGGCACACTGAACTACATTCTCTACCGCTAACGTTGTCACGGGAAAAGCAGCTTAACATGAAGTCAGCCATGTGTGCCAGAATCCCAGTATGCAACACATCACTGTCCTCACTAGGAGGATAACTCTCAGTCTCCTCCTCCTCCTCTTCAGTCCATACACGCTGAACAGATGTGAGGTAAGTAGCATGGGCACCCTCTGCAGTGCGGGCGGCAGTCTCATCCCCCCCTCCTCCAATACACGCTGAGAAACAGGTGTGAGGGTGGTCTGGCTATCAAACAACATATTGTCATCCCCCATCTCCTGTTCTAACCACAGAGCGTCGGCCTTTATGCTTAGCAGCGACCATCTCAGCAGGCAAAGCAGCAGGATAGTTACTCTGATAATGGCCGCATTGCTGCTTACCATTTGTGTTGACTCCTCAAAGTTTCTGTTATGAGAAACATGGTCCTCCTGTTATGCTGGTCCTTTCGGGGTGGCGGATTGTGGGGTCCCACAGTTGGGGCGCTTCCCACTTGCTTGTTTGGCTGCCGGGGGTGTGGGTGCCTGGCCGGCTTGGTGCTAGTGGCACACGAGCACCTGTGAGTGCAGCTGCTGTGCACGAGCTCTCTTTTATTATTCTCTGTTGGGAGTTGGCTGTCTCCCTCTCTCTGCTCCTAGGTGGAGGCTTTTGTTTAAAGGTCGGACAGAGACTTGCAATCACTGCCAGTTATTGGTTTCCCTTAGTGTGCTAGCTAGTCTGTTGGTCTCCTGCTTCTGTCAGCTTGTCTGCTATTCCTTACTATTATCCACCAGGTTTTCCCATCTGCCTCAGTTCTTCTTAGTATTGTTCGTGTTGGTTATTTAGATCTGCCTTTTCTGTTGATATTCTACACTTTCCATCCAGGTATGGCAGCATCCCTTTTTCTGTCCCTAGTTAGAGTAGGGACGGCTGCCTAGTTGCCCATCTGGGGTTAGCTAGGAGTGGAGGCAAGCAGGCAGCGACAGGGGTTGTGGGTGAGATCTAGGGCACCCGGGCTGGCGTATCATCGGTAGTGTATCGTAACATAATAATTGGCCCTTAAAATTGTTCTCCAATGGAGGCCATGAGTACCCTCGCAAGTCAGTTGCAGGATTTTGTGGTCGTGATCCAAGACCTGTCCAGTCCTCTACCCACACCCTCATTCCTCAGCCCCATAATATGCACAGTAAACAGCATACTGTTTTGTTAGATAGCGTGGATTGACAGGACCCACACAGGGGTATATAGCGTATGCTTTGAGCCCCCCCCCCAAATGTAAACAACGTATAGTCTCGTTAGATAGTGTGGATTGACAGCACGCACACAGGGGTATATAGTGTATGCTTAAAGCCCCCCCAAAAATAGAAAAATAAAAAATGATAGTAGTTTTGTTACTTCCTATCTACTCTCTGTACACCACTAGCAGTATACTGCATAAAACCGGTAACAGTGTGCAGTATAAAGCCGGGATGCTTGAGGAAAAATTTGTGCGCACTACTGGTCCCAGCCATCCAAAATGCTTATGCACACAATGAGAGGAGTAGTAGTCCTAGAAAGGACTGTAGGGTTCTTGGAGCAAGGATCCCTGCCTAACCACAACCTATTCCCTACCATAATGCTTTCCCTATGGAAGCAGCTCTTTTCATTTGAACAATGATTTTAAGGTGAACTTAAAATCCATCATTCATCAACTGAGAGGTAAAGCAGACACATTTTTCATTCAGCAGACCACATACTGTTATCTCCATGGCAGGTGGCAGATAACATTGTAACCTGCCAACAGCCATGAGAAGGACAATGCAGCTGTGTGCACAGCTGGACATGTCATTAATCATATGCTGGGCTCTGTACACAGTTCCTGGAGGCCCTTTTACATGCAAATGAAGATGATAAAGTCTTAATGGCTATTAATGGCCATTAACACTTTATGCAAATAGATCGTAAAATCTTTCAATCTATCAGTCCTTTACATATAAATAGGCCTTCCGTAGTTGATAATATCAGATGGGAAAGGATTACAGCAGATAACAGAATTCTTCATTATCAGTTCCACAGAACCCATGAATAAAAGAGCTCTGGAAAAGCAAACTTTCAAAAATAAAAGAGGGAAGGAAGGGAAGCATTGTTGTAATTGTGGTCACTATGGCCATTTATACCTGTGAGTGCATATGTTCTTGGCAGTCTGCAGCCTCATTTGATCCTGCAGGAAGGAGAAGTAGAAGTCCTTCCTACATATTTTCCATTTTCTCTGATGCATTCCTGTCATTACATCAAAAAACTGTACCAAAAACTGCATGTATGCTCTTACTTTACAATTAATTTCTACATTTAATTGCAGTAAATAAAATTACAATATTAGCTCAAAATGTGCAATGCTAATAGCAAATAAATGATACTTACTCCACAAACCGATAGATTAACATTTGCACATTAATTGTACCGGAAATGCTTCATATAGCAAGGCTCTGAGTGTGAGCATAATTTAAAGATCAACCAATATCTTTGAGACAGAAGGATTGAGTTACGTCCACTTGGCACACAAAAGCGCTACTTCACAGAACGGACGCAAGTGTGTCCATTTAAAACATGCAAACACTCTCATCAAATAATAAATGGGAAGTCTTTCCCTAAACACTTAACAAACGAGGGAGAGGGCTTTACCTACCACAGCAGATTGATCGTGTCGATAGATGCAGGCCTGCACTCGTTGCTGAGACCTAACTATCCCTGATTAGGGTGCTGGAGAGATGCACTAAACAGACACACAGGACATGACACTGTACTGAAACATCAAACACAGAACAGGACTAGGACTAGACATACAGAACATGTCTGGCAACCAGCACAGACATATTAAACACGTCGCTGTTCATACCAAACATACAACAAATAGTGCATATAATATGAATCCCACCCAGAGCTCACATGCATACAGATGAAATACCACAGCAAGTCTCAGTGTCCTCAAACCAGTGGGATGGGCAGTCAGCAACCATGCTGACATAGGGAACTGTGTCAGGCATCAACCATCTGACACACAAACGAGACATGACGTCTGGAGGCCGCACCTGTCAGGGAAAGGGAAGAGGGGGTCTGCATATGCTACAGACAAGGACTACAGGTGCCCAAACCGTCTTTAGGGAAGACAGCTGCAGGTTGAAATCTTCATCCCTGATGGATCTTTCTACCTGCGCAGTGGCTAGCAGATCCACCAGGATCTCTCCCTCGTCAGACACAGAGTGGGGTGCCCTCGTGAGGTCCCTTAACAACCCCAGAATAGCATGCAAATGCCTAGAAGCCTGAAACTCTTGGCTGGGGGCAGCCAGGAGGAAGGTTAAGGACAGGACCACATAGGGCCCCCCTGGAGTCGGCTATAAGCTGTGTCCTGTACCGCTTGCCTCCCTGAATAGATTGGCTTGATAAAGACTGGATTTCCACCAGTCGAAACGTTGTATTTTACTATGCAAAGATGAATTAAAGATGGAGTTTTAATATCTACGAAGACTATCTACTTATCTTATTGACACCCCTGATGCTGCTAGTCTACCGTTTATCTGAAGGAAGTATATTGGATGTTGGGCCCACATCTGAATTCAGCTTTGCATCAAACACCCGGTCAATAGCTCTAGTGAGTATATTTGTTTCTCCTATTGTGGAAGTGCCGCAACAACCTGTTTTTTGCCTCCCGGAATGGGGAGGGAGAGGGTCCAGAAGGCAGAGGGTCCCCTGCGCTATGGACACTCTGGCTGCAGGTAACAGCCGGTATGCCAGCTGGATTCTAGGGGATCACCACCTCTCTTAATCCAGCTCGGCATAATTATGGGTCAGTGTTGTTTACCAGTCATCCTTCACCTGCTGCAGCACTCCGACCAAATACAACTCACATTGCTCCTCTATCTTGGACCACTGTCCATTCTTATTACCAGAGGTATGGCAGAATCCTCAGTGACAGCAAAAATTGGTGGGACATCACTGAGTGCCACCATGTCACAGGATACCTCGAAGTCATTATGCTGCATGAGTTCAGTGAGCTCAAGAGAGGTGCACACCACATCATCGCTGTCACTGCTCACCCTTCCAGAGTGTCACTTACCTCTGCAGGATCACAGATTACATCAACATTTTTATTCACAGAAGCATTGACATTATACTGGTATATCTCATCAAATCTTGGCAATACATTTGCAGGCAGGTCATCATATACATCCACCTTCCGCAAACCTGAGGAAGGACCTGAGAGATTTGAAAGCTCGCTATAACATCATGTATTTTTGTTAGCCACTAAAAGATATCAATTTTGGGGATAAGTATGTGATGGATGCGGGTCCGACTGATAGAACCCCCACGATCATGAGAATGGAGGTTCCATTCTCTTTTTGCATGAATGAGCAATGGCCAAGCAAGCATGCTGGCGTGCAGCATGTTTTGATGCTCTTTCCCTAGATGCTTCCTTGAATGTTTCCTTGGAAATAGATGAACTCTACTTGCTGTCATGCATTACTGCATTATGTGTATTTCTCTATGGAGTACTGCATGCTACTTCCCATGTGCTTCAGAGATCAGATGGGATGTCTGGGGAACTGGAGATGAGAGAAAGTTTGGTGAAAATCATATAGTGTGCACTATTAGGGAATATGACATTTATTGAGTGGGGTCAACCTGTGACTATCATCATTACACAAAATGCAGGACTATTATAAAATATTACTGCAGATCAAAGACATTTTTGTTATATGAAATTTTTTGAAAAATTAACAATTCTATTCCATATTATTGTGGCCATTTTTCTAGCTGCTCCCAGAACTTCTTTGTTTCTCAAGCTATATACAAATGGGTTTAACATTGGGACCACGGCCACATACAGCATCGAGAGAATTTTGCCTTGATCCTTAGAATTTTCAGACTCTGGTATCAAGTACATGAAGATACATGGCCCAAAGAATAATAAGACAGTAATGATGTGCGATGAGCAGCTAGAAAAAGCCTTAAGCTGTCCACTAGAGGTACGAATTTTTACAACCGTGGAAATTATTCTTATATATGAGGTCAGAATAAATATAAAAGTACCTGTCACACAGATACTTTCCATTGAGATCATCATTTTCATACTCCAAGTGTCACTAGAAGAAAGTGCCATCAATGGTAATATGTCGCAATAGACATGATTGATCTTGTGAGAGTAACAGAATGATAATGTTGATATCATTAATGTTAATATTAGGGAATTCACAGCACTGAAAGTCATGTAGGAAGTTCCTACAATAAAACAAACTTTTCTTGTCATGATCAAAGAATAATGTAGAGGAGAACAAACCGCCACATAGCGATCATAAGCCATACAGGCCAGAATGTTGTTCTCAGCATTACCACAGAATATAAAGAAGTACAGTTGAATGATACAACCATAATAGGAGATCATCTTGTCTTCTGTGAAAATAATGGACAACATTTTGGGAAGAATAGTAGACACATAGATGGCATCAACAGAAGACAGATTACACAAGAAGAAATACATGGGAGTGTGAAGTTGGGATATCACACAGACCAGGACAATGATAATCAGATTCCCCACCACTGCTAGCAGATACATGAATAAAAACCCAATAAATATAAGAATTTCATTTATTCTTGAGGTGGAGAATGGGGTCAGGTAGAATTCATTCACTGTAATGTTTTCACAGTCATTCATCTTAAGCAGCTGTGATAAAAGAAAAGAGAACAAATTATTGTGTGTAGTAAGGATCTATGCAAATAATACTTGAATAATGTAACTGAAAAAATAATCAGGGGTGTTAACATATAACATGAATAAAAGAAGAAAACCAAATAAATAATTAAAGGGGTTGTCCCGTGAAAGCAAGTGGGGGTATACACTTCTGTATGACCATATTAATGCACTTTGTAATATACATTGTGCATTAAATATGAGCCATATAGAAGTTATACACTTACCCGCTCCAGTGCTGGCGTCCTCGTCTCCATGGCGCCGACTAAAGCTGCCTTCTCCTTCCATTAGACGCGCTTGCGCTGTGCGGTCTTCTGCTCTGTTGAATGGGGTTCTCTGGCGTGCTCGCGCCGCCGAGGTCTTCTGCGCATTCGCAGACCAGCTCTCCGGCGCGAGCACGCCAGAGAAGCCCCATTCAACAGAGCAGAAGACCGCACAGCGCAAGCGCGTCTAATGGAAGGAGAAGGCAGCTTTAGTCGGCGCCATGGAGACGAGGACGCCAGCACCGGAGGGGGTAAGTGTATAACTTCTGTATGGCTCATATTTAATGCACGATGTATATTACAAAGTGCATTAATATGGTCATACAGAAGTGTATAACCCCACTTGCTTTCACGGGACAACCCCTTTAATACAAATTTAGTGAATGGCAATCTGTACATAAGAAAAGAGGGCCCTTTCCTTAAGTATTCACAATCTATGAAGTAAGAGACAGTACCATCAGTGAGAGAAAAAGCTGTCTGTATAGTTGTGTAATGGTGATAGGTTAATGTAGGTTGAAAGTTTTTCTGAAGAGATGATTTTCTGTCTCCTCTTGAAAGTTTGAAAAGTGAAAAGTGCCTGGTGGTTTGAGTTAACTCAACCCTCAATGATCATTGAGGAGCAGACAAGAGAAGAGCAGGGAAGAAGGTTTTTGAAACACTGGAGATTACATGTGAAGAGTTTTTTGATAGATTAGAGGGATGTATTGCTGTTCACATTTTGTGCTGCCTTGTCTGAGATTATCAGTATTTTGAAGAGGATTTGCTGGCCAAGCCAACCACAAGACTGGCAGAAAGGAGAAATATTAAAGAAAGATGGAGGGATGTGAGTTGACCAGGCAGTTGTGGTGAGGATGAATTGTAAAGGTGCAAGTATGTTATTACTGAGGTCACAGAGGTCGATGTTGCAGTAGTCTAGGTGGGAGATGATGAGGTCAAGTACTAGCATTGTTGTTGACTCAAGGCTGAAGAAAGCAAAGATTTGATTTATGTTTGTGAGGTGAAGCTGGCAGGAGGTGGTAAAGGCTTGGATAAGTGTTCAGAAGGACAGCGGAAAATCAAGGGTTATTCCCTACTAGATGCATTGTAGAATAGATGCGAAAGGAAAAATGAGGTTTCTTCCTACCTTGTTGATTTCTATTGGTCAGCTGGTAATGGTCAGTGTCATCACTCAAGAAAGCAACATTTGTTGAAGGTGATCTGTGACAGGATAAAAGTAGAGAAACTTTGTGTTCTCACATGATGTCAGACTGCTAATGCCTGCTGTTGGCACGGCCACTGGTTCAGAGATAATATTGTCTTATTTCCTGCAAATAATTATGCATAAACAAGTGGAATGGTAATTAAAGCTTTCAGACAGCAAACAGTTCTATGTAAGAGGTGTAAATGAGCCTTTTGCTCTCTTCAACAGTTCATCAAAGACCCGCCGTTTGTGTCTCCCTAACAATCCATTAGTGTAATCCCTTAAATTTATTAGGTCATTCCTTTATATGCAGTCTAATATAAAGTAGGTAGCTGCTTTTATGGTGACACTGGGTTCCGTTATATATTGGATCCCAATGCAGCCACACAGCAAATGGTATGTCCATATGCTTAAAGCGTTTAAGGGGTCGTTTCATGAAGATGACTACTTCTATATGCTGTATTAAGACATATGGACATCACAGAAGGGAGTCTAAGGGTGCATTGAAATGGTGGAATCCACTGCTGATTTTTCTGTGTGGTTGGTTTTAGGCATGAAATCTGTATTGAAAAATCTGTGTTGGACTTTCTTGTGAGTACATACCCCAAGATTCATGGATAAAATGAAAGGGGGAAAGGCGATGACTTAGAAAGTCAGAGACCAGGCTGAGGGGTGTGAAATGTCCATTTAATGTCAATACAAACCTTAGTTCTATTACTCTGAATTTTCATTATTGTTTTGCTCTGCTTTTCTTCTCAGTGCTTCAATTGTTATCCTGCTGTTTAAATTTCAAATTAATCATATGATGTATCTGCTTCTTCAGAAATATTGTGTCATACCAGCATGAGGAAGAAGCCGAAGTGGCCTTGACAACTTGCAGATGTAATTTCTCTGTTTAGCCAATAAAGGTATCATTATAATACTTTGACATTTTTATGTCAGAGTTTTTATCATGACATAGATTATTTTAGGTTCACGTTACCACACTTCATCAAACTATGTTTCTTCTACATATAGTTATATTTGTGAATTGTATTTGTGACATTTATATACAGGTATTCCATATATTTTGCTCAACTTGAAATATAAATAAATGATAACGCTCCTTAGGGACTCAGATTTCTACTCACTCTTCTCTTATGTTAAAGGGGTTCTGACATCAAAAAAAAAAATTTGTACTCACCTTGCCTGGCCTGGCCAGATCGCCAGGCATGTCCCCTCCAGCCGGCATCTTCTTTTGTGCCTTTAAAGCAGAGCAGGAGCGGTCAAAAAGAGCGCTTCCTGCTCTGGTCCGTCCATCAGGCACTTCCGAGGTGAACGGACGGACCGCCAACAGCAAGCACGTCACAAGCAGTGCTTGCTGTGGGCGGCCCGTCCGTCCTGCTGAACTCCGGAGTGCTGTGCATGCGCAGTGGAGACGCAGCCCGTCCTGACTCCTGTCAGAGGGCACCTCTCCACTGCGCATGCGCGCGATCCCGGAGCGGCGCGGCTCGTGCAGACAGAAGAGGAGGAACAGCGCCTGCCGGGAGATGACCCCCCCGATGTCAACAACAACAGAAGAACAGGTAAGTATTATCTTTTTATGCTTTAGCAGCCATTAAACCATGGGTTCCCTGGGTCCATTAGGCAGACCAGGGAACAATGGCTGCTAAAGGATAAAAACATTATTTGTGTCAGAACCCCTTTAATGCAAGTAATGCATTTAAAGGGGTTCTGACATGAATAATTTTTTTATGCTTTAGCAGCCATTGTCCCCTGGTGTGCCTAATGGACCCAGGGAACCCATGGTTTAATGGCTGCTAAAGCATAAAAATATAACACTTAACTTGTCTTCTGTTGTTGTTGACATCGGGGGGTCAGCTCCCGGCAGGCAGTCTTCTTCCTCCAGCAGCCGCGCCGCTCCGGGATCGCGCGCATGCGCAGTAGAGAGGTGCCCTCTGACAGGAGTCAGGACGGGCTGCGTCTCCACTGCGCATGCGCAGCACTCCGGAGTTCAGCCGGACGGACGGGCCGCCCACAGCAAGCACTGCTTGTGACGTGCTTGCTGTGAGCGGTCCGTCCGTTGACCTCGGAAGTGCCTGACGGACGGAGCAGAGCCAGGAAGCGGTCTTTTTGACCGCTCCTGCTCTGCTTTAAAGGCACAGAAGATGATGCCGGCTGGAGGGGACATGCCTGGCGATCGGGCCAGGCCAGGCAAGGTGAGTACAATTTTTTTTTCTTCATGTCAGAACCCCTTTAAGTTAAAGTTTGCATTGTATTGCTAAGGTTATACTAACATGCTGCAGAATTGTTACAGAACTTTTTGTGATTGTCCATTGATCTGAATAGGGCTTGTAAAAATCAATGCACATGATACAAAAATGTTCCTATTCAGTTGTACAGGATAATTTTCAGTAGCCACAAAGTCTAAAACAAGTCTAGCATGTAAGCATATCCTAAATGTTCTCATTTTATAACTAATTATTTCAATTTGAAAATGTAAAATTTAGTATTTTAACTCATAATATACATTAATATTAGATGAATGATACTTACTGTACAAGCTGATAAATTTCATTTGGTAAATCATACCTCATAGAGTGTGAGCAGGATATATACAAAGGATTACTCACGCTTTACTCACCGTTTTAAAGCTGTACAAATGCCTTAGAGACAGAAAGATTATTTCACCCTTGTGATTTTTTATATCAATTTAGCTTTAAGTATTTTGTCAAGATATTCAGTAGAGAAATCCTTTTTTCTAGTGCAGATTATATTCATTATTTCAATAATAACAGTCAGTGCTTCGATGAAGAATATTAACTCATGTACTGAAGGATCATTTTTGTGTAATGACCCTCATGATATTCCGATAACAAGCCCAAATGTGCAATTAATCTACAGGAAAGGACTTATATACCAAAAGGGCAGCCTAGGTCGCTGCTATGAAATGCTTGAAGCGCAGCCCTGAATGGTCACATGTCATTTGCTGTTGGGTGGCAAAAACATGTACAGAGATTACCTACCCAGATTAACTAGAACTGGCAGATAATTGGCCCTAGGGTCATGGGGAGGGCATGAAAGGGGAAACAAATGTCAGGCCATCCTCTCCTGGTTGGCAATACCCGACTTATTTTAGTCTTTTTTTTTAACGTCCATTGTCTTTTATGTAGTCACAAAAACACAGGAGTGTCAGAAGCACACAATTCCAAGATGTACTTGTGGGAGTTTCAAGAAGGTTCACTCTTACCCGGGATCAGGGCTTCAATAAGAAGCAGTAAGTACATAGATTGGTAAAAGCCACACACTGGAATCCAAAGTCATCATGCCGTTTCCATGTAAAAACTTTCAGGTTTTATTACCTCCACATAAAGGCAACATTTCAACCATATAGCATTGATCTTGTCAAGCATGGCAGACAAAAGGAAAGATTTTTTGCAGCAGACATTTGCAGCAAAACAAATATTATTTTTAAGTCTACATGAAAGATCCAATCGGTGATAATCTAACGATTTATCATTTATTGTTTTCTTGCTGCACTCATTTACGCCTAATAATTATCATGCAAACTGCTTGATCTGACAATAATTTGAGTGATAACATGTAGTGTAAAAGTGTCCTAAAATGTGTTAATTATATTAACTCCTAAATGGTAGGCCAGCAAAGGTGGTTCTTGTTGCAGTGAGCCACAATCCTGCCTTTTAAGCCATCATTGCTGCATAAGTGATAGATTCTATTGATACATCTTGCCAAGAATCTCCTTTGCTATGTATTTTTTTATTTCTTATTTACTCTCTTCAAAATATTTTGTGCTTCTTCCAAATAATAAACTTTCTTAAATCTTTCAACATAAAAATATGGATTATGTGGTCCTCAAGTATTGGTTTTCTTTAACAATTTTGGTGGAGACTGCGGGCACATCTGAGGCAGATGATCCAGACTGGATGATTTATAGGACTGTCAGTGGGTGCAAGTGAGATTTCTTACCAGTCTCTCCTTTAGTCCTTCTTTGTGGGTCTCACATTAGGAACTTTAACTGAGAGAGATATTGCTGATCCCCCTAACAGGTGATTTTTAACTTTTCTCTACAGTAACTGTTTGAAAAGTGTGCAATCTCTGCACTCTGTGGCTGTCTTGGACTGGCAGTATGTATTTCCCATAACTGTGTAACCACTACAGCCCCATAGTTTACTAATAGAATATACCTCGTCCGTTAGCCTCCCCTGTTATTATTTTCTAAAATTCTGAGTAGTTATCTGTTTTAGACCTTCATCTAAGTTCGCTTGGTACTCCACAAACTAGTGGAGAGGCTGTTAGAGCAGTAAATATGAATCCATTGTGTGTCTTGTATCCATCTTGCATGCTTCAGCCTATCATATTGTTGACATTTCCCATTAAGAGAATTGTTCAGATGTACATCTAGTATACAACCTTACTCGGACAGTACATCATGTTCTATTCAGTACGTTGAGACAAGGGAATCAGACTACACAACTTTTGTGCTATCAGCACCTATTCTCCATTGGAGAGCCATTTTACAGAAGTCTCAGGAGAAATAGTGGCAATTGGCCTGAGAGAAGTTCTACCTACATCACTGTTCTTGCTTAGTTTTAATAACCAATGATACTAAATTAATTATAACTAAATTAATTATAATAAATTAAAATTATTACAAGTGGGGCGTGTTCTAGCCTTCTGGCAAATGTCTTTGTATATATACTTCAGTTTGTTAATTGAATAAACAGATGACTTCCAAGCACATCCAATGTGTGTGTGTGTGTGTGTGTGTGATTTGTAAGCTGCTTTGGCTTGAATTTGAAAAATTAATTTGGATACACACAAATTAGCAAATATTTCTTTGCACTAACAAGGCCCCTGTCTGTCCTTGGTTCAATATAGAATTAAAAGGTAGACATAGGAAACTGTGTCTGTGACACAATTTTGGTGGTTTAATTCCGAGTCTGAAGCTAATGCCCCAGATGCTAACATGAGAGAGACATTGTTAGACTTTACCAAGTAATGCAGAAAGGCTAAGCAGATGATAATACCAGAGAGGAAAGGATTACACCAAATAACGGCATCTTTTACTATCAACGCCACAGAATCTACAAATAAAAGGGCTCTGGTAATGCAAATTTCCAAGAAAAAAAATGGGAGGGAAGAGAAGCATTGTTGTAATTGTAGTCACTTTGGCCATTTGGCCTGTGATTGCAGAGCTCCTTAGAAGCCCTCAGGACAGCAGAGTAGAGGGAATTAGGAGACCACATGATTAAAATTGCCCCCTTTATACATCTTTTTTTCTCAGCTTGGATTAGGAGAACACACAATTAGTATTGCAAATAAACAGAGATGAGCGAACGTACTCGTCCGAGCTTGATACTCGTTCGAGTATTAGCGTGTTCGAGATGCTCGTTACTAGAGCCGAGCACCACGCGATGTTCGAGTTACTTTCACTTTCATCTCTGAGACGTTAGCGCGCTTTTCTGGCCAATAGAAAGACAGGGAAGGCATTACAACTTCTCCCTGCGATGTTCAAGCCCCATACCACCCCCCTGCAGTGAGTGGCTGGCGAGATCAAGTGTCACCCGAGTATATAAATCGGCCCCTCCCGCGGCTCGCCACAGATGCATTCTGACATAGCTCAGGGAAAGTGCTGCTGATGGTGGAGCTGCTATAGGAAGAGTGTTAGGAGTGATCTTAGGCTTCAAGAACCCCAACGGTCCTTCTTAGGGCCACATCTGACTGTGTGCAGTACTGTTCAGGCTGCTTTTTGCAGTGTTGCACATTTTTTTTTTGTATATCGGCCGTGCAGAGCATTGCGTCCTCAGTCTGCAGTCATTTTACAGAGTATAGGGGCAGTACTTGTGAGGCAGGGAAAGAGATATACAGGCTATATAGGCAGTGGGCTTTTCCAAAACAATTTTCGGGAAAAAAAATCTATTTGGGCTGCCTGTGACCGTCCTCAGTGTACTGCATCTCTGCTGGGGGTAGTTGTCCTAATTAATACGCAGCCAGCTAAGTGTTACAGCAGGCTTGCGCAAAATTCTTTCCTGGCTCTGCGTTGGCCGTTACATCACCGCTGTCATCCTGTCCAGAGGGAAACAGTCTGCAGTAATTTTACATAGACCAGGGCCAGTAGTGGTGAGGCAGGGACAGTGAAAGAGATATACTGTCTATATAGGCATTGGGCTTTTCCAAAACAATTTGGGGAAAAATAATCTATTTGGGCTGCCTGTGACCGTCCTCAGTGTACTGCGTCTCTGCTGGGCGTAGTTGTCCTAATTAATACGCAGCCAGCTAAGTGTTACAGCAGGCTTGCGCAAAATTCTTTCCTGGCTCTGCTGTGCGTTCCGTAAGCGAAGTCAGCCTCCAACCACAGGCCAATAAGCGGCACATTTAATTACAGCGTTCTGTTTCTGCACTACTGGTAATACACCATGCTGAGGGGTAGGGGTAGGCCTAGAGGACGTGGACGTGGACGCGGGCGAGGACGCGGAGGCCCAAGTCAAGGTGTGGGCACAGGCCGAGCTCCTGATCCAGATGTATCGCAGCCGACTGCTGCGGGATTAGGAGAGAGGCACGTTTCTGGCGTCCCCACATTCATCTCACAATTAATGGGTCCACGCGGTAGACCTTTATTAGAAAATGAGCAGTGTGAGCAGGTCCTGTCGTGGATGGCAGAAAGTGCATCCAGCAATCTATCGACCACCCAGAGTTCTGCGCCGTCCACTGCTGCAACTCTGAATCCTCTGGCTGCTGCTCCTCCTTCCTCCCAGCCTCCTCACTCCATTACAATGACACATTCTGAGGAGCAGGCAGACTCCCAGGAACTGTTCTCGGGCCCCTGCCCAGAATGGGCAGCAATGGTTCCGAATCCTCTCCCACTGGAGGAGTTTGTCGTGACTGATGCCCAACCTTTGGAAAGTTCCCGGGGTCCGGGGGATGAGGCTGGGGACTTCCAGCAACTGACTCAAGAGCTTTCAGTGGGTGAGGAGGACGATGACAATGAGACACAGTTGTCTATCACTCAGGTAGTAGTAATTGGAGTAAGTCTGAGGGAGGAGCGCAAAGAGGATTCAGAGGAAGAGCAGCAGGACGATGAGGTGACTGACCCCACCTGGTTTGCTACGCCTACTGGGGACAGGTCTTCAGAGGGGGAGGCAAGTGCAGCAGCAGGGCAGGTTGGAAGAGCCAGTGCGGTGGCCAGGGGTAGAGGCAGGGCCAGACCGAATAATCCACCAACTGTTTCCCAAAGCGCCCCCTCGCCCCATGCCACCCTGCAGAGACCTAGGTGCTCAAAGGTCTGGCAGTTTTTCACTGAGAGTGCAGACGACTGACGAACAGTGGTGTGCAAACTTTGTCGCGCCAAAATCAGCCGGGGAGCCACCACCACCAGCCTCACCACCACCAGCATGCGCAGGCATATGATGGCCAAGCACCCCACAAGGTGGGACGAAGGCCATTCACCGCCTCCGGTTTGCACCGCTGCCTCTTTCCCTGTGCCCCAACCTGCCACTGAAGTCCAACCCCCCTCTCAGGACACAGGCACTACTGTCTCCTGGCCTACACCCACACCCTCACCTCCGCTGTCCTCGGCCCCATCCACCAATGTCTCTCAGCGCACCGTCCAGCCGTCACTAGCGCAAGTGTTGGAGCGCAAGCGCAAGTACGCCGCCACGCACCCGCACGCTCAAGCGTTAAACGTGCACATAGCCAAATTTATCAGCCTGGAGATGCTGCCGTATAGGGTTATGGAAATGGAGGCTTTCAAAGGTATGATGGCAGCGGCGGCCCCGAGCTACTCAGTTCCCAGTCGCCACTACTTTTCCCGATGTGCCGTCCCAGCCCTGCACGACCACGTCTCCCGCAACATTGTACGCGCCCTCACCAACGCGGTTACTGCCAAGGTCCACTTAACAACGGACACGTGGACAAGCACAGGTGGGCAGGGCCACTATATCTCCCTGACAGCACAGTGGGTGAATTTAGTGGAGGCTGGGACAGAGTCAGAGCCTGGGACCGCTCATGTCCTACCCACCCCCAGAATTGCGGGCCCCAGCTCGGTGGTGGTATCTGCGGCAGTGTATGCTTCCTCCACTAAACCACCCTCCTCCTCCTACGCAACCTCTGTCTCGCAATCAAGATGTGTCAGCAGCAGCACGTCGCCAGCAGTCTGTGTCGCGCGGCACGGCAGCACAGCGGTGGGCAAGCGTCAGCAGGCCGTGCTGAAACTACTCAGCTTAGGAGAGAAGAGGCACACGGCCCACGAACTGCTGCAGGGTCTGACAGAGCAGACCGACCGCTGGCTTGCGCCGCTGAGCCTCCAACCGGGCATGGTCGTGTGTGACAACGGCCGTAACCTGGTGGCGGCTCTGCAGCTCGGCAGCCTCACGCACGTGCCATGCCTGGCCCACGTCTTTAATTTGGTGGTTCAGCGCTTTCTGAAAAGCTACCCACGCTTGTCAGACCTGCTCGGCAATGTGCGCCGGCTCTGCGCACATTTCCGCACGTCCCACACGGATGCTGCCACCCTACGCACCCTGCAACATCGGTTTAATCTGCCAGTGCACCGACTGCTGTGCAACGTGCCCACACGGTGGAACTCTACGCTCCACATGTTGGCCAGGCTCTATGAGCAGCGTAGAGCTATAGTGGAATACCAACTCCAACATGGGTGGCGCAGTGGGAGTCAGCCTCCTCAATTCTTTACAGAAGAGTGGGCCTGGTTGGCAGACATCTGCCAGGTCCTTGGAAACTTTGAGGAGTCTACCCAGATGGTGAGCGGCGATGCTGCAATCATTAGCTCACCATTCCTCTGCTATGCCTCTTGAGAAGTTCCCTGCAAAGCATAAAGGCAGACGCTTTGCGCTCGGAAACGGAGGTGGGGGAAGACAGTATGTCGCTGGATAGTCAGAGCACCCTCCTGTCTATATCTCAGCGCGTTGAGGAGGAGGAGGAGGAGCATGAGGAGGATGAGGAGGAGGGGGAAGAGACAGGTTTGCCCACTGCTGAGGGTACCCATGCTGCTTGCCTGTTATCCTTTCAGCCTGTATGGCCTGAGGAGGAGGAGGAGGAGGAGGATCCTGAAAGTGATCTTCCTAGTGAGGACAGCCATGTGTTGCGTACAGGTACCCTGGCACACATGGCTGACTTCATGTTAGGCTGCCTTTCTCGTGACCCTCGCGTTACACGCATTCTGGCCACTACGGATTACTGGGTGTACACACTGCTCGACCCACGGTATAAGGAGAACCTTTCCACTCTCATACCCAAAGAGGAAAGGGGTTCGAGAGTGATGCTACACCACAGGACCCTGGCGGACAAACTGATGGTAAAATTCCCATCCGACAGCGCTAGTGGCCGATGGCGCGGTTCTGAGGGCCAGGTAGGAGGGGAGGCGCGGAGATCCGGCAGCATGTACAGCACAGGCAGGGGAACACTCTCTAAGGGCTTTGACAGCTTTCTGGCTACCCAGCAAGACTGTGTCACCGCTCCCCAGTCAAGGCTGAGTCGGCGGGAGCACTGTAAAAGGATGGTGAGGGAGTACGTAGCCGATCGCACGACCGTCCTCAGTGACGCCTCTGCCCCCTACAACTACTGGGTGTCGAAGCTGGACACATGGCCTGAACTTGCGCTGTATGCCCTGGAGGTGCTTGCTTGTCCTGCGGCTAGCGTCTTGTCAGAGAGGGTGTTTAGTGCGGCTGGGGGAATCATCACGGGTAAGCGTACCCGCCTCTCAACCGACAGTGCAGACAGGCTTACACTCATCAAGATGAACAAAGCCTGGATTTCCCCAGACTTCTCTTCTCCACCAGCGGACAGCAGCGATACCTAAACAATACGTAGGCTGCACCCGCGGATGGAAGCATCGTTCTCTATCACCATCAAAAACGGGGACCTTTTAGCTTCATCAATCTGTGTATTCTATTCATCCTCTTCCTCCTGAAACCTCGCGTAATCATGCCGAACGGGCAATTTTTCTTAGGCCCACAAGGCTCAGTCATATCATTTTTGTAAACAATTTTTATACGTTTCAATGCTCATTAAAGCGTTGAAACTTGCACCTGAACCAATTTTTATTTTAACTGGGCTGCCTCCAGGCCTAGTTACAAATTAAGCCACATTAACCAAAGCGATTAATGGGTTTCAACTGCCCTCTTGGTTGGGCATGGGCAATTTTTCTGACGTACATTAGTACTGTTGGTACACCAATTTTTTGGGGCCCTCGCCTACAGTGTAATCCAATTAATTTTTTGCCCACCTGCATTAAAGCTGACGTTACATCAGCTGTGCTGGCCCCTGCAATGGGATATATTTATGTACCGCCTGTGGCTTCCTGGGACCCACCCATGCTGTCGGTCCATATGGACTTCCCATTAGGGAGATGTACGTGCCTGTGTATACTTATAAAAAACTCGAGCCTGACTGGGGCATGCAGTTTGGGTCGAAGTCCACCTGTATTTAATCAGAAGTTAGCTCTGCTGTCCAGGGCACTGCAATGGGATATATTTTTGTACCGCCAGTGGGTTCCAGGGAGCCACCCATGCTGTCGGTCCACACGGACCTCACATTAGGGAGTTGTACCTGCCTGTGTCTATGTATTAAAAACCCTGGTCTGACTGGGGCATGCAGTGTGCGCCAAAGCCCACCTGTATTTTATCTGACGTTACCTCAGCTGTGCAGGGCAATGCAATGGGATATATTTATGTTCCCCCGGTGGCTTCCTGGCACCCACCCATGCTGTCGGTCCACACGGAGTTGTAACTGCATGTGTCCACTTCTAAAGAACCTCAGTCTGATTGGGGCATGCAGTGTGGGCCGAAGCCCACATGCATTAAACATGACATTACCTCAGCTGTGATGGGCAATGCAATGGGATATATTTATGTACCGCCGGTGGCTTCCTGGCACCCACCCATGCTGTGGGTCCACAGGGACTTCACAATAGGGAGTTGTACCTGCCTGTGTCTATGAATTAAAAACCCCGGTCAGGTTGGGGCATGCAGTGTGGGCCGAAGCCCACCTGCATTTAATCTGACGTTAGCTCTGCTGTCCAGGGCACTGCAATGGGATACATTTATGTACAGCCGGTGGGTTCCAGGGAGACACCCATGCTGTGGGTGCACACGGAATTCCCATTGCGGAGTTGTACCTGCCTGTGACTATTTATAAAAAAACGCGGTCTGACTGGGGCATGCAGACACCTTGACAGAATGAATAGTGTGTGGCACATAGGTTCCCCATTGCTATGCCCACGTGTGCAGCTCCTGATGGAGGTGGCACAGGATTGGATTTCTCATTGCTTCTGTACAGCATTGTGGGCTATTGCCCCGCCCCTTTTAAAGAGGGTCGCTGCCTAGCCGTGCCAACCCTCTGCAGTGTGTGCCTGCGGTTCCTCCTCATGGTAGACGCACTTATAAATAGACATGAGGGTGGCGTGGTATGAGGGCAGCTGAAGGCTGGGCAGGGACAGTTTGGTGTGCGCTGTGGACACTGGGTCGTGGGGGGGGGGGTTGGGCAGCATGTAACCCAGGAGAAGTGGCAGCGGAGTGTCATGCAGGCAGTGATTGTGCTTTGTTGGAGGTAGGGTGGTGCTTAGCTAAGGTATGCATCGCTAATCAGGGCTTTTCAGAAGTAAAAGTTGTTGGGAGGGGGGGGCACTCTTGCCGCTATTGTGGCTTAATAGTGGGACCTGGGAACTTGAGATGCAGCCCAACATGTAGCCCCTCGCCTGCCCTATCCGTTTCTGTGTCGTTCCCATCACTTTCTTGAATTGCCCAGATTTTCACAAATGAAAACCTTAGCGAGCATCGGCGATATACAAAAATGCTCTGGTCGCCCATTGACTTCAATGGGGTTCGTTACTCAAAACGAACCCTCGAGCATCGCGAAAAGTTCATCCCGAGTAACGAGCACCCAAGCATTTGGGTGCTCGCTCATCTCTAATATTTTCGTTTCCTCTTCTTTGCCTGATGATATCCTTTATTAATCATTTTATTATACCTATGATTTAGAAATCTTTAAAGGGGTTGTCCCGTGAAAGCAAGTGGGGTTATATACTTCTGTATGGCCATATTAATGCACTTTGTAATATACATCGTGCATTAAATATGAGCCATACAGAAGTTATTCACTTACCTGCTCTGTTGCTGGCGTCCCCGTCTCCATGGTGCCGTCTAATTTCAGCGTCTAATCTCCCGATTAGACGCGCTTGCGCAGTCCGGTCTTCTCCCTTCTGAATGGGGCTGCTCGTGCTGGGGAGCTGCTCCTCGTAGCTCCGCCCCGTCACGTGTGCCGATTCCAGCCACTCAGGAGGCTGGAATCGGCAATGGAACGCACAGAGCCCACGGTGCACCATGGGAGAAGACCTGCGGTCCACCGTGGGTGAAGATCCCGGCGGCCATCTTCGCAAGGTAAGTAAGAAGTCACCAGAGCGCGGGGATTCGGGTAAGTACTATCCGTTTTTTTTTTAAAACCCCTGCATCGGGTTTGTCTCGCGCCGAACGGCGGGACTATTGAAAAAAAAAAAAAAAACGTTTCGGCGCGGGACAACCCCTTTAAGTTATATCTCTTCCTCTTTCTTCAAATGGCTCATCATCTGAACAAATTCTTCCTAATCTCAAAAATTGACCTGTTGGAATATTTTCAATAAGATGTTTTTGATGTGAGGATCTGGTTGTAAAATAAAGTTGACCGAAGTAGGTTTATTGAGTATATCAGAGTGAATGTAGCTTTTGTCATCTACCTGTAGTAACATATCAAGGAATTCTATGTCAGTTCGGCCATATTTATAGGTCAATGTGATATTAACATCATTGGTGATGAGACTGGTCTAAAAATTCATGTCACTCTTCCACCCCACACTGACAAACAAAAATCACATCATCAATATAATGCAACCATAAATGTAAACGTTCAGCAAGGGGGGGTGGGCAAAATACTGAAAATCTTTCTCCCCTACAGCCCCAAGAAAAGGTTAGCATATGAGGGTGCACAAGGCACCCCCATAGCTGTTCCTTGGAGCTGTAGGTAAAGCGTACATCTAAAAATTAAAAAAAATATATTGGTCAAAGCAAATCTCAACATCTCTAAAATAAATCCATAGAATTTCCAGGCTGTGTCTGACCATCTAAGAAAGTAATCTATTGCCTCGAGTCCATGCTCATGCTTGATTGATCTATTCAGGGATACAACATTGCATACAACCATAGTCCTATCTGACTCTAATTGGATTTCTTTAATTCTATTTAATGCATCCATTGTATTCCCAATATGAGATAGCAGTGTCTTTGCAGTAGGATGTAATATATGTTCAATTACTTACCCCAAGGTCTCACATAGACCACCAATGCCGCCATTATTGGGCGACCTGGTGGGTCAATTTTGTTCTTATGTACCTTCGAAAGAAGGTATAGAGCTGGTATCCTAGGCATTTTTGATATAAGGATATTACATTCCTTATCTGATACTAGCTGATATACTCAGCTTCGCCCGAGTTAATTTGGTACTGGTGTTTATCTGGTGCTCACACGGAAAATCTTAAGAAGTCGTGGTTACTTTAGAGATATAAAGGAAAAAAATATGTTCACCATTTTGCATGGTTCTTTGCGTTACCCAGAAAACACCATGTGGAGGTAACCATGCCACGTTTCCATTATATAAAATGACATCAGGAAGTGAGAGAATTAGATTACGTACGTAAAATTTGGACGCTAATTCTTTTGCGCTTAGAATTAAATAATCGAGTTGGGACCCATTAACTTTTTCTATTTATGACATAATCAATGCTAGCACCAAATTTCTAATTTCTATGACATCGGGTAGTGAGAGAATTAGATTCCGTACATAAAATTTGGACGCTAATTCTTTTGCACTTAGAATTGAATAATCGAGTTGAGACCCATTAGCTTTTCCTATTTATGACATTAACAATGCTCATGCCAAATTTCAAATTTCTAGGACGTCGGGAAGTGAGTGAATTAGATTCCGTACGTAAAATTTGGACTCTGATTCTTTTGCGCTAGAATAGAATAATCGAGTTGGAACCTTTTTACTTTTCCTATTTTAGACATAATCAATGCTTGTGCCATATTTCATGTTTCTACGACATCGGGAAGTTGGAGAATTAGTGGCGAGTCAGTCAGTGAGTGAGTCAGTGAGTGAGTCAGTGAGGGCTTTCGTCTTTATATATATATAGATAATCACCTGATCTTTTGCATTCAGAACCATTTCTTCCAATTTTTTTAAAATGTCTCTGTTGGATTGTATGTTACTTTTTTATATTTATTTCCATCACGTAACTGGAGCATTGCCTCCTTAGTGTACATACTACATGGCCAGATGGCAACATTCCCCTGTTTGTCAGAAGGTTTTATGACCATATCCTTCATTTTTTCTAATTTAGCTAAAGCTTAACGTTCATTAGGGGCAATGTTATCATCTGTCAATCTTTTAGTCTTTCAAAGTATGCTCATAAAAGCTTCACAAACAGGTCCATATTTGAGAACAGAGATTGATGGAAAATTTTTTAGATTTTGAGAAGACAGTTTTTGGAAATTTACCCCTTGGGGCAATCTCTTGTTCATCTAAGAGATCCTGCAAATCTTTTAATGCCGTTTTTTCTGCAAATGAGTTGTCATAAAAAGTCTTAAATGCCAATTTTCTAGCAAAAATGTGTAAATCTTTTCTGGCTGTAAAACAATCAAATGATGTAGTAGGAGAAAATGAGAGACTATAGTTTAACACATTCATTTGGTGAGGAGTTACAGTAACACTAGATAAATAAATCCTTTCCAATCCAATTTCCCTGCCACCCCCACACTGCCCAGCTCTTATTTACTTTGGGTGCCTTACAAAGGCATTCTATAACTGCATACAAAGTGTATAGCACATGTTTCTAACAGCATGCAGGACGGAGCTTCAATATCAGAGGCTGTTCTGCATATGTATTTTACAGTATGCAGGACAGAACTCTATCGGAGCTATGCAGGAAAATCTAAATGTCGGACAAGGTCAGACACTGGAAGGGAAATGGTTAATTACTAGAGATGAGCGAGCATACTCATCTGAGCTTGATGCTCGTTCGAGTATTATGGTACTCGAGATGCTCGTTACTCGAGACGAACACCACGCGGTAATCAAGTCAATTGCATTTCCTTCCCCGCATGTTTAGCACCATTTTCTAGCCAATAAACATGCAAGGAAGGCATAACTACTTCCTGCTGTGACATTCCAGCACTCCCCCCCCCCCCACAGTAGTGAGTGGCTGGGCCGATCAGATGACCGCCGAGCACTTAAACTGGTCCCGCCCGAAGCTCGGCTCAGACGCATAATGGCAGAGGTTAGGAAAAGTGCTGCTTATACAGGGATAGTGTTAGCATGGGATCCTGTCTTCAAGAACCCCAATGGTCCTTCTTAGGGCTACTGCTTATTGTGTGCATTATAGTTGAGGCTGGCAGGGGGCAGTAGTGCACCAATTTTTTTTTTTTAAACATCTCGGGCTGGGCAGGCCATTTTAGCTATAGCGTTCTCAGTCTGCAGTCTATTATGCAGAGTTTAGGGACAGAGCTGCCAATATAGGGAACGTTTTACAGGACTCCTAATCCTCTGTGCAACTTTTGCATTATGCATCTAGGCCTGTTCCCAGCCTTTCAGTAATAGCGTTCTCAGCCTGCAGTGCTATCACCGTGAAACTGCACTTTAAAATTTCCTGGGCCACTGCAGGGGTAAGGGTCGAGGACGTGGACTCGGGCGTCCAAGTGAGGGTGTGGGCACAGGCCGAGTTCCTGGGCATGGTAAATGACATCCGACTGCTGCGGGATTAGGAGAGAGGCAAGTTTCTTGGCTCCCCCGCTTCAAATCACAATTTACGGGTCCGCGTGGTAGACCTTTATAACAAACAGAGCAGTACGAGCAGATCCTGTCATAGATTGCAGAAAACGCGTCCAGCAATGTATCGACCACCCAGTCTTCTACGCAGTCTACTACTCCCAGCCTAGGGACTGCACCTCTGAATTCTCTGGCTGCTCCTCCTTCCTCCAAGCCTCCTCACTCCATGAAAATGACATATTCTGAGCAGGCAGACTCCTAGGAACTGTTCTCGGGTCCCTGCCATGAGTGGGAAAAAATGGTTCCTTTCTCACCTGAGGAGTTTGTCGTCACTGGTGCCCAACCTTTGGAAAGTTCCTGGAGTCCGGGTGATGAGGCTGCGGACTTCCGGCAACTGTCTCAATAGCTTTTTGTGGATGAGGATGATGAGATACAGTTGTCTGTCAGTGAGGTAGTGGAAGGGGAAGTAAGTCCGAGGGAGGAGCGCACAGAGGATTCGGAGGAAGAGCAGCTGGACGATAAGGTGCCTGACCCCACCTGGTTTGCGAAGCCTACTGAGGACAAGGCTTCAGAGGGGGAGGCAAGTACAGCAGTAGGAAAGGTTGTTAGAGGCAGTGGAGTGGCCAGGGGTAGAGGCAGGGCCAGAGTGAAGAATCCCCCAACTGCTTCCCAAAGCCCCCCCTCGTGGCAAGACTCCGTGCAGAGGGCTAGGTGTTCAAAGCTGTGGATGTTTTTTAATGAGAGCACGAACGACCAGTGGTGTGCAACCTGTGTCGCACCAAGATCAGCCAGGGAGCCACCACTACCAGCCTCACCACCACCAGCATGCGCAGGCATATGATGGCCAAGCACCCCGCAAGTTGAGACAAAGGCCATTCATCGCCTCCGGGTCACACCACTGCCTCTTCCGCTGTGCCACAACCTGCCACACAGATCCAATCCCCCTCCCAGGAAACAGGCACGAGCGCCTCCCAGCCTGCACCCACACCCTCACCTCCACCATCCTCCACTCCATCCAGCAATGTCTCTCAGCGCAGCGTTCAGCTGTCGCTAACACAAGTGTTGGAGCGAAAGCGGAAATATGCCGCCACCCACCCTCATGCACAAGCTTTAAACATGCACATTGCCAAATTAATCAGCCTGGAGATGCTGCCGTACTGGTTTGTGGAAACGGAGGCATTCAAAAACATGATGGCGGCGGCTGTCCCATGCTACTCGGTCCCCAGTCGCCATTATTTTTCCCGGTGTGCTGTCCCCGCCCTACACCAGCCCGTCTCCCACAACATAAATCGTGCCCTCAGAAACGCGGTTACTGTGAAGGTAGACTTAACCACGGACACGTGGACAAGTACTGGCGGGCAGGGCCACTATATCTCCCTGATGGCACATTGGGTGAGCTTGGTGGAGGCTGGGACCAAGTAAGAGCCTGGGACCACTAGCGTCCTACCCATACTCAGAATAGTGGGTTTTACCTCGGTGCTGGTATCTGCAGCGTTTTATGCCACCTCCCCCAAACCCTCCCCCTCCTCCTCTTTCGCCACGTCTACATCTCAATTAAGAAGTGTGAGCACTTCGCCCGCAGTCGGTGGCGCGCGGCGTGGCAGCACAGCGGTGGGCAAACGTCAGCAAGTAGTGCTGAAACTAATCAGCTTAGGTGACAAGAGACACAGCGGCCCCCCGAGCTGTTGCAGGGTATGACCAAGCAGACCGATCTCTGGCTTTCGCCGCTAAAACCACCAACCAGGCATGGTCATGTGTGACAATGGGCGTAACCTGGTGGCGGCTCTACAGCCCGGCAGCCTCACACGCGTGCCATGCCTGGCCCACGTCTTCTATCTGTTGGTTCAGCGGTTTCTGAAAAACTACCCCCACTTGTCTGACCTGCTCGGCAAGGTGCGCCGCGTCTGCACACATTTCCGCAAGTCCACCACGGACGCTGCCACCCTGAGGACCCTGCAACGTCGGCTTCAGCTGCCAGAGCACCGACTGGTGTGCAACGTGACCACATGCTGGAATTCTACACTGCACATGTTGGCCAGGTTGTACGAGCAGCATAGAGCAACAGTGAAATACCAGCTGCAACATGGGCGGCGTAGTGGTAGTCAGCCTCCGCAATTCTTCACTGAGGAGTGGGCATGGATGGCAGATATCTGTCAGGTCCTCGGAAACTTTGAAGAGTCTACCTAGATGGTGAGCTCCGATGCGGCCATCATTAGCGTTACCATCCCGCTGCTTTTCTTGCTGAGAAGTTCGCTGCTAAGCATAAAGGCCAACGCTTTGCAGTTGGAACAGGAGACTGGGGCTGACAGTATGTCGCTTGATAGCCGGACCACCCTCTTGTCTATATCTCATCGTGTTTTAGAGGAGGAGGGGGAGGGAGAGGAGGAGGAGGAGTGGAAAGAGACAGCTGGCCACACTGCAGAGAGTATGTATGCTGTTTGCCTCTCATCTGTTCAGCGTGTATGGGCTGAAGAGGAGGAGGATCCTGAAAGTCTTCTTCCTAGTGAGGACAGCGATGTGTTGCGTACTGGGACATTGGCACACATGGCTGACATCATGTTAGGCTGCCTTTCCCGTGACCCTCACATTAGATGCATTTTGGCCAACACCCTTCTTGACCCACGGTATAAGGAGAAGCTTTCCACTCTCATTCCCGAAGAGGAAAGGGGTACGAGAGTGATGCAATACCACAGGGCCCTGGTGGAAAAAAAGTTATGCTAAAGTTTCCATCTGACAGTGCTAGTGATAGAAGATGCAGTGCCGAGGGCCAAGTAGCAGGGGAGGCGCTGGGATCAGGCAGCATGTCCAGTACAGGCAGAGGAACACTCTCCAAGGCCTATGCCAGCTTTATGGCTCCCAAGCAAGACTGCATCACCTCTCCTCAATCTAGGCTGAGTCAGAGGGAGCACTGTTAAAATATGGTGAGGGAGTACGTAGCTGATCGTACCACCGTCCTCCGTGATGCCTCTGCTCCATACAACTATTGGGTGTCAAAGCTGGAGACGTGGCACGAACTTGCACTGTATGCCCTGCGCCTGCCCTGCCGCTAGCGTCTTGTCAGAGAGGCTGTTTATTGCAGCTGAAGGAATCATCACGGATAAGCATGCCCGCCTGTCAACTGCCAGTACCGACATGCTTACATTCATAAAGATGGACAAAGGCTGGATTTCCCCAGACTTCTCTTCTCCAGCGGCGGAAAGCAGTGGAACCTGATGATTCTTTTTGCTGCACCAATAGAAATATGCACCCTCTATCACCACAAAAAAGGGGGAATTAGCTTTGTCATTCACTCTCGGATATTATTACTCCTCCTCCTACTCCTCCTAAAACAGCATGTCATCACGCTGAACTGCCAATTTTTCTGTAGCCCAAAGCAACAAGCTGTATTTTTAAAAATGTTTATGGGTCTCACCTGCTCTCGCGGTTTAGCAATTTTTCAGGGGTGCACTTGTACTCTTGGTACACCAATTTGTCAGGCCCTTGCCTATACAGTTATCTAACTAATTTTTTCGGCTTCGCCTACACTCTTGGTCACCAATTTTTTTCTGGTGTTTGCCTATACTCTTGGTACAACAATGTTTCAGGGGCTCGCCTACACTATTGCTACCGAAATGTTACAGGGATCCACCTATACTCATGCTACTGAAACGTTACAGGGGTTCGCCTATACTCTTGCTACAGAAATGTTACTGGGGTCCGCCTATACACTTACTACTGAAAGGTTTGAAGGGTTTGCCTATACTCTGGCTACAGAAATGTTACTGGGGTCCGCCTATACTGTGGGTGCACAAAGGTTTCCTATTGTGGTGTTCAGCTGCCTGACACATACACAGAATGAAGTGTGTGGGGACCCATGAATTTCCCATAGCTATGTAACTCATGGCACCTTGGGTCACACAAGGTGGAGGCTAGGATCGAGCCTGACCCAGGGCCCACTCACGTACTTCCCTCACAGAGTATTGCAGGTTCTACCTCGGTCATGGTTTCTCTGCCTTATTATGCCACCTCCTACTCTGCTTGGGGTCTGAGGATCAGCGGTGAGCAACATGTATTTTCTCTTGTGTTACCACAGTTATCTGAGACACTGGTTTAGGCCAAACAAAAGGAGCGTTACTGCATTAATGAGACGTTCACAACTGCACTAGCATCCAAGTCCACTGAGGCCCATGATTACTGAGGGTGTGGGCAGAGGCCAAAGTCCTGGGGGGGGGGGGGAAGAATCAACTGCGCCAGGTATGGCCTGTGGAACTTTTTTGTGGTTCATCCAGTCTTTGGAGTGATGAAAGCAACTGTTACTGATTTAAAGAGACGTTCACAGCTGTACTAGCATCCAAGTCCGCTTTATGCCCATGATTACTGAGGGTGTGAGCTGAGGCCAAAGTCCTTGGCGGAGTTAAGCTGCCTTGTTTGGGCACTCTGATTTCTTTATATGTAATACCGTCTTTGAGTTTCATGGGCTCGCCTATGCTGTGGGTGTACAAAAACTTCCCATTGCGTTGTTTTACCTGTCTGGCAGAAATACACTGACTGACTTGGCTAGGGTGCAGACAGCTTTCCCATTATGGTGTTTTACCTATCTGGCACAAATAGACTGAAAAACTAGGACAGAAGTGTGGGCCGAGGTCCTGGGTGGGGTGAAACTCTGCCATGTTTGGGCACTCTCTTTTCTTCCTGTTTAATTTTGTCCCTGGGTTCCAGGGGCTCACCTATACTGTGGGTGCACAAAGGGTTCCCCATTGCATTTTTCAGCTATCTGACACATACAAAGAATGAATTGGGCCAAGGTGGAGGTCCTTGGTGGGGTGAAACTTGACCATGTTTGGGCACTCTATTTTCCTCTTGTGTAATACCATGTTTGAGTTCCTTGGGCTCGCCTATGCTGTGGGTGCACATAGACTCCCCATGGCGGTGTTTTACCTGCCGGACCCTGGGCCCGCTCACGTGCTTCCCACAAAGAATATTGCTACATTGTGGAGATGTGTAGAAGTGCTGGCACCTGAGTCCCCTTATGCCCACATTCACGGCTTCTGTCACAGGATTGGAATGCTGATCATATACGTCAATTTATCATCAATTTTCAACAGCATTGTGGACTATCGTCCACACTTTCAAAGAGGGTCGCTGCCTAGCCCTGCCAATCCTCTGCAATGTGTGCCTCCGGTTCCTCTTCATCCAGTATGCAATTATAAATAGACATGAGGGTGGTGTGGCTATGAAGCGAGTGTGTGGCATGAGGGCAGCTGAACTCTGCGCAGGGAAACTTTTGTGTGCGCTGTGGACGCAGGGTCGTGCGGGGGGGTTAGACAGCAATGCCAGCATGTAACCCAGGAGAAGAGGCAGCGGTGTCACCCGCAGACAGTGATTGTCCTTGGTTGTAGGTAGTTTGGTGCTTAGCTAAGATGTGCCAGCACGTGTGCATTGCTAATGAGGGTTTGTCCCAAGTAAATTGTTAGGGGGGTGATGCCCCCATTTTGGCTTAATAGTGGGCCCTGGGAGCCTGAGAAGCAGCCATGACTTTCTGATGTTTTCTGGTGTTTGACAAGTCATGACTTATGCGGAGCATCGGTCCCATACAAAAATGCTCGAATCCCCAATTGACTTCAATAGGGTTCGTTATTCGAAACGAGCTCTCAAGCATTACGAAAAGTTTGACTCGAGTACTGAGCACCTGAGCATTTTGGTGCTCGCTCATCTGTATAAATTACCTGGGCAGAGGTATCTGGATCTTTTCTATTATCAATAACATACCTTTTGTTTTGATGTATAGCTTGTCTATATCCACCATTCTTTCATTTGATACTGAAAGGACAGTTTCTTTCTGCAGATCCCGAGGCAATATCTGATTCACTACCCATAGATCTACTTGATGAAATTGAGACAGATCTGTGTCTCTTATCTTTTTAATCCATCTTCCATCTATATATTTAATTATTTTGAAGATCAATTAAATAACGTTGGAATTTTTTAAGGTTAATGCTCTTAATCTGCTTCTCCCAATTTCAGGTGATTTCGTTCAATTCCACATACCATAGATTATATTCCTTGTGCGGTAATTGGGATCTCAGCTTGTCATTATATTCTCCACATGATCTCTGATATACAGCTAAATTTTCTGAATTGTGCTAAATTACTAGTTGCATCAGTTTTCTTGAGCAGTCATTACAGATCTCTTCCCATTTATCACTAAATATTTTCTCTTCCTTCCCAAAGGATGGATATATTTGCACTTGTAAACCGCGAGGAATCAGATTCCTTTCAACATATTTCTCTAATGATACCTTATTCCACCAAGTTTTCATTCTTTTGTGTGCGGTATTCTTAATCAAGCTCTGCATACCACAAACCTCCCCAAACTGGGCGCCCTCAGTGAGGTCTGAACCCTCATTAAAAATAGCCTCCGCCAGTGATTTCCATAGGGCATATTGTGCCTGAAAATCCATGTGTGGATAATTTTTGCAGACAAACAGAAAAATAATCAGTATTCCAGAATAACAGTGGACATACATATGTATACAGCTGTGTATATAGTTATATCAACTCCAAAAAGATAGACTCAATACACAGATAATGAATACATTAAAAAATTCTCTATTTACCAATCACATTCATATTCAGCTGCCTAAGGGCGCCCACCCACTGGCGTTTGCGATTTTCGTGCGTGAAAAACGCAGCGTCTTCCGTGCGTTTTTGGCGCGTTTTCCGCGCGTTTTTTGCGGCTTTTTCGCGGCATTTTCGCAGCTTTTTCCCGCCTTTTCCGTTAATTTCCATTGACATTCATGGGTGCATTAAGAGAAAAATAAGGACACATATGCAACTGACAGTTCCTATGTTAAAAATTGCAACGGACTGAAAAAAAAAAAAACGCAAGTGGACAGGAACACATTCAATTCTAATTGCTCTTCAGAAAAAACGCAAAACGCAAAGGAAAAAAAATCGCCAGTGGGTGGGAGCCCTTAGGCAGATGTTTGGGAGTTTGTGTACGTTTGCATAGACCTCTTCTCAGGTTAGCCGGAGACGTGCCTGGTAAAAAAAAAAGGGAGAAAGATACCAACACCAGCACTACAGCTAAGAAATTATTCAGTAAAGTAATTTGCACACATGGTGTTCCAAAAGTCATAGGATGTACACATTTTATTAGCCCTCTACTCAGTAAGAACCATACATTATAGAAACACCAAGCTGTCCCCATATGAAGCTATGTTTGGTAGGGCACCTTTAACAAGACTATATAGTAGTAATCAAAAATAACAGTGGGCATACATATGTATACAGCTCTGTATATAGTTATATAAACACCAAAAAGATAGTCTCAATACACAGATTTTATATATATATATATATATATATATATATATATATATATATTTATTTATTTATTAAAAATTCTTTATTTATCATTCATATTTAAATATTCCACAAGAGAGTGCAGCCCTCACACAAAAACAATACATCATCAGTCAAATCTGCATTAGTATAATGGTTGATGTCCCATATGCATGTTACAATGTATAACCAGCATCATATCATAATACATTAACAGTAGTCACATGTTACCATGCAAAATAAACAAACATACTTGGATCATATAAAGCACAGACCTAGATGCACACCATGGCACAGGGTTTCACCCAAAAGATGGCTTCCTCTTGGGGATAGCAAGTATAGCAGATTGCTCTTTAAAGTGTGTTAGGAATGTCATTATCATTAGCAGATATTTTACCTCAGCAGTGCATTTTTGCAGCAAGCAACTCGCAGATAAGATCTGATAAGTTATTTGTCTCGCACTTACAGGTGTCGTGGATTTATTTTTGGTTGGGCCCACCAGTTCCGCTAGGATTGTCCCATGTGTCCCCGTCCTTCAAAGTCCGGTCCCTCCAGATCCAAATCGACCACGGCCCCACGTTGGGCGCCAACTGTCGTGGATTTATTTTTGGGGTCCACGGCGTAATCAATAGGAATGTTTGCACCCTTCCAGATTTATGTTCAGAGTTTTTGCGCACAATGGAAGAGATCACTCGGAGACAAGACTGTCACTGTAGAAAGTCTTCCTGACTCTGTTTATTAGTAGGCGTAAAGCATCTTTTATAGCATTAGTGGTTAATTGCCCTTTAAGGGGGAAGCAGGAAGCGATACGTGTTTGGAAATCAAAGCATGGGATTGGGTGGTCCAAATATGGTCTGTTTGCATCCGGTCTTGCGTGAGTTGCTGTCGTCATCGTCGTCCGACATCACATGTTTTCAGATTAAGAGACAGCGCCATCTTTCTGAGTTCGATGGAGGGGGTAGGGGCGGGAATGAGCAGTGCGTCGTCAAATAACGCCTGAGGGTTATGTGCGGGTAAAAAATGTGCCCTGAGGTTATGAGCGTGTGTTTCTATCAAACTGCATATTCTGATAATGGTTAGCAGTATGAGATGTGCCAGCATATTCCGTTCTATTGGCTCAGATGGTGAAATAGACATTTCACCTTGCATGGACATAAGGAGACATATACATACATATCCTCCACACAGGAAGAGGAGCAGATGTTTCTAAATTGTAAGATGGAAGCGGGGACTCCGTCCAAACATTCCCTACAGAAAACAAATTAATGAATAAGGGTTCCTACTCAGATATATATGTTCCTATAGGGCTGCAATATCATCTTGAGATCAGTTCTCATCTGTCTACATCAAGAGTGAAGTAAATATTTAACATACGGCGGTAAAGATAGAAATAAAGATAGATTGCATTAAAGTAAACAGAGAGCTAAAAGAGTTAAAGTTTTGAATCCAAGAGAGGAGCTGAGAGTACTCACTCTTGTTCCTCCGCAATGTCCCACAGTGTTCCTGTCTTCCAGGACCTGATGACGGCGCGTGTGCCTGCGCACCAGCCATCATTTCTCACGCGCAGAAGGCCCTGGAAATTTAAAATCTCTCTCCTTTCGGCTAGCATGAGTATCCGAGAGCAAAGAGATGTCACCGAGAACTGCTGTATGCGGTTCCCTATCCCATGATTGCTATTATCCACTGGTGATCATGTAAAGTTGAAAAAAAGTGTAAAAGAAGAAAAAAACCTTAAGTTTCATCTCACCTCTCAGATCATATCCGTGAAGAGAGGTAAAATTATGCACCTAAGGCGGCCAGATTTTTCTGCGGACCTTACCATGGCTTCTTTGCACGCACCCATTGCCAAAATGGTGGACGCATGCGCAAAAGATACGGATTGCCGAGATAATTTAAAATCTCCTTTCTCCTGGCTAAAAAACATAGCCAAGAGCCTGGAGGTTTCACGGGGGGCTGTGGTATGCAGTTCTGGGTCACGTGATCACTGTAAACCAGTGGATAACTGTGATCACGTAAAAGTAAAAAAAGCTAAAGTTTAACCTCCCATCGTGGATCCGAACCATAAGGGAAGGTAAAATTACTTATCTAAGGCCTCCGGTGATGTCCCCCAACAGGATCCTTTTTCGTGGACCTTTCCCCAGCTTCGGAGCATGGGCCCGTCACCAAAATAGCTGATGCAAGAATAGAAACTGTGGAGGGCCCAGGAGATTCAAAATCTCCTTGCTAATAAAGGTAGCCAAAAGCCTGGAGCAGTGACCGAGGGCCGCAGTGAGTGGTATCCAATCACGTGATTGCCATTATCCAATGGTAATGGCAATCACGTAAAAGTTAAAAAACATGATCTAGAAGCATGGTTGGAGGAGGGATACCCAGTTTTATTGCTCCATGTGCCCATCGCAAATGGGCCTTCGTAATTGCCCATATTTTCAGACATACCACACAATTGACATTACTTTTATGTAAGATTTGCCAAAAAGGGTAGGGGGGGTGGGTGGATAATTTTAGGGAGTCTTTTCTTTTTTTTGGGGGGGGGGGGGGGGGGGGCTTGAAATTTATTCATATGTGCCCTGAAATCCAATTAGTGTTCCCTCCACTATAGGCCTAGCCATGCAGATTATGGCTACAATAGGTATATTTCTCTACAAGTGTGCTTTGGGGCCTAAAACACCTGAAAGCTCCTTTCGGTTTGGGCCCTGTTATGCATACAGACATAAGATTAGGGCCACAATGGGTATGTTTCTAGGCACAGGACGAACAGGAATATCGATTTTGGGGTGAAAGTCTTCATACATGTGAGTGCTGTACTAAAAAAAACTTGTTTTTAAAATGGAACATTTGATTGGTCACAGCACTCAGCCAATCAGAGGCAGCGCTTAGCCATTCATTGAATTCAATGAATGGCTGAGTGCTGTGACCAATCAAAGGCAGCGCTCAGTGGTCATTCAATGGCTGTCTGTGATTGAGCGCTCAGCCAATGAGATCTAGCGCTTTCAGGAGGTAGGGATTTTTAAATCCCTGACTGCTGAAAGTGCTTCAGAACAGTGTCGGGGAAAAAGCTGTAAGACGCGCCCGCCGGAGCAGGACTGTGTCGAACAGGTGACGTATGTTTTTTTTTTATTTTTAACAACAGCTAGGGATGATTTTTAGGGTAGGGATTATATTTTAAGCCCTTCCCTGAAAATTACTGCGGGGGTCGCCCGCATTCCATTGCTCTCAATGACGCCAGCAGCTGTAGCACCTGCCCCATTGAAAGCAATGGGCATGGAGCTTCGGTCACGCGCATTTTGCACATTTTTTTTGCGCAGCACAGATGAGCGAAAATGCACGCTCACGTGACTGAGCACTAAAAAAGTTCAGTAGTCTTTAACTCTGGAGACTATACAGACCATTCCATTCTTTGACACCTACCAGCTTGAAAGAACACTGTGTGATACACCACGTCAAAGATGTCAAATTTGTTTAATCGTGGACGAGGAGGAAAAAGAGGGGTGGAGCAAAACCCGTACCGTTGTGTTTGTTGTAAACAATGATAGTATAAAAGTCGTGAAGTGAAGTGGTAACTTCAATAATGGAGGTGCTGCCTGACCAGATGACGCACCACCTGGGTGGGCGTGATAGAGTAGGAGAATAGAAAAAAACTGGCAATGGAGGCGGCACAACACTCCAGATTAAAGCAAATTGGAAGTGACCAAAGGTATGTGAAACTTCTCTTTTTATTTAATAAAGTAAGTGATTAGCTTATGAAAACGCGTTTCGGGGATAACCCCTTCGTCAGATCAGCTGGTGTTTAAAATATACAGGCAATTGGTGGGTCCCAAAAGGGTTAATCATTAGATCTGTTTGCCTGTGGAGTGCGGGTCAGCCAGGACAGGAGCAGGAGAAGTTCTCTAAATTCGATTCATCGGCACATTAGGCCTCCACTCTCAATAGTCCAGTGGAGGTGCTGCTTGGTCCAGGCAAGTTTTTTTTTTGTTTGTTTGTTTTTTATGCAAACTTAGCATTGGCTTTTTTTTATTGACACTCTATCTGTCAAAGCTGCAGATAGCATTTTTCTCTTCACAGTTGATATGGAAACTTGTTTATATTTTGCTACATTAAGCTGCGCTTGAAGATTTTGGGCTATGATGTGCCGATCACACAAACTATTGACTCTCAAACTTGTCATCTGATTTTGGCAGTGGCCTTTGGTCTGCCAGACCTCTTCCTGTCATAGTTTCTAAGTGCCTTTAGATGATATAGGAAACTGTACTGACTACCACCTTGGTTTTCTGGGCAGTTTCTTTGTAGGGCAGACCTACAGTTTTTTTTGTTTTTTTTTAAATCAATAAATTTTTATTAGTATCACATACTAGTTGTACAAAATGTGACATTCAATAGTAAACTGCATAATCATCAATCGACAAAATTCAGCATTGTTTACATACAATCGTCATGTGATCAATAAATCATTGTGATACAGCTTTTACAGGGATATAACTAGGGAAAGAAAGATCTCAAGTTACCGAGTTCTTTTATACGATGGAAAGGTGAAGGGTGAGAAGGAGGGGAGTGGAGAAAGAGAGAGACAAGTAGGCAAGAATAAACCTGGCTATCAAAGTTGGAAGACATCATGACGGAAATAGTCTTCCACGGATTCCACAAAGCATCGTATTTTAATATGGCATTGTTTCTAAAGGCCAAAACTGTTTCACAGATACAACACTCAGACACTATTTGTATCAATTCCCTCATTGATGGTATTTCAGTTTTTCGCCATCTTCTAGCAATAAGCAGTTTTGCTCCCATTAAGATATGGCTTTTCAATTGTTTGGTCAGTGGTTAATTATTTTTAGATCAAGAAGTAATATGGTCATACCAGGAACCCTTGGAATGACAATTCCTGAAAGCTTGTTTAGCAGGGAGAACATTTCACTCCAATATTGTGCAATTAACGGGCATGCTGAGAAAATATGCAGGAGAGCACCCCCCCCCACCACCACCACCACCACCACCACCCTGCCTGCATGCTCTCCAACATAAGGCTTCCGGTATCAAGCAAATAGGTGTGAGATATCATCTTGTTAAAACCTTCAGATGTATTCCCACCATTTTTGCACATCTAGTGGCTCGTTTTGCCTATCTAAAAGATTCCAACCAGCTCTCCATTGAAATAGTCATCTTCAAATCTCTTTCCTGATTTTAAAAATGGCATTTCTTCCCAGGCCTCAGGTTTCCTGCGATGTAGTCATAGAAGACCCTTGTTTCTGTATTAGTTTGAGCTTTGAGTATGCTTTGCCTCTGGGATTTTTACATTTTGTAAATGAGTCGTCTGGAGAAATGAACGTTTCTGAAAATATTTAAACATATCAATTCTGGGTATTTCTTTCGTTAAAGGGGTTGTCCCGCGAAACAAAGTGGGGGTAAACACTTCTGTATGGCCATATTAATGCACTTTGTAATATACATCGTGCATTAATTATGAGCCATACAGAAGTTATTCACTTACCTGTTCCGTTGCTGGAGTCCCCGTCTCCATGGTGCCGTCTAATCTTCAGCGTCTAATCGCCCGATTAGACGCGCTTGCGCAGTCCGGTCTTCTCCTTTGCTGAATGGGGCCGCTTGTTCCGGAGAGCGACTCCTCGTAGCTCCGCCCCGTCACGTGTGCCGATTCCAGCCAATCAGGAGGCTGGAATCGGCAATGGACCGCACAGAAGCCCTGCGGTCCACCGAGGGTGAAGATCCTGGCGGCCATCTTCACAAGGTAAGTATGAAGACGCCGGACCGCGGGGATTCGGGTAAGTACTATCTGTTTTTTTTTTTTTATCCCTGCATCGGGTTTGTCTCGCGCCGAACGGGGGGGCTATTGAAAGAAAATAAAACCCGTTTCGGCGCGGGACAACCCCTTTAAGTACTCAAATGATTTAATGTTGTCTTTGCTGAAAAAGATGTGAGATATATTTAAAATAGAGATGAACAAGTACTAGAGATGAGCGAGCACCAAAATGCTCGGGTGCTCGTTATTCGGGACGAACTTTTCGCGATGCTCGAGGGTTCGTTTCGAGTAACGAACCCCATTGAAGTCAATGGGCGACCCGAGCATTTTTGTATTTCGCCGATGCTCGCTAAGGTTTCCTTGTGTGAAAATCTGGGCAATTCAAGAAAGTGATGGGAACGACACAGCAACGGATAGGGCAGGCGAGGGGCTACATGTTGGGCTGCATCTCAAGTTCACAGGTCCCACTATTAAGCCACAATAGCGGCAAGAGTGGGCCCCCCCCTCCCAACAACTTTTACTTCTGAAAAGCCCTCATTAGCATGGCATACCTTAGCTAAGCACCACACTACCTCCAACAAAGCACAATCACTGCCTGCATGACACTCCACTGCCACTTCTCCTGGGTTACATGCTGCCCAACCGCCCCCCCCCTCTCCCCCACAGCGCACACCAAAGTGTCCCTGCGCAGCCTTCAGCTGCCCTCATGCCTCACCACCCTCATGTCTATTTAGAAGTGCGTCTGCCATGAGGAGGAACCGCAGGCACACACTGCAGAGGTTGGCACGGCTAGGCAGCGACCCTCTTTAAAAGTGGTGGGGCGATAGCCCACAATGCTGTACAGAAGCAATGAGAAATAGAATCCTGTGCCACCGCCATCAGGAGCTGCGCACGTGGGCATAGCAATGGGGAACCTATGTGTCACACATTATTCATTCTGTCAAGGTGTCTCTGCATGCCCCAGTCAGACCGGGCTTTTTAATTCATAGACACAGGCAGGTACAACTCCCTATTGTGAAGTCCCTGTCGACCGACAGCATGGGTGGCTTCCTGGAACCCACCGGCGGTACATAGAAATATCCCATTGCATTGCCCAACACAGCTGAGGTAGTAATGTCGTACTTAATGCAGGTGGGCTTCGGCCCACACTGCATGCCCCAGTCAGACTGGGGTTCTTTTCAAGTGTACAGATGTAGTAAAAACTCTGTGTGCACCTACAGCATGGGTGGGTGCCAGGAAGCCACCGGCGGTACATAGAAATATCCCATTGCATTGCCCAACACAGCTGAGGTAGTAATGTCGTGCTTAATGCAGGTGGGCTAAAAATTTACTTGATTACACTGTAGGCGAGGGCCCACAAAAATTGCTGTATCAACAGTACTAATGTACATCCAAAAAATTGGCCATGCCCAACCAAGATGGCAGGTGAAACCCATTAATCGCTTTGGTTAATGTGGCTTAAGTGGTAACTAGGCCTGGAGGCAGCCCAGTTTAACGAAAAATTGGTTCAAGTTAAAGTTTCAACACTTTTAAGAGCATTGAAACATATAAAAATTGTTTAGAAAAATTATATGAGTGAGCCTTGTGGCCCTAAGAAAAATTGCCCGTTCAGCGTGATTACGTGAGGTTTCAGGAGGAGGAGCAGGAGGAGGAGGAGGAATATGAGACACAGATTGATGACAAAACGCTAGCCGCAGGACAAGCAAGCACCTCCAGGGCATACAGCGCGAGTTCAGGCCACGTGTCCAGCTTCGACACCCAGTAGTTGTAGGGGGCAGAGGCGTCACGGAGGACGGTCGTGCGATCGGCTACGTACTCCCTCACCATCCTTTTACAGTGCTCCCGCCGACTCAGCCTTGACTGGGGAGCGGTGACACAGTCTTGCTGGGGAGCCATAATGCTGGCAAAGGTCTTGGAGAATGTTCCCCTGCCTGCGCTGTACATGCTGCCTGATCTCTGCGCCTCCCCTGCTACCTGGCCCTCGGAACTGCGCCTTCTGCCACTAGCGCTGTCGGATGGGAAGTTTACCATCAGTTTGTCCACCAGCGCCCTGTGGTATAGCATCACTCTCGAACCCCTTTCCTCTTCGGGAATCAGAGTGGAAAAGTTCTCCTTATACCGTGGGTCGAGCAATGTGTACACCCAGTAATCTGTAGTGGCCAGAATGCGTGTAACGCGAGGGTCACGAGAAAGGCATCCTAACATGAAGTCCGCCATGTGTGCCAGAGTACCTGTACGCAACACATGGCTGTCCTCACTAGGAAGATCACTTTCAGGATCCTCCTCCTCCTCCTCTTCCTCCTCCTCAGGCCATACACGCTGAAAGGATGACAGCCCAGCAGCATCTGTACCCTCAGCAGTGGGCCAAGCTGTCTCTTCCCCCTCCTCCTCATCCTCCTCATGCTCCTCCTCCTCAACGCGCTGAGATATAGACAGGCGGGTGCTCTGACTATCCAGCGACATACTGTCTTCCCCCGGCTCTGTTTCCGAGCGCAAAGCGTCTGCCTTTATGCTTTGCAGGGAAGTTCTCAAGATGCATAGCAGAGGAATGGTGACGCTAATGATTGCAGCATCGCCGCTCACCACCTGGGTAGACTCCTCAAATGTTCCAAGGACCTGACAGATGGCTGCCAACCAGGGCCACTCTTCTGTAAATAATTGAGGAGGCTGACTCCCACTGCGCCGCGCAAGTTGGAGTTGGTATTCCACTATAGCTCTACGCTGCTCATAGAGTCTGGCCAACATGTGGAGCGTAGAGTTCCACTGTGTGGGCACGTCGCACAGCAGTCGGTGCACTGGCAGATTAAACCTATGTTGCAGTGTCCGCAGGGTGGCAGCGTGCGTGTGGGATTTGCGGAAATGTGCGCAGAGCTGGCGCACCTTTCCGAGCAGGTATGACAAGTGGGGGTAGCTTTTCAGAAAGCGCTGAACCACCAAATTAAAGACATGGGCCAGGCATGGCACGTGCGTGAGGCTGCCGAGCTGCAGAGCCGCCACCAGCTTACGGCCGTTGTCACACACGACCATGCCCGGTTGGAGGCTCAGCGGCGCAAGCCAGCGGTCGGTCTGCTCTGTCAGACCCTGCAGCAGTTCGTGGGCCGTGTGCCTCTTATCTCCTAAGCTGAGTAGTTTCAGCACGGCCTGCTGACGCTTGCCCACCGCTGTGCTGCCACGCCGCGTGACACCGACTGCTGGCGACGTACTGCAGACACATCTTGATTGCGAGACAGAGGTTGCGTTGGAGGAGGAGGAAGGTGCTTTAGTGGAGGAAGCATACACCGCCGCAGATACCACCACCGAGCTGTGGCCCGCAATTCTGGGGGTAGGTAGGACGTGAGCGGTCCCAGGCTCTGACTCTGTCCCAGCCTCCACTAAATTCACCCAATGTGCCGTCAGGGAGATATAGTGGCCCTGCCCGCCTGTGCTTGTCCACGTGTCCGTTGTTAAGTGGACCTTGGCAGTAACCGCGTTGGTGAGGGCGCGTACAATGTTGCGGGAGACGTGGTCGTGCAGGGCTGGGACAGCACATCGGGAAAAGTAGTGGCGACTGGGAACCGAGTAGCGCGGGGCAGCCGCCGCCATCATGCTTTTGAAAGCCTCCATTTCCACAAGCCTATACGGCAGCATCTGTAGGCTCATCAATTTTGCAATGTGCACGTTTAACGCTTGAGCGTGCGGGTGCATGGCGTCGTACTTGCGCTTGCGCTCAAACTGTGGCACTAGCGACGTCTGGAAGCTGCGCTGAGAGCCATTGCTGGATGGGGCCGAGGACAGCGGAGGTGATGGTGTGGGTGCAGGCCAGGAGACGGTAGTGCCTGTGTCCTCAGAGGGGGGTTGGATCTCAGTGGCAGGTTGGGGCACAGGGGGAGAGGCAGTGGTGCAAACCGGAGGCGGTGAACGGGCATCGTCTCACCTTGTGGGGTGCTTGGCCATGATATGCCTGCGCATGCTGTTGGTGGTGCCTCCCCAGCTGATCTTGGCGCGACAAAGGTTGCACACCACTGTTCGTCGGTCGTCAGGCGTCTCTGTGAAAAACTGCCACACCGTAGAGCACCTTGACCTGTGCAGGGTGGCATGGCGCGAGGGGGCGCTTTGGGAAACAGTTGGTGGATTATTCGGTCTGGCCCTGCCTCTACCCCTGGCCACCGCACTGGCTCGGCCTGTGCCCACACCCTCACTTGGCCCTCCGCTTCCTTGGCCGCATCCACATCCTCTAGGCCTACCCCTCAGCATGCTGTATTACCAGTGATTTGATTTCCCAGGCAGGAAAGAAATTGGCGAAAGGCTGCACTCAACCGTAGCTGGTTGCGTCTGATTTTTGTACGTTGTCCACGCAGCACACACGTACACGGAGACCTTAGGACTGACACAGGCAGGCCAAATATAATTTCTTTTCCTTTTTAGCTTAGGGAAGCACCCACTGCATATATTCAATGAAAAACAAGAAGTTTAATATCTGTGGTGTGGCCCTCAAAAAGTGTCACACAAGTATAGTGTAGCAGAGTTATTAACTCTAGCAGAGCAGGTATTTGCCAGTCAGGAAAGACAATGGCGCTAGGCTGCAGTAAAGCGTAGCTGGTTGCGTCTGATTTTTGTACGTTGTACACGCAGCACACACGTACACGCAGACCTTAGGACTGACACAGGCAGGCCAAATATAATTTCTTTTCCTTTTTGGCAAAGGGAAGGACCCACTGCGTATATTCAATGAACAAGAAGTTTAATATCTGTGGTGTGGCCCTGAAAAAGTGACACACAACTTTAGTGTAGCAGAGTTATTAACTCTAGCAGAGCAGGTATTTGCCAGTCAGGAAAGACAATGGCGCAAGCCTGCAGTAAAGCGTAGCTGGCTGCGTCTGATTTTTGTACGTTGTACACGCAGCACACACGTACACGGAGACCTTAGGACTGACACAGGCTGGCCAAATATTTTTTTTTTCCTTTTTAGCAAAGGGAAGACCCCACTGCGTGTATTCAATGAATAATAAATGTCTTCTGGCCCTGCCTACACAATTCTATCCCTGTAGTATTAATGCCGGGTGCAATGCTCTGCACAGCCGGTTTTGAGGGAAAAAAAAATGCAACACTGCTAACAGCAGCCTGGACAGTACTGCACACGGAGAGAAGTGGCCCTAGAAAGGACCGTTGGGGTTCTTGAAGCCTACACTAACTCCTAACACTCTCCCTGCCTAACCCCCATTTCTGTCCCTATTGCTGGGCGCAATGCTCTGCAGATCCAATTTTGGACAAAAAAAAAAATATATACTGTGCTAACACAGTACTGCACACTAGTAGATGCGGCCCTGAGAAGGGCCGTTGGGGTTCTTGAAGCCTACACTGACTCCTAACGCTCTCCCTACAGCAGCACCAGCAGCAGCACTTTCCCTCAGCTAAGTCACAAGGCATGTGTGGCGAGCCGCGGGAGGGGCCGATTTTTATACTCGGGTGACATCTGATCGCCCCAGCCACTCACAGCAGGGGGGTGGTATAGGGCTTGAACGTCACAGGGGGAAGTTGTAATGCCTTCCCTGTCTTTCAATTGGCCAGAAAAGCGCGCTAACGTCTCAGAGAGGAAACTGAAAGTAACCGGAACACCGCGTGGTACTCGTTACGAGTAACAAGCATCCCGAACACCCTAATATTCGCACGAATATCAAGCTCGGACGAGTACGTTCGCTCATCTCTAACAAGTACCAAAATGCTCGGGTGCTCTTTACTCAAGTCGAACTTTTCGTAATGCTCGAGAGCTCGTTTTAAGCAACAAACCCCATTGAAGTCAATGGGAGACTCAAGCATTTTTCAAGCTGACCGATGCTCCGCATAGGGGAGGTTGTGTGAATCACCTGAAAATATCAAAAATTCATGGAAACACCACAGAAACGGGTAGGGAATGGCATGGGCAGCATGCATGGATGCATCTGAGGCTCCCTGGTCGCACTATTAAGCCAAATTGGGGGCAAAAGCCTGGTGGTTACCCCCTAACAATTTACTTTGGACAGACCATTAGCAGCAAGGCACATGCGCTGGCACATCTTAGCTAAGCACCACACTAGGTGCAACCAAGGCCAATCACCGCATGCGGGTGACACCGCTGCCTCTTCTCCTGGCTTATATGCTGGCATTGCTGTCCAACACCCCACACGAGCCTGCGTTCACAGCGCACACAAAGTTTTCCCTGCGCAGCGTTCAGCTGCCCTCATGTCACACACTGGCTTGTTAACCACACCACCCTCATGTCTATTTATAAGCGCATCTTGGATGAGGAGGAACCAGAGACACACACTGCAGAGGGTTGGCAGGGCCTGGCAGCCGCCCTCTTTGAAAGTGTGCGCGATAGCCCATAATGCTGATGAGATTTGCTGATAAATTAACGTACGATCATAATTCTAATCCCGTGCCACGTCCGTCACAAAATTGTCAGGAGCCACAAACGTGGGCATAAAGGGGACTCAGATGCCAGCACTTCTACATATCTCCACAATTCACCAGCACCTACTAACACCAAAGATTGGTTTGAAGCAGGAGGTGTCACCAAAGTATCCACCACAGGTATACAGTGACCCTGTGAAAGTCTCATTAAAACAGCTACTCTTCCTCTGAATGCTCCAATCCACTATCTCAGATACCTGTGGTAACACAAAACATGAGAAATAATACATGCCGACTAGCGGTGACCTCCAGGGACGCGTGTGTATATCATACCTAAACCCATCCGTCTGTTAATCACTCAGGGTATTATACGTTAGCGGACACCCCAAAACAGGCAGTGTACAATGAGTTGATCTGTTATACAGCCGACTGCTTGTGAAAGCCTAGTGCGCACTACTAGACACAACAAACGTGGGCAAAAAGAAGACTCAGATGCTAGTGCTGCTGTGAATGTCTCATTAAATCAGTTAAGGTTGCTTTCATCGCTCTAAAGACTGGGTGAAACACAAAAAAATTCCACAGGCCCAACCTGGAACAGTTGCATCCTCACCCAGGACCTGGGCCTCTGGCCACACCCTCTGCAATCGTGGGCATAAAGCGGACTCGGATACTAGTACTGCTGTGAACATCTCATTATTTCGGTCACGCTTCTTTTGATTGGTCCAAACCAGTGACTCAGATATCTTTGGTAACACGAGAGAAAATGCATGTCGCCCAGCGCTGATCCCCAGACCCCAAGCAGGAGGGGGAGGTGGAATAATAAGCCCGAGAAACCGTGACCGAGGTAGGACCTGCAACCCTCTGTGTGGGAAGCATGTGAGCGGGCCAGGGTCAGGCTCAGTCCCAGCCTCCACCTTGTGTGATCCAACGTGTCGTGAGTTACATAGCTATGGGATACCCATGTGTACCCACGCAATTCATTTGTGCATGTGTCAGATAACTGAACACCGCAATGGGAAAGCCTTCTGCACCCTACCAAAGTCATTCAGTGTATTTGTGCCAGATTGCTAAACACTGCTATGGGAAACCTTTGTACACCCACAGCATAGGCGAGCCCATGAAACCCAAGGACAGTATTAAACATAAAGAAATGAGAGTGCCCAAACATGGCAGAGTTTCACCCCGCCCAGGGCCTCGGCCTCTGCCCACACTTCTGCCCAATTCATTCCGTGTATGTGTCAGATAGCTGAACACCGCGATGGGAAACCTTTGTGCACCCACAGCAAAGATGAGCCTATGAAACCCAAGGACAGTATTAAACATTAAGATATGAGAGTGCCCAAACATGGCAGAGTTTCACCCCGCCCAGAACCTTGGCCTCTGCCCACACTTCTGCCCAATTCATTCCATGTATGTGTCACATAGCTGAACACCGCGATGGGAAACCTTTGTGCACCCACAGTGTAGGCAAACCCCTGAAACCTTTCTGTAGCAAGAGTATAGGCGAAGCCCTAAAACATTTCAGTAGCAAGAGTATAGGCGAACCTCTGAAACCTTTCTGTAGCAAGAGTATAGGCAAACTTCTGAAACCTTTCTGTAGCAAGAGCATAGGCCAACCCCTCAAACCTTTCTGTAGCAAGCGTATAGGTGAACCCCTGAAACCTTTCTGTAGCAAGTGTATAAGCAAATCCCTCAAACCTTTCTGTAGCAAGCGTATGGGCCAACCCCTCAAACCTTTCTGCAGCAAGTGCATAGGCGAACCCCTCAAACCTTTTTGTAGCAAGTATATAGGGGGACCCCTGAAACATTTCTGCAGCAAGAGTATAGGTGAACTCTTCAAACATTTTTATAGCAAGACTATAGGCAAAACCCTCAAACCTTTCTGTAGCAAGTGTATAGGCGAAACCCTGAAACCTTTCTGTAGCAAGTGTATAGGCGAAACCCTGAAACCTTTCTGTAGCAATAGTATAGGTGAACCCCTGAAACATTTCTGTAGCAAGAGTATAGGTGAACCCCTGAAACCTTTCTGTAGCAAGTGTATAAGCAAACCCCTCAAACCTTTCTGTAGCAAGTGTATAGGCGAACCCCTACAACGTTTGTGTAGCAAGTGTATAGGCGGACCCCTGAAACATTTCTGTCGCAAAAGTATAGGCGAACCCATCAAACATTTCAGCAGCAAGATTATAGGCGAACCCCTGAAACATTTACTTACTAAGAGTATAGGTGAAGCCCCAAAAAATTGGTTTGCTATGGGTATAGGGGAAGGCCTGAAATATTTGTTTGCTGTGAGTATAGGCTAAGCCCAGAAAAAATGTGTTTGCTATGAGTTAAGACGAAGCCCGGAAAAATTTGTTTGCTCTGAGTATAGGCGGAGGCCAGAAAAATGTATTCGCTATGAGTTTGGACGAAGGCCCCACCCCCCACCAAAAAAAACTTAGTAGGTCAAGAAGAGTGAACGCCCAGTAATCATGGTTGGCCAGAATGCGTCTAACGCGAGGGTCATGGGAAAGGCAGCCTAACATGAATTCAGCCATCTGTGCCAGAGTCCCAGTACACAACACATCGCTGTCCCCACTAGCAGGATGACTCTCATGATCCTCCTCTTCCTTCTCCTCCTCCTCCTCTTCAGCCCATACTTGCTGAACAGATGAGAGGGAAGGAGCATGGGTACCCACTACCCACTGCAGTGCGAGCAGCACTCTCTTCCCCCTCCTCCTACTCATCGCTCTTCTCCTCCTCCAAAACACGCTGAGATACAGATGTGAGGGTGGTCTGGCTATCAACCAACATACTGTCATCCCTGTCTCCTGTTCCAACCGCAAAGCATCAGCCTTTATGCTTAGCAGCGAACTTTTCAGCAGGCAAAGCAGCGGGATGGTCACACTGATGATGGCCGCATCGCCACTCACCATTTGAGTAGACTCCTCAAGGTTTCCTAGGACCTGACAGATGTCTGCCATCCCTGCCTACTCCTCTGTGAAGTACTGGGGTGGCTGACTACCACTCCGACAGCCATGTTGCAGCTGGTATTCTACAATGGTTTTACGCTGCTCTTAAAGCCTGGCCAACATGTGCAGCAAAGAAATCCACCACGTCAGCACATCCAACAGCAGTCGGTGCTCTGGCAGCTGGAAGCGATGTTGCAGTGTCCTGAGGGTGGCAGCATCCGTGGTGGACTTGCGGAAATGTGCGCACACGCTGTGCACGTTGCCGAGCAGGTCACACTATCAGGGTTAAAATTCTAAGTACAGCACCAATCAGGTGGATATACAGGATCATTAGTTTTTTCAGTGCGAAGTGTGGATCCAAGTGGGCTTTCCTTCGAGCTTGACTGCAGTTGGGGTGGTGAACAACATCTGGTAAGGACCTTTAAACTGGGTTTCTCGCTCAAACTTTTTCACATAGACCCTGTCACCTGGTTTCAGATTGTGACACTCATCTGTAGGACCTGGGAGAAAAGCAGAGACTACAGAATACATTACTAACAATTCCTTGGAGAGGCCTATGACAAAATTAACAAGAAAAACATTCCCCAAACTCTGCTACTGTGACATGTATCCTCCTGGAGAAAAAGAAAAACTAATGGAAGACACTCAATTCAAAATTTACCCGTTTCCTCTATTGTCTTTTGTATCTACTTTCCCCTACTCCGTGGAATATACCCAAAACAGACATAATGTGTTGCATTATTTCACCTGTGAAGTGTGTACCTTTGTTTGACTCAATCACTTCCGGTACCCCGTATCTGCGGATTACCTCATTCATGAGCTTCTGTGCGATTACCTGCTTATTTACTTTGGTAACAGAGTAGGTCTCCAACCTGAAAAGAAATCAACAACAAGCACATATTCATGCTTCCCAACAAGTAGGAGCTGAGTGTAGCCAATTTGCAATCCCTGAAATGGGTAGAGTGGTCTAGGCAAGTGTGATGTGGCAAATTTTACTTCTGCCCTGTTGCTTTACGGCAAAGATCATGCAAAATTGGACAAATGATGCAGCAGCTACAGAAAACCGAGGAGCCACCCGTCCTTGTTCAAGCGTCGTCATCATTGCTGCTTTGAGAGGTGCGTCTTTCCATGCGTCAGCTGGGCCATTATGAGGCACAGGGACTATGGTAAGCAAGTTCTGTTGACTGTTCACCATACGCAGTCCCTTTTTAGTCCATTTGTCTTTTTCTTCCTTGCTGGCTTGTAACTGTAAAGTCTTTAGCATATCAAAGTCCAATGTTTTTTTTATCAAAGTCCAAGTTCAAATCAAAGTCCAAAATTATTATCAAAGTCCAAGTGTAGTCAAAGTCCAAGTTCATATCAAAGTAGTCAAAGTCCAAAGTTATTATCAAATTCTTCTTTTCTTCTTTCTTCCACGGCTTGAGGGCCGCTGCCTTTGCTGTGTGGCCTGTGATGGCGTTGCCTCTTGCTTCTTTGGTGTAGGAATTGGTGTGAGCTTTCCACCTTGTCAGGTAGAAATAGGGCCTCCGTGAGACTCTGCACCGCTGCAACATTCTTAATTGGCTGTCCTGCTGAGGTAAAAAAACTGTCTGGCCTTCCATTTTGGGCCTTAATCATGAGCTATGCCAAATGCATACCGGGAGTCAGTGTAAATGTTTGCCGTCTTACCTTCCTCCACTCTACACGCCTCCGTGAGTGCTTTTAGTTCCGCTTCTTGTACTGCGACATGCGGAGACATTCTGCTTTTTAGGACATCTTGTTGTGTAACCACCGTATATCCAGTGTGGAGTCGTCAATCACCCTGGTACCATCTATAAAAAACAACTCAAAATATGCATTATTAACAAGGGCTTTCAGTAACTTTTTAAAACTTAAATTTTCTTGTTGCATCACTGCTAGACAATCAGGCTGGTATTTTATTTGAAAAAGATCAGAACCTTGTTGCAAAAAAATTAAAAATGTAAAAAATGGCTTGCAAAAAATTTTTTAAAAAATGGCTTGCAAAAAATTTAAAAATGGCTGACTTGCAATACCTAGATCACCTATGCCTTCTCCTCCCCCCCTTTAAACCAGGGTACTGCAATTGGAACAAGAGTACCCGGTTTCAAGGTAGTACAACATTGTAAAAAGATTTGATGGATGCAGATAAGGCCTGTAAGATGTTAGCACCTATAACAGAAACATGAGTTACATCGGGGAAGAATAACCTACAAAACATCTACTAATATTTGAAATGTGATATCCCTTTAAGTGAATTCATTATTAGTCTGATCCTGCCTGCAATTTCTTATCAAATCTCAGACAGGAGAAAAAAAAACAAACAAAACAAAAAACTTTTACTAGCTGCTCACGCTCCTCACCCCTCCCTTGGACAAGAAGGATGAAACATTACTACGTACTATTACATCATCTAGCTCCACCCCTTCGATATTGGCACATTGCGTCCGTCTTCCCAACTTAATTTCAGTGTAACAGTCCAAGCATCCACATCTCAACCAAGCAAAGTCCCATGCATGGGGAGGACTTTTATCCCCAGTCACTATCTGCATCACAGCCTAAACACGGGTCACTAACTCTCATCCATCCATGCTCTCAAGTCTGCTCCGTCACCCCCTATTGAAGGCGTACCAGTCCATGCAGATGCACGGACAAAAAAAAAGTTTGACAAACATACATCAGTTGAAAAACATTGAGGTGAGTGCTATTATCTTATAAATTACATGATTCTATTGAGATGAGATTGTGAATGAGCGCTATCTTTGACAAATTATGTGAAAAAAAGTTTGCTGAGTGACTGAAATATTCTATATTTCTTATTTACTGAAGCTATTATATGCTGTATTAAACGCTGAAGTATTTTAGAATCTCTGGGTATTTTTCAGCCCCCCTTGTGACCCTGACTGTTATCTCTCCGCGAATATGAAACACAGACTGAATAAGTTTTAGCTTAAACTATTGCCTGCATTTTGAAATCATAATTAACACATATCCTGGGACCTTACAACATTCATTTTCAACCCCTGTATAAGTAAGAATACATGTTTTAGAAATTGCTATATTTCCCTGCCTACTAAGACAGTATAACTAATTAAATTCATTTCAAGCCTCCATTCCTTTACAGCAAGCAGAGATATTATCCAGGGTTATTATTGCATTCTTTCTCTCGCTTCGTTATCTCTTGACCTTGAAGACTGAACACAAGCTCGCAGCTACATGTCAACAAAACTCTTCTCCCCTAAAAGCAAGCTCAGTTAACTATTTGCACACACAGTATATACATATATATATACACACATATATCTATATCTATCATCTATCTTGTATTATACATATTTTCATCTCTTTCTTTGCCAATAAATCACATGCATTGTAACTTCCTTATCGACTTGCTTGTTACTCATACTTCTCTCCCTTACCTAGCTGCCAATATAACCTTTAATAGACACTCTCCTGACGCCCTCTTGATCACTTACTGTACTTTTCAACATTTCACTTACGGATACTTTCTTAAACTAATAATGTGTACATACAACTTTCTCTGACTGTCTCTCTCTCTCTCTTCCTCCTCCAGCACTGTCTAGCAAAACTTGATCTTCCAAGGCACCTCTGGGTCCTAAAGACCTCCCTCCCAGACACCATTTTGTAATCTGCCGTGCGGGTCGGTGTCACACATTTTCATTAGAGTTTTGTTACATTTTACAAATTCATCCACACGGCGGCAGCCCTTGAGGGGCTCTATCTTCTTTAATAAGATCTTACGCATATTAGAACATCAACAATAATAATAATAACACGCTCCATAGAATGCATCCCTCTTAATTCTCAAATTGTCAGGCCCTTATATACTGGCAAGACAACCGAGGGTCCCTTCTCCTTATGGAACCAGCCCCATAAAATGCATCTCTCTGAAATCAAATCGCTAGCCCCATATATAAGGCAAACCGACCGAGAGTCCCTTCTCTTATGAAGCCTTATCTCACAAAATGCATCCCTCTCTGCTAAACCATTAACAACTAACTAAACTAAACTGAGGGTCCCTTCTCTTGTGAGACTAAATGAAAAGAAAGAGAAAAAAAACTTCTGCAGATACAACAATCTCCACTACTATTAAAACGTTACAGACTTCAAAGTACAAATAGACTACAGACTAATTTCTGGGTGAGCCATTGGTGCGCATATCACGGTCAGTGGTCCATGACGGCAAACCCGGAGCCCACACGAGTTACCGTGTAGAACTCTTAACCCAACCCGTCCGGTCACAAACCACAGATAGTCAGTCCCGCTGCAAGACTCGCAGTATAAAACACAGCATAAATATATGCTGGCCTTACCTGGAGTTCTAAGTGAGTTGATCAGACTCGGTTTGCAGCAGGACGGTTTCTCTGCGGCGTGGATCCGGGTGGAATGCGTTGTAAGCTCCGGTTTTGTCGCCGCACGTTCGGGCGCCATTTTTCAGGGTAATAAAATTCTAAATATAGCACCAATCGGGCCCACCCCACTTGCCCCGTTGCCGGCGGTAAGAAGAGACACCACACAGGAATCTGGTATCATTCCTCACACGGGACATGGCTCTCGGCTGTGCCCACGTGCTTTATTACAGATTACATGAGATCTTATACCCTTTGTCCCATCCCCAAGGGGGTGATGGGCTCATAACCATATATGGGAAGTCCGGATTTGCGGACTGAGACAGTGAAAATCATATAACAGTCATTATCTTGATACTGGCGCCTCTGGCTTACGTACAGAAAATCACGTATTCAATTAACTCCAGTGCAAAGAATCACCCACTCAATTCTAAGAAAACGGCCAAACATGCATTCTCCATATATGGGAAGTCCGGATTTCCGGCCTGAGACCGTGAAAGTTCAGAAAATCTTGATATAGGCATCTGGGAAAACGGCCAAGTACATGCGTCCTTGTGCCTGGTTCGGTATCTTCTCTGAATTTCTAGAACATCTCTTGCAAAGCCTTGGAATATCTGATGTAAGGCGACATATAAGTTTTTTCTCTCATTTGGAATTGAATAAAACTTGCATATAGGTATAAAAGCATAAAAAACACATATGGCAATATATATATATACCCTCACAACACAATTGGGGGGTAGTTTTTCAGAAAGCACCAGATTGAACACGTGGACCAGGCATGGCACGTGTGTGAGGCTGCCAAGCTGCAGAGCCGCCACCAGGTTACGCCCATTGTCACACATAACCATGCCTGGTTTCAGGTTTTAGTGGTGAAAGCCAGAGATCGGTCTGCTCCGTCAAACCCTGTAACAGCTCTTGCGCAGTGTGCCTTTTTTCACCTAAGCTGAGTAGTTTCAGCACGGCTTGCTGATGCTTCGCCACCGCAGTGTTGCTGTGCCTCGCACTACCGACTGCTGGCGACATACTCACACTTCTTAATTGAGAGGTGGAGGTGGTGGAGGAGGAGGGGGGTTGGAGGAGGTGGCATAATACGCTGGAGAAATCATCACCGAGGTAGGACCCGCTATCCTCGGTGTGGGTAGGACGCTAGCGGTCCCAGGCTCTGACTCGGTCCCAGCCTCCATCTAGTTCACCCAATCTGTCGTCAGGGAGATGTAGTGTCGCTGCCCGCCAGCGCTTGTCCACTTCTCCGTCGTTAAGTGGACCTTCCCAGTAACCACGTTGGTGAGGGCATGGTTTATGTTGCGTGAGACATGCTGGTGTATGGCGGGGACGGTGCACCGGGAAAAAAAGTGGCGACTGGGGACCGAGTACCGAGGGATCGCCGCCGATTTTGAAAGCCTCCATCTCAACTAGCCTGTATGACAGCATCTCCAGGCTGAGTAATTTTGCAATAAGCACGTTTAAAGATTGTGTATGCGGGTGGGTAGCGGAATATTTCTGCTTTCGCTCCAACGCTTGTGTTGGCAGCAGCTGAACGCTGCACTGGGGGCAGTGGAGGACCATGGAGTTGAGGGTGTGGGCGCAGGCCGGTAGGCGCTCGTGCCAGCGTCCTGGGAAAGGGATTGATCTGTGTGGCAGGTTGTGGCACAGGGGAAGAGGCAGTGGTGTGACCTGTAGGCATTGGATGGCCTTCGTTCCACCCTGTGGGGTGCTTGGCCATCATATGCCTGCACATGCTGGTAGCGGTCAGGATGGTAGTGGTGGCTCCCTGGCTGACCTTGGTGCAACACAGGTTGCACACTACTGTTCATTGGTCGTCCGCTCTCTCACTAAAAAACCTCCAGACCTTCGAACACCTAGCCCTCTGCACGGAGGCTTGCTGTGAGGGGTTGCTATGTGGAACAGTTGGGGGATTATTTGCTCTGACACTGCCTCTCCCCAAGGCCACCCCACTGCCTCTTCCAATCTGTCCTGCTGCTGTACTTGCCTCCCCCTCTGAAGCCCAATCTTCAGTTGGCTTAGCAAGCCTGGTGGGGTCAGTCACCTCATCGTCCAGCTGCTCTTTCTCTGAATCCTCTGTCCATCGTCCACTGTCTCATCATCGTCATCCACAAAAAGCTCTTGAGACATTTGCCGGAAGTCCCCTGGCTCATCACCCGGACTCCGGGAACTTTCCAAAGGTTGGGCATCGGTCACGACAAACTCCTCAGGTGGGTGAGAAACCGTTTTTTCAGACTCAGGGCAGGGACCCGAGAACAGTTCCTGGGAGTCTGCCTGTTCAGAATCTCTCCTTTTCCTGGAGTGACCAGGCTGGGAGGAAGGAGGAGCAGCCTGAGGATTCAGAGGTGTAGTCCCTTGGCCGGTAGGAGTGGACTGCATGGAAGACTGGGTGTTGGATAAATTGCTGGATGCATTTTCTGCGATCCACGGCAGGACCTGATCGCACTCTTGTGCTTGTAATAAAGGTCTACCACGTGGACCCGCAAAATATGAGATGAAGCTGGGGAGCCAAGAGATGCGGCGCTCTCCTAATTCCTCAGCAGCTGGCTGTGATTCACCACGCCAAGGACCTCGGCCTCTGCCCACACCCTCACTTGGATGCCCGTGTCCATGTCCTTGCCCCTTGCCCCTACTCTTCATCATGTCGGATAAAGGATAGAGCAGGGCCCAAATAAATTAACCCACTGTATAGCGCTGAGAACTGGGGCTAATTCACCACATACAGAGACTTGTAGATGCCAGAGGCTCTATGCTGTGACAGAAAAAAATTAAACAGTTGTCTTGCACTGATACCTATGGGTAATTTACTGCTCACAGAGACTTGAAGATAAGAGAAGCTGTATAGAGTGGCAGAAAAAGTTAACCCACTGTATAGTGCTGAGAACTGGGGCTAATTCACCACACACAGTGAATGCGAGATGTGAGATGCTCTGCACAGCCCCAGGAACAATTAATCCAGTGTTTAGTTCTGAGAATTACGGATAATTCACCGCACACAGCGAATGGGAGATGTGAGATGCTCTGCACTGACCCAGCCAAAAATTAACCCTCTGTTTAGCGATGCAAACTACAGCTAATTCACTGCACACAGAGAATGGTAGATGTGAAATGTTCTGCACAGGCCTGGATGCTTGAAAAAAATTGGTGCACTACCGCTCCCAGCGAGCCAAAAAAGTAATGCACACAATGAGAAGTAGTCCTAAGAAGGACTGTTGGGTTCTTAAAGTCAGGATCCCTGCCTACCCACACCCTACAGTAACACTTTCCCTATCTCAGCAACTCTTTCCCTAACCTCTGCCAGCATGCGTCTGAGGCGAGCCACAGGTGGCACCAGTTTGAGTACTCGGTGATCACCTGATTCCGCCAGCCACTCACTGCTGTAGACGTGCACTGGGCTGGCACGTCATAGCTGGAAGTGGTAATGCCTTCCCTGCATGTTTAGTGGCTAAAAAATGGTGCTAAACATGTGGAGAGGGGAAATGAAATGTACTCGAGTACCGCATGATGCTTAAATCGAGTAGAGAGCATCTCAAGTAGCCTAATACTCGATCGAGCATCAAGCTCGGACGAGCGTGCTTGCTCATCTCTAATTTTAAACATTTTTTAGACCAATGGAGTAGCTGAAGGTCTGGGATAAAGTATTCTAGTGTGTCTATAGGAATTTGTTTTATATTGCCATTGTTTTATCAAAGGATTCTATCAACCTATCTCAAACCTCCAAAATAGCCCTCATAGGTAGAGAGAGGGGGGATGGATAAATTCGGGCGTAAAGTAAGATTTGCAGCGGCAAAATATTTTGCATAGATTATAGAGGTTAAAGAATTCATATTGGCTATCTCTGCTTCCAGACTAGGCTGACTTATCGACGAGGACTGTGTGAACCATGAAAGGCATTGGTTTAAGATCAAAGCATAACGATAAGCCTCTAAATTGGGAAGGTCAACTCCTCCTTGTGTCATGTGGAGGGCTAGAATGGAAAGAGATACTCTAGGTATCTTTTCAGCACAGACATAATTGGTCAGTTGTCTTTGAAAGTTTTGCATTATGGCCTGGGGAACCGGTGATGGTAGAGTTTGAAAGTAGTACATTAATTTCGGGAGAATGATCATCTTGTATAGTACTATACAACCAATCTACGTAGCTTGTTTTTGTTTTTTGTTTTTTTTAATAGGAATCTAATTTGGTTTGTAGATCTGTTAACAAAGGGAGTTAATTGACAGATACCATATCTGCGATGGGAAAGCAAAGATGTATTCCCAGATAAGCGAGGTTTTTGTCTGCCATTGAAAGGGAAGTTCAAATTTGATTTCTTTTTTTAATTCTACATTGACTTGTACTCCTAAAATTTGTGATTTGGAGATGTTTAGTCTATAACAGGAGACCTCAGAGAATTGGGAGAACGTTGTGTAGGCTGCTTTTAGAGAGGACATAGGGTTGGTTAGTGTTAGCAATATTTCATCTGCGAATAGACCTATTTTATGTTGTCTCCTGACAGCGTGTATTCCATGTATATCAGGATTAATCTAATATGTTCCACTAGAGGTTTTAACACTAATGTAAAGATCAATGGGGAGAGTGGGCATCCCTGGCGAGTGCCATTTATAATGTGAAAGGATTCGGATAGTGTGCCGTCAATTAAAACTTGGCTGTAGGGGATAAGTATATTGCTTTAATGATGTTTCCAGCAAGGCCAAATTTTTCAAGAACTGATAAGCGAAGCCCTAGTGTAGCCTATCAAATGCTTTCTCAGGGTCTAGGGCTAATAAAATGGAAGGAGAATGAGAGGATTCCATCTTAGTTAGAAGATTCAAAACTCTCCGTGTACCATCTGGAGCGTGCCTTCCCTTAGTGAAACCAACTTGATCCGAGAGGATAATGCTAGGGAGGATTTTAAGAAGTCTTTGAGCTACAATTTTTTATATATTTTTGTATCGCAGTTCAATAGAGATAATGGCCGAAAATTTGATGTGTGGTCTTTGCCCGGTTTGGGAATGGTGACCACTGTGGCTTCAAGCATCTCCATGGGATGCTACATCTCCATTGTGCTACACCTTGGTTAAAAGCAAGGACCATATGTGGTGTAAGGATCTTTGAAAAAATTTTATAAAATTCATTGGAGAATCCGTCTGGGGATTTGGGGGATTTTAGTATTTTAATTAAATCTAATGTTGCTCTATTTAATATTGGTTCGTTCAGAGATTTATTTTGGGCCTCTGAGATAGAGAGTAGATTTAAGTCTTAGAGGAAGGACGAGATTCCCTGCAGAGTCAGCTGGGGTGTGGAGATATCTTCCTTAATGTTATATAATTTTCCATAAAATTAACGAAAGATCTCCGCTATCTGTTTAGGATGGGAAACCTTCCCACCTCAGCTGTCTGGGCTAGTCATATAGGGAATTTTTGTTTTATTGTTGTCTTAGTCTGAAAAGTTTTTCATCGATATCATCTGAGAGAGAAGCTCAAAGCAGTGATTTAGTATTTGTAATTTGTGAAAGGACTTCAGTAATCTGTACCGCCTTTTCCTTCTTATATCTAGCACTTATCTTGATGGGGACCCCTTTAATTAAAGCCTTGTGGGAGGAGATACCTCTGGAGTGGAGTTAATTTCAAAATATTCTGCCAAGGCCTCAGAAATGATTTTGGAATGTTAGGTGATCGGCATCAAGAAGAGATTATTTCTCCATAACCTGGCCCCTCCCCCCAAGCGCCCCTATGAAAAGATAGTAGAATTTGGGGCATGGTCAGACCAGGTAGCTGTATTAATTTTAGCCTCATTAGCGAAGGGTAAAGTCTATTTATCTACCAGCACTAGATCTATTCATGAGAAAGTCCTGTGACATGGGGAGTAAAAGGTGTATTCTCTGACTGAGGCATTCTGGCAGCAAAACTTGTCATAGAGTAGCTCTTTCTGAAGCCAGGGAAGCAAGGCAGGGGCACCTCTAGAGAGTTGGCTTGACAAATGCATAATTGTATCCGGGATGGGATTGAAATCCCCACATATAATCAATTCACCCATTTCATGCTTCCGCAGCCTCTGATTTATTTTGAAAATGGATCTGTGCAGAGTTAGGCACGTATATACCGTGTTTCCCCGAAAATAAGGCACCCCTGAAAGTAAGACACATTAAGAAATTTGCAGAAATCGCAAATATAAGGCACACCCCGATAATAAGGCATACTAAAGTGTGCAGGCAAGTCGAGAGGCCTGTCCCCTGCTGCCATCCCCGTTGTCTCCTACCTCCTCCTGTGCTGTACGAGTGTGCTGCTGTGAGCTCCCCTTGCTGGCTGGAAAACTCCATACTGTCGTTCTGTTGCTGCTGTACACGTCTGCTGTGATGAGCTCCCCCTGGTGGCCGGAAGCTGCAATACCATCCCTGCTTACAAGAGGAACTTCTGTCTGCAGACAGGTACGTTACTTAAATTACAGCCCTTATTTTTTTTATGGCTCTGTGTGTGAGTCAGGCAACCATATGTGTAATTCTTAAGGCTGGGTTCTCACAGAGTGTATTTCCAGGCTTAGGGGGTGAGCATTACAGTCTCCAGACAGTGTGTGGGAGCCAGGTACTTTACAGCTTTTATTTTTTGTGGCCCTGTATGTGAGTCAGGCAAATTTTCTGTGCAGGAAGATGATGACATGACTGTCATTGAGTAATTTTTGCTTTGTTTTCACAGTTTGTCTAGCTATATTGGTTTGTGGTGACAACTACGGTACTGTGCAGTATATACGGTAATAAATGTTCATTTTTTTTGTTAAACAATAAATGGGAATTCTTCTTCATTGAAAAATAAGACACCCCCTGAAAATAAGACATAGCGCATATTTGGGAGCAAAAATTAATATAAGACGCGTCTTATTTTCGGGGAAACAGGGTATTCAGTAAAGTAAAGGGAGCAGAATTTAGATTCCACTAGAGAATTATAAATCTTCCTTTGGGGTTCAGTTCTAGAAAAGATACCTCTATAGTGACAGTATCTCTGAATGCAATCAAAATGCCTGCTTTTTTATTAGATGCTTAGGCCAGGTAGACATTTAGGAAATTTATTGTGTGATATTTTTGGGCAAGCGGATGCATCAAAGTGTGTCTCTTGAAAACCTAAAACATCTACACTATTAGGGCTCCTTTCCACTGGTGAGGTAATCACACGTTTTCAGTGCGATGCGAGAGTGCGACCTCTTACAAGAAAGTCCCACACATGTTGCTCTATGACAACCTTTCCACTAGCGATTTTTAAGGGCAAGCTGCGATGCGAGGATTAAAAATCGCAGCAGGAGGATTGTTTCAGCGTTTTGCATTTTTCTGTCGCCCATAGAGAGCAATGGAAAACCAGATGTCTCGCATCCCAATGCAAAAGCTTGCGTTTTCTCAGTGTTGTGATTTTAACATTGCGATTTTCTCGGAGAGATATCGGTATCGCCAGTGAAAAGGAGCCCCTAGGGTGACTACCCTCTAGCGTTTGTGAATTTGCTGCATTTTTTTTTCCAGGTATCTATGAGGTGTTCTAATGTTAAAAACGCATTGCGTCAAAATCGCATTTTACCGCGAAATCATGATTTTGCATGATGTGATTTAAACATTAACAAGTCCCATAGACCCCTGGAGAAAAAAAAAACGCTGCAAATTTTGCAATGAAAAATAACTGTAGTAGGTAGGCACTACAGATGAGCGAGCACCCAAATGCTCGGGTCCGCGGTATTCGAATCAAGCTTTTCCTAAAATTTGAGAGCTCTACAATGGGAGACTCAAGCATTTTTGTATGGGACGCTGGGTCCTGATCTTTTTTTTTTTTTTTTTCTTGGTTCATGTTCTCTCTCTCTCTCTCTCTCCCCTACCAGACAAAAAATTTGCCAATGACGCGTGCTGCGTCGCGGCGGGGAGGGGCCAAAAGAGGCATGTCACAGCGGGGAGGAGCCAAAAACTGGGGCTGGGTCGAACACGACTTGATGCTCGTTCGAGTAACGAGCACCATCGAGTACGCTAATACTCGAACGAGCTATCAAGCTATGTTCGCTCAACTCTAGTAGGTACCCTTAGGGCTCCCACACACTTGCATTTGCATTTTTTGTTATCGTGATTGCCAATGGGACTTTCTAATGTTAAAAACATTGTTGCATTGCGTTGTGTTGCGTTTTTAACATTAGAAAGTCCCATTGACAATCGCGTTAACAAAAAACGCAAACGCAAGTGTGTGGGAGCCCTTAGAGAGAGCTGATTTCCACAATGATGAGTGTTTAAATAGTGAATTCAGTGTGGAAATTGTTAGATGTCTTCTCAGAACATAAGGAGTAAAACATATAATTACTAAATCAAATTTTAGCTTTGGTATATATATTAACAATCACAGAAAATGGCCAACACTTACTGAGTGAGGAGTGCATACTGATGCATCCTCCCACCATGCAGGTAGCCGACCACCAAATGAAGGAACAAACAACACTTGTGCAGGACACCGATAAGACAACCACTCACACTGCCTCTTGATAATGAGGGGGATGGCTGCTTGGTGGTTGGTGGGCTTGTGTGTCTTGGCCGGAGTACGGCCAATGCCTTGCATTTATTGTCTGTCATTCACATGCAGCGTGACTTTAAGACTCCAGGGGGAGCCTATGGTGGCAGTACCAATGTGGTTCACTAATGGAAATGCAGAGCAAACCGCCGAATTATCATGGCGTCATTAATAGGTTGCTGGTCTGCATGGTGAACTACATATATCAGAATGGTCTGGCACCCTGTATCCACTATGTGTGGGAGTATACACCAAGCAGCCACCCCCCTCATTATCAAGAGGCAGTGTGAGTGGCTGTCTTATCGGTGTCCTGCACAGGTGTTGTTTGCTCCTCCATTTAGTGGTCGGCTACCTGCATGGTGAGAGGATATATCTGTATGCACTACTCACGCAGTAAGGGACGGCCATTTTCTGTGATTGTTTTTAATTTCTTATTTCCCCTTCTGTGGTGCATTTATACTAGTGTGGGGACCCACTGCAGCGCAGTGAACTGTGAAGTGGTTGGTGGGCTCGTGTGTCTTGGCCGGAGTTTGGCCAATGCCTTGCATATATTGTCTGTCATTCACATGCAGCGTGGCTTTAAGACTCCAGGGGTAGCCTAGGGTGGCAGTATCAATGTGGTTCACTGATGGAAATGCAGGGCAACCCGCCGAATTATCATGGCATCATTAATAGGTTTCTGGTCTGCATGGTGAACTACATATATCAGAATGGCCTGGCACTCTGTATCCACTATGTGTGGGAGTATACACCAAGCAGCCAACCCCCTCATTATCAAGAGGCAGTGTGAGTAGTTGTCTTATCGGTGTCCTGCACAGGTGTTCTTTGCACCTCCATTTTGTGGTCGGCTACCTGCATGATGGGAGGATGCATCTGTATGCAATCCTCACTCAGTAAGTGACGGCCATTTTCTGTGATTGGTATATATATTAATGAACCGCAGCAGACCAACAAGTCCATGAAAGATGTGGGCTTGTGCATTGGAAGTGGAAAAGCGTGAGAGCGATGGCCAGGCTCTCAGTTTTTCTGATCATGTTTTGTATCTTCAGCAGCCCATGTCGTTAGCTGAGTGGCTTTTTTATTGAGATCTAGGTTTTCTGGTTTGGAGAACATGTGGTTGACACCTTCTTTCTGAACCAAGAGCTTCAGGGACACACCCCATTTGTAGGGTATTTTTGCTTGGCGGAGGGCGCTGGTAATTGCAAAAAATGTTCTCTTCGCCTGCAGAGTAGTTTGCGATAGATCCATTTATAAACGGATGTTGGTTTAATCTGCTTGCAATTAGTTTAGTTTGCGGGCTGTTTGCATCCATAGGTTCTCTGATGTGGAAATAATGTCAAAACAGTTCTAGGGGCTGCTTCTGATATGAATTTAGGCTTGGGCAGCCTATGAGCTCTGTCAATTACTGTCAAGTCCATAGGAGATAATTCTAGCAGTACAGCTTATTAGTTGTTGGAGATATTTTGTAATTTCTGCTGCAGGAATTGACCCTGGAATTCCTCTAAATTTGACATTGTTATTCCTGTCATTCATGTCTGCCATTTTGATTTTTAGCATGTCAACTTCTTCTGATAGGGCATGATGGGCATTAATAAGCTCATTATGAGACTGCGTTATTTCACCCATTTTACCTTCAGTGTGAGTGAGTCTTTCATCAAACTCCTCCAAGTTTGATTTTAGAGTCAAAATTAGCTTGTAATGAGTTTCTCAGAGCGACCAACATCTCCTTCACAAAAACCTCTGTCACTGTTTTTTCTGTTTGTGAGCATTGAGGAGATAAAGTCACCCTCAGGAGGTACATATAGCTTCTCTGTTTGATCATCTGTTAACTATGGGGCTGTTTAAGCAGACTAGCAGAAGAAGAGAGTTGTGTTTGCCTCTGTGTTTGAGGAGCCGGTGCCATTTTGGAGGCATGCTGTACCCCTTTATGAGCGTTTTTCTCTTTAGAAGACAGCCTGGGCTTTGCTAATTGAAATAGGGAGCAACTGGGGAAATCATGCAGGGAGCTCGCCTAAGCGATTTCTTCCTGACCGATCTTCAACGCTTGCGGTTGGGGAGGGGGTGTTGGATGTCGGGTATTCCCCTTTACCTGCTGGCAGGGAGACTGGTGAAGCTGGGGCCTCAGGCGCCATCCCCTGTGCTCGGCCATGTGCTGTAAAGAAGTCCTCCAAGTGCCCGGGCAGAGCGTGGGATGTCTCGCGGCGGGCCATTTGTGGTCCGACGGCACTAAGAGGCTTCTGATGCTGTGGATAGCAGCCACTGAAGGAGCTTTAGGGTTGCTTGTAAGAGTCTGGTTTCTTGGAGCCCCAGACTATGCAACTATTCCGGTGCTCAGTTAGGCCACACCCCTAGACCTACACTTTTTTTGAATTAGAATTTTCTCTCTTCTTTGGTTAATTTCCTTTTTCCTGTTATTGTTAGCTATAAACTCTTTCCTGAAGAGCAAAACTGTTGAAATCGTGCTCTAGAAGGTGTTGTGATGCAGTCTGTTTCAACACAAGTTATTTAAAACTAGCTGATATACCTGACTTTGCCCGAGTTATTTTTGGTACAGGTGTTTACCTGTTGTTCACATGGAAAATTTTATGAAGCTGTAGTTACTTCAAAGTAACCAAGGAATAAAATATGTATATACATAGAAGAACATTAGCTTCTCCTCAGACTCATCAGAATGTGCCACCCCTCCCACTCCCCTCACTTTTTATCCAAAAAGGTAATGCCCTTTTTTATTCAAATTTACCCCCAGACTGGAGGTTGCAGCCCCTTCTTAGCCTTAAATGCATGTCCCAGCCCTTCACTCCATGGCCACATCATCGCTGGTCCTACAGCATGAAACATGCAAAGCATGACAGCAGCCATGTGTTCACAGGACCTTTGATGTCACCATCATGTGACCAGCCGCTGGCACTTAGCTCTGCCCACTGATCACATGATGGTGATGTCCTCGCAGGTCCTAATGCATATATAAAGCACAAAGCCTGCCAGCAACCGTGTGCTCACAGGACCTGTAATGATACCATCATCATGTGATCAGTCAGCTGTGTGGGAGGAGTCCAGGGTCACATGAGAGTGACGTTGTCACAGATCCTACACCAGCACTGGCCAACAAAGAATGTATGTAGCTCGGCTGTGTGTGTCCCACGTGAATCTAGCAGAGATGTGTGTCTGTGTCGTGCATGTCATGTAGCAGAGCTGTATCTGTGCTGCACGTGTCATGTAGCAGAGCTGTGTCTGTGCCACACATGCCATGTAGCAGAGCTGTGTCTGTGATGTGCATGTCATGTAGCAGAGCTGTGTCTGTGATGCCAATGTCATGTAGCAGAGCTGTGTCTGTTATGTGCAAGTCATGCAGCAGAGCTGTGTGTGTGACATGCACATGTAACGTAGTAGAGCTGTGTGTGTAAGACATGCACAGGTAAGGTAGCAGAACTGTGTCTAAGACATGCACATGTAATGTAGCAGAGCTGTGTCTGTGACATGCACATGTAATTTAGCAGAGCTGTGTCTGACAGGTGCATGGCATGTAACAGAGCTGTGTGCGTCTGATACACGTCCATGTACCAGAGCTGTGTGTGTAATGTGCATGAAGCAAAGCTGTGTGGCGCAATGCGCCACCAGAAACACTGGTGCCATATAATTTCCTAATAATAACTAGTGTATATATAGATCAGGGGACTTAAACTGTGTAAATCTCAAAAATAACTGGAAAAATTGAGGTTTTCTAAAATGTTAGTGTACATGAAAAAATAATTAATATCCAACAGAATTCAGTTCGCAAAAGAGTCAGGTAACTCAGATTCCAAGTTTACCTTATTCAGATTAAAAGGTATTTGTAGATAGTACGTTGTAGTACATTAGGACAGGTCATTGTTTGTCTTAGTTCTTGTCTTGTGTTTTCCTTTTTGGCTAGATTTTATTTTCTATCTTCATGTACACAATATAACTCTTCAAAAATATTCTGTCTGCAACATTGATTGCTTCTTTTATCTTCGACTAGAAGTTACCTAGCTTGCTTTACTGTGTTAAATCCATTTAACCCATCAAGGACCAAACACTATAAATTTACAGTGCTTGGTCTTGGTCTTTAATCCCAGCTGATAGTAAAAATACAGTGCAAGATTAAACCTCCTTCCTCTACAAGCAATCAGAAGCAATGAGGGGTTTCAGCTGTTATTCACCGCTGATAACACTAAGGAGAAGGCAGGAACAGTTTTTAATCCCTTCTGCTTTCTCCTTTCTCTAGCACATAGTGCTCAGTGAGTGCTATGTACTAAGAAGTGAAAGTGAAAATGTAAGTTCCACTATGGGTGCTGGCGGTCAGGTGACTACTGGGATCTCCTGGGACAGCAGTGCTTTAGGGTCCCAGCAGACCCTGATCAACTGTGCCAGTGACTAATCTCACCACAGAGGGGTGTTTTCCTCTGCAACTGGGGCTTCTATGGATGCTGCAGTGAAAAAGTATGTAAAAAAAAAAAGACCCATAAATATCCTCTAGAGGTCTTACATAATGTAATGGGGGACATAGATAGTAAAAAAAAAAAATTACATAAATAAGTAAAACTAAATTTCAGAATGAAATAAAAATTTAGACATAAAAAAGAAAATAACCCAAAGTCAAGGCCAACCAAAACTGTTGCTGTATGCACCCTGTAATCTAAAACCATACATATTATATATCAAAATGTCAAAAACAAAATGATGGACCCATTCACATACTTTATTTTAGCCTATATGTACTAATTTAAAAAAAAAAGTATTTGGGCTCAGACTCACTGGCGATAGCGTTTTTGCAGTGTTGCGAGGCTGCGTTTTTTGTATGACATTGAAATGGATTGAGTCTAATGTAGCTCTGCTCATTTGCGATATTTTCACATCTGCAAGGTTGCGTTGTTTCTCGCGTGCTATAGTCCAATTTCTCTGCGGTGTTCTCTTTTCTTATCACCCACGTAAGTCAATGGAGTGCTGAAACATCGCATCGCAAAGCGCATGATGCGTGCGATAAAGCGATGTGATGGTGCTATGTTTTCTGTGTGGAATAATGACTAATGGGAAGGACGGGGTTTTACAAGGAAACAGCAGTACGTCAGCAGTGCCGAGGAAGTCTGGACAAAAGCAAGACCATAACAAAATGCAAGAGAGTCATTAAATACTTTTACCATGCGATGTAAGTTTTAAGAGAGCAAAAACGCATTGCAATCGAATAAAAAACGCAACTTCGCACCTGCGATATCGCTGCGATTTTTTTCTCGCGCCAGAACTAAATGGTATCGCAAGTGAGAGTGAGCACTTAGTGTTAAAAAATCTTTATTTAAGCTTTTTACCCCTTAATAAAACTTAAAAACAGAAAACAAGTTAGTGCAAAAGATATTTTAAAATAGTCCTATATGTCACGGGAAAAAAAAGGCAGCGTAAATATTTTTGGTAGCTGAAGGAAAAAAAATAGGGCAGTTAAACCACCCCATGGGTAAAATCCCTAAAGTGACTGATCCTTAAGGTACAAAATAGCCTAGTCCTTAAGGGGTTAATAAAAAAAAATACATATCTTAGAATTTAAAATAAAAAAAGAGAAATTCTATTCCATATTACTTTGCTTGTTTTTCTAGCAGCTCCTTGAACTTCCTTGTTCCTCAAGCTATATACAAGTGGGTTTAACATCGGGACCACGCCCACATAAAAAATTGAGAGAATTTTGTTTTGTTCATTAGAATTCACAGATTGAGGTTTCACATACATAACAATACCGGGTGCGTAGAATAGTAAGACGGTAATGATGTGCGATGAGCAGCTCGAAAAAGCCTTAAGCTGCCGTCTAGAAGAACGAATCTTAACAACTGTGGAGATAATTCTCATATATGAGATCAAAATGAATATCAAATTAATTACTACAAAGACATTTTCTAATGAGGTGAAAATTTTCATCCTCTCAGTATCACTAGAAGAGAGTGCCAATAATGGTACGGTCTCACAAAAGAAATGGTTGATCTGGCGAGAGTAACAGAATGATAGTGTCGATACCATTATGGTAAAAATTAGGGAATTCACAGAGCAGAACATCATGTAAGATGTAGCTATAATCAAACAAACTTTCCTTGTCATGATCATGGAATAATGTAGAGGAGAGCAAATTGCCATATAGCGATCATAAGCCATACAGGCCAGAATATAATTGTCAGAAAAAGCACATAATATGAAGAAGAAGAGTTGAGTCATACAGCCAATGAAGGAGATTCTGTTATTCTCTGTTATACTAATGAACAGCAAGTTTGGGAGTATAGCAGATATATAGATAACATCAACAGAAGACAGATTACACAAGAAGAAGTACATGGGAGTGTGAAGTTGGGGCGCACTGCAGACCAGGGCAATGATAATCAGATTCCCCACCACTGCTAATAGATACATGAATAAAAACCCAGTAAATATAAGAACTTCATTTATTCTGGAGTTGGAGAATGCGGTTAGGTAGAATTCAGTGAATGTAATGTTTACACAATCATTCATCTTTATCTGTGATGAAAGGAGGGCAATTAGATTGTTATTTGTGGTTAGGAATTTTCCACAGACGATGCTTAAAGGGGTTGTCCCGTGCCGAAACGGGTTTGTTTTTTTTCAACACCCCCCCCCCCCCCGTTCGGCGCGTGACAACCCCGATGCAGGGGTTAAAAAAGAACACCGGAGAGTGCTTACCTGAATCCCCGCGCTCCGGTGACTTCTTACTTACCTGCTGAAGATGGCCGCCGGGATCTTCTCTCTCGGTGGACCGCAGGGCTTCTGTGCGGTCCATTGCCGATTCCAGCCTCCTGATTGGCTGGAATCGACACGTGACGGGGCGGAGCTACACGGAGCCGCTCTCCGGCACGAGCGATCCCATTCATAAAAGAAGAAGACCCAGACTGCGCAAGCGCGTCTAATCTGGCGATTAGACGCTGAAAATTAGACGGCTCCATGGAAACGAGGACGCTAGCAACAGAACAGGTAAGTGAAAAATTTTTTATAACTTCTGTATGGCTCATAATTAATGCACAATGTACATTACAAAGTGCATTAATATGGCCATACAGAAGTGTATAGACCCACTTGCTGCCGCGGGACAACCCCTTTAAGTAATGTACATGTAAAATACTGGGAGATGTGGATATACAGCATGAATAAAACATAAAATAGAAATACATAATGAACATTTATCTACTGATTGACAACCTGTATATTGAGAATTCTGTCAGTAAGGCCATACAATCTCAGAGGAATCTAAGAGGAAAAAAGGTAAGACATTGTAGGAGAAGGAAGAAGCTGTCTATACAGTAGTGTAACTTGTGGGTTGTAAGCTTTTCTGAAGAGATGCGTTTTAGGTTACTGTTGAAAGTTTTTACAGTGGAGAGAGTCTGATATGTGGGGAAATGTTGGGTAAACTAGTTCCAGAGTATGAGTAATGCACATAAGAAAATTGTAGAGATGATGATTATTAGGAGACAAGAGAAGGGCAAGGAAGAAGGTCTTCATAGCTACTGGAGGTAACATGCAGAGATGTATTGCCGATACATATTGCGTACTGCCTTGTATGCCATTGCCAGTATTTTGAAGATAATTATCTGGACAAACAAGCAATAAAAGCCTGGCAGTGTAACCAGTGGGGGATGTTCTTTGATCAGATGTTCCTGCATTGGTACTGGGTGGGCATGGCTCTTAGAGGAAGCTGCATTCAATGGAGAGAGTAAGGGACCAGACCGAGTAGTTGGCCCAGATGTAGGAGGTAAGGGTCCAGGCTGGGCCTCCAGGGGTCATCTAATAATAATAATCTTTATTTGTATAGCGCCAACTTATTCCGCAGCGCAAGTTTGCGAATCAGGGTTCCTCTTGCACTGGTGTTTGCAATCTGCCAGTCAGTGTTGGTCAGGAATCCCACAGGCAAGGGTTCCATTGCTGCAGTATAACAATTGTATTTGGAACAATAAAACCTTTCTGGAAATTTCCTGAGTGCAAGTATTTTTATAACAGATAGTGGAATAAATTGCCCTGTGTGATCACCAGCAAACACTGGGAATATAGGTCTCTCAGTTCCCTTTAAGAGCAAGCTGGTGTGATAAAATCTCTTACATTAAAGTATTGCAATAACTCACTCTTCTTGAGGAGGGGGGGAAGCAGCATCCACTGGAGTACACCACATGAGCAGACGTGCAACTGAAGAGCTGGAGGCTCAATTTGTAGAGACACCATGTTCTGTTGCTTCTTAGCTTAATATTGCTGACTGATGGCAGATGCAGAATTATTTTATTCTTCCGATCCCTTGGAAATTACAGGATTTGCCAAGCCACGTGCCTATTTCCAAAGAACAGTATAAAAGTCCTATCTCTTCACTACATTGTCTCCTCTCCCCAAACATGAGCACTTCCTCTTCCTGCTGGTGCCTGTTGAACTGTTCCTCCGAACTGACACATACACTGTACACCAGTTCTCAATGGGTAGATAAAAACTGATGTTTAATTATTAAAGATGAGCGAACACCAAAATGTTCGGGTTCGCGTTATTCGAAACGAACTTCCCGCGATGTTCGGGTGTTCGTTTCGAATAACGAACCCCATTGAAGTCAATGGGCGACCGGAACATTTTTGTATTTCGCCGATGCTCGCTAAGGTTTTCATGTGTGAAAATCTTGGCAATTCAAGAAAATGATGGGAACGACACAGCAAGTTCTCCTCTGCCACAGCTGTAACAGCTGTGGCAGAGAAGAACGATGTTAGCCCATTGAATTCAATGGAGCCGTCAATACAGCCGACTCCACTGAATGCAATGGGCTGCCGGCGATCGCGGGATGAATTGTCGGAAAGGGGTTAAATATATAAGCCCTTTCCTGCAATTCATCCAGAAATGTGTAAAAATAAAAAATATATATATACTCACCTGGTGCCTGCAGACGGAGCTCTCCTGCCCCTGAGCCAATCAGAGGCAGCCCTCACTCACCCATTCATGAATTCATGAATGGGTGTGAGTGAGGGCTGGCCTCTGATTGGTCAGGCTGTGACCATTCAGAGGCATCTTATTCAGCAGGCGGGGATTTTAAATCCCCGGCTGCTGAATACTACTCACAGCTGTTCAGAGCAGTTCAGGAGAACTGCAGCCTGCCGCGCTGAACTCCGTCTGCCGGCACCAGGTGAGTATATATATATTTTTTATTTTTACACATTTCTGGATGAATTGCAGGGAAGGGCTTATATATTTAACCCCTTTCCGACAATTCATCCCGCGATCGCCGGCAGCCCATTGCATTCAGTGGAGTCGGCTGTATTGCCGGTTCCATTGAATTCAATGGGCAAACATCGTTCTTCTCTGTCACAGCTGTTACAGCTGTGGCAGAGAAGAAGGATTTGTCTTCTATATGTTCTCAATGGGGTTGGCGCTGCTGCCGCCGGCCCCATTGAGCGCATATAGAAAAGATTTCTCAGGGAAGAAAGTTAAAGTAACCCGAACATACGAACATCGTGTGGTGTTCGTTACGAATAACGAACATCCCGAACACCCTAATATTCGTCCGAGCATCAAGCTCGGACGAGTACGTTCGCTCATCTCTATTAATTATACATTAATATATAGCTATAATAAATGTGTCATGCATAAAAAGGCATCACTGTGTATACCGAAATGTGTTAATAAAATAAACAATGTAATTCACTACACTAAAGCGATGCCAGAAGAAGCATGTCCACAGACAGATCCATGCAAGCCCCACATACACATTGCTTGCCCACATGAAAAAATCATACCATACATACAGTATGCAAGCTAGCAGTATTAGGCATTAGTAAAAAGTTATTATAAATATGCTTGTTGCATGCAAAGCATGGCAAGCATTCAGGCAAACAGCTCAAAACTTTATATTTTCTTTATCTTTCCGCCTCATGCCAAAATGTTTATAATGTGGATTTGCACATTGCAGTGGTGATCAAGAGCACATGCCCACATTTAAATCCAAGTAAACCCCACATGAGGTACCATACATATATATGTTGTCTGCTAGCAGCGATTTAACAGCATACAGCACACTGCCCTAATAAGGATACAACAGACACTGGTAGATTAATTAACCCTGTAGAACATCAATAATATTTTTATGTGATAAAGAAGATAGTGCTACATAATATAAACATACCTATTTAGTATCACACCCCACTGAGGAAATCCAAAAGAAAGAAAAAAAAAAACAATAAAATTCCCAATGCTCACTGAATAAAGGATTTTAGACCTGGGTTTTTTTAGGTTAAAATAACCTGAACTTTATTTGGTTGAAATGCAACGCATTTTGGCATTTAAAGCACCTTTCTCAAGCATTCATACATTGTTCCGCACAATATACAGGTATGTATATGCACATAGATAGCACTAACCTACAGTTTAGTGGTCCATAGCAGATGCCGGTGTGGTGGTTCTGACATCATTTTAGTGGGAGGATCTTCCCTTCGGTTGACACTGGTCACCTGGTCGGACCAGTGGAACGCAACGTGACCAGTGGAACGCAACGTGCGTTCCACTTGGTTCCTCATTCATAATAATTATATATTGTGATGTAGCTAATGTCCCAGTTGTAAAAACGTGTTGACGTCATTGTCCAAACCCCTACCGGTCTGCAGCAAATTCAATAACTATTTTTTTTCAGTCAGAGGTAAATTCTGTCTGAAATAATAAACAAGCACTATTGTACATTCAGAACAAAACCTTTCAAAATACATATATAAAGAGACATACGAACAGTGTAATCAACACCTTAAAAACATTATAAGTACGTGATGAAATTAGTTCTACAGTAATAAAACATCATCGTCTAATTTCACTGCAAAAAATGATAAATAAATTAGATGACATGTTTTATTGCTGCATTTTAACCAAATAAAGCCCAGGTTATTTTAACCTAAAGACCCCGGGTCTAAAATCCTTTAGTCCGTGAGCGCTGGGAATTTTATCGTTTTTTCCTTTCCTGTGGATCTCCTTACAAGCCACCGTGATACTGTAGGCGTCATATCCCTAGCTGCTCATCTGGTCAGCTCCGGATTCAGGACAAGGAATCTTCTTACACGTAGACTTGAACACAAGGTGCCGGTGGATTCCCAAGAACGAATGGGATTTTCCCTGTGCACAAGGTGAGTAAAGATCACTATATGTTGTGTATCTAACAAGGCGCTGATATATGTCGACTGGTTCTGGCATCCCACTGAGGAAGTAATACGAATCGCACATTGAGATCTTTGATAACAGAATTCAGCTCACTTCTCTATTGTCTATTAAGTCATATGCACATCATAAAAGATCATCCTTTTCTCAGAACATCTCTTAGTCAAATGAACAGCATGCCTCACTCTGGTGGATCTATTTTACTATTACATGGTTGGCCATTCCTTATACATGCTTTGTTCTCTTGTGTTAAAAGTCAGTCATATGATTTTGACCTTGGTATCATGCTCTAGTAGTGCTATGACATCCCAGGTTCTACTAATGCACATAAATATTTAGAGTAGCCTTCAGGTAGACGGCGCATATAAGTGTCCTGAGAATGACATGTGACTCCCTAGTCTTGCATAGGGAATGATTCCTTACAGAAGTTTATTTTTTATGAGGACATAACATAAGCTTTGGTACAGGGTATTGCTAATGTGTTCTGGTACCCTCCAATAAACTTTCCATCCCCTGGTTCATCATACCAAATGTACCTGCTACAATCTATGGTCATCCATAAGTTGGGGGCCACAAATCCTATCATGCTGATCAACCGTCAGCTTCTGAGGTACGCCAGTAGTTGTATTTTTCTATTACATTTTTTAATTTTTTGCCTCTGGTTTGACATCAGTATTATAGTATGGAGGTCATCACGGATTTTACCTAACTTCAATAAAAAATTGCACTCCCCTCCTCCAGCACTTTGCAGTGATAGCCCAGGCTAGAGCTTAGTTCAGTGACTGTATCTGTGTAGTACAATTTCTTAGGTATCAATATCTACACCATTTAGCACAATAGCACAGTTAAAGGCTTTGCTGACTGCTGGTTATGAAAGGGATGGATCTATTTATACTGCTATATTTAAAATACAGTACAGCTGGATTTGAGACCTGTGTATACAGCTATTCCATATATGTTGCTAAACTTTAAATGCCTCTAAGTGGTAATACTCCCTTAAGTGGCTTTGATTTCTACTTCCCATCCTGTTACTTAAGAGTATTTAAAAGTTAAAATTGTGTTACTGCTTTAAGTTCTTTTCACACCACAAATTTGCTGCAAAACTTTCTGTAACTTTTCTATATATCTAAACACAGATTCAGGAAATGCATTTATATGCTGCGGAAATATCGCTATTCAGTTGTATGGGTTGCAATATCAGTTGTAGAAGTTCTGAACAAATGTGGTGAGTAATCATATCCTAAATGTTCTCATTTTACAAGTGATTTCTACACATCTCTAGTTATCTGTAATTATTTTATAAGAAAACATAAAATGTAATATTTTAGCTCAAAATATATAATGTTGATATTAGATGAATGATACTTACTGTGTAAGCTGATAAATTGTAGTTGGCACATCAAGAGGAAATACTTCATGCAGAATGGATCTGAGTGTGAGCAGGATATATATACAGGTTTTCCCACTCGTTAACCACGGTTTTAATAATGAAAAATGCATTGGAGACAAATAGATTAATTTGCCCCTGTTGGCATTATATCTCAATTCACCTAAAGTATTTCATCACAATAGTCAGCAGGGATGGCCATTTCTCTAGTGATGATTATATTCATTGTTTTAATAATAAGGGTCAGTGATTCCATTTAATATTTCAGATTTATGAAGAATATGAATTGAAGGTGCATCTAAGTAATATATGTTAAGATATTCTGAGAAAGAACCTACATTTACAATTGACCTATAGGAAAGGGCTTACATATCATAGAGGCTATTATAGTTTGCAGAGTGGCTGACTTGCTCCTAATGGTGGTCACAGCATGCATACTGCCCTCCTACATTGAGATGTAGAAATAAGATAAAAAGATGAAGCGGAGCTACCCCACTGTAAAGCAAAAGTCTGAAATGAGGAACCTGGAGCTTGGTCACAGGGATAAGACGGAGAAGTTTTTTTATTACTATAATTATTATCATTATGTTAGGAAGCCGCAGCTCACCCTACAAAACATTATACCTCAATGGTAAACATATGGAAATGCAGACCAAAAAAGAAAAAGCTTTCTTTTGCAAGCCAAAAAAAACTTTTCCAAGATACTGTCAGGGACCTGCATTCTCAGCGCGTACTGAGGAAAAGGTTCACAAACCTCAAAATCCATTTTTATCAATAAAGTAAGATCTCTTTTGGCAAAAAATATATATAAAAGTCATTTTTGTCTGAAGGTTGCTCAATAGTCACCTCTCCAAAACAAAGTTTAATCCTAGTCCCCAACATTGAGACTAGAGATGAGCGAGCACCAAAATGCTCGAGTGCTCGTTACTCGAGTCGAACTTTCAGTGATGCTCGAGAGTTCGTTTCGAGTAACGAACCCCATTGAAGTCAATGGGCGACTCGAGCATTTTTGTATATTACTGGTGCTCCGCTAAGGTTTTCATTTATGAAAATCTTAGCAAATCACCAAAGTCATGTAAAAAACACAGAAATGGATAGGGCAGGCGAGGAGCAACATGCAGGGCTGCATTTCGGGCTCCGAGGTCTCACTATTAAGCCACAATAGTGGCAAGAGTGAGACCCCCCCCCCCCCTTACCCCACTGCCAGCATAACAATCGTTCTCCTCTGCCACAGCTGTAACAGCTGTGGCAGAGAAGAATGATGTTAGCCCATTGAATTCAATGGAGCCGGCAATACAGCCGAATCCATTGAAAGCAATGGGCTGCCGGCGAGCGCGGGATGAATTTTCGGGAAGGGCTTAAAAATATAAGCCCTTACCTGAAAATCATCCTAAAATGTGTAAAAAAAAAAATATGTCAGCATTAAGATCGTTTTCCTCTGCCACAGCTGTAACAGCTGTGGAAGAGAAGAACGATGTTAGCCCATTGAATTCAATGGAGCCGGCAATACAGCCAGCTCCATTGAAAGCAATGGGCTGCTGGCGAGCGCGGGATGAATTTTCGGAAAGGGCTTAAAAATATAAGCCCTTAACTGAAAAAGAAAGATTTTAGTGTAAAAAAGAATAAAAATGCAGGCATTCTCTTCAATGGAGCCGCTGCTGCTGCCGGCGACTCCATTGAAGACAATGGTCCGCTGGCACGCCTGAATTCTTTTTCAGAGAAGGGCTTTACATATAAGCCATTCCCTGGAAATGAATTAAAAGTGATTTAAAAAACAAAAAAACTAGATACTCACCTCCCTTCAGCTGCCGGGGCACAGCCGCGTCTTCTCCTGCTGTCCCCTGCACTGTGGTGCTGAACTGCTGTCATTCAGCTGAGAGCTGCGCTGAGCCAATCAGAGGCAGCATTCACTCACCCATTCATGAATTCATGAATGGGTGTGAGTGAGATCTGCCTCTGATTGGTCAGGCTGTGACCAATCAGAGGCAGCTCATTCAGCAGGCGGGGATTTTAAATCCCCGGCTGCTGAATACTAGAGAGCCGTTCAGGAGAACTGCCAGCTGGCCGCAGCTGAACTCCGTCTGCCGGGACCAGGTGAGTATATATATTTTTTTTTATTTTTGCACATTTTTGGATGAATTGCAGGGAAGGGCTTATATATTTAAGCCCTTCTGAAAATTCATTGTGCGATCACCGGCAGCCCATTGCTTTCAATGGAGCCGGCTGTATTGCCGGCTCCATTGAATTCAATGGGCTAACATCGTTCTGCCGGGACAAGGTGAGTATATATATTTTTTTACTTTTTACACATTTTAGGATAATTTTCAGGTAAGGGCTTATATTTTTAAGCCCTTCCCGAAAATTCATCCCGCGCTAGCCGGCAGCCCATTGCTTTCAATGGAGCCGGCTGTATTGCCAGCTCCATTGAATTCAATGGTCAGTGCTCGTTTAATCAAGACGAGCACCGCGTGGTGCTCGTCTCGAGTAACGAGCATCTCGAGCACCCTAATACTCGAACGAGCATCAAGCTCGGACGAGTATGCTCGCTCATCTCTAATTGAGACACCCCTCACCAGGGTCAACTTGCTCTTTGATTACAGCCCGAACGGAGCTCATACTCTCGGCTGCTTTCTTAATGGCACCAGTGCTCCCCAAACAAAGTATTTCCCTGTCAATCATGTTTGTATCTTGGTTATATCTGGTGACTTTCCACTGTAGAGTATGCCTGAATATTGAGGTCCTTAATATCTGCTCAATGTGCTTTGAAGTTTTCACACTTCGTGTTTTCCTGACCATGTTCCTGTCTTTTTGGGGTCTCTAGACCCCAGCTTTTGATATTGACTATGATTCTTTCCACTGCCTTTCCTGACCCTTGACTTGATTATCTATACTGAACCTGTTCACCAAGACCTAACTTCTGGCTTGATTCTCATGCTGAGGTTTACCACCTACCCTGACCCAGACTGTTTGACTACGCTTTTCTTCAAACCCTTAGGCACCATGCCTAGGCTTATTTTAGCATCAGCTGCAGAGTACTAGGAGTATTTCCTGAATAATGGCCTGGAAACCTGCAAAGCCTGCAAACCGACTGCTGTGCTTAAAGAGTGAATTCCATGGTGCATCAGGTGTCACCTCAGGATTTGTCCCAGAGACAAACCTGTTTGGGGCTTAGTAGACCCACGCTCGCTGATCCTGACAGGGGCAAGCTATGAGGCTGTAGTGAAGCATTTGCAGTTTGGTGATAATGTTTTATAATATTCTATGCTACGTCAACAGCCTATTTTATTATTGATGCAGCCATATGACCAGGCCTCCCTTAGGCTTGACGACTATATAGGGAGGAAGATGTGGAGAAGCTGTGGCTAAATAAACCCGAAACATGGTAACCAGATGAGGTAGCCAGCACCGGAAACCGATGACTTATGTGCCCTATCCTCTGAAACAAGGGGAAACCAAACTGCCACCTGGTCACAAATAGAGATGAGCGAGCACAAAAATGCTTGGGTGCTCGCTGCTCGAGTTAAGCTTTTCATTTCGATGGGAGACTCGAGCATTTTTCAAGCTGACCCATGCTCCGCAAAGGGGAGGTTGTGTAAATCACCTGAAAAAATCAGAAAGTGATGGAAACACCACAGAAATGTATAGGGGACGTCAGGGGTAGCATGCATGGATGCATCTGAGTCTCCCAGGACGCACTATTAGGCCAAACTGTGGGCAAGAGCCTGGTGGTCACCCCCTAACAATTTACGTGGGCCAGACCAAAATCAGAAAGGCACATGCGCTGACACATCTTAGCTAAGCACCACACTTGGTCAACGAAGGCCAATCACTGCCTGCGGGTTACACATCTGCCACTTCTCCTGTGTTACATAGTGGCATTGCTGTCCAATCCCCCCCCCCCCCCCCCCCCGCCCCCAGGACGCAGGCGCGAGCCTGTGTCCATAGCATACTCAAATTTTTCCTAGGGCAAAGTTCAGCTGTCCTCATGCCACATGGTCGCTTGATAGCCACACCACCCACATGTCTATTTATAAGTGCGTATTAGATGAACAGGAACAGGAGACACACACTGCAGAGGGTTGGCAGGGCCTGTCGCCGACCCTCTTTGAAATTGTGGGCGATAGCCCACAATGCTGATGAGAATTGATGATAAATTAACATATGATCAGAATTCCAATCCCATGCCACCTCCGTGACTATATTGTCTGAAGCCACAAACATGGCCATAAAGGGGACTCAGATGCCAGTACTTCTACCCATCTCCACAATTCAGCAATGCATTCTAAAACCAAAGATTGGTTTGAAGCAGGTGGTGTTGCAAAAGTAGCCAGTGAAACTGTGAAAGTCTCATTAAATCGGTTACGCTTCCTGTGAATGCTCCAATGCAGTATCTCGGATAACTGTGGCAAAACGAGAGCTAATACATGCCGACCAGCCCTGACCTCGAAGGATGTGTGCGTTTATCAGACCCAAACCAAACCGACTGTTTACCACTTGGGGTATTTTACATCTGCTTAAATCCAAAAATAGGTGTGGTGCATTGTAGGGCTCCCAGGGGTCTTTCGGGGGTTGACCCTCTGGGGCCCTCTGCCTGATGCGTCGCCTCGTAGGTCTTATGAGTTGAACTATAACATTATTTTCCTGACGTTACTGCATTTAACGTAAAATAGCAGACGTGAAGCAGTGGGGGCTGGAAATGAAACCTCGTGGAAATTGTTTTTCTTTTACATTGCATCTCACTCCCTTACCTCCCTCTCTTCTACCTCTTCTAATTGTTCTCTCCCCTCCCTTCTCCCCTCAGACTGAGGCACGCGAACTCCTCTTGGGTGAGGAATTACATCCCCCTCGGGGGGAACAGAAGTCCTTCAGGGATGGACCCCGCCAGAGGGAACGCCTGATCCTCCATAGTTTAAGCAAACACAACATGTAGGTAAGACTTTGACATTCATAACAAAAAATGCAATACTTTCCAGTCTATTAGTCAGTTCAAAGTTAGGAAGAGCGCCAACACCATTTTTCCTTGCCTTGCAGCGATGCTAATGCACTTATGTTTTCCACAGTTCTTTTCTTTCCTGAAAACAAGTTATTCTTAGGTCACTATAGTTGACGAAATAGTCTAATCGGTCAAGTGATTTGAGTTGACCACTCATTTTCCGTTTAAGATTAACGTCACAGTACCCATTGGGCACACAATACCCCACTAGCCTTCCTTTATCCACCTAAACAACATGTCCCAGCAACAAACAAAAATACCATCTCAAATGGAAAGAACAACTATCTCCTCCTTCAACACGAAAGGCTTAAACTCACCAAACAAATGCCATCATATGATATGGCTCATGAGAAAATCCAACACTAAAATTGCCTTTCTTCAAGAAACACATTTTAAAAGCAATAAAATTCCCAATCTCCCGAAAAATTATTTCTCACAGTGGTACCACAGTTGTAACCCCAGCTCAGCAACTATGGGGGGTGTCCATAGCCATTCACAAGCGACTCCCCTTCCACTTTGAACAGCAATATACAGACTCAGAGCGCCAGTTTGTCTTTATTAGGGGCACAATAAACTGAATGCACTACACATTAACAAATATATACGCCCCTAATGCGCAACAAACAAAATGGCTGATCGACATGATCAACAAACTGAAATCCTTTGCTGTTGGGTACATAATACTAGGAGGTGACTTTAATGTCACTCTAAATCCACTCCTGGACTCTTCAAGGGGTAGGTCCCAGGTCTCGCAGAGAGCACTAAAGAGGATCCACATAGCTCTACAGGAATTAAATCTGGTCGACTCTTGGAGATACAAAAACCCAACAAAAAGGATTACACCTTTTATTCGCATGTTCATGAGTCACACCAGAGATTGGACTACATTTTCATCCCCACAAAATTATTAAATGTAGTACAAAAACACAAATTGATAATATTACAATATCAGAGCATGCCCCAGTACATACTGGATTAAACATTCTACCAAACAATCCAGGCGAGTGGAGATGGCGCCTAAATGAGACATTACTGAGAGAAGAATATACTAGACAGGAGGCGAGTAAAAGCCTATCAGAATTTTTCGAAATAAATTCAAAATACAAACTTCCCTATCATTTGGGAAACACATAAAGTGTATATGAGAGGGATTTTCATCTCCATAGGTTCTAAACTTAAAAAACAAAAACAAAACAAAATCGACGATATATTAATTAAAATCATGTCCCATGAACAGAAGAAAAAACTGTCAGCTTTAGAAAGGGTCCAATTTGAACTCGGTTCCCTCAGAGACCAACTCAAAGGTCTACTAGATAAGAAATTTGCCAGATCGCATATGATATATAAACATAAGATCTATGCACATGGAGACAAGGGCTCTCTTTTCAGGACACTGCTATTATCCTAAAAACAGCAAGATCCTGCAAAGAACTTAAATATGGTGAAGCATCCTTCCAGATTTTCCAGGATCTTTCTCCTGCTACCTTGGCGAAGCGCCGCTTATTTCGTCCTCTCCTGGAAGCCTTAAGAGCAAAGAACATTTGCTACTCGTGGCTGTTTCCTTTTGGCATTAGCATAGCCTGCAAGGGTAGAAGGCTGATGGTTCGTTCCCCAGAGGATTTGCAGAGCTGCTGGGAACATTTGGAGATGGACCCTATAGATCTGCCCTCCTGGATGCCTCTCCCTGAATTCCCAAAACTCCCCAAGCTAACACTACTAGAGCCATGGCAGGTGGCCAGCAACCTCAAATCGCCAAAAGTGAAAAAGAAAAAGTCAAAGGAACCCAATGCTAACTTGGACACTTGACAACACAAGAGATGCCTCCTACGGAACCAGTGGTCCTAGTTCCATAATGGTTCTTAGAATGTTTCGGAGGAATTTCCTAGCGAACGCATCCTCCTTCTTGTCGGTGGTTAGTTTCCCTTGTAGGGATCTTCTCCTCCGCCCTCACCGATTGTTATGGTGATGGGCGACGCGACTTTATGCTATTATAATGTTTGTTACTCGAGCAATTTTATGCAATGTTTTACGTTTGTTTTACTTTTACTTACAAAGTATTTCTCTTCTAAAAAGTTGGGATGTGTGTAGTTATATGCTATAAGGCTCTTGATTTATAGACCCGTTGGGCGCCTGACAGATCAGGCCGATTTCATAGTTGTCAGCCCCTCAGTGTTGGAGGACCAGACAACTCGCCCCCCCCCCCCCCCCCCTCTCTCCCGTGGTCGGTTTGGCCCGAGGTGTGAGCCCAGGACTAACCGGCTCGGGGGATATTTCCACAACACATTTGTGTATCTTCGTTTGATACACACATACTGTTACTTATTTTTTGTCTGTCTTGCCCCTCTTGCCTCTACCCTTCCTTTCTCCCCCCCCCTCCTTCCACCCTTCCCTTCCCCCGGTCTTGGTACGCCTTCAAACTCAAGGATCTGCAGAATGGTGTGGGTCGTCGGTGTCTAACGCATTTCCTATTACTTTTTCCGTGTGTGCTTGTATAGAGAAAGAGAACAGGTCAGCTCTCCTACAGGGACGTCATGGATGAGATAATCCGAATTACCACACTCAATGTAAATGGCTTGAATTCCCCATCTAAGAGACATCACATCGCAGTGCTTCTGAAAAGGTATGGATCGAAGGTAGTTTTTTTACAGGAGACCCACTACAGGGGAGATAGATGCTTGTCTTTACCGGGCAAACAGTTCCCTCTCGCATATCACAACTCGCACCCCTCATCTGCCTCGAAGGGAGTTACCATCTTGCTACACAAATCTCTCACCTTTACCTGTGAGGAGCGATACTCTGACGAGGAAGGCAGGGCTCTATTTCTAAAAGGTGTTCTTAACAATAATAAAACCACTCTGGCAAATATTTATGCCCCAAACACTAACCAGACACCCTGGTTGGTGAAGCAAATGGAAGCCTTAAAGCATTTTGCTAGTGGACAGATAATATTAAGAGGAGATTTTAACCTTACGTTGTGCCCTCTACTAGACTCCTCTGGGGGAAAATCCCGTATATCTCAAAGAAAGCTTAATAAATTGAAACGCTCCTTGGCAGAGGCCGATGTAGTGGACTGCTGGAGAAGCTTAAATACAAATACTAAAGATTACACATTCTTCTCAGGGGTCCACTCTTCCTTCCAGCGCCTTGATTATGTCTTTATGTCCTCCTCCCTATTACAGCACATAACTCAGGCATCTATTGACCCTATTTTAATTACGGACCATGCGCCGGTCCACATAAACCTCCGTCTACCCACCCTGTCTCCTAGAGAATGGCGCTGGAGACTCAATCCCTCTCTTCTTGATAATGAAGAAGAGAAAGCGCAGTTGAGGACATCAATAGAGGAATATTTTCAGCTAAACAAATCAGACGACCTACCAGTTCCTCTGATTTGGGAGGCCCATAAGGCCTATGTTAGGGGTCTCCTAATAGCTGTGGGAACTAGAGCTAAAAAGAGACAGCAAAAGGAAATAGATAGCAAACTTCTGCAAATTGCTAAACTGAAGCGAGTCTCTAAGCTCTCGATCAGCAAGGCCTCTCTTGAGAAATTAACTGCGCTTAGAAAAGAACTTAAACTCATACTGGAGTCCAAATTCAATAAAAAACACTTATACTTAAAATACATCACTTACGCTCAGGGTAATAGAGGGAGTAAATACATGTCTGCCCTCATTAAAAAAGCAAAGATCAGAAATCATATCAAGCACATTAAAATCCCTTGCGGGCAGCGTGTTTCTTCTACACCTGAGATTGCTAATGAATTTCTAAGCTTCTACTCCTCCCTCTATAACCTCCGAGACCCTCTAACTCCAGAAGCCACCTCAAAAGCCAAAGAACAGATCAACCTTTTTCTTAGAGAGTTAGATCTCCCAAAATTAGAAAAGGAGGACTTGGATGCATTCATGGCACCTGTTACCGACCAAGAAATTGAGGACCTCATAAATGCTTCTCCACCCGGAAAGAGTCCAGGCCCCGATGGACTTCCACTTATTTATTTTAAAACATTTAAAAGCACTCTCATACCCCATTTAACAGAACTTTTCAATGCATTGCTACAAGGAACCTCCCTCCCGAGACAGGCGCAAGAGGCCCACATTACCTTAGTGTATAAAGATAATAAGGATCCTGAATCCTGCGGCAGCTATCGCCCAATCTCCCTGATAAACTTTGATATGAAGCGCTGGGCGAAAATCCTAACGAAAAGACTGGAAAAAGTTATCACTAAACTGATCAACTTTGAACAGTCGGGGTTTGTCACGGGTAGGGAGGGGAGAGACGGCTGTCTAATGCTGCTCCATGCTGCAAGATACACCCAAGGGAACAGCATCCCCTTAGCTTTTGTGGGCACAGATGCGGAAAAAGCGTTTTACCGCATAAACTGGGTCTACATGGAGCAGGTTCTTTTGCATTTCAACATCCCATCGGAAATTGTCACAGCGATTTTTTCTCTCTATGCTTCGCCTCATGCCAGGTTGAAAATTAATAATTCCCTCTCCCCCCCCCCTGTTCAACATAAATAATGGCACAAGACAGGGCTGCCCCTTGTCCCCCTCTCTCTTCATCCTTGCCCTCGAACCTTTCCTCTAAAAAATAAGATTAGACCCCCTGATACAAGGTCTAAGAGTGGGAGGTGAGACTCTTTCAGCATCTGCACACGCGGACGATATTACATTCCTTATAACGAACCCCGAGACGGGCCTCCCCCCACCTGGTATCACTGCTGGAGGACTTCGGCACCATCTCAAATTTCAAAATTAACCTCTCCAAATCGACGGCACTAAATATATCTATACCATCTAACAGACTTAAATCGATTAAAAACAATTCTCCCTTTTCCTGGACCGATTCGGCTTTTGATTATTTGGCGATCAAAATTACTAAAAAAGCTGAGGACCTATATGCGACAAATTTTTCCCCCTTAATAGGAAAGATTAAAAATTTACTGAGATCCTACGATCTTCTCTTCATATCCTGGCAAGGAAGGAAAAATGTGCTAAAGTCCTACGTCATTCCTATTATACTTTATAAAATCAGATTAGTGCCAGTATTTATACCATCCAGTTTCTTCAAGTCACTACGCACCATCTTTATAAGATACCTGTGGATGGGAAGGCGACCGAGGCTGGCGCATTGTTTGTTAATTAGGAGGCGTTCGGAGGGAGGAGTGGACCTTCCATGCCCTAAACAGTTTTATCTAGCCGCACAACTAAATCACTGGTTGGAACTAACACATCCAGTCAAGGACCCTCTACTTCAGTCCCTTGCTAAAGGAGCCCACGGCCCTCACCTTCTGGAAGAACTATGGTTCCCGAGTGGGAGGCATAGGAAGAAACAGGGCATCAATCCACTCACAAGAGGAATACTTGAGACGTGGGCCGCACTGGGGTCAACACTGGCTCCAAACCCTTCCCCGTGCGCACCTTATCAGCCTTGCACAGGTACATGGGCCTTTCCTTGGACCCATGCACAGCAAGAATTTGGAAACCATTGGCAGACAAAAAGATTCAAGAAGCAGTAGACTTGGCACATAAATACCCCTTGTCCTCATTGGAGGATCTTCTGCCTAGCTATCCTCTTCCTCTCCTCACCTCGGCCCACCTTTTAAAAGTTATAAATGACTTTCTGAAAGATCACAAAAACACCAGGCCTTTGACAGCGTTCGAGACAGCAATAGCCGGGGACAATGCTCAAACCAGAAAGGTATCCCATATACGGAAACACTTCGTCTCCCCGCCAGCAGACACGAGCCCTGCCTTCCTCGTTTTGTGGGAGAAGGAGCTTCACATCTCTCTGTCCCCAACCGAGACCAAGCTCATTTTAAAGACCGCATTTGGCCTTTCCCCGTGCATCACCTCACAGGAATCTCTCTACAAGCTTTTGGCAAGGTGGTACAGGACCCCTCAGTGGTTGCACGATCATAAATTAGCTACGCAAGATTTATGTTGGAGATGCGAGGGTGCAACTGGTTCCTTCCTACATATATGGTGGGACTGCCCAGTGCTAACTCAATTTTGGAGAGAGGTGGAGGGTGTATTGAGGCAAATCTCTCCAGGACTAACTCTCTCCCCTGGAGGGGTCCTCCTCTGGAGACCGACTCCTGCATTCCATCCATTACGGAATAAATTGACCGCCCTACTGATAGACTCTGCAAAAGCCCTTATCCCATTGATGTGGAAACAGAAAGACCCACCTACATTAACTCAATGGAGAGATAAGGTGGATACCCTAGCGAATTTAGAGGAGCTTTCGGCCTGGTCCAGAGGGACACATGATAAATTTATAGACACGTGGACTCCATGGCGCGCGATTGTGTGGCAACAAGCTTAAAGGGACTTGGAGCCTCTAAGTAGATAGGTACTCTCAATTTTTACAGGCTCATTCGCAAATAGCATCACAGTTGATGATGTGTAAGATTCTTATCCGCGCTGTTCCCCTAAAGAGAGCTTCATCACCTGTCTCTGACCTCTTATGCTAGAACATTACGATTCAATAACACCTAAGGATACCCAAGACACCCCTCTCCCCCTTCCTCTCCTATTCTTGCCCTCCCCTGCTTCCCACTTACCTCCCCCTCCTCCCCCTTTTATTACTGTTTAAGAGGTCTGCCTAGTGTAAGCCTCGGAGACCCAATGCTTTCCATCCCGGTGAAGAGCCCTCTTGGCTGTTGCTAAGGGTGGAGTGGTACGGCTCTCACTGTTTAGAGGCTGACTACCTCAACCTGATTTCATCTGATCTTCACGGGACATCAGCAATGCCTCCCGGTTCCCAAAGGCTATGCCAAATGTATGAAAATGTATTCATGAGGCAGACTGTTACCCATTTCGGTACCATATATGTCTTCGTTATTATTATCTGTGTTTATAAAATGCAATAAACTCTAATTTACAAAAAAAAAAAAAAAAACAGACCTACCTTCATTTCCTCCTGGGAAAAGGAATTAAACATAAAGATATCTGACACAGAAATGGGATATGGGATATGGGATCTCCCCTTGCGTACGTCTACAGGAGAACCATTATAAATTACTATCCAGATGGTATAAAACCCTGAGTGGCTATTCACGTATAAGTTAGCAGAATCAGACAAATGTTGGAGATGCCAAGAACAAACAGGTTCGTATTTGCACATTTGGTGGAGCTGTAATAAAATCAGACCCTTCTGGGGGGAAGTGGAGGGAGAAATTGAAAAGATCATCAAAAGAAAAATACAGCTAACCCCCGACAAAATTATTCTGAATAGACCACAAGAGTCATACAACCCCAAAAAAGACAAGCTTCTATCATTCATGATTGCGGCAGCAAAAGTTCAAATCCCCCTTTGCTGGGGAGGAACAACTCCCCCTTCCATAGAGATGTGGAGAGACAAATAAAATTAAATTTACCAGTTTGAAAAACTACTCAGCTGGTCAAATTTCTCCCACACTTCCTTCCTCAAAACATGGGTACCATGGGAAAAACATGTTCCACATATGACAAGTGAACTGTAGACTTCTAATAACAAAATTAATACAAAAAAACACATAATACAAATCATAATAACAGGTCGAAAGCTAAAAGGAGATATTTTGTTCTCACAAGAAAGATTATATACAACCAATATAGCACATGAGACAACTCTTTCGAAAGAAAGAGTCCAAGGTGTTGCTCGGGACCCCCCTACCCCCACCCCCCTTCAACTCCTCTCCGTTCCTTTTCACCCCTTTCTCCCACCCCCCTTCATATTTCTGCTTTATAATATATCTGAATTTGAAGGTGATCTCTAGCCCGGTGTCACCCAAAATAAGCCTCCTTTTTTCCCCTCACCTGGTATTTAAATGACTAATGAGGTAGTGTGGCAGGGAGCTGAGCTGGAGATTAACCAGAAGTTATTAAAAGTTACTTACTATATACTTCAGATTCTAAGAGTTACTGTTAATAAAATATAGGACAGCATACTGTCTTCTCACTTATAAACAGTTATGAAAAATGATAAGCTTACAAAATGTGCGAAGACATCAAAGTTTGTAACAAATGCCTGTATATTTAAAACTTTTCAATAAAAAGTGATTTAATTAAAAAAAATAAAAACAGCAGAGTTTCACCCCGCTCAGGACCTCGTACCACACTTCTGCCCTAGTGATTTAGTGGATTTGTGACAGATAAGTAAAACAATGCAATGGTAAAGCCGTCTGCACCCTACCCAAGTTAGTCAGTGTATTTCTGGCAGATAGGTAAAACAGCGCAATGGGAAGTCTTTGTGCACCCACAGCATAGGCGAGCCCATGAAACTCTAAGACGGTATTACACATAAAGAAATCAGAGTGCCCAAACATGGCAGAGTTTCACCCCACCCAGGACCTCGCCCTTGGCCCACACCCTCAGCAATCGTGGGCATAAAGCGGACTCAGATGCTAGTACAGCTGTGAACGTCTCATTAAATCAGTTACGGTTGCTTTGATCGCTTCAAAGACTGGATGAACCACCAAGAAGTTCCACAGGCCAAACCTGATGCAATTGATTCTCCCCCCCAGGACCTCGGCCTCTGCCCACACCCTCAGTAATCGTGGGCCCAAAGCAGATACTAATACAGTTGTGAATGTCTCATTAATTCAGTAACACTCCTTTTGTTTGGCCCAAACCAGTGTCTCAGATTACTGTGGTAACACAAGAACAAATACATGTTGCTCAATGCTGGTCCCCAGATCCCAAGCAGGAGGGGGAGGTGGCATAATAAGGCTGAGAAACCATGACCGAGGTAGGACCCACAATACTCTGTGTGGGAAGTACGTGAGCGGGCCCTGGGTCAGGCTCGGTCCCAGCCTCCACCTTGTGTGACCCAAGGTTCCGTGAGTTACATAGCTATGGGAAATCCATGTGTCCCCACACACTTCATTCTGTGTATGTGTCAGGCAGCTGAACAACGCTATGGGAAACCTTTGTGCACCCACAGTATAGGCGGACCCCAGTAACATTTCTGTTGCAAGAGTATAGGCGAACCCCTCAAGCCTTTTAGTAGCAAGTGTATAAACGGACCCTTCCAACCTTTTAGTAGCAAGTGTATAGGCATATCCCTCAAACCTTTTAGTAGCAAGTGTATAGGCAAACCCCTCAAACCTTTCATTAGCAAGTGTATAGGCGGACCCCTGTAACATTTATGTAGCAAGAGCATAGGCAGACCCCAGTAACATTTCTGTAGCAAAAGTATAGGCAAACCCCGGTAAAAATTCTGGAGCAAGAGTATAGTTGAACCCCGCAAACCTTTCAGTAGCAAGTGTATAGGCAGACCCCTGTAACATTTCTGTAGCAGGAGTATAGGCGGACTCCTGTAACATTTCTGTAGCAGGAGTATAGGCGGACCCCTGTAACATTTCTGTAGTAACAGTATAGCCGGACCCCAGTAACATTTCTGTAGCAAGAGTATAGGTGAACCCCTCAAACCTTTCAGTAGCAAGAGTATAGGCGGACCCCTGTAACATTTCTGTAGCAAGAGTATAGGCGGACCCCCATTACATTTATGTAGCAACAGTCTAGGTGGACCCCTCAAACCTTTCAGTAGCAAGTGTATAGGCAAATCCCTGTAACATTTATAAAGTAGAGTATAGAAGGACCCTTGTAACATTTCTGTAGCAAGAGTGCAGGCAAACCCCTGAAACATTGGTGTACTAAGAGTACCAAGAGTATAGGCGAACACTTGAAAAAATGTGGTTACCAAGAGTGTAGGCGATGGCCGGAAAAATTAGTTAGATAACAGTATTGGCAAGGGCCAGAAAAATTGGTGTACCAAGAGTGCAAGTGTACCCCTGAAAAATTGCTCAACCACAAGGGCAGGTGAAACTCATAAACATTTTGTAAAGATACAGCTCGCTGTTGCTTAATTTGTAACAGAGCCTTGAGGCGGCCCTGTAAAAAAAATTATTTCAGTTAAAGTATAAAAACCTTTGAAACTTTTAAAAATTGTAAAAAACTTTTAAACAGAGCCTTTTGGGCTGCAGAAAAATTGGCAGTTCAGCGTGATGACACGCTGTTTTAGGAGGAGGAGTAATAAAATCCCAGCGGGATTGAGAAATTCCCCCTTTTTTTGTGGTGATAGAGGATGCATTTTTCTCCTGTTGCAGCGAAAAGAATCAGTAGGCTCTGCTGCTTTCCGCTGGAGTAGAAGAGAAGTCTGGGGAAATCCAGCCTTTGTTTATCTTTATGAGTGCAAGCATGTCTGCGCTGGCAGTTGATAGGCGGGTACGCCTATCCATGATAATTACCCCAGCTGCACTAAACACCTTCTCTTACAAGACGCTAGTGGCAGGGCAGGCCAGCACCTCCAGGGCGTACAGCGAAAGTTCATGCCAGCGGTCATGGTGCATGTTGGCACCAATGAACAAATTAGAGGTCGATAGAGGGCCCTCAAAAATTATTTCAGGGACCTAGGGTCCAAGCTTAGGGCGCGGACCTCCAGGGCAGTTTTCTCGGAAATACTACCTGCACCTAAAGCCACACTAGAAAGGCAGCAGGATCTTAGGGAGGTAAACAAGTGGCTCCGGAGTTGGTGTAAGAAGGAGGGATTTGGGTTCCTGGAGAACTGGGCTGACTTTGCTGTCGGCTACAGGCTCTACCGTAGGGACGGGCTGCATCTTAATGGGGAGGGTGCAGCTGTGCTGGGGGAGAAGATGGCTAGAAGGCTGGAGGAGTGTTTAAACTAGGGACTGGGGGGGGGGGAGGGCAAAAAGATAAATAGTGGGGTAGCCAATGTAGCTAGTGACCTGGGTCAAAGAAATGGGAATGGGGGTCGAGAGGGGGGGGGGTAGTACAGTTAGAAATGTGAGGTCAGCCAATAGTACGAATAGCAACAAAACGTATTTAAAAAACAAAAATAACGATATCAATTGTATGACCACGAATGCAAGAAGTCTGATTGGTAAAGTGGGTGAGCTTGAAGCAAGAATGACTGATGAGAGTTATGATATAGTTGGAATAACGGAAACATGGCTCGATGATAAGTGTGATTGGGCGGCGAATTTACAGGGGTACAATCTCTTCAGAAGAGACCGAAGGAACCAGAAAGGGGGAGGGGTATGTCTGTACGTCAAATCGAACTTAAATCTGAGACTACGGGAGGACATAGGTGTAGGAGACGAACAGGTGGAATCTCTGTGGGTAGAAATACAGGGAAGAAAAAATAACAAAATCCTGATAGGGGTCTTCTATAGACCACCAAAAGCAACAGAAGAAACTGAAAACTTACTATTAAGGGAGATAGAAGAGGTGTCAAAGCGCAACAAAGTAATTATAATGGGGGACTTTAATTATCCAGATATAATATGGGAAAATGAGACCTGCAAATCTCACAAGGGTGATAATGTCTTGAGAGAAATTAAAGATAATTACCTGAACCAACTGGTGCAGGAACCAACGAGAGGGAGGGCCATTCTGGCCTTAGTACTACCTAACAAACCGGACCGAATAAAGGGGGTACAGGTTGAGGGGCACTTTGGGAACAGTGACCACAATATAATCAACTTCCAGCTGTCATTCAATAAGAAGCCTTATCAGGGAGCGACAAATAAACTAAACTTTAGTAAAGCAAAATTTGATGAGCTTAGAACTACTATCGGTAACATTAATTGGGACAACATCCTCAAAAATGCCAGTACGGAGGACAAATGGGAAAAGTTCAAAAGGATCCTAATCACCTCATGTGAGCAGTTTATTCCCTTTAACCACTTAATGACACGGCCTATTTTGGCGTTGAGGACCAAGCGATTTTTTGGTATTTTTCCATCTCCATTTTTCAAAAGCCATAACTTTTTTATTTTTCCGTGGACGCGGCCGTATAAGGGCTTGTTTTTTGCGTGGCGAGCTGTAGTTTTTATCGGTGCCACTTTTGGGTACATAGACAATATCGTAATTTTTTTTTTTTTTTTTTATGATAACAGGGAGAGAAAACGCATCAATTCTGCCATAGATTTCTTTTTCTTTTTTTTTCACAGCGTTAATCATGCAGCATAAATGACGCACTAAATTTTTTCAGCGGGTCGGTACGGTAACAACGATACCAAAATTGTTATATTTTTTTTAGGTTTTTACACTTTTTTGCAATAAAACCCCCTTTTTTTGGAAATCTTTTTTTTTCTCTATAGCTGCATTCAAAGTCCTGTAACTTTTTTATTTTTCTATGTACAGAGCTCTATAAGGGCTTATTTTTTGTGAGACGAGCTGTAGTTTTTATTGGTACCATTTGGGGAATATACGGTTTTTTTGATCATTTTTATTGCATTTTTTGTGAGGCAAAATGCTAAAAATTAGCATTTTGCCTCTGTTTTTTAGCGTTTTTTTTTACGCTTTTTGTCGTACAAAATAAAAAGAATGTTCAACTTTTTGTACACGTCATTACGGACGCGTCAATACCCAATATGTGGGGTTTTAGTTTTTTTTCCCTTTTTTATGCTAATATTAGAAAAAAGCATAAAAAAGGATGTTTTTTACATTTTTCTTTTTTTTACACTTTTCTTTTCTTTTTTTTTCACTATTTGAGTCCCTCTGAGGGACTTGCAGCACTATGCTTATGATCACTGTCATAAGGCATGGCAGAGCTACTGCTCTGCCATGCCTTATCGCTTGTACAGCGATTATAGGCACAGGCAATACAGGATGCCAGTGTCTGGTGTCCTGTTGCCATGGTGACAGGCCGGGCTCTCGCGATGACACCGCGAGAGCCGGCCGGAGACACAGAGGGAGCGCGCTCCCTCTGTGAACTCTTTCCCTGCCGTGATCTACTTAGATCGCGGCAGGGAAGGGGTTAACAGCAGGGGGCGGATCTCCGATGCGGCTGTGACTGACAGCCGGCTCCCGCTGCGGGATAGCGCCGGATCTTATGTGATCCCGCTCTATCTCCAGGACGTACCTGTTGCGGGAAGTACCAGGCTCCCAGGACGTACCGGTACGTCCTGGAGCGGGAAGGGGTTAAAAATAAAAGAATCTCAACTAAAAGGAAACCAATGTGGCTCGACAAGACGGTAAGAGGGGCAATAAACGAAAAAAAGAAAGCGTTCAAACTACTAAAGCAACAAGGCAGCGAAGAAGCGCTAAAATCGTACAGGGAAAAAAAACTAAATATGCAAAGATACGATCAAAATTGGTAAGGAGGAGGCGGAAAGAGTGATCGCCAAAGAGAGCAAAAACAACCCAAAACTATTTTTCAACTATATTAACAGCAAAAGGATTTGCAGGGAGAACACTGGCCCTTTAACAAATAATGCAGGAGGAATCATTGAAGATGATATATCTATTAAATAGTTTCTTTTCAAGCGTATTCACAAACGAAAAGGAAATGCCACGCGAGATACAGGGGAACAAAATAAACCCCTCGCAAAATATTTCATACCTAATGCAGGAGGAAGTGTGGAACAGGTTAAAGAAGATTAAAATCGATAAATCGCCAGGCCCAGATGGAATACACCCAAGGATACTAAGGGAACTAAGTGATGAGATAGCTAGGCCGCTATACCTAATATTTCTAGACACTATCAAGACCGGTGTTGTACCATTGGATTGGCGCATTGCCAACGTGGTTCCAATTTACAAAAAGGGGACCAAAAGGGAGCCTGGTAATTACAGGCCGGTAAGTCTCACCTCAGTAACGGGAAAAATTTTCGAGGGGATTCTGAGAGACCCCATCGATGAGCACCTCAAGGAGAACAAGGGAGTAACTCCTCACCAGCATGGATTCATGAAGGGTCGCTCATGTCAGACAAATCTGATCAGTTTCTACGATGAAGTAAGCTCTAAGCTGGACCTGGGAGAGTCTATTGATCTCGTATATCTGGACTTCTCTAAAGCGTTCGACACCGTGCCACAAAATAGGCTAATATACAAAATGAGACAGCTCGGATTGGGTGAAAACGTGTGTAATTGGGTTAAAAATTGGCTCAATGATAGAAAGCAGAGGGTGGTAATAAATGGTTCATACTCTGATTGGGCCACAGTCACTTGTGGGGTGCCACAGGGTTCAGTATTGGGCCCCATTCTGTTCAATATATTTATTAACGACCTGATAGAGGGACTGCATAGTAAAATATCAATATTTGCAGATGACACAAAATTATACAATATAATTAATGCAACGGAGGACAATGTGCGGCTACAAACTGACCTAGATAAGCTGGGGGCTTGGGCAGAAAAATGGCAAATGAAGTTCAATGTTGATAAATGTAAGACTATGCACATGGGCAGCAAGAATGGATGTTACCAATATTCACTTAATGGGGCACTGCTAGGGAAAAGTGATATGGAAAAAGACCCGGGGGTACTAGTGGATTGTAGACTAAACTGGAGTAACCAATGCCAGTCAGCTGCTGCAAAGGCAAATAAAGTTTTGGGATGCATTAACAGAGGTATAGGGGCGAAGGATTGTGAGGCCTAACATGGAATACTGCGTACAGTTCTGGTCACCGGTGCTCAGGAAAGATGTTACGGTATTGGAGGGGGTTCAAAGAAGGGCAACTAAACTAATACATGGTATGACGGGACTAGAATACCCAGAGAGGCTATCCAAATTGGGACTATTTACTCTAAAAAAAAGAAGGTTAAGAGGCGACCAAATAACTATGTATAAGTACATGAGGGGACAATACAAGGATCTCTCCCAGGATCTGTTTATACCCAGGACTGCAACGGTAACAAGAGGACATCCGCTACGTTTAGAGTAAAGCAGGTTTCATCACCAACATAGAAAGGGATTCTTTACTGTTAGAGCAGTTAGACTGTGGAACTCTCTGCCTGAGGACGTAGTGATGGCAAAATCCTTAGAGGAGTTTAAAAGGGGACTTGATGTCTTTCTGGAGAGGAAGGATATTATAGGCTATAAATCTAAGGTTATTTGTTAATCCGGGTATACAGGCAGGTAGGAACTATTAGGGGTTGATCCAGGGAACAGTCTGACTGCCATTAGGGAGTCGGGAAGGAATTTTTTCCCAAAAGGGCTAATTGGCTTCTGCTCTTGGGGTTTTTTGCCTTCCTCTGGATCAACAAAACAGGAGGCTAGACAGGCTGGACTAGATGGACATTGTCTTCATTCAGCCTTACAAACTATGTTACTATGTGTCCAGCTTTGAAACCCAATAGTTGTATGGAGCAGAGGGATCACAGAGGACGGTGGTACGATCGGCTACATACTCCCTCACTATCTTTTTACATTGCTCCCTCCGACCCAGCCTTGACTAGGGAGTGGTGACACAGTCTTGCTGGGGAGCCATAAAGCTGGCAAAGGCCTTGGAGAGTGTCCCCTGCCTGTGCTGGACATGCTGCCTGATCTCCGCGCCTCCCCTGCTACCTGGCCCTCGGAACTGCGCCTTCTGCCATTAGCGCTGTCGGATGGGAATTTTACCATCAGCTTGTCCGCCAGGGTCCTGTGGTATAGCATCACTCTCGAACCCCTTTCCTCTTCGGGTATCAGAGTGGAAAGGTTCTCCTTATACCGTGGGTCAAGCAGTGTGTACACCCAGTAATCCGTAGTGGCCAGAATGCGTTTAACGCGAGGGTCACGAGAAAGGCATCCTAACATGAAGTCAGCCATGTGTGCCAGGGTACCTGTATGCCACACATGGCTGTCCTCACTAGGAAGATCACTTTCAGGATCCTCCTCCTCCTCCTCCTCAGGCCATACACGCTGAAAGGATGACAGGCAAGCAGCATGGGTACCCTCAGCAGTCAGCCAAGCTGTCTCTTCCCCCTCCTCCTCATGCTCCTCCCCCTCCTCCTCCTCCTCCTCAACGCGCTGAGATATAGACATGAGGGTGCTCTGACTATCCAGCGACATACTATCTTCCCCTGCCTCCGTTTCCGAGCGCAAAGCGTCTGCCTTTATGTTGGCCTACTAGTTGGCCCTCGGATCTACGTCTTCTGCTGCTAGCGCTGTCAGATGGGAACTTAAGCATCACTTTCTCCACCAGGGCCCTGTGGTATTGCATCACTCTCGTACCCCTTTCCTCTTCGGAAATGAGAGTGGAAAGGTGCTCCTTATACCGCTGGTCTAGATGGGTGTACACCCAGTAATCCATGTTGGCCAGAATGTGTCTAGCTCAAGGGTCACGGGAAAGGCAGCCTAACATGAAGTCAACCATGTATGCCAGGGTCCCAGTACGCAGGATGGTAACGCTAATGATTGCCGCATCGCCGCTCACCATTTGGGTAGACTCCTCAAATGTCTGCCATCTATGCCCACTCCTCAGTAAAGAATTGTGGAGGCTGACTACACCGCCCATGTTGCAGCTGGTATTCCAATATTGCTCTATGCTGCTCGTACAGCCTGGCCAACATGTGCAGTGTAGAATTCCAGCGTGTGGGCACGTTGCACAGCTGTCAGTGCTCTGGCATCTGAAACCAATGTTGCAGGGTCCTCAGGGTGGCAGCGTCCATGGTGGACTTGCGGAAATGTGCGCAGACGCGGTGGACTTTGCCGTGCAGGTCAGACAAGTGGGGGTAGTTTTTCAGAAACCCTGAAACCACCAGATTGAAGACATGGGCCAGGCACGTGTGTGAGGCTGCCGAGCTGCAGAGCCGCAACCAGGTGTCGCACATGACCACGCCAGGTTGGAGGCTCAGCGGCGAAAGCCAGAGGTTGGTCTGCTCTGTCAGACCCTGCAACAGTTCGGGGGCCGTGTGCCTCTTGTCACCTAGGCTGAATAGTTTCAGCACAGCCTGCTGACGCTTGCCCACCGCTGTGCTGCTGCGCTGCGCCACACCGACTGCTGGCGATGTGCTGCTCACATTTCTTAATTGAGAGGTAGAGGTTGCGTAGGAGGAGGAGGAGGGGGGGATTTGGAGGAGGTGGCATAAAACGCCGCAGATGCCAGCACCGAGGTAGAATCCGCTGTTCTGAGTGTGTGGTTCCAGGCTCTGACTCGGTCCCAGCCGCCACCAAGTTCACCCAATGTGCCGTCAGGGAGATATAGTGTCTCTGCCCACCAGTACTTGTCTATGTGTCTGTAATTAATTGGACCTTCCCAGTAACTGTGTTGGTGAGGGCACGGTTTATGTTCCGGGAGACGTGCTGGTGTAGGGCTGGAACGGCACACCAGGAAAAAAAATGGCGACTGGGGACTGAGTAGTGGGGGACTGCCGCCGCCATCATGTTTTTGAAAGCCTCCATTTCCACAAGCCTGTATGGCAGCATCTCCAGGCTGATTAATTTGGCAATGTGCACGTTTAAAGCTTGTGCATGCGGGTGGGTGGCGGTGTATTTGTGCTTTTGCCCCAATGCTTGTGTTAGCGACAGCTGAACGCTGCGCTGAGAGACATTGCTTGATGGAGTGGAGGAGGTGAGGGTGTGGGTGCAGGCTGGGAGACACTCGTGCCTGTGTCCTGGGAGGGGGATTCGATCTGTGTGGCGGATTGTGGCACAGGGGTAGAGGTAGGGGTGTGACCCGGAGGTGGTGAATGGCCTTCGTCCCACCTTGTGGGGTGCATGGACATCATATGCCATGCTGGTGGCAGTGAGTCTAGTAGTGGTGGCTTCCCGGCTGATCTTGGTACGGCACAGGTTGGTCGGTCATCCGCGCTCTCACTAAAAAACATTCACACCTTTGAACACCTAGTCCTCTGCACGGAGGCTTGCCGCGAGGGATTGCTTTGGGAAACAGTTGGGGGATTCTTTTCTCTGGCCCTGCCTCTCCCCATGGGCACCCCACTGCCTCTTCCAACCTGTCCTGCTGCTGCACTTGCCTCCCCCTCTGAAGCCCTGTCCTCAATAGGCTTCGCAAACCAGGTGGGGTCAGTCACCTCATCGTCCAGCTGCTCTTCCTCCGAATCTTCTGTGCACTCCTCCCTCGGACTTACTGGCCTTCCTACTACCTCACTGACAGACAACTGTATCTAATCATCCTCATCCACATAAAGTTCTTGAGACAGTTGCCGGACGTCCCCAGCCTCATCACCCAGATTGCGGGAACTTTCCAAAGGTTGGGCATCGGTCACAACAAACTACTTAGGTGAAAGAGAAACCATTTTTCAACTTAGGGTAGGGACCCGAGAGCAGTTCCTGGGAGTCTGCCTTTTCATGGAGTGAGGAGGCTGGGAAAAAGGAGAAGCAGCCAGAGGATTCAGAGTTGCAGTCCCTAGGCCAGGAGTAGTGGACTGTGTAGAAGACTCGGTGGTCGATACATTGCTGGACAGGACCTGCTCACACTGCTCTGCTTGTTATAAAGGTCTACCACGCGGACCCGCAAATTGTGATATGAAGCTGGGGAGCCTAGAAACTTGTCTCTCTCTTAATCCCACAGCAGCCGGCTGTGAGTCACCCCACCCAGGAACTTGGTCTTTGCTCCCACCCTCACTTGGACACCCGCATCCGCGTCCTCGACCCTTACCACTACTCTTCATCATGGCGGATTAAGTATAGAGCAGGGCCCAAATAAGTTACACCACTGTACAGCGCTGACAACTGTGGCTAATTAATCACACACAGAGACTTGTAGACAGCGGAGGCTCTATGCTGTGACTAGAAAAAATTAACCGGCTGTCTTGCGCTGATACCTAGGGGTAATTTACCCCTCTCAGAGACTTGTAGATAATAAAGGCTGTATGGAGTTGGAGAAGACTCTAAAGCCAATGGATAGTGCTGGTAACTGCGGCTATCTCAGCACCCCCAAGGAAAGGGTTGAAATAGTTTGCAGTGGCCCAGGAAATATTAGAGTACTGTTCACGGTGAGACCTCGGTCTAATGCACTGCAGACTGAGAACGGTATAACTAAAATAGTTTGCTGTGGCCCAGGAAATATTAGAGTACTGTTTAGCGGTGAGACCTCTTTCTAATGCACTGTAGACATAGAACAATATAACTGAAAGGCTTTGCAATGGCCTGGGAAATATTACAGTACTGTTTTGCGGTGAGACCTCTTTCTAATGCACTGCAGACATAGAATGGTATAACTCAAATAGTTTGTGGTGGCCCAGAAAATATTAGAGTACTGTTTAGCGGTGAGACCTCTGTCTAATGCACTGCAGACATAGAACGGTATAACTGAAATAGTTTGTGGTGGCCCAGAAAATATTAGAGTACTGTTTAGCAGTGAGCCCTCTGTCTAATGCACTGCAGACATAGAACAGTGTAACTGAAAGGCTTTGCAGTGGCCAAGGAAATATTGCAGTACTGGTTTGCGATGAGACCTCGGTCTAATGCACTGCAGACTGTGAACGGTATAACTGAAAGGTTCTGCACAGGGCTAGATGCTTTAAAAAAGGGTGCACTACTGCTCCCAGCCAGCCACAACTATAATGTACATGGTGAGTAGTAGCTTTAAGAAGGACCATTGTGGCTCTTGTAGAGAGCATCGTGACTCTAAAACTTTCCCTATCTCAGCAGCTCTGTCCCTAAGCGCTACCTAATGTACTGCAGACTGAGAATGCTATAGGTGTAATGCTCTGCAGAGGGATAGATGCTTTAAAAAAAATTGTGCACTACTGCTCCCAGCCAGCCACAACTGTAATGCACACGATGAGGAGTAGCCCTAAAAAGGACCGTTGGGGTTCTTGTAGAGAGGATCACGACTCTAAAACGTTCCCTATCTTAGCAGCTCTGTCCATAAACTCTGCCTAATGCACTGCAGACTGTGAATGCTATAGCTGTAATGCTCTGCAGAGGGATATATGCTTAAAAAAAAATGGTGCACTACTGCTCCCAGCCAGCCACAACTGTAATGCACATGATGAGGAGTAGCCCTAAGAAGGACTGTTGGGGTTCCTGACGAGAGGATCCTACACTAACACTATCCCTGTATAAGCATCAGCACTTTCCCTAGCCACTGCCAGCATGCATCTGAAGCAAGCCGCGGTCGGGACCAGTTTAAGTACTCGGTGATCACCTGATCAGCCCAGCCACTCACTGCTGTGGTGGGCAGAGGGCTGGCACGTCACAGCAGGAAGTGGTAATGCCTTCCCTGCATGTTTATTGGCTAGAAAATGGTGCTAAACATGCAGGAAAGGGAAATGCAATTGACTCGAGTACCGCGTGGTGCTCGTCTCGAGTAACGAGCATCTTGAGTATTCTAATACTTGAATGAGTAGCAAGCTTGGAAGAGCATGCTCGCTCATCTCTATTATCTGTGTATCGAGACTATCTTTTTGGAGTTGATATAACTATATACACAGCTGTATACATATGTATGCCCGCTGTTATTTTGCAGTACTAATATATAGTTGTTAAAAGTGCCCTACCAAACATAGCTTCATAAGCGGACAGCTTCGCGTTTCTATAAGGTATGGTTCTTACTGAGTAGAGGGCTAATAAAATGTGTACCTCTAAAACTTTTTATGACTTCTGCAACACCGTGTGTACAAATTACTTTGTTGAATAATTTCTTAGCTGTAGTATTGGTGTTGTCATCTTTCTTTTCTTTCTTTTTATCTATTAGCCACGTCTCCGGCTAACCTGAGAAGAGGTCTATGCAAACCAACACTAACTCCCACACATCTACCTTAGGGTGCGTTCACACGAGCGTAGCCGTATTTACGTTCACACGAGCGCAACGTTTAATCGCCGGAGAGAACGTTTTTCGACGATCACGACCAGAGCTAGAAAGCGTATTTTCGTTTGTTCCTACTTTGCAAACTATCTTTTCGGCCATCGAATATGCGTTGGCGCGTATTTCGGTCGCATATGTTCCGTTTTTTTTTCGGGTTGCCGTTTTTACGCGCCGTAAAATCGCCCATGTGAACGAATACATTCGAAACCATTGCCTCAGATGGTCACGCATATATACGTTTGGTCACAAAAACGCGCCGTTTATGCGCTCGTGTGAACGCACCCTTAGGCAGCTGAATATAGTCAATCTGTAATCACTGGATTGGGTAGTCTGGCCTTGGAGTGCAGCAAGGAGGTACTTTGGCAGCTTCGCCTGGGTGTGTCAGGTGCAAGCCATGCATCATTGCACAAACCTGGTCACAGCATTGTTCAACCCTGAGGCAATCCAAGCAGACAACACTACAGCACATATTACTTCTTAGACTGTTGAGTTGGTCAAATCCGAAATAGTAGAGCATTATACTAAATGCTCTACTAATAGTAAATTGTATATTTGGGCTCCTTCTCTGAATACCATAAGGGCTCATGTCCACGGGGAAAATATGATTTAGGATCCGCAGCGGATTACCTGCACGCGGATCCGCACCCCATAGGGATGCATTGACCACCCGCGGGTACATAAATACCCGCGGATCGTCAATAAAAGGGATTTAAAAAAAAATGGAGCATGAAAAAATCTGGACCATGCTCCATTTTCGTGCGGGTCTCCCGCGGGGACGGCTCCCGCGGGCTTCTATTGAAGCCTATGGAAGCCGTCCGGATCCGCGGGAGACCTAAAATAGGAATTTAAAGAATTTACTCACCCGCAGCGGGCCGGGAAGCTCTTCTCTTCCTCACGGCCGCATCTCCCTTGCTTCGGCTCGGCGGATGTGCCCGGCGCATGCGCGCGGCACGTCGACGACGTGCCGGCGACGTGCCGCCGGCGTGAGGAATTCATCCGCCGGTCGAAAAAGAAGATCCGGCCGTGAGGAAGAGCAGAGCTTCGCCGCCCGCTACGGATAGGTAAATTCTTATTTATTCGTATTTTCAGCGCTCATGTCCGCGGGGCAGGAGGGACCCGCTGCAGATTCTACATGTAGAATCCGTAGCGGGCCCGATTTTCCCCGTGGACATGAGGCCTTAGTGTCATCACAAAGATGCACCTTCAATTCATATATTCTTCGTATATATAAAAAGGAAGCACTGACTCTTATTAATAAAATAATGAATATAATCCTCACTAAAGAAATGGCCGTTCCTGCTAAATATTCTGATGAAATACTTTAGCTGAATTGAGATATAATGCCAGCAGGGGCAAATTAATCTGTTTGCCTCCAGGGCATTTTTACATTATAAAATCGTGAGTAAGGCCTTAGTCACACGGGCGTTTTTTCACGCGATTTGCGCATCGCATGACGGATGCGCATGCGCAAATCGCGTGACCGGCGCCGAAAAATCGGCCCAAAAATCGCCCGAAAATCTGCTCCTAGCCGCGTTTCATTAGAAACGGGCCGGAGCTGTCCAGCGCATTGCATTCAATGGAGACGGCAATACAGCGGCTCCATTGAATGCAAGCGCTGCGGGCGAGTGTGGGATGAATTGTCGGAAAGGGGTTAAATATATAACCCCTTTCCTGCAATGCATCCTGAAAAGTGAAAAAATAAAAAAAATGTATGTACTTACCTGCTCCCTGCAGCTGGAGATCCCGGCGGCCGGCCTGCAGTGGGTGTGAAGGGGGTGTGACTCAGGCTTGCCCCTGATTGGCTCAGCGCTGAGCCAATCAGAAGCAAGTCTCAGTCACACCCATTCATGAATGGGTGTGACTGAGATCAGCCTCTGATTGGCTCAGGCTGAGCCAACCAGGGGCAAGCCTGAGTCACACCCCCTTCACACCCACTGCAGGCCGGCCGCCGGGATCTCCAGCTGCAGGGAGCAGGTAAGTACATACATTTTTTTTATTTTTTCACTTTTCAGGATGCATTGCAGGAAAGGGGTTATATATTTAACCCCTTCCCGACAATTCACCCCGTGCACGCCGGCAGCCCATTGCTTTCAATGGAGCGGCTGTATTGCCGCTCCATTGAATTCAATGAGCAAACATCGTTCTTCTCTGTCACAGCTGTTCCAGCTGTGGCAGAGAAGAATGATTTATCTTCTATATGTTCTCATTGGGGTCGGCGCTGCTGCCGCCGGCCCCATTGAGCGCATATAGAGAAGAGAACAGGAATCGCAGATCGCAGATAGGTGCGATCTGCGATTTCTGTTCTCTAATTTATCGGACGAGCGCATAAAAAGCGCTCATGTGTCCGATACCATTGCAAAGCAATGGTTTTAAAAAATCGCCGGACGCATGCGCATGCGCAAATCGCGGCAATAAACGCCCGTGTGACTAAGCCCTAAAGAGTGAGTCAACCTGTATATACATAGATATACCCTGCTCACACTCAGAGCCAATCCCTATGAAGTATTTCCTCCTGATTTGCCAACTACAATCTATCAGCTTACACAGTAAGTATCATTAATCTAATATCAGCATTTTATATTTTGAGCTTAAATGTTACATTTTATATTTTCTTATTACCCCTTATTACCCCTTAGTGACGAAGCCTGTTTGCACCTTAGTAACGGAGCCAAATTTTGGAAATCTGACATGTGTAACTTAACATATCATAATTCCGTAAAGGCTTTGCATATGCAAGTGATTCTGACATTGTTTTTTCACCACATATTGTACTTCATTTAGGTGGTAAAAATAGACCATTAGAATCTGTGTATATTTATTAAAAGCGCCAATATTGGGAAAATTTTGAAAATTTTTTCATTTTTTCACATTTTCAACTGTAATATCTCAAATATGTACAAACATACGGTACAAGTCTTTGCTAAGATATATATTTCCATCTGTTTACTTTATTCTGGAGGCAAATTTGCTAAACTTTCGTGTTTTTTTTAACCATTTACAAGACGTAGAAATTTAACATTACTTTTCAGCATTTTGAGGAACACTTTGTTATCCAACACCCAGCCAAGATTGCAAAGGCTCATAGGTGTCAAAATGATAGATACACCACAAATGACCCCATTTTGAAAACTACACCCCTTAATGTATTCACTGAGGAGTGTCATGAGTATTTTGACCCCACAGTTTTTTTTTTCAGGAATTAATGTAATTTACAGGAGAAAAAGTAAAATTTCATATTTTTGCAAATATGTCATTTTAAAGACATATTTTTTCTATAGTCCACATGAAAATGAGGGTTGAAACCCCAAAATGGATACCCCTGTTTTTCCTTTGTTCAGAAATATAACCATTGTGGCCCTAATATTATGTCTTCATGCACAACGGGGCCCGCAATGAAAGAAGTAGTCAGTGTCTTTCAGAACAGAAATTTTGCTTGAAGACCTTTTAGGCCCTATAACACACTTGTAGAACTCTTGAGTGGCCAAAACCATAGAAAACCCCCACAAATGACTTCATTTTGTAAACAAGACCCCTTATCTAATTTACCTAGGGGTTTAATGCCCATTTTGACCCCACAGTTTTTGAATGAATTTAAGCAAAGCAGAAGGAAAAAATTGTGAGTTTTGCTTTTTTGGCAATTGTTTAATTTTAAAAACAATTTTTTTTTTTAACAGCACACGTATGAATGGAGACTTGCACCCCAAAATTGATACCCCTGTTTCTCCTGTTTTCAGAGACATACCCACTGTGGCCCTAATCTTATGTCTGGATGCACAAAGGGGACCAAAATAAAGGAGTAGTCGGTGGCTTTCAGAACAGAAATTTTGCATGAAGGTGATTTAGCCCCATTGCCCAATTGTAGAGCCCTCAAGCGGCCAAAACCATAGATAACCCCCACACATGATCTGATTTTAAAAACTAGACCCCTTAACAAATTCATTTAGGGGTCTACTCAGAATTTTTACCCTACAATTTGTGAATAAATCTAAGCATAGCAGTAGGAAAAAAATTATGATTTTCATTTTTTTGGCAATTGTGTCCATTTTAAAAACAGTTTTTTTTGTACAGCACACATATGAAAGAAGACTTTCACCCCAAAATGGATACCCCCCAATATGCTTACAGGACACATGGTTAATGGAGGGAACACCCGAATTTCAGGCCCCATTGCCCAATTGTAGAGCCCTTGAGCGGCCAAAACAGTAATGAACCCCCCCACAAATGACCCCATTTTGAAAACTAGACCCCTTACGAATTAATCTAGGGGTGTACTGCATATTTTGACCACACAGTATTTGAATGAATCTAAGCAAAGCAGAAGGAAAAAAAATATGATTTTCATTTTTTTGGCAACTGTGTCAATTTAAAAACTACTTTTTTTGTACAGTGTACATAGGAATGAAGATGTTCAACCCAAAATGGATCCCCCCGTTTGTTCCGTGTTCAGAAACCTACCCATTGGGGCTCTAATCTACCTACAGGACACATGGCTAGGCCTATAACGGAGGGAACACCCATTGAATTGCAAGGCACAACTGAATAAATTCCAGGCCCCATTTCTCACTTGTGCGGGGGAAAAAATTGACTCCCTAAAAATAATGCCTGCCCCCCCCCCCCACACACACACACACACCGTGCCCTTTTAGGCGTTTACCAAATCTTAAATAAAAGTAATAATGCAAACTGTGTGTGTTTTTTGAAGACAGGGGTAATTACAGGGGCATGGTTGGGATGGGTACATGGGGCAATAAGATCTGGTATCCCTTCTCCTCAAACCTTTTTGGGGGGTATTTCTTGACCTCAGCGGCAAGGATGGGGTGTAAAAAGTGGCGCTCTGTGAGTTTCTGTAAGCTTTCTGAGGTGCGGTGGTCTCACACAGAAGATGCTCAACAAGCTGCTCCTGGAACTGCAGGAAGGCGAGCGTTCCCGGGGATTCTTGTAAATTATGGATTACAAGTAGTGGATTCCAGCTGTGAGCCCGGCCGTGGCGCTGCATACGGACGTGTAATGTAATGCGCATAACTGCGTACTGACACAGGCAGTCATGCGCAGTGCACTTTTTTTTTGTTTGCATTTCCCGTGCTGTTGCTTAGTGATGACACGGGTACCAGCAGGCGGTACACAATGTAGTTGTGTATGGGCTGCGGGTATATCCGCGACCATGGAGCACAATAGGCTCTATGCTGCGGATATCCGTGGTAAAATAGAACATGCTGCGCTATGGGTTTTTTCTGTGAGTGGATTACGTAATTCCAACCCGCTAATGTGAGCGAAATTGTGTAATCCAATGCGATTGATCTGCATATTACCGCGGATCAGACGCATGTGGGTTCCATAGTATCTATCTGGTCATGGGAGACCGGCCTAAGGTAGATTGCTATCTTTTTATCACGTGACCAAGGATCGCTCACAGCTCCAGGCTCTCAGTGAAATTTTACGTTTCCTGGGCTCCCCGCCTCCTGCGCATGTGTCCGGCATGTTGCCGGCAGTCTCATGCACAGAATTTCAGGAAGGTCCACGGAGGAGGAATGTGTCGGTGTTCAAATATGGAGGCCTCCGGTAAAAAGTTTAATCACTGATCGCATCGGTGAGGGGAGATGAAACTTCAACTTTTTTTTTTACTTTTACGTGATCGCCATTATCCATTTGATAACAGCAAACACGTGACCAGGAACCCCTCAATGCGGCCGCCTGTGAAAGCTCCAGGCTCTCAGCTAAGTTTTGTAGCTAAGAGCAGGGAGATTTTAAATTACCCTGGCAATCCACAGCTTTTGCACATGCGTCTGATGTTTTGGCGACGGGCGCGTGTGCAGAAGCTGGGGTAAGGTCCGTGGATAAATCCGGGGCCTTAGGTACGTACTTTCATCCCCCCTCACGGATCATATCCGTGAGGGGAGATGAAACCTAAGCTTTTTAAACTTTTTTATTTTACTTTTTTAGGGTGGACACCCACTGGCGATTTTTTTCTCCACTGCGATGCGAGACTTAAGTTAAAGTCTCGCATCGCAGTGCGAGAAAAAAATCTGCATGACTCAGGGATATCGGCATTACGCTGACATATCGTCCGTCTTTTCAATGGGGCCAGCGGCAGCAGCGCTAGCCCCATTGAAAAGAGATGGAGAATGCCTGGGACTTCTGCCACAGCTGTGGCAGGAGTTTCCTTCATCCCCTATGCTTCCAATGGGCCTATCGCTGCTATCGCTGGCCCCATTGAAACCACTTGCGAAATGCCGGTTCTATACCGGCCTCTTTCTTGCACTGCGAGAGTTTTCTCGTGCTCTCACAGCGCAAGAGAGAAAATATCGCAAGTGTGCGTCCACCCTTACACCTTTTCTCAACTGTCCAGATGCACCCCTTCTGTTGCAGAGAGAAGCTGGCTATCAGTAACAGCCAAGTCTCACTGCCGGGTAGCGCTGGATCTCTTTTGATCTCGCATTATTCACAGGGCAAAAGTGTACATCCTGTTGTACTCCTCTGACAATGACATGAAGAGTACATTGGTATTTTTATGATTTTCCAGTGTGACACCCCTTGCCAGATATAGGCCAGTGTATTCTGTTTGTAGCCCAAAACTTTCTTTAATTACTAGTTCAGGTGTTTATGTATAATTATTTGGAGGAAATTAGAAAATATTTTATCTGAACCAGCAGCCATGCCAACAACATGCATTAACCCTTTCCAATCCAACTTCTATCCGGGTTTTCCTAAGGGGCTTATTTTTTTTTTCCATTATACAACGGAGCTATATGCTGGCTAAAGCCAGTACTGCATGACGTCACATGTTGGATAGGCTCCAACAGCAGAGAGGCTGGCAATATACAGTAAGAGAACCCAGACAACAATCTTCCAACATCGGAGCTGTACCGCCTTAAATCATAATGTCTTCAATAGTCAGACAGTGGATTGGAAAGGGTTAACAGTCTCACTTCTAGAGAGAACATGTATATAAACAGCTTATTGACTTTTACCTGTTACTAGAGATAAGCGAGCACCAAAATGCTCGGGTGCTCGTTGCTCGAGTCGAACTTTCTGCTCGAGGGTTCGTTTCGAGTAACGAACCCCATTGACGTCAATGGGCGACTCGAGCATTTTTGTATATCGCCGATGCTCTCTAAGGTTTTCATTGGTGAAAATCTGCAAAACCCAAGAAAGTGATGGAAACGACACAGAAACGGATAGGGCAGGTGAGGGGCAACATGCTGGGCTGCATTTCAGGTTCCCAGGTCCCACTATTAAGCCACAATAGCAGCAAGAGTGCCCCCCCCTAACAATTTTTACTTTAGACCAACCCTCATTAGTAAGCCGCACCTTAGCTAAGCACCACACTACCTCCAACTAAGCACAAGCACTGCCTGCGGGACACACCGCTGCCTCTTCTCCTGGGTTACATGCTGCCCCCCCCCCCCCCCCGCACGACCCTGCATCCACAGTGCACACCAAAGTGTCCCTGCGCAGCCTTCAGCTGCCCTCATGCCACACACTCACTTCATAGCCACACCACCCTCATGTCTATTTATAAGTGTGTCTGCCATGAGGAGGACCCTCTTTAAAAGGGGGGGGGGGGTGATAGCCCACAATGCTGTACAGAGGCAATTAGAAATCCAATCCTGTGCCACCTCCATCAGGAGCTGCAAACGTGGGCATAGCAATGGGAATCCATGTGCCACACAGTATTCATTCTGTCAAGGTGTCGCATAGCTCAATCAACACTGCAAGGGGAAAGCCGTCTGCGCTCTGCCCCCTACCCAAGTCAGTCAGTGTCTTTGTGCCAGACAGGTCAAACACCGCGATGGGAACTAAGTTTGCACCAACAGCATAGGTGGGTCCTAGGAAACCCAACATGAACAAAAAATTGATCTGAGCGGCCAAACATGGCAGACTTGCACCGCGCCGACGACATAGGCCTCGGCCCACAGCTTCAGCAATCCTAGGCAGGAAGTGGACTGTCACTGCACCCAGGACATAGGCCTTTGCACAAACCCTTAGCAATCGTGGGCCTACAGCGGACTCCAATGCTAGCGTAGCTGTGCATGTCTCATTAGCGCTGTATTGCTCCTGTAGTTTGTCCCAATGCAGTGCCCCGGATAGTAGAGCTAACGTCAGATTAAATACAGGTGGGCTTCGGCCCGCACTGCATGCTCCAGTCTGACTGGGGTTTTTTATAAATAGTCACAGGCAGGTACAACTCCGCAATGGGAATTCCGTGTGCACCCACAGCATGGGTGGCTCCCTGGAACCCACCGGCAGTACATAAAGATATCCCATTGCAGTGCCCTGGACAGCAGAGCTAACATCAGATTAAATGCAGGTGGGCTTCAGCCCACACTGCATGCCCCAGTCAGACTGGGGTTCTTTATAAGTAGACACAGGCAGGTACAACTCCGTGTGGAACGACAGCATGGGTGGGTCCCAGGAAGCCACCGGCGGTACATAAATAAATCCCATTGCATTGCTCAGTACAGCTGAGGTAACGTCAGATTAAATGCAGGTGGGCTTCGTCCCACACTGCATGCCCCAACCTGACCGGGGTTTTTAATACATAGACACAGGCAGGTACAAATCCCCTATGTGAAGTCCCTGTGGACCGACAGCATGGGTGGCTCCCTGGAACCCACCGGCGGTACATTAATATATCCCATTGCAGTGCCCTGGACAGCAGAGCTAACGACAGATTAAATGCAGGTGGGCTTCAGCCCACACCGCATGGCCCAGTCAGACTGGGGTTCTTTATAAGTAGACACAGGCAGGTACAACTCCGTGTGGACCGACAGCATGGGTGGGTCCCAGGAAGCCACCGGCGGTACATAAATAAATCCCATTGCATTGCTCAGTACAGCTGAGGTAATGTCAGATTAAATGCAGGTGGGCTTCGGCCCACACTGCATGCCCCAACCTGACCGGGGTTTTTAATACATAGACACAAGCAGGTACAAATCCCCTATGTGAAGTCCCTGTGGACCGACAGCATGGGTGGCTCCCTGGAACCTACCGGTTTTTGAGGCAGTACGTGTCCTATCCCCGTGTCCATGGTTTATGCACCTTCCCAGTGACCGCGTCGCTGAAAAGTTTGGGGAACCAAGTAGCGTGGCGTCGCCACCATCATGTCTTTGGGAAGCCTCCGTTTCCACTACCCTGTAACATTGCAGTAGCAGCAGTATAGGCAGAGCCGAGAATTAGTAACATTTCAGCGGTAAGAGTATGCACAAACCCCTGTAACATTTCATTGGCAGCAGTGAAGACAGACCCCACTAATATTTCATTTGCAGCAGTATACACAGACCCCAGTAACATTTCAGTAGTATCTGTATAGACAGACCCCAGTAACTGTTCAGTAGTATACGTCTAGACAGACCCCAGTAACATTTCAGTTCCAGCAGTATTGACAGACCCCAGTAACATTTCAGTAGTATCAGTTGCGACATGCCCCAGTCACATTTCAGTTCCAGCAGTGCAGACAGACCCCAGTAACAGTAACGTTGAAGCAGTATGGGCAAAGCAGTAGATAAACATTTGCCTGGCAGCAGCGTAGGGAGAGCAAAGTATTTGTAACATTTCAGTAGTAGCAGTATAGTCAGACCCCAGTAACAGTAACGTTGAAGCAGTATGGGCAAAGCAGCAGATAAACATTTCCCTGGCAGCAGTGTAGGGAGAGCAAAGTATTTGTAACATTTCAGAAGTAGCAGTATAGTCAGACCCCAGTAACATTAACGTAGAAGCAGTATGGGCAGAGCCCACTATTAGTTACATTTCTGTTTTAGCAGTATAGACCTGCCCCAGTAACATTTCCGTTGAAGCATTATGGGGAGAGCCCAGTATTAGTAAAATTATAGTAGTAACAGTATACACCAACCAAGGTAACATTTCAGGAGCAGAAGTATCGGCAGACCGAAGTAACATTTCTGTTGCTGAAGTATAGTCAGACCCCTGTAGCCTTACTGTGGCAGAAGTATAGGTAGGCAGAACAGAGTTACATTTCTGTAGCAAAAGTGTAGGCCAACCCCAGACACAGTGGTGTACCATGAGTGCAGGCGAAGCCCATAAAAATTACTTGGATTACATTGTAGGCGAGGGCCCGAAAAATTGGTGTACCGACAGTTCAAATGTACCCCAGAAAAATTGCCCATGCCCAACCCAGAGGGCAGGTGAAACCCATTAATCGCTTAGCGTACTGTGGCTTAATTTTTAACTAGGCCTGGAGGCAGCCCAGTCCAAAAAACAATTGGTTCAGGTGGAAGTTTCAATGCTTTAATGAGAATTGAAACAGATAAATATTATTTAGAAATATATGAGCCTTTTGGCCCACAGAAAAATTGCGAATTTGCGGTGATTACGAGAGGTTTCAGGAGGAGGAGCCGGAGGAGGAGGACGAATATCATACATAGATTGACAAAGGTCTTTAGGTAGCGCTGCTGTCCGCTGGTGGAGAAGAGAAGTCTGGGGAAATCCAGGCTTTGTTCATCTTTATGAGTGTAAGCCTGTCGGCGCTGTCAGTTGACAGGCGGGTACGCTTGTCCGTGATGATTCCCCCAGCTGCACTAAACACCCTCTCTGACAAGACGCTAGCCGCAGGGCAAGCTAACACCTCCAGGGCATACAGCGCGAGCTCGGGCCACGTTCCAGTTTTGACACCAAGTAGTTGTACAGAGCAGAGGCGTCACGGAGGACGGTGGTACGATCGGCTGCGTACTCCCTTACCATCTTGTTACAGTGCTCCTTCGACTCAGCCTGGACTGGGGAGGTGTGAGACAGTCTTGCTGGGGAGCCATAAAGCTGGCAAAGGCCTTGGAGAGTGTTCCCCTGCCTGTGCTGAACATGTTGCCTGATCTCCGCGCCTCCCCTTCTACTTGGCCCTCGGAACTGCAACTTCTGCCACTAGCGCTGTCAGATGGGAAGTTTACCATCAGTTTGTCCACCAGGGCCCTGTGGTATTGCATCACTCTCAAACCCCTTTCCTCTTCGGGAATGAGAGTGGAAAGGTTATCCTTATACCGTGGGTCAAGCAGTGTGTACAGTGGCCAGAATGCGTCTAACGCGAGGGTCACGAGAAAGGCATGCTAACATAAAGTCAGCCATGTGTGCCAGGGTACCTGTACGCAACATATGGCTGTCCTCACTGGGAAGATCACTTTGAGTATCCTCCTCCTCCTCTTCCTCCGGCCATACCCGCTGAATGGATGAGAGGCAAGCAGCATGGGTACCCTCTGCAGTGGGCCAAGCTGTCTCTTCCTCCTCAGGCTCCTCCCCCTCCTCCTCCTCCTCCATGCGCTGAGATATAGAAATGAGGGTGCTCTGACTATCCAGCGACATACTGTCTTCCCCCGTCTCCGTTTCCGCCCGCAAAACATCAGCCTTTATGCTTTGCAGGGAACTTCTCAACAGGCATAGCAGTGGAATGGTGACGCTAATGATTGCAGCGTCGCCGCTCACCATCAGGGTGGACTCCTCAAAGTTTCCAAGGACCTGGCAGATATCTGTCATCCAGGCCCACTCCTCTGTAAAGAATTGAGGAGGCTGACTCCCACTTCGCCGCCCATGTTGGAGTTGGTATTCCACTATGGCTCTACGCTGCTCATACAGCCGGTACAACATGTGAAGCGTAGCGTTCCACTGTGTGGGCACGTCGCAAAGCAGTCGGTGCACTGGCAGATTAAACCAATGTTGCAGGGTGGCAGCGTCCGTATTGGACTTGCGGAAATGTGCGCTGACCTGGCGCACCTTGCAGAGGAGGTCTGACAAGTGTGGATAGCCTATCAGAAACCGCTGAACCACCAAATTAAAGACGTGGGCCAGGCATGGCACATGCGTGAGGCTGCCGAGCTGCAGAGCCGCCACCAGGTTACGGCCGTTGTCACACACGACCATGCATGGTTGGAGGCTCAGTGGCGAAAGCCAGCGGTCGGTCTGCTCTGTCAGACCGTGCAACAGTTCATGGGCCATGTGTCTCTTATCTCCTAAGCTGAGTAGTTTCAGCACGGCCTGCTGACGCTTGCCCACAGCTGTGCTGCCGCGCGACACCGACTGCTGGCGACATGCTGCTGCTGACAAGTCTTGATTGCGAGGTAGAGGTTGCGTTGGAGGAGGAAGGTTTAGTGGAGGTGGCATACACCGCCACAGATACCAGCACCGATCTGGGGCCCGCAATTCTGGGGGTGGGTAGTACATGAGCGGTCCCAGGCTCTGACTCGGTCCCAGCCTCCATTAAATTCACCCAATGTGCCATCAGGGAGATATAGTGGCCCTGCCCACCTGTGCTTGTCCACCTGTCCGTTGTTAAGTGGACCTTGCCAGTAACCGAGTTGGTGAGGGCGCATACGATGTTGCGTGAGACGTGGTCGTGCAGGGCTGGGACGGCACACCATGAAAAATAGTGGCGACTGGGGGCAGAGTAGCGCAGGGCTGCCGCCGCCATCATGTTTTTGAACGCCTGAGTTTCCACCAGCCTGTAGGTGAGCATCTCCAGGCTGATCAATTTGGCTATGTGCACATTTAAAGCTTGAGAGTGCGGGTGCGTGGCGGCGTATTTGCGCTTTTGCTCCAACTATTCTCTTAGCGACAGCTGGACGCTGCGCTGAGAGACATTGCTGGATGGGGCCGAGGACAGCGAGAGGGACAGGTGAGGGTGTGGGTCCAGGCCAGGAGACGGTGGTGCCTGTGTCGTGAGAGGTGGGTTGGATCTCAGTGGCAGGTTGGGGCCCAGGGGGATAGGCCGTGGCGCAAGCTGAATCCTCTGTGCGCTCCTCTTTCGGACTTACTGCCCTCACTACTACCTCACTGATAGACAACTGTGTCTCATCGTCATCGTCCTCCTCACCCACTGAAAGGTCTTGAGACAGTTGCCGGAAGTCTCCAGCCTCATCCCCCAGACCCCGGGAACTTTCCAAAGGTTGGACATCGGTCACGACAAACTCCTCCGGTGGGAGAGGAACCATTGTTGCCCAATCTGGGCAGGGGCCCGAGAACAGTTCCTGGGAGTCTGCCTGCTCCTCAGAATGTGTCATTTTCATGGAGTGAGGAGGCTGGGAGGAAGGAGGAGCAGCAGCCAGAGGATTCAGAGTTGCAGCAGTGGACGGCGTAGAAGACTGGGTGGTCGATAGATTGCTGGATGCACTTTCTGCCATCCACGACAGGACCTGCTCACACTGTTTATTTTTTAATAAAGGTCTACGACGTGGACCCAAAAATTGCGATATGAAGCTGGGGACCGCAGAAACTGTCCACCCTCCTACTCCCGCAGCAGCCGGCTGCGATTCACCTGGAGCAGGAACTCGTCCTATGCCCACACCCTCACTTGGGACTCCGCGTCCTCGACCGTGAGCGCGTCCACGTCCTCTGCCCCCACCCCTACCCCTCAGCATGCTGGATTAAGAATCGAGCAGAGACAGAGCGGTGGAAAAATGTTTGTGAATTATTGCCGTGCAGTTGGTGGCTGCCAGCGGTAATATAACGCTAAATGAAGCCAGAGATAAATTATAAGGAAGGCTGCACTTAGGCCTTGCTGTGAACTATGCAGTTTGTATGGACGTGAAGTCCCACAGGCCACGCAGGCAAATGCACTGGGTCTCCGGTAGCCGTAAAAAGGAATTTTTAAAAAAAAATCTCCTTATTTTACTATTCAATGCAGGCTGAGGCTATGCAGTGTGTATTGCTTTTTCAATCTTTGGCTGCGGGCAGACCATGAACTTCTGAGACAGCACACATATAGCAGAGCGTTGTAGAAAATGTGTGGTTTCTTGGCGTACACTTAGAGGCAGACTGCAGTGAGGCAACGCAAAGTGCATACAGAAATATGTTTAAATGAAGGCTGCACGCAGGCCTAGCTGTGAACTATGCAGTTTGGATGGACGTGAAGTCCCACAGGCCACGCAGGCAAATGCACTGGGTCTCCGGTAGCCGTTAAAAAGGAATAATTTTTTAAATCTCCTTATTTTACTATGCAATGCAGGCTGATGCTATGCAGTGAGTATTGCACTTTCAATCTATGGGCGTCGGGCAGACCGTGAACTTCTGAGACAGCACACGTATAACAGAGCGTTGTAGAAAATGTGTGGTTTCTTGCCGTACACTTAGAGGCAGACAGCAGTGAGGCAATGCAAAGTGTGGACAGAAATATGTTTAAATGAAGGTTGCACGCAGGCCTAGCTGTGAACTATGCAGTTTGGATGGACGTGAAGTCCCACAGGCCACGCAGGCAAATGCACTGGGTCTCCGGTAGCCGTAAAAAGGAATAATTTTTTAAAAACTCCTTATTTTACTATACAATGAAGGCTGAGGCTATGCCGTGTGTATTGCTCTTTCAATCTATGGGCGTCGGGCAGACTGTGAACTTCTGAGACAGCACACGTATAGCACAGAGTGTTGTAGAAAATGTGTGTTTTCTTGCCGTACACTTAGAGGCAGACTGCAGTGAGGCAATGCAAAGTGCGGACAGAAATATGTTTAAATGAAGGCTGCACGCAGGCTCTGCTGTGAACTATGCAGTTTGGATGGACGTGAAGTCCCACAGGCCACGCAGGCAAATGCACTGGGTCTCCGGTACCCATTAAAATGGAATCATTTTTTAATTAAATCTCCTTATTTTACTATGCAATGCAGGCTGAGGCTAGGCAGTGTGTATTGCACTTTCAATCTATGGGCGTCGTGCAGACCGTGAACTTCTGAGACAGCACACGTATAACACAGAGCGGCCCTTCCTCTGAATCCTCTGTGCGCTCCTCTTTCGGACTTACTGCCCTCACTACTACCTCACTGATAGACAACTGTGTCTCATCATCATCGTCCTCCTCACCCACTGTAAGCTCTTGAGACAGTTGCCGGAAGTCCCCAGCCTCATCCCCCGGACCCCGGGAACATTCCAAAGGTTGGGCATCGGACACGACAAACACCTCCGGTGGGAGAGGAACCATTGTTGCCCAATCTGGGCAGGGGCCCGAGAACAGTTCCTGGGAGTCTGCCTGCTCCTCAGAATGTGTCATTTTCATGGAGTGAGGAGGCTGGGAGGAAGGAGGAGCAGCAGCCAGAGGATTCAGAGTTGCAGCAGTGGACGGCGTAGAAGACTGGGTGGTCGATAGATTGCTGGATGCACTTTCTGCCATCCACGACAGGACCTGCTCACACTGCTCATTTTTTAATAAAGGTCTATGACGTGGACCCAAAAATTGCGATGTGAAGCTGGGGACCGCAGAAACTGTCCTCCCTCCTACTCCCGCAGCAGCCGGCTGCGATTCACCTGGAGCAGGAACTCGTCCTATGCCCACACCCTCACTTGGGACTCCACGTCCACGTCCCCTGCCCCGACCCCTACCCCTCAGCATGCTGGATTAAGAATCGAGCAGAGACAGAGCGGTGGAAAAATGTTTGTGAATTATTGCCACGCAGTTGGTGGCTGCCAGCGATAATATAACGCTAAATGAAGCCAGAGATAAATTATAAGGAAGGCTGTACTTAGGCCTTGCTGTGAACTATGCAGTTTGGATGGACGTGAAGTCCCACAGGCCACGCAGGCAAATGCACTGGGTCTCCGGTAGCCGTAAAAAGGAATTTTTTAAAAAATCTCCTTATTTTACTATGCAATGCAGGCTGAGGCTATGCAGTGTGTATTGCACTTTCAATCTATGGGTGTCCGGGAAGACCGTGAACTTCTGAGACAGCACATGTATAACACAGAGTGTTGTAGAAAATGTGTGGTTTCTTGGCGTACATTTAGAGGCAGACTGCAGTGAGGCAACGCAAAGTGCGGACAGAAATATGTTTAAATGAAGGCTGCACACAGGCTCTGCTGTGCAATACAGAGGTACTACAACTCCCAGCAACCACGGAGTTAAATGCACACGGTCACAGGTTGCCCTAAGAAGAACCGTTGGGGTTCTTGTAGACAGGATTCTACACTACCACTGTCCCTGCCTGACCAATACTGCCCCTATACTCAAGTACAGACTGCAGCCTGAGAACGCTACAGCCTGCACACCCGATATACTAAAAAAAAAAATTTGTGCAAAACTGCTCACTGCAGCCACAACAGTAATGCACTAGGTGAGCTGTGATCCTAAGAAGGACCGTTGTGGTTCTTGAAGACGCTAACACTGTCCCTATAGCAGCAGCATCAGCAGCACTGTCCCTGATCTCTCTTAGCGTGTGTCTGTGGCGAGCCGCGGGCGGGACAGATTTAAATACTCGGGGGTCACTTGATCTCGCCAGCCACTCACTGCAGGGGGGTGGGATAGGGCTGGAACGGTACAGGAGGAAATTGTAATGCCTTCCCTGTGTTTCTATTGGCCAGAAAAGCGTGCAAATTTCTCAGGGAAGGAAATGTAATGGAGTCGAGTGCCGCGTGGTGCTCGTCTCGAGTAATGAGCATCTCGAACACCCTAATGCTCGAACGAGTATCAAGCTCGGAGGAGTGCGCTCGCTCATCTCTACCTGTTACAGATCATCTTCAGCAATTATTACACTGATCATCACCAGCTGACAAGCAGAGCAGAACAAGGTAGGATGAAACCTCATTATGCTGTTCTTATCTTGTGTACAATGCAAATACTAAGCTATAAAGATTACCAAAAGACTCAGGGTCATGAGATTGTGTAACATGGCTAGGTACATCAATTAATCACCTCCTTCTCAAAGTTTTGCAGCGATTCCCATCAAATTAGAAACCAAAACACATTGTAGCCATCCATTAAATAGTAAATATCTTTATTATTACAAAATGTACAAAAACTATTTTTCGAAAGAGACATTCAAATTTTTACAAAGCGTCACATATAAAGACCCCAATTCACCAGTGGATAGATACAAATTTATATTTAATTACACATTAGTAAATGGTAACCATAATGAGTCTACCACATGCATAAAAGAGGCATCGCTGTGTAAAGCAAAATTTGCTAATAAAATATACAATGTAATTCACTACATTGAAGCAATGCCAGAATCTGCATGCCCAGAGACATATCCATGCAAGCCCTACATGCCCACTTGAATAAATCTCACCACAGTCATATATAATGTACAAGTATTAGATAAAAATAAAAAGCTATCAAAAATACGCTTGTTGCATGCAAATTAAGGCACCACGCGCTTTTAGGTAAACAGCTCAAAAAGTTGCTTTCAATCTCATGGCAAAATATTTATAATACAGATTAGTACATTGCAGTGGTGACCAAACGTGCATGCCTACAAACAAATCCAAATAAACTCCACATACGGTAGCACATATATGTTGTCTGCTAGCAGTGATTAACCCAATAATCTACCTACCAAATAGCAGTATATAACACACTCCACATATAAGGATATAACAGGCACAGGTAGTTTAATTAACCCTACAGAATAGCGAAAACGATTTTATGGGATAAAGAAGGTAGCACTACATAATATGAACATATCCACTTAGTAAACTGAACATCCCCCACTGGTTATACTGCCTGTCTATTACTGGCATGCCCAGAAAATTGTCTTCAAAATACTGACAGTGGCATACAAGGCAGTACACAACGTGCCCCAGCAATACTTCTCTGCCCTAATCTGTCAAACACCTCTCTACATGTTATCTCCATTAGCTCCCAAGATCTTCTTCTTTGCCCTACTCTTGTCTGCTTGCAATCACCATTGCCGTAATTTCTTACGTGCATCTTCCACCTATACTTTAGAACTAGAGATGAGCGAGCATACTCGCTAAGGGCAATTGCTCGAGCTAGCATTGCCCTTAGCGAGTACCTGCCTGCTCGAGAGAAAAGGTTCGGGTGCCGGCGGCGGGGAAGTCGTGAGTTGCGGCAGTCAGCAGAGGGGAGCAGGGGGGAGAGAGGGAGAGAGAGATCTCCCTTCTGTTCCTCCCCGCTCTTCCCCGCAGCTCCCTGCCCGCCACCGACACCCAAACCTTTTCTCTCGAGCGGGCAGGTACTCGCTAAGGGCAATGCTCGCTCAAGCAATTGCTCTTAGCGAGTATGCTCGCTCATCACTACTTGTGATCATAGGCGATCCTTCCAAAAAAGGAGCTATCGTTCCAAGAGGTGTCACCTGCATACTGTCTAAATTTAGAGCAATAGTCCTCTACCCACTGCTGCCCCTGACGTAGAGACATGAGATGAGATACCGCCAACCCCGCAACTGACTGCAGCTCCCTGCCCGCCGCCGGCACCCGAACCTTTTCTCTCGAGTGGGCAGGTACTTGCTAATGGCAATGCTCGCTCGAGCAATTGCCCTTAGCGAGTATGCTTGCTCATCACTATTTAGAACTCATTAACTCAGCACATCCCAGCACATCAGACTCTCTCCACTGTATAAACTTTCAACAATAACCTAATACGCATCTTTTCAGACAAACTGACAACCTACAAGAACCACGTTACACAACTGTATAAGCAGCTTCTTTTCCCACCTACTGTATCTTACCTTTATTCCTCATAGATTCATCTTTTATTTATGTTATATATCTATATCCAGCAGTATTTTGAATGTACATTATTTAAGCATTGTTTGTGGAAAATTCCTTAACCGACATAAGAATCTGATTGCCCTCCTTTCATCACAGATCAAGATGCATGATTGTGAAAACATTACAGCGACTGAATTCTACCTGACCGCATTCTCCACCACCAGAATAAATGAAATTCTTATATTTATTGGGTTTTTATTCATGTATCTACTAGCAGTGGTGGGAAATCTGATTATCATTGTCCTGGTCCGCAGTGCACCCCAACTTCACACTCCCATGTATTTTTTCTTATGCAATCTTTCTTCTGTTGACGTAATCTATGTCTCTGCTATTCTCCCGAAGATGTTGTCCATCATTATAACAGAGAAGAAGACAATCTCCTTCATTGGCTGTATGACTCAACTTTTCTTCTTCATATTATGTGCTGTTTCTGACAACTATATTCTAGCCTGTATGGCTTATGATCGCTATATGGCAATTTGTTCTCCTCTACATTATTCCATGATCATGACAAGGAAAGTTTGCCTTATTATTGCAACATCTTACATGACTTTCTGTGCTATGAATTCCTTAATGGTAACTATAATGGTATCTACAATGTCATTCTGTTACTCTCGCAAGATCAACCATTTCTTTTGTGAGACAATGCCATTAATGACACTTTCTTCTAGTGATACTGCAACAATGAAAATTCTCAGCTTAGTGGAAGACATCTGTGTAGTAGTTAATTGTATATTTATTGTGATATCATATGTAAGAATTATCTCCACAGTTGTTAAGATTCGCTCTTCTAGACGCAACTTAAGGTTTTTTCGAGCTGCTCATCGCACATCATTACCGTCTTCATATTCTATGGACCAGGTATCTTTATATATATGAAACCTCAGTCTGAAAATTCTCAGGACCAAGACAAAATCCTCTCAATGTTGTATGTGGCCGTGGTCCCGATGTTAAATCCATTTGTGTATTGTCTAAGGAACAAAGAAGTTCTGGGAGCTGCCCAAAAAACCAGCAAAGTAATATGGAATAGAATTGTTCTTTTTTTGTTTTAAATTTCAAGATATGTATTGTTTCATTAAAGGGATTTAACAGAGTAGAACAAGCTAGGTAATCTTAATTCAAAGATAAAATAATCTATCAATATTACAGCTAGAATATTTTTGCTTGGTTACATTGTGTAGATCAATATATGAAATCTAGCAAAAAATACAACACAAATTCTAAAATGAACAAATAGATTAACATTTTTTTCTTATTTAGATTAAAAGCAAAGTTTCTAGTTTTGTTTTTTAATTCTAAATTGAATTAATTTAGTTAATAATCAATTTTACATATACACTACCAATAGAGATGAGCGAGCACCAAAATGCTCGGGTGCTCGTTACTCGAGCCGAACTTTTCGCGATGCTCGAGGGTTCATTTCGAGTAATGAACCCCATTGAAGTCAATGGGCGACCCGAGCATTTTTGTATATCGCCGATGCTCGCTAAGGTTTTCATTTGTGAAAATCTGGGAAATTCAAGAAAGTGATGGGAACGACACAGAAACGGATAGGGCAGGCGAGGGGCTACATGTTGGGCTGCATCTCAAGTTCCCAGGTCCCACTATTAAGCCACAATAGCGGCAAGAGTGCCCCCCCCTCCCAACAATTTTTACTTCTAAAAAACCCTCATTAGCAAGGCATACCTTAGCTAAGCACCACACTACCTCCAACTAAGCACAATCACTGCCTGCATGACACTCCGCTGCCACTTCTCCTGGGTTACATGCTGCCCAACCCCCCCGCACGACCCAGTGTCCACAGCGCACACCAAAGTGTCCCTGTGCAGCCTTCAGCTGCCCTCATGCCACACGCTGGCCTCATAGCCACACCACCCTCATGTCTATTTATAAGTGCGTCTGCCATGAGGAGGAACCGCAGGCACACGAGAGTTTGTTTCAAGTAACGAACCCCATTGAGGTCAATGGGCGACTCAAGCTTTTTGTATATGACCGATGCTCCGCTTAGGTTTTCACTTGTGAAAATCTGGAAAACCTACGAATGTCATGGAAATGCCACAGAAACGGAAAGGCCAGGGGAGGGGCAGCAGACAGGGCTGCATCTCAGGCTCCCCGGTCTCACTATTAAACCACAACAGCAGCAAGAGTGTGCCCCCCTAACAATTTTTACTTCAGGCAAACCCTCATTAGCAAGGCACACCTTAGCTAAGCACCACACTACCTCCAACCAAGCACAATCACTGCCTGCGGGTCATACCGCTGCCTCTTCTCCTGGGTTACATGCTGCCCAAACCCCCCGCACGACCCAGCGTCCACAGCGCACACAAAAGTGTCCCTTCGCAGCCTTCAGCTGCCCTCATGCCACACGCTCGCTTCATAGCCACACCACCCTCATGTCTATTTATAAGTGCGTGTGCCATGAGGAGGAACTGAAGGCACACACTGCAGAGGGTTGGCAGGGCCAGGTAGCGACCTTCTTTAAAAGGGGGGCGATAGCCCACAATGCTGTTGAGAATCAATGAGAAATTGACGTTCGATCTTCATTCCAATAAAGTGCCAACCTCTATCAGGAGCTGCAAACGTGGGCATGAGTTACATAGCTATGGGGAATCCATGTGCCCACACAGTATTCATTCTGTCTAGGTGTCGGATAGCTCAATCAACACTGTAAGGGGAAAGCCATCTGCACTCTGCCCCCTACCCAAGTCAGTCAGTGTCTTTGTGCCAGACAGGTCACACACCGCGATGGGAAGTCTGTGTGCACCCACAGCATAGGCGAGCAGAAGGAACCAAAAGAAAGTAATAAACATGAAGAAATTACAGTGCCAAAACATGGCAGACTTACACAGCACCGAGGACATAGGCCTCGGCCAACAGCTTCAGCAATCGTAGGCATGAAGCGGACTTCGATGCTAGTACACCTGTGAAGGTCTCATTAAATAAGTTACATTTTCTTTCACCGCTCCAATGACTGGATTAGCCTGGAAAAAGTTCCACAGGCCCAACCTGGCACAGTTGCAGTTCCCCCAGGACATAGGCCTCGGCCCACACCCTCAGCAATCGTGGGCATACAGCGGACACCGATGCTAGTACAGCTGTGAAGGTCTCATCAATGCAGTAACGCACCTCTTCTTTGGCCCAAACCAGTGTCTCAGATAACTGTGGTAACACGGGAGAAAATACATGATGCCCAGTGCTGATCCCCTGACCTCAAGCAGGAGGAGGAGGTGGCATTACAAGGCCAAGACACCATGACCAGGACCCGCTATAGTCTGTGTGGGAAGCATCTTAGCGGGCCCAGGGTCAGGTTCGGTTCCACGTCTCCACCTTGAATTTTGCCTCCATGGGCAAAATCAAACCTTCAGATACGAATATGAGCCAATGGACAAAACTAAAGCCACAGAACAAAAGTGGAAGCGACAACAGCTATTTGGAAAAGCTACTATTTTCTGAGACAAGAGGGGCATTTGATAGCAATGAAAAGTATATTCTAGGTACTAAAAGTCAGAACTCCTCCTCATCTCAATCTGAAATATGGACCTGAGAATGCGAGCGATCGTTTGCAGCCCTTAAGACTGCTCTGTCCAGCTCTCTACTCCTGCAGACCCCAGACTTCACCCGGAAGTTTGTGGTGCAAACTGATGCCAGCGTTTAAGGCCTTGGGGCTGTCCTCAGCCAAGTCAATGCTCAGGGAGAAGAACACCCTGTGCTTTACCTCAGCCGTAAGCTCCTGCCTAGTGAGGTAGCATATGCCACGGTCGAGAAGGAATGTTTAGCCATTGTCTGGGCCCTCCAGAAGTTACAACCATATCTGTATGGGCGTAACTTCACGGTAATCAGGGATCACAATCCACTCAGCTGGTTGAACCGTGTGGCTGGAGAAAATGGCAAGCTCCTCCGCTGGAGCCTGGTGCTGCAGTTCTACGACTTCACTATCCAGCACAAGAGAGAAGTGAACATGGCAACGCGGACGGACTGTCCCGTCGAGATGAAGTGACAGAGACGGGCTCTGGAAGTGATCTGTAAAGATCAACTACCGTGGCCCATCTAAAAAGGGGAGGTGTGATGAGGTATCAGATTTTGTATCCAGAGTCGTTAGGCCGTCAGCCATTTTGTTCTATGTACCTTGCCTTATATTCAGCAATCCATTTGGTATCTACTAGATAATCCCTGAATAGGTGGAAAGGAGCGACAGGTTTAGCAGCTTTTTCCCCAGCCTGTTAATATGTGCATGTAGGAAAAGCCAAGAGCTGTGCTGTGATGTAAATAACCCCCCATTCTCTCTCTCCCACCTGTATGTGTTGGGTGGTATTAGCATGAGGATGCTGACCCTGCAGGTGTTAATTAAGTTTAGGAAAACCCTTCTTACATTAATTTCCTCTTCCAGACTAGCTGAGACCGAAAGAATCCATATTGAGGAAATCTTTAATAAGAACATTCGGTCGTGTGAAGGTCCCAGCCGGATATAATTTAGATTTTCAAAATCGTGTGTCCCAAACGGAAAAAACGCATCCACTCACGGTGCTCAGGAACCCTTTCAAATTACGTAACCCCAATCACTGGTTGGGATTGCGCCTGTCCGTTTGGTACTCACACGTAGCTAAAATCATAAACAGAAATATGGCAGGCATATCCTCACGATCGGAGGCTCTCCTGCCGAGATATGACCAAACTTAAATAAATATGATTCCTCAGAGCTCCTACAAGACCAACCCTCCATTTTCTGTATGACCTCAGAAGGGGCGGAGAGGAGGTGTGTACTTGGGATCCACGGAGCTATACTGCGGTATATGGACTTTCCTATGTTCTGGCTCTCCGCCGCCCAGACCCCTTTGGGCCGTGTATCCCAAAATCTGGTAACTTTCTTTTAATTTCTCCTGTTTTATTTTAAATCTGCTGAGTGTGTATTCATACTGTATTCCTTATTCTCCCATGTAACAACCTCTTTCTTTGTATACCTTTGTACATTTTGCATGTATTGCACAGCTAGACCTTTTCTAGAATTAAAGGGGTTCTGACATCAAAAAAAAAAAATTGTACTCACCTTGCCTGGCCTGGCCCGATCGCCAGGCATGTCCCCTCCAGCCGGCATCTTCTTCTGTGCCTTTAAAGCAGAGCAGGAGCGGTCAAAATATCCGCTTCTGGCTCTGCTCCGTCCGTCAGGCACTTCCGAGGTGAACGGACGGGCCGCTCACAGCAAGCACGTCACAAGCAGTGCTTGCTGTGGGCGGCCCGTCGTTCCTGCTGAACTCCGGAGTGCTGCGCATGCGCAGTGGAGACGCAGCCCGTCCTGACTCCTGTCAGAGGGCACCTCTCCACTGCGCATGCGCGCGATCCCGGAGCGGCGCGGCTCGTGCAGACAGAAGAGGAGGAACAGCGCCTGCCGGGAGATGACCCCCCGATGTCAACAACAACAGAAGAACAGGTAAGTATTATCTTTTTATGCTTTAGCAGCCATTAAACCCTGGGTTCCCTGGGTCCATTAGGCACACCAGGGAACAATGGCTGCTAAAGCATAAAAACATTATTTGTGTCAGAACCCCTTTAAACTACAATTTATCAGTTAAAGCCTTGTCCGTTTTAACAACGAACCATAATACTCCGAAGATTGTGTTATTAATTTATAGATCGGGTCCAATGCCCGTGAACATTGGTGGTGATGGCAGCTGTGTATGGGTATTGTAAAGCTCTGGAGTGCGTTGAAACGGATCAGGCGGTGATTTGAGCTTTCGCTTCGCATGCGTGCAGAAGCCCTGAGAAAGCCTGGTACAAATCAGCCTGAATTCTAACGACTCCACGCTTACAATACCGCTAAAGTGATTGAGGACTGAGGTGGGATCGATAGATATCGTCCCCCCTCTCCCTCTTCTGTGTCCGGTACGTGACACATATGTTGTCTATTAAGCATTTCAAAGTGTTTGCAATGCAAGTTTCTGGCTATACCACTCATCTTTGTCAGGAATTACCAAAGATGATCACAAGTAAAGGCTTCATCAGTCCAGAATCAGTCTGGGAGTATGTGGATCTCATTTGGCCTGCTTCCACCAAGGATATGTGCCAGCTGTAACTACCTCAGCTGTAAACTAAAATATGTAATTATTATCAGCACCAACAAAATGGAAGCCTTCATTATTCCACTGGCAGCATGCCAACCATTACCTTCCAAACTTCAACCCTTAGGGGGGCCAGGTCTTGATGATGATCATCCTAATATTTATTGGTCCTAGTTCTTCCAAACCATCCATGTTGGTCTTCTTGTCCCAGAAAAGTCCGCAAGATAAAAAAAGACAGAAGAAGCTGGATGTTCCCGATGACATATTCTTATCTATCTTATCTATATTAGAAGATGTCCAAAGAGAGGAGAACCTGATGGCAGAACAAGGGCTTCCAGCAGAGTACTGGGGTGGCAGAAGTGGGTATGCCAGAGCTGATAAACCTTCTGTGTTTACTGTCAAATAACCTGCAGGAGATTGCAATCCAGAACAACAATAATTTTCATAGTGTGCCCCCCAGCTAACCAGCCAAACCCCATACAAGGAACAGCCCCTGTTTGGCCATCATATCCTTTGCAACCTAGTTTTCAGGCTCCAGCCTCTTATGACAATAACCCAGCTGCAATGTTTGATCCATCAACCATTTATAATCCATCTGCTTTTAATCCTTATACGTTTTTAAACCAAAATAATTGTACTGTTATGTTCTTAGTGAAGGGCATTCATATCTACAGTGTTAAAAAAAGTAATAATAATAATCCAAAGTTCTTGATTCTAACAGTTGTTTTCCTTTTGCCGGAAGGCACCCATTTAACATTAACATGTGTACATTTTTAAAGATTGTTTCTATATTTTTTCGTTAGTGTGTTTTTAAATACTGTTCAATGTTTTTATTGTTTTTACGCAGACCCCTCAAACATTTCTGTAGCAGCAGAATAGGCAGACCCCTGTAACATTTACGTAGCAGAGGTATAGACCGACCCCAGTATCATTTTTGTAGGTGCAGTATACGCTGATCCCATTACCACTTCTGTAGAAGTATAGGCAGACCCCAGTAACATTTCTGTAGCAGCAGTATAGGCAGACCCCTGGAACATTTACGTGGTAGAAGTATAGGCAGACCCCAGTAACATTTTTGTAGAAGAAGTATACACAGACCCCTGTAACATTTCTGTAGTAACAGTATAGACAGATCCCATTAACATTTCTGTAGCAGAAGTATAGGCAGACCCCTGTAACATTTCTGTAGCAGCAGTATAAGCAGACCCCTGTAACATTTATATAGCAGAAGCATAGGCAGACCCCTGTAACATGTCTGTAGTAGAAGTATAGGCAGACCCCAGTAACATTTCTGTAGCAGCAGTATAAGCAGACCCCTGTAACATTTATGTAGCAGAAGCATTGGCAGACCCCAGTACCATTTTTGTAGCAGCAGTATAGGCAGACCCCTGTAACATTTACGCGGCAGCAGTATAGGCGGACCCCAGTGACATCCTTGTGGCAGCAGTATAGGCAGACCCCTGTAACATTTACGTGGCAGAAGTATAGGCAGACCGCTGTAACATTTAAGTGGCAGCAGTATAGGCAGACCCCTGTAACATTTACGTGGCAGCAGTGTAGGCAGACCCCAGTAACATCCTTGTGGCAGCAGTATAGGCAGACCCCTGTAACATTTAAGTGGCAGCAGTAAAAGCAGACCCCTGTAACATTTAAGTGGCAGCAGTATAGGCAGACCCCTGTAAAACTTACGGGGCAGCAGTATAGGCAGACCCCAGTAACATTTTTGTAGCAAAAGTATACGCAGACCCCTGCCAATAGTGTGATCTCCTACTCATACTTGCTAATGTCTCCATTTTACAGAAATCAAGAATATGAATTCATGACTTAAATGACCAACTATGTAAATGACTCTTCCATATATAGAAAAAGAGCCCAAGTGCACACTTAACCTTAAGGCAAGGACTTTCATAACCCAGAGGCATACCATGCTACTTGTGGTGCACTTTTGGTTGCATCACATTTGCTACTGAGTAGTGTAAACCTTCTCCAAAAATAGAATTGCAGATAACTGTCATTATCGTCATGGGAAGGGCATTAGAGGAGAAAAAAAAGAACCCTTTCTGTCCTAGGTGCAAAAATATAGCGCCACAATGGAGGACTCATTTATATCTTGTCAATGGGACTCCCTCTCTATTATGGAAGCCTCAGCGATTTTCAGGATTCTTTTGCCCTCAACTTCTCTTTGGGTCTCAGTACTCTATGGGATCCAGGACTTAGCTGCAAGTTGGTGTGAGGGGCTATTGATCAGAATGCCCTCTAATAGGAAACTAGAAAAAAGAGTTCTCCTTAAAGAGCATTCATAGAGAATGGTGAATAGCAGTAATCTTTATTTTCTTCACAAGAAGACACAGAAAGCTTGATGCTAATAAATACAAAGAGTGTTACAGTAGGTTTGAAGTTTACCAATGTAATTGCAAAAAAAACAGTTAACTCTTTCGAATTATTTAGATTTCTGTATTGATTAATAAAAAAAATGTAATCTCCTTTTTAAGTCATAACTAGAACCGCAATCTAGCTAAAATAACACATGGTTGATTCTTGAGCACATTAAGTAAATGCTTACATTGAAAGTAGAACAAGTAAATGAACTTCTGTGTTAATAACTTTTCCAAGAGCTAATTTGAAAAAGTATTTCACTGAAGCAGAGGAGATTGAAAGTACAGGTTTCACGGGTGCTTTGCCCATTAAAAAGGCACAAAAGCCTGGTTACTGATAAATATGTTATTCTCAAGAATGATTGGTTAATGTGAACTATGTTCTGATGAAAACAACCTGAGGAAAATTTCAGATGATGTGTTGTAGAGAAACACGAAACTGGAAGGGAAAAGGAAAAGCACTGAGAACTATCCAGGTATATCAATTCATGACTAAAGAAATGTTATGTTGTGAGAAATTTCAGCACTGCTGCTACTCTCCCTGGAGGAGTTATCCTCTTAAGATAACTCTAAAAGCATAACAGGCAAGCTTGAAAGAGGTCACAAATAGCCCAGTGGAACAGTTTTTGGCTTTATATTCTGGACATATTAAGTGGGGAGCTACCTTGTTGGAAAATCTTGGGGTATTTACTTTAAGAACAATGCCAGATCTAGTATAAAAAAGTCCACAGGCTTTTTCTTGCACCACACTTTGAGCCCTTTGCGTGACCTTTGGTGGATGATTCCAATGTAATTAGATTTGTGACATCCTCATCAGCGCCATAAAATCCTAAAATGTAAATTTGATATATTCAGTGACCTGTCTGGTAAGGTCAAAGTTCCTATGTTAAGTCTAGCAGTACTGTTGTGCTTCAGCAAACAGCGCCGCTAGGGAGAGTCAAGCATTACTAAGCGACGTTCATATCAATGTGGAAGATGAGTGCTAGGAAATAAACTGTGTGCGGTGACAAGAGATCTCGCCGGAAACCAAATAAGCTGGAACCTCTGTCCCCCAGAAAAGGTATGGTGGGGGGGAAGCTTACTTTTAGTACACATGTTTGTTCTAAAAGTTTTAGTGACTATCGCGTCAATCTAGTATATAATGCTCTGTGAGCAATATAAAATATGAACATTTTGAGCAATTTTTGTTTACTACCAATTTCATACAACTTGCAACAGTACTGCCAAACCTTCTTCAATGTTTTTTCTTAATTTAAGATAAATAAGGAATAACCTCACAGATAATAGGTTAAACAAACAGTCAGATAAAGTCTGCCCTTGTCTATCAGAGCACATGGACATTATAGAATCACCATTCGGTACCCTACCCCCTCTATTATCCATAATGGAAACCAGAAAGAAAAGTAGCTCAGTAGAAATGGCCTGACAGCAATGCAATGCTACTGATCTCCAGCAGTTGCTGAAGGAAAATGTTTGGGCAAATAAGCATTAGGGAAGCCAGAAGCTAATAGACTATTATGACACATGCTAATATAGATCAAATACATTTTTGTTACATTCTAATTTTTTGAATGAACAACTGCTTTCCAAATCACTTTGGCTGTTTTTCTAGCAGCTCCCAGAACTTCTTTGTTCCTCAAACTATATACAAATGGGTTTAACATTGGGACCACGGCCACATAAAACACTGAGAGAATTTTGTCTTGCTCCTTAGAATCTTCAGACTCAGGTTTCACATACATGTAGATACTTGGTCCGTAGAATAATAAAACAGTAATAATGTGCGAAGAGCAGCTAGAAATGGCCTTAAGCTGTCCACTAGAGGAGCGAATCTTTACAACTGTAGAGATAATTCTTACGTATGAGGTCAAAATAAATATAAAGGTACAACTACCAAAGATGTCTTCCACTGACAGGATTATATTCATGGTCCTAATATCACTAGAAGATAGTGCCATTAATGGTAATAGCTCACAAAATAAATGGTTGATCTCCTGAGAGTAACAGAATGATAGTGTAGATACCAGTAAAGTCAATATAAGAGAATTCATGGCACTGATTATTAGGTAAGAAATTGCAATAATTAAGCAAAGCTTTTTGGTCATGATCAAAGCATAATGTAGAGGCGAACATATTGCCACATAGCGATCATAAGCCATACAGGTCAGAATAAAATTCTCAGTAACAGCACAGAACATGAAGAAGTAAAGTTGAATGATGCAACCAAAGAAAGTAATTGCCTTGTTCCCTGTTAAAATGATGGACAACATCTTTGGGAGAATAGCAGAGACATAGATGACATCAATAGAAGAAAGATTACACAAGAAGAAGTACATGGGAGTGTGAAGTTGGGGTGTACTACATATCAGGGCAATGATAATTAGATTTCCCACCACTGCTAGCAGATACATGAATAAAAATCCAATAAATATTAGAATTTCATTCATTTTGGAGTTGGAGAATGGAGTCAGGTAGAATTCAGTCACTGTAACGTTTTTACAATCATTCATCTTGATCTGTGATGAAAGGAGGGCAATCAGATTCTCATTTGTGAAAAGGAATTTTCCACAGACGATGCTTGGCTAATGTACAGGTAAAATATTGAAGGATGTGGATTTATAACATCAATAAAATACGAAAGAGAAATAAATAATGAACACTAATTTACTGATTGACAACCAATATATTGAGATAGAGAATCCCGTCAGTTAGGGCTTACAATCTGTGAGGGAAAGCTATAAGGTGCAGTACATGAGAGAAGAACCTGCCTATACAGTTGCTAAGCTTTTTTCAAAAGATGGATTTTCAGAATCATTCACCCTGAGTGTCTGTTAGAAAAGGAAATGAGACAGATTCAGTGTTAGTGTATCTTGACGCCACCGGAAGCTAGGGGTTTGACAGGAGGAATGGCCCTCTCACACCCCCTGCTGCGCATAGGGTCAAGGCTAGAAGGTCACAGCAGTACACTGTGCATTGCTTGTTGCCAGCTGTGCTGGCTTAGGGTGAGGCTAATATTTCCATGTATCTTTACATTAACAGCTGTAAGAACCTAGGGAACCCTCACCGTAAGCCATCAAAAAGCAATGCACTCGCTTACCACTCGTCACCGCGATGCTCCTGTGGGATGGCTCCCGGACGGCCAGAGGATGACGCCCCAATGAGGGCTTCCAGCAATGTGTTGCATCAGTGTCAGAGGTTGCCGGCTCCATGCAGCCCACTGCCTCAGTTGTCCCTTACTCCAATTCCCCTGAGCATACTTACTAAGCATGTCACAGCAGTGGCGCAGACGGTCCTGGTGCTGTTTCGCACCGCACAGCTGTCCAGTGCGTTCGGCCGCCTGTGACAGTGCTTTCCCCTGTTCCTGTAGCCTCCGTCCTGCGGCTGCAATTTCAAGGTGATGGGAGAGCGATGTTTTCGCTTGTACGCTGCTGGAAAATAACCTTAAAGGCCACGCTCCAGAAATGCAGTGAGGGGGTGGGGTGGGGGTTCCGCCTTCTGCCTCCATATCTATCTTGCTACTGGGGCTGCAGCAGGGTCAGCTAAAGGTCTTGTAAGCACATGTCCAGTGCCCTTCCAGGACCTAGTAGCTTTACAGCTAGCCACCCAATCAGATAGAGGGGGCGTCACCCCCCCTGTCAATCTTGATGCCACCAGCACTTTGTAGCACGTGTGAGTTTGTAGTGCCACAAAATTGCAGTATTGCCACGAGAAAATGCAGCAATATCGAATTGATAAATGGGTGAGTGCTGCCTCTGATTTAGCTTAGCGCAGAGACCAATCAGAGGCAGCTCTCAGCTGTCATTCAATAGCTGAGAGCTGCCTCTGATTGGTCTCAGCACTCAGCCAATTAGAGGCAGCACTCACTCACCCATTCATGAATTAATGAATGGATGAGAGCTGTCTCTGATTGGCTGAGCGCAGGGAACAATCAGAGGCAGTTCTCAGCTGTCTTTCATTAGCTGAGAGCTGCCCCTAATTGGTCACAGTGTTCAGCCAATCAGAGGCAGCCCATTCAGCAGGTGGGGATTTTAAATCCCCGCCTGCTGAATACTCTTCACAGCAGTGCAGGAGAAGAGACAGCGGGACGCGGCTGAGCCCCTGCAGCTGAAGAAAGGTGAGTATGTTTTTTTTTAAAATTTTTATCACCATTTTTTCATGCTTTTAGGGAAGAGCTTATATTTAAAGCCCTTCCCTGAAAAACAATTACCGGGTGCCGGCAGCAGGATCCCCTACTGCAGCTGTCATCTGTGACAGCTGGGGTAGGGAATTCTTTATTCCCTGGAGGGATGAAGAATTCATTTGCTGCATCTGTCACATATGTGGCAGGTGCAGCAGGGAATTCTTTTTCCTCGCAGAGATGAACGAAACATCTGCCGCATGCGGACAGGTATTTTTTTTTAATTATTATTATTTTTTTTTTACTCTAAAATTCTTGTTTTTCAGGGAAGGGCTTATAGGTAAAGCTTTTTCGTAAAAAACAATTCAGGGGTGCCGGCCGACCATTGTCTTCAATGAAGCGACCGGCAGCTTCAAGGATCCCTTGAAGGCAATGCACAGACCGGCATTCGAACGTTTTTTTATGCGTACATGGGTGCGCACTCATGTACGCACCTATTTACACATAAAACACGCTCGTGTGAAGCCACCCTAAGGTGTACACTTTATTATTAATGGGACAAATCAATCTCAGCCAATGGTCATACCTAGTATTTGTTAAAGAAAAGAAACAGGAGAACACAATAATAGCAATGAACAGTCCTTGACCAACTTTTGGGTGAGAAGAAAATGTAGCCGCTCTTCTGGAGCTGGTTACCCTTGGTGGTGGTGAAAGTTCTTTAGTGTTTTAAAATTTTTGGTGTATCATGGTATAATTCAACCTGGGCATATTTGAACGTTAACAGTGAGCTTGTTTATGACTGATTCCTTGATTTAACAACAAAATAGTAGTGTCTCTCTGGGTTATTAGTAGGCGCACAGGAAATCTCCATTTGTTTGCTTTTTTATTGTTTCTAAGCCATTTGGTAAATGAGAACAGAGTTGCAGAAAATTAATCCATAAATAAAGACAATGCTTAGATGGGCACAGGTAATGGGTCCATTTTCCTGGCTGTTTCCAACGGCTTTTTCTTTATATGAGAGAAATGAATACAGACCAGGATATCTTTTGGTACGTGATACGTCAGATATTTAGGACGGGACAGTCAGTATTCCCTTTCAATTTTAAGATCTTATGAGAAGCACTCCGGTAATAATAATTTTATGAGATTCTGCAAGTAATCCATAAACTCAGAGATGGGGGCTATTTCTGGAATTCCTTGGAATGTGATGTTGTTGTGGTTGGATCTGTCCTCCAAGTCCATCACCTTCTTTTTCCAGTTTTGATGCCAGGTTGTAGTGAGAGACAAAAAGGTTATTGTTAGAGATGAGCGAACGTACTCGGTAAGGCCGATTTCGCAATCGAGCAGCGCGATTTTCGAGTACTTCAGTACTCGGGTGAAAAGATTCGGGGGGCGCCGAGGGGCAGGGGGAGGCGCGGGGGCGAGGGGGGTAGCAGCGGGAAACAGGGGGGAGCCCACTCTCTCTCCCTCTCCCCCCCCACTCCCCTCTGCAACCCCCCGCTCACCCGCAGCGCCCCCGAGTACTTTTCACCCGAGTAGTGAAGTACTCGAAAATCGCGGTGCTCGATTGCGAAATCAGCCTTACCGAGTACGTTCGCTCATCTCTAGTTATTGTGTGACTAGGTGAATTTTGCCATCCTAGTCTCCACATAGGTGATTTGTTTTTCAGCATCAGTGATAGACAAGCTGAGAGGTTGGATAAATTGAGCTAAGTTGGATTATAAGGAAATTTTCAGTGCTTTTAACATTGCTTTCATGGAGGTGCCTGTGACTAATGCATCATTAATAGGAATATTATCAAAAATGTCTCTAGTAGCAAATGTTGTAGTTTAAGGAAGGCCATAGTCACTCATCTCTGCATCAGGTCATGCCTCAGAAGGGTCCATTCTTTACTTCAATTTCACTGAACTAGCCGAGGAGGAGGACACCATGCTCGCCATGATCAATGATGATCGAGCCATTGCCAGAAGTCTTGTGCAGTTTTTCAATGACTTACCCTCATGTTTACAAACGAACTAGAGAAGTTTGTTTGAAAGTGCTAATAAATCATTGGCTCTGAGCTGGCTTTTTGCCTCTTCCCTTTGGAATTTGTGCTCTCAGGTGCGTGCTCTACATTCTCAGATGCAGAAGAGCTTACTGGCGGACTTCCGGCCGCACTATATTGGACCTGCACTGGAGACTAAGACAGTAGAAATTAATCAACTTCTCTGATTTTGTAGAAGCTCGCTTTCCTCTTTGTGGTATCAATGACTGTTGAGTAGCAGGTGAGGTCCATTTTAGTCTAGTTTCAGCACTTTTGTTGGGTCAGGAGCTCTGCAGTCAGTAAACCATATACTTCAGCAGCCAAGCCACCCCCCCCCCCCCCCCCGAACATATAATATTTAGATAAATTTTTTTATTCCACTTTTGTCAGAGTGAAGATAAACATAATGTATAGAGATGAGCGAACGCGTTCGTCCGAGCTTGATATTCGTGCGAATATTAGGGTGTTCGGGATGTTCGTTATTCGTAACGAACACCATGCGGTGTTCTGGTTACTTTCACTTCCTTCCCTGAGACGTTAGCGCACTTTTCTGGCCAATTGAAAGACAGGGAAGGCATTACAACTTCCCCCTGCAACGTTTAAGCCCTATACCACCCCCCTGCTGTGAGTGGCTGGCGAGATCAGGTGTTCGCCTAATATAAAAGTCGGCCCCTCCCGCGGCTCGCCTCAGATGCCTGGTGAGTTAGATGAGGGACAGTGCTGTTTATACCGGAGCTGCTGTAGGGAAAGAATTGGTAGTTAGTGTAGGCTTCAAGACCCCCCAAAGGTCCTTATTAGGGCCACTGATAGCTGTGTGTTGGCTGCTGTTAGCAGTGGCATTTTTTTTTCCTCAAAATCGGCTCTGCAGAGCGTTGCACCTGGCATTAGGGACAGAAGTGCTGCATAGGCAGGGAGAGTGTTAGGAGTGAGTGTAGCCTTCAAGAACCTCAACGGTCCTTTCTAGGGCCATATTTATCCGTGTGCAGTACTGTGCTGGCTGCTGTTAGCTGTGCTGCATTTTTTTTGGGCTTCTCAAAATCGCCTCTGCAGAGCATTCCACCCTCCATTGATACTGCAGGGAAAGAATTGTATAGGCAGGGCCACAACACAGTTATTATTCATAGAATATACGCAGTGCTGCCTTTTGGTGGAAAAACAAGTGGAAACAAATCTATTTGTCCAGCCTCTGTCCGTCCTTACGGGCGGTGGACACGTGTGAGCTGCGTGAAAAACATTGCTAAATCATACGCACCCAGCTACGCTTTACTGCTGGCTTCGCCATTTGCTTTCCTTAATTGGGAAAAAAAATACCTGCTCTGCCAGAGTTATAATAACTCTGCTACCCTCACGTTCTGTGACACATTAGCAGGGACACAGCACAGTTATTAAACTTCTCATGTTCATTGAATATACGCAGTGCTGCCTTTTGGTGGAAAAACAAGTGAAAACAAATCTATTTGTCCAGCCTCTGTCCGTCCTTACGGGCGGTGGACACGTGTGAGCTGCGTGAAAAACATTGCTAAATCAGACGCACCCAGCTACGCTTTACTGCTGGCTTCGCCATTTGCTTTCCTTAATTGGGAAAAAAAATACCTGCTCTGCCAGAGTTATAATAACTCTGCTACCCTCACGTTCTGTGACACATTAGCAGGGACACAGCACAGTTATTAAACTTAGATTATTCATTCACTAGAGGCAGTGGGGCCTTTCGTTTTCCAAAAAGGGAAAAAATTATATTTGGCCTGCAGTCTTGCGCCAATTTATTTCCTGCCTGTGAAATCAAATCACTGGTAATACAGCATGCTGAGGGGTAGGGGTAGGCCTAGAGGACGTGGACGCGGCCGAGGACGCGGAGGGCCAAGTCAGGGTGTGGGCACAGGCCGAGCTCCTGATCCCGGTGTGTCGCAGCTGACTGCTGCGCGATTAGGAGAGAGGCACGTTTCTGGCGTCCCCACATTCATCGCCCAATTAATGGGTCCACGCGGGAGACGGTTATTAGAAAATGAGCAGTGTGAGCAGGTCCTGTCCTGGATGGCAGAAAGTGCTTCGAGCAACCTATCGTCAACACGCAGTTCTGCGCCGTCCACTGCTGCAAATCCGAATCCTCTGTCTGCTGCTCCTCCTTCCTCCCAGCCTCCTCACTCCACTACAATGACACCTGCTCAGGAGCGGGAACACTCCCAGGAACTGTTCTCGGGCCCCTGCTTAGATTGGGCAGCAGCGGTTCCTCTCCCACCAGAGGAGTTTATCGTCACTGATGCCCAACCATTCGAAAGTTCCCGGGGTCCGAGGGAAGAGGCTGGGGACTTCCGCCAACTGTCTCAACAACTTTCTGTGGGTGAGGAGGACGATGACGATCAGACACAGTTGTCTTGCAGTGAGGTAGTAGTAAGGGCAGTAAGTCCAAGGGAGCAGCGCACAGAGGATTCGGAGGAAGAGCAGCAGGACGATGAGGTGACTGACCCCACCTGGTGTGCAACGCTTACTCAGGAGGACAGGTCTTCAGAGGGGGAGTCAAGGGCATCAGCAGGGCAGGTTGCAAGAGGCAGTGCGGTGGCCAGGGCCAGGGGTAGAGGCAGGGCCAGACCGAATAATCCACCAAGTGTTTCCCAAAGCGCCCCCTCGCGCCATGCCACCCTGCAGAGGCCGAGGTGCTCTAAGGTCTGGCAGTTTTTCACAGAGACGCCTGACGACCGACGAACAGTGGTGTGCAACCTTTGTTGCGCAAAGCTCAGCCGGGGAGCCAACACCAACAGCCTCACCACCACCACCATGCGCAGACATATGATGGCCAAGCACCCCACAAGGTGGGATGAAGGCCGTTCACCGCCTCCGGTTTGCACCCCTGCCTCTCCCCCTGTGCCCCAACCTGCCACTGAGATGCAACCCCCCTCTCAGGACACAGGCACTACCGCCTCATGGCCTGCACCCACACCCTCATCTCCGCTGTCCTCGGCCCCATCCAGCAGTGTAGTTCAGCGCACCGTTCAGCCGTCGCTTGCGCAAGTGTTCGAGCGCAAGCGCAAGTACGCCGCCACGCACCCGCACGCTCAAACGTTAACCGTCCGCATAGCAAAATTCATCAGCCTTGAGATGCTGCCGTATAGGGTTGTGGAAACTGAGTCCTTCAAAAGTATCATGGAGGCGGCGGCCCCGCGCTACTCAGTTCCCAGTCGCCACTACTTTTCCCGATGTGCCGTCCCAGCCCTGCACGACCACGTCTCCCGCAACATTGTGCGCGCCCTCACCAACGCGGTTACTGCCACGGTCCACTTAACTACGGACACGTGGACAAGCACAGGCGGGCAGGGCCACTACATCTCCCTGACGGCACATTGGGTGAATTTAGTGGACAGAGTCAGAGCCTGGGACCGCTCACGTCCTACCCACACCCAGAATTGCGGGCCCCAGCTCGGTGCTGGTATCTGCGGAGGTGTATGCTTCCTCCACTAAAGCACCCTCCTCCTCCTCCTCCTCCTCTGTCTCGCAATCAAGATGTGTTAGCAGCAGCATGTCGCCAGCAGTCGGTGTCGCGCGGTGTGGCAGCACAGCGGTGGGCAAGCGTCAGCAGGCCGTGCTGAAACTACTCAGCTTAGGCGATAAGAGGCACACGGCCCACGAACTGCTGCAGGGTCTGACACAGCAGACCGACCGCTGGCTTGCGCCGCTGAGCCTCCAACCGGGCATGGTCGTGTGTGACAACGGCCGTAACCTGGTGGCGGCTCTGCAGCTCGGCAGCCTCACGCACGTGCCATGCCTGGCCCACGTCTTTAATTTGGTGGTTCAGCGCTTTCTGAAAAGCTACCCACGCTTGTCAGACCTGCTCGTAAAGGCGCGCCGGCTCTGCGCACATTTCCGCAAGTCCCACACGGACGCTGCCACCCTGCGCACCCTGCAACATCACTTTAAGCTGCCAGTGCACCGACTGCTGTGCGACGTGCCCACACGGTGGAACTCTACGCTCCACATGTTGGCCAGGCTCTATGAACAACGTAGAGCTATAGTCGAATACCAACTCCAACATGGGCGGCGCAGTGGGAGTCAGCCTCCTCAATTCCTTTCAGAAGAGTGGGCCTGGTTGGCAGACATCTGCCATGTCCTTGGTAATTTTGAGGAGTCTACCCAGGTGGTGAGCGGCGATGCTACAATCATTAGCGTCACCATTCCTCTGCTATGCATCTTGAGAAATTCCCTGCAAACCATAAAGGCAGCTGCTTTGCGCTCGGAAACGGGGGCGGGGGAAGACAGTATGCCGGTGGATAGTCAGGGCACCCTCCTGTCTATTTCTCAGCGCGTGCAGGAGGAGGAGGAGGAGCATGAGGAGGATGAGGAGGAGGGGGAAGAGACAGCTTGGGCCGCTGCTGACGGTACACCGGCTGATTGCCTGTCATCCTTTCAGCGTGTATGGCCTGAGGAGGAGGAGGAGGAGGAGGAGGAGGATCCTGAAAGTGATCTTCCTAGTGAAGACAGCCATGTGTTGCGTACAGGTACCCTGGCACACATGGCTGACTTCATGTTAGGATGCCTTTCTCGTGACCCTCGCGTTGCACGCATTCTGGCCACTACGGATTACTGGGTGTACACACTGCTCGATCCACGGTATAAGGAGAACCTGCCCACTCTGATTCCCGAAGAGGAAAGGGGTTCGAGAGTGTTGCTATACCACAGGACCCTTGCGGACAAGCTGATGGTAAAATTCCCAGCCGACAGCGCTAGTGGCAGAAGGCGCAGTACCGAGGGCAAGGTAGCAGGGGATGTGCGTAGATCGAGCAGCATGTACATCCCAGGCAGTGCAACAGTCTTTAAGGGCCTGGCCAGCTTTATGGCTCCCCACCAAGACTGTGTCACCGCTCCCCAGTCATGGCTGAGTCGGCGGGAGCACTGTAAAAGGATGGTGAGGGAGTACGTAGCGGATCGCACGACCATCCTTGGTGACGCCTCTGCCCCCTACAACTACTGGGTGTCGAAGCTGGACATGTGGCCTGAACTAGCGCTGTATGCCCTGGAGGTGCTTGCTTGTCCTGCGGCTAGCGTGTTGTCGGAGAGGGTGTTTAGTGCGGCTGGGGGAATCATCACAGATAAGCGTAGCCGCTTGTCAACCGACAGTGCCGACAGGCTAACACTCATCAAGATGAACAAAGGCTGGATTTCCCCAGACTTCTGTTCTCCACCAGCGGACAGCAGCGATACGTAAGCAATACGTAGGCTGCACCCGCGGATGGAAGCTACGTTCTCTCTCACCATCCAAAACGGGGACATTTCTGCTTCATCAATCTGTGTCTAATATTCCTCCTCCTCCTCCTCCTGCTCCTCCTCCTGAAACCTCACGTAATCACGCTGAACGGGCAATTTTTCTTAGGGCCACAAGGCTCACTCAAATGATTTTTCAGAACAATTTTTATAAGTTTCAATGCGCTTAAAAGCATTGGAACTTTAACTTGAACCAATTTTTCGTTACACTGGGCTGCCTCCAGGCCTAGTTACCACTTAAGCCACATTAACCAAAGCGATTAATGGGTTTCACCTGCCCTCTTGGCTGGCCATGGCCAATTTTTGGGATGTACATTAGTACTGTTGATACAGCAATTTTTGTGGGCCCTCGCCTACAGTGTAATCAAATTAATTTTTAGCCCACCTGCATTACAGCTGACGTTACCTCAGCTGTGTTGGGCAATGCAATGGGATATTTTTATGTACCGCCGGTGGGTTCCAGGGAGCCACCCATGCTGTAGGTGAACACTGAGTTTTTAATACATCTGTACACTTCTAAAGAACCCGTCTGACTGGGGCATGCAGTGTGGGCCGAAGCCCACCTGTATTACGCACGACATTACTACCTCAGCTGTGTTGGGCAATGCAATGGGATATTTCTATGTACCGCCGGTGGCTTCCTGGCACCCACCCAGGCAGTGGGTCCACAGGGAGTTTAACCTACATGTGTCCACTTGTAAAGAACCCCAGTCTGACTGGGGCATGCAGTGTGGGCCGAAGCCCACCTGCATTAAGCACGACATTACTACCTCAGCTGTGTTGGGCAATGCAATGGGATATTTTTGTGTACCGCCGGTGGGTTCCAGGGAGCCACCCATGCTGTAGGTGCACACTGAGTTTTTAATACATCTGTACACTTCTAAAGAACCCGTCTGACTGGGGCATGCAGTGTGGGCCGAAGCCCACCTGTATTACGCACGACATTACTACCTCAGCTGTGTTGGGCAATGCAATGGGATATTTCTATGTACCGCCGGTGGCTTCCTGGCACCCACCCATGCTGTAGGTGCACACGGAGTTTTTACTACATCTGTACACTTATAAAGAACCCCAGTCAGACTGGGGCATGCAGTGTGGGCCGAAGCCCACCTGCATTAAGCACGACATTACTACCTCAGCTGTGTTGGGCAATGCAATGGGATATTTCTGTGTACCGCCGGTGGGTTCCAGGGAGCCACCCATGCTGTGGGTCGACAGGGACTTCACAATAGGGAGTTGTACCTGCCTGTGTCTATGAATTAAAAAGCCCGGTCTGACTGGGGCATGCAGACACCTTGACAGAATGAATAGTGTGTGGCACATAGGTTCCCCATTGCTATGCCCACGTGTGCAGCTCCTGATGGCGGTGGCACAGGATTCTATTTCTCATTGCTTCTGTACAGCATTGTGGGCTATCGCTCCGCCACTTTTAAAGAGGGTCGCTGCCTAGCCGTGCCAACCTCTGCAGTGTGTGCCTGCGGTCCCTCGTCATGGCAGACGCAATTCTAAATAGACATGAGCGTGGTGTGGCATGAGGGCAGCTGAAGGCTGCCCAGGGACACTTTGGTGTGCGCTGTGGGGGGGGGGAGGGGGGGCGGTTGGGCAGCATGTAACCCAGGAGAAGTGTCAGTGGAGTGTCATGCAGGCAGTGATTGTGCTTTGTTGGAGGTAGTGTGGTGCTTAGCAAAGGTATGCCATGCTAATGAGGGCTTTTCAGAAGTAAAAGTTGTTGGGAGGGGGGGGGCCCACTCTTGCCGGTATTGTGGCTTAATAGTGGGACCTGTGAACTTGAGATGCAGCCCAACATGTAGCCCCTCGCCTGCCCTATCCGTTGCTGTGTCATTCCCATCACTTTCCTGAATTGCCCAGATTTTCACACATGAAAACCTTAGCGAGCATCGGCGAAATACAAAAATGTTCTGGTCGCCCATTGACTTCAATGGGGTTCGTTGTTCGAAACGAACCCTCGAGCATCACGGGAAGTTCGTTCCGAATAACGAACACCCGAACATTTTGGTGTTCGCTCATCTCTAATAATGTACAATTCTGACACCAATTTATTTTTTTTGTTTATGGCATGTACTGTGTGGTAAAAATTTTCAATACAGGTCAGTACGATTACGTCTATAGTATAGACTCTATACCAAATTTATTTACTTTTTCACCCTTTATTTATAAAAATCAGAATAAGCCCCTTCATAGGGGTATATGGGTGGTCGTTAAGGGATTAAGATAACTTGTGCAACACATTACCAGCATTGGATTAAATTTTGCTACATCTGTAATCATCAAATGAATCTCTTTCTCATCCTGTCACCATCTTCTTACTGTCTAGCTTTCACTGTACTGTAGGAGTATGTCACCCAGAATGTGCATACCTGACCTCCTCAACCACATAGTGCAGTAGCGGTAGCAGTCCTGTAGAAATGAGGAGAGAAGACAACCCAGCAAGCAGCAGCGTGTAGTTCTGCAGTACAACTAGAAAATAAAGTGCACTGTAGGTCCCCAGTTCTGAAATGTACATCCAAATGTAGCATTCTCTTAGTGAATCCATTTGTACCCACTGTCCTCTTGTCCAGTTGAAATATGCATTGTTCTGTAGATTCACATCAACTCATATCTAACTTGTGACGATAATTTCACCTGAATGAGACTTGGAGAATGTCATGTGCAAACTACAGAAATATCCCTTTTCAGATATATAGAAAGGATTTTAAGTTGCACAAATGCCTTCATTTTACAAAATACATTTCTAGTAGAGATGAGCGAGCGTACTCGGAAAAGCACTACTCGCTCGAGTAATTTGCTTTATCCGAGTATCGCTGTGCTCGTCCCTGAAGATTCGGGTGCCGGCACGGAGCGGGGAGCTGCAGGGGAGAGCGGGTAGGAACGGAGGGGAGATCTTTCTCTCCCTCTCTCCCGCCCGCTCTCCCCTGCTCCCCGCTGCGACTCACCTGTCAGCCGCAGCGGCACCCGAATCTTCAGGGACGAGCACAGCGATACTCGTATAAAGCACATTACTCGAGCGAGTAGTGCTTTTCCGAGTACGCTCGCTCATCTCTAATTTCTACACATCTTTCTTTTGTTAATAATTAATTAGAAAATATAAAACTTGATACTTTAACTCAAAATGAGCAAAAGTTAATAGTAAATAAATGATACTTACTGCATAAGCAGATAAAATTTAGTTAGCTCTTCAAGATGAAATATTTCATAGAGCACGGCTCTGAATGTGAGCAAAATATATATGAACAAGTAAGAACTCTTTGTTAACGATTTTAAAGATCTGCAAAAGCCTTAGAGACATAAAGATGGTTTTCCCCTCTGGCATCTCATGCCAGTCTATTTTTCTATAATAGGGGTCATGGGATTATAGAACATTAAACTAATAATATACAAACCCAAGTACAAAAAAGTTGTAACTCAAAGCAACAGGAAAAATCATTAAAGTCTGGGTATGGACAAACAAAGATGGCCTGCCCGTTTCTCTGACTACCTGATATGCATTGTGCATTACTATGCATTACTAGTCTAAGAAACTACATGCTGCTCTGATTGGCCAGGAATTTTTATGTAATAATCCAGAGAAGTGGTAGCATGAGTGGTGCAAAAGTTGTAATTTTCTTTTTATTCCTCCATTAAATGATGCAATGTTTCGACCTACGTGGTCTTTGTCAAGTAATTAGACACCTAAGCAAGAATCACAAGTAGTATTTATTTCCACACGTCAATACTTAGTGATGCTTCCTTTGGCCTTAACAACATCAGACATTCTCTTTGGCATACTTCCTACTAACGTCTGATACTCTTTAGCTCGTATTTCAGTCCATTCATCTTGCAAATGTCTGGTGAGTTCTCTCAAAGAAGTTGGATGCTGTTCATATTTCCTGACCTGTTGTTCCAGTTCATCCCAAAATGTTCAGTAGTGTTCAGGTTGGAACTCTGTGTAGGCCAGTATAATGGCTTAGCATCCATATCTTCAAGCCAACATAAAACAGCATTGGATTTGTGACAAGGCATGTTGTCTTGTTGAAAGTATTGCTGACCATTTTCAGCAGCACATTATCGTCTAGAATATCAAGATAGACCTCTGTGTTATGGTTCTTTTCACTACCGACAACGGACCAAGACCATGCCAAATAAAACATCCCTAGAGCATAACCGAACCCCTACTTTACTTAACTGTAGGCACAGAACTATCAAGCAAACGGTGTTCCCCAGGAATCCTCCATGCCCAGATACATTCATCTGTTTAGAAGATGGAGTAGCATGATTCTTCCCTCTATAGAATTTTCTTCCATTGCTCAACTGTCCAGTGATAATGCTCTTAGAACGCTCTATCATAAGATGAGATGATGCATTTCACTTAGTAATGGATGACTTGTGTGTGGCGCATAGAATATTTATCCAATAGCATGCAGTTCCCGTCACAAACTATAGCTGACACCTCAAAGGGTGTGTATCTGATTTAGCATGGTTTAGGATGTGTGACATGCTAATAAAACATTATCCATTCTGCTGGTGGGGGCATCCAAATAATTTTCGTAGGATAGTGTACTCAAACCACCAACATTTTTGTAGACTTCCAATCCAACATCTACAACATCTACATACATTTGTTAAGAAAGTGCTCACCTAGAATATCAGTGTTACATTGGAGGAGTAACATTAACTGCAGCTTATGCTGGGAGGACATGAGTAGGCTGGACAAACAGGCTAGGATAGAAGCCAAATTGGATGCAGGTCCCTTACGAGCCACTCGTTCTTTTCTTATAAAATCTGTTTTTATTAAACTTTTATAGCAAATATCAAGACAAAGCTGAAATTGTGGCATGTCCTATTTCTGTGTGAGTCTCACAGAGGCCCACACAGAAATGTCACTGGTGATGGGTCGACTCCTCTCTGTGCTGGTGCCAGATGGCAGACGGCACACAGCCCAGAGAGGAGACACAGGGAGCGGGTGAACCACAGGGCTGTGCAGGGGCACGAGTCATCATCCCACTTTGAGAATTTTTGCTGCGGGATCTGACCCGGCCATCTGCAGGGTCAGAGTGAATATTCAGCATCTGAACCTATGTGCTAGGTGGAAGAAACAGCACACATTAATCCATTACCAACCATTTAAAATTATAAATATAATTTCACATATGTCCACCTTTACATGAGGTAGAAGATATTAATGCTGTGGGACCCCAACTCTGGGGTACTACATCATCGGTGACTCAGTGCATGACGACAACACTCAGAAATAATAAAAAGGAATTTGCAGAGAAACTCATGAACTTTTCATAGACTGGCATCATTATTAATATTGGTTTGCTAAGCGACCATGTCCTGAGGTCAAAGAGAGACTGTTGTTCCTCAATTTTGAGAGGAACTCAAGTAACTGTTAGAGATGAGCGAACGTACTCGTCCGAGCTTGATATTCGTGCGAATATTAGGGTGTTCGGGATGCTCGTTACTCTTAACGAGCACCACGCGGTGTTCCGGTTACTTTCAGTTTCCTCTCTGAGACGTTAGCGTGCTTTTCTGGCCAATTGAAAGACAGGGAAGGCATTACAACTTCCCCCTGTGACGTTCAAGCCCTATACCACCCCCCTGCTGTGAGTGGCTGGGGCGATCAGATGTCACCCGAGTATAAAAGTCGGCCCCTCCCGCGGCTCGCCTCAGATGTCTTGTGAGTTAGCTGAGGGAAAGTGCTGCTGGTGCCGGAGCTGCTGTAGGGAGAGTGTTAGTAGTGAGTGTAGGCTTCAAGAACCCCAACGGTCCTTCTCAGGGCCACATCTAATAGTGTGCAGTACTGTGGAGGGTGCTGTTAGCAGTGTTGCACAAATTATTTTTTTTTCAAAATCGGCAGTCTGCAGAGCATTGCGCCTTGCAGTAATACTACAGGGACAGAAGTGGTGCTTAGGTAGGGAAAGTGTTAGGAGTGAGTGTAGGCTTCAAGAACCCCAACGGTCCTTCTTAGGGCCACATCTATCCGTGTGCAGTACTGTGCAGGCTGCTGTTAGCAGTGTTGCATATTTTTTTCTTTTCAAAATCGGCTGTCTGCAGAGCATTGCGCCTTGCAGTAATACTACAGGGAGAGAATTGTGTAGGCAGGGCCAGAAGACATATATTATTGATTGAATATAGTCAGTGGGCCCTCCGTTTCCCAAAAAGGGAAAAATTGTATTTGTCCTGCAGTCTTGCGCCAATTTATTTCCTGCCTGGGAAAAGTCTCCGCTGTGCTGCACTTCATATAACTGCATTTCTGTGCAACACATATCTTATCTGATTGAATATAGTCAGTGGGCCCTCCGTTTCCCAAAAAGGGAAACATTCTATTTGTCCTGCAGGCTTGCGCCAATTTATTTGCTGCCTGTGAAAAGTCTCCGCTGTGCTGCACTTCATATAACTGCATTTCTGTGCAACACATATCTTATCTGATTGAATATAGTCAGTGGGCCCTCCGTTTCCCAAAAAGGGAAACATTCTATTTGTCCTGCAGGCTTGCGCCAATTTATTTGCTGCCTGTGAAAAGTCTCCGCTCTGCTGCACTTCATATAACTGCATTTCTGTGCAACACATATCTTATCTGATTGAATATAGTCAGTGGGCCCTCCGTTTCCCAAAAAGGGAAACATTCTATTTGTCCTGCAGGCTTGCGCCCATTTTTTTTGCTGCCTGTGAAAAATAACTGCTCTGCTGCACTTCATATAACTGCATTTCTGTGCAACACATATCTTATCTGATTGAATATAGTCAGTGGGCCCTCCGTTTCCCAAAAAGGGAAACATTCTATTTGTCCTGCAGGCTTGCGCCAATTTATTTGCTGCCTGTGAAAAGTCTCCGCTGTGCTGCACTTCATATAACTGCATTTCTGTGCAACACATATCTTATCTGATTGAATATAGTCAGTGGGCCCTCCGTTTCCCAAAAAGGGAAACATTCTATTTGTCCTGCAGGCTTGCGCCAATTTATTTGCTGCCTGTGAAAAGTAACTGCTCTGCTGCACTTCATATAACTGCATTTCTGTGCAACACATATCTTATCTGATTGAATATAGTCAGTGGGCCCTCCGTTTCCCAAAAAGGGAAACATTCTATTTGTCCTGCAGGCTTGCGTCAATTTATTTGCTGCCTGTGAAAAGTCTCCGCTCTGCTGCACTTCATATAACTGCATTTCTGTGCAACACATATCTTATCTGATTGAATATAGTCAGTGGGCCCTCCGTTTCCCAAAAAGGGAAACATTCTATTTGTCCTGCAGGCTTGCGCCAATTTATTTGCTGCCTGTGAAAAGTCTCCACTCTGCTGCACTTCATATAACTGCATTTCTGTGCAACACATATCTTATCTGATTGAATATAGTCAGTGGGCCCTCTGTTTCCCAAAAAGGGAAACATTCTATTTGTCCTGCAAGCTTGCGCCAATTTATTTGCTGCCTGTGAAAAGTAACTGCTCTGCTGCACTTCATATAACTGCATTTCTGTGCAACACATATCTTATCTGATTGAATATAGTCAGTGGGCCCTCCGTTTCCCAAAAAGGGAAACATTCAATTTGTCCTGCAGGCTTGCGCCAATTTATTTGCTGCCTGTGAAAAGTCTCCGCTCTGCTGCACTTCATATAACTGCATTTCTGTGGAACAGATTTCTTATCTGATTGAATATAGTCAGTGGGCCTTTTCTTTTTAAAAAAAGGGAAAAATTCTATGTGCCCTGCCTCTGTCAGTCCTCAGCGTTCTGTGTACGTGTGTGGTGGGTGGAGATAGTAAACAAATCATACGCAGCCAGCTACGTTTAACAGCAGGCTTGCGCCAATTTATTTCCTGCCTAGGAAATCAAATCACTGGTAATACACCATGCTGAGGGGTAGGGGTAGGCCTATAGGACGTGGACGCGGGCGAGGACGCGGAGGCCCAAGTCAGGGTGTGGGCACAGGCCGAGCCAGTGCGGTGGCCAGGGGTAGAGGCAGGGCCAGACCGAATAATCCACCAACTGTTTCCCAAAGCGCCCCCTCGCGCCATGCCACCCTGCACAGGTCAAGGTGCTCTACGGTGTGGCAGTTTTTCACAGAGACGCCTGACGACCGACGAACAGTGGTGTGCAACCTTTGTCGCGCCAAGATCAGCTGGGGAGGCACCACCAACAGCATGCGCAGGCATATGATGGCCAAGCACCCCACAAGGTGGGACGATGCCCGTTCACCGCCTCCGGTTTGCACCACTGCCTCTCCCCCTGTGCCCCAACCTGCCACTGAGATCCAACCCCCCTCTGAGGACACAGGCACTACCGTCTCCTGGCCTGCACCCACACCCTCACCTCCGCTGTCCTCGGCCCCATCCAGCAATGTCTCTCAGCGTAGCGTCCAGACGTCGCTAGCGCCACAGTTTGAGCGCAAGCACAAGTACGACGCCACGCACCCGCACGCTCAAGCGTTAAACGTGCACATTGCAAAATTGATCAGCCTAGAGATGCTGCCGTATAGGCTTGTGGAAACGGAGGCTTTCAAAAGCATGATGGCGGCGGCGGCCCCGCGCTACTCAGTTCCCAGTCGCCACTACTTTTCCCGATGTGCCGTCCCAGGCCTGCACGACCACGTCTCCCGCAACATTGTACGCGCCCTCACCAACGCGGTTACTGCCAAGGTCCACTTAACAACAGAAACGTGGACAAGCACAGGCGGGCAGGGCCACTATATCTCCCTGACGGCACATTGGGTGAATTTAGTGGAGGCTGGGACAGAGTCAGAGCCTGGGACCGCTCACGTCCTACCCACCCCCCGAATTGCGTGCCCCAGCTCGGTGGTGGTATCTGCGGGGGTGTATGCTTCCTCCACTAAACCACCCTCCTCCTCCTCCTCCTACGCAACCTCTGTCTCGCAATCAAGATGTGTCAGCAGCAGCACGTCGCCAGCAGTCGGTGTCACGCGGCGTGGCAGCACAGCGGTGGGCAAGCGTCAGCAGGCCGTGCTGAAACTACTCAGCTTAGGAGAGAAGAGGCACACGGCCCACGAACTGCTGCAGGGTCTGACAGAGCAGACCGACCGCTGGCTTGCGCCGCTGAGCCTCCAACCGGGCATGGTCGTGTGTGACAACGGCCGTAAGCTGGTGGCGGCTCTGCAGCTCGGCAGCCTCACGCACGTGCCATGCCTGGCCCATGTGTTTAATTTGGTGGTTCAGCGCTTTCTGAAAAGCTACCCCCACTTGTCATACCTGCTCGGAAAGGTGCGCCGGATCTGCGCACATTTCCGCAAATCACACACGCACGCTGCCACCCTGCGGACCCTGCAACATCAGTTTAATCTGCCAGTGCACCGACTGCTGTGCGACGTGCCCACACAGTGGAACTCTACGCTCCACATGTTGGCCAGACTCTATGAGCAGCGTAGAGCTATAGTGAAATACCAACTCCAACTTGCGCGGCGCAGTGGGAGTCAGCCTCCTCAATTATTTACAGAAGAGTGGGCCTGGTTGGCAGCCATCTGCCAGGTCCTTGGAAAATTTGAGGAGTCTACCCAGGTGGTGAGCGGCGATGCTGCAATCATTAGCGTCACCATTCCTCTGCTATGCATCTTGAGAAGTTCCCTGCAAAGCATAAAGGCAGACGCTTTGCGCTCGGAAACAGAGCCGGGGGAAGACAGTATGTCGCTGGATAGTCAGAGCACCCTCCTGTCTATATCTCAGCGCGTTCAGGAGGAGGAGGAGGAGCATGAGGAGGATGAGGAGGAGGGGGAAGAGACAGCTTGGCCCACTGCTGACGGTACCCATGCTGCTTGCCTGTCATCCTTTCAGCGTGTATGGCCTGAGGAGGAGGAAGAGTAGGAGGAGGATCCTGAAGTGATCTTCCTAGTGAAGACAGCCATGTGTTGCGTACAGGTACCCTGGCACACATGGCTGACTTCATGTTAGGATGCCTTTCTCGTGACCCTCGCGTTACACGCATTCTGGCCACTACGGATTACTGGGTGTACACACTGCTCGATCCACGGTATAAGGAGAGCCTTTGCACTCTCATTCCCGAAGAGGAAAGGGGTTCGAGAATGATGCTATACCACAGGGCGCTGGTGGACAAACTGATGGTAAAATTCCCATCCGACAGCGCTAGTGGCAGAAGGCGCAGTTCCGAGGGCCAGGTAGCAGGGGAGGCGCAGAGATCAGGCAGCATGTACAACGCAGGCAGGGGAACATTCTCCAAGGCCTTTGCCAGCTTTATAGCTCCCCAGCAAGACTGTGTCACCGCTCCCCAGTCAAGGCTGAGTGGGCGGGAGCACTGTAAAAGGATGGTGAGGGAGTACGTAGCCGATCGCACGACCGTCCTTCGTGACGCCTCTGCCACCTACAACTACTGGGTGTCGAAGCTGGACACGTGGCCTGAACTAGCGCTGTATGCCCTGGAGGTGCTTGCTTGTCCTGCGGTTAGCGTCTTGTCGGAGAGGGTGTTTAGTGCGGCTGGGGGAATCATCACAGATAAGCGTACCCGCCTGTCAACCGACAGTGCCGACAGGCTAATACTCATCAAGATGAACAAAGCCTGGATTTCCCCAGACTTCTCTTCTCCACCAGCGGACAGCAGCGATACCTAAGCAATACGTAGGCTGCACCCGCGGATGGAAGCTACGTTCTCTCTCACCATCCAAAACGGGGACATTTCTGCTTCATCAATCTGTGTATAATATTCCTCCTCCTCCTCCTGCTCCTCCTCCTGAAACCTCACGTAATCACGCTGAACGGGCAATTTTTCTTAGGGCCACAAGGCTCACTCATATAATTTTTCTAAAAATTTTGATACGTTTCAATGCTCTTAAAAGCGTTGGAACTTTAACTTGAAACAATTTTTCGTTAAACTGGGCTGCCTCCAGGCCTAGTTACCACTTAAGCCACATTAACCAAAGCGATTAATGGGTTTCACCTGCCATCTTGGTTGGGCATGGCCAATTTTTACTGAGGTACATTAGTACTGTTGGTACACCAATTTTTTTGGGCCCTCACCTACAGTGTAATCATAGCAATTTCTATGTTCTTTGCCTGCACTCATGGTACAGAAAGGTGTGTGGGGTTGGCCTACACTTTAGCTACATAAATGTAACTTGGGCCTTGGCTATACTGCAGCTACTGAAATGGAACTAAGACTGCGCTCCCACTATACTGCTGCTTCGGAATTGTTCCTGGGGCCTGTGTAGGCTGCTACTATTACTTAAATGGAACTTAGACTATGCTCCTCCTATACTGCTGCTTCGGAATTGTTACTGGGGCCTGTCTTGAGTGCTACTATTACTGAAATGGAACGAAGACTGCGCTCCCACTATACTGCTGCTTCGGAATTGTTACTGGGGCCTGTCTTGAGTGCTACTATTACTGAAATGGAACGAAGACTGCGCTCCCACTATAATGCTGCTTCGGAATTGTAACTGGGGCCTGTCTTGAGTGCTACTATTACTGAAATGGAACTAATACTGTGCTCCCCCTATAATGCTGCTAGTGATATGTTAGTGGGGCCTGTCCTAATGCTACGGCTGGCCACATTCCGAAAACCAACAAAATACAACCGCGCTACTAGGTCCGCAGTCACCACCACATTACCACCAACGCGGTTACTGTTAAGGTGCATATAACCACGGACACGTGGAGAGGACACGTAGTGCCTCAAAAACATCCCCCGCCACGGCCAACTTAATCCTGGCCACATTCCGAAAACCAACAAAATACAACCGCGCTACTAGGTCCGCAGTCACCACCACATTACCACCAACGCGGTTACTGTTAAGGTACATATTACCAGTCTGACTGGGGCATGCAGACACCTTGACAGAATGAATAGTGTGTGGCACATAGGTTCCCCATTGCTATGCCCACGTGTGCAGCTCCTGATGGCGGTGGCACAGGATTATATTTCTCATTGCTTCTGTACAGCATTGTGGGCTATCGCCCCACCACTTTTAAAGAGGGTCGCTGCCTAGCCGTGCCAACCCTCTGCAGTGTGTGCCTGCAGTTCCTCCTCATGGCAGACGCACTTATAAATAGACATGAGGGTGGTGTGGCATGAGGGCAGCTGAAGGCTGCGCAGGGACAGTTTGGTGTGCGCTGTGGACACTGCGTCGTGCAGGGGGGAGGGGGGTTGGGCAGCATGTAACCCAGGAGAAGTGGCAGCAGAGTGTCATGCAGGCAGTGATTGTGCTTTGTTGTAGGTAGTGTGGTGCTTAGCTAAGGTATGCCATGCTAATGAGGGCTTTTCAGAAGTAAAAGATGTTGGGAGGGGGGGGGGGCCCACTCTTGCCGGTATTGTGGCTTAATAGTGGGACCTGTGAACTTGAGATGCAGCCCAACATGTAGCCCCTCGCCTGCCCTATCCGTTGCTGTGTCGTTCCCATCACTTTCTTGAATTGCCCAGATTTTCACACATGGAAACCTTAGCGAGCATCGGCGAAATACAAAAATGCTCGGGTCGCCCATTGATTACAATGGGGTTCGTTACTCGAAACGAACCCTCGAGCATTGCGAAAATTTCGTCCCGAGTAACGAGCACCCGAGCATTTTGGTGCTCGCTCATCTCTAGTAACTGTTGTTAACAAACTGTTAAAGTCATTCATTCTTTGAAAATTTGGAAGTTTGCTATAGGCCAGGAAGTGCCTTTTCACCTCGATATGAAGGTACTGTAATATGGACTCTGTCAAGCTACAATTGTAAGTGAATATCCCTCTGATTTTTCTTGATTGCCTGAGGCCTGTTCTAGCATCTGTTAAACTGCCTTCTTCAAATGGGTGTGCCTCTGAATCTTTGGACATTTGTAATAGCATTATTAAGAGACTGTTCATTGTTTCCTAGCTTGTTATTTCTGTTAAACATTTACAGCAAAATGACCATCTCAGCTTTCATTGCATGTTGCAAGGCCATGCTCTTCTGCAGCAGGCCTGTGACTGTTCTAGAAATGAACATGGAATTTATCTATTTGTCACAGCAAGGCACTGTAGGCCCTCTGTAACTTTCTTACTTAAGTAATTCTGTAGCATATTGTGAACATCGCGCATTAATACACCATACGCGCTGAAGTCCATCCATAATAATTGCACTGATACTCAAACAACAATACTTTGGTATATAACGCTGCTCTTTCTCCATCTGTCTTCCACCTATGCAAAATACCTTGTTGTGCCAGCACAACATACTCAAACCTTCTTTTAGCTACCAATACGCTGAAATAACATAGTCAATCTTACAAATGCTGTAAACCCTCTTTTTCTGATAGTCCACTAGGAGAGATGTCTGTAATTGTCTCTGTAGCGTGTGCTCACTTAATATCTGGAGACCAGCCTATCACGTATCCTTCAGCTCCATCTGCATCTAGGTAGTAGGAAGGGAGATTCCGTTTCTTTCCACGAAATGCATCTGGTGTCATTGTTCTTCCTGTTATTACACAGAATGGGGCCTAATACAGCTGCTCCCTACTATGGGGATGCAGCTTTCACATGTAGCAGTCTCTTTTTCTGATTTAGGGTCACTCCCCATTTTCACCCCAAATCTAACTGACCGTTGGTAGGACCTCCATTCTCTGTTCCCTGGAGCACCTTTCAGTTCCTTTTTCCCTCACCACGATGTTTGCAGGTGGTGTGGCTGTGTTCTGCAGCTCCAATCACAGTTAACTGCAGAGCAAAAGGCTGCTGCCATCAGTTAGAGGGGAGCAGTGCAACACTCTCCCCTTTTACATGTGTGTAGCAAATCTGTGTGTGTATACAAAAGATGAGGACACACATAGCAGAATTGTGGAATTTTAGCTGTGGAATGCACGCCAAAATTCCACAACAAAGTTCAATGCAATGTAACTGAATGGGGTCTTAGCAAACTCAAGTTACTTACTGCAGAAGAAATACACAGCGGAAAAATAATGCTGCAGTTTTTTAATGAGCAAAATCTGTGTGTTGCATTTCCGACGTAATTCCACATGGATCCATGTTAAGAAGTGACCTTGCTGCAGATCTGCACTTTAGGGTGCATTCCCACGAACGTATATCGGCTCGGTTTTCACGCCGAGCCGATATACGTTGTCCTCGTGTGCAGAGGGGGGGGGGGGGGGAGGATGGAAGAGCCAAGAGCAGGAACTGAGCTCCCGCCCCCTCTTTGCCTCCTCTCCGCCCCTCTGCACTATTTCCAATGGGGAGAGGTGGGGCGGGGGTGGGGCTAAGTTCCGAGAATTAGGCTAAGTTCCGTAGGAACAGCGACCTGCACAAATGCAACCTAAATAAGGGCTGGAGGGGAGAAAGGTTAATTGGGACCTGAAATTGAAAGAATATGTGTTACCATGCGGCGGCTGCCGGGGCCGCGGGTGGTTGGTCGGCGCGGTGCGCTCGTGGGTCCGGGCGGCGGCGTGTGCGCGGGTGTCTGTGAGTGCAGCTCTATGCATGAGTCCCTGTTATGAGATTCTTCTAGGAGGCGTTGCCTCCCCCTCTCCGCCCCTGGGCGGAGGCTTCTGTATATAAGGCTGGCAGTGAGGTCCATTCACTGCCAGTTATTGGTTTCTGTTTCAGTGTGCTAGCTTCCTGCCTCTGACAGTCTCCTGCTTTCAGCTTCTCCTATATCTGCCAGGTTATCCATCTGCCTCGGTCTGCCTGTATTTCCTGTTGGTTTTCTTCACCTGCCCTTCCTGTCGGTATCCTACCCTGTTCCATCTTGGTATGCCAGCGTGCCTCCTCGGTCCCTAGCGAGTGTAGGGACTGTCACCCAGTTGCCTGCCTGGGGTTAGCCAGGAGTGGAGGCAAGTAGGCAGGGACAGGGGTTGCGGGTAAGTTCTAGGGCAACCCAGGCTGGCATATCATCGGGTAGGATACCGTGACATAATAACTGGCCCTTAAAATTTCCCTACGGGTTTTTGGTCGGTCTCTAATGGAGACTATGAGCGTCCTTGCTAATCAGTTGCAGGAGCTAGTGGGCGTGATCCAAGACCTGTCCGGTCGTATGGTGGCCCAGGAGCAGCGGATGTTGGCGCAGGTTCCTGCTGCCCCATCTATTCCTGAACCCAAATTTCCTCTCCCTGAGGTGTTTTCTGGAGAGAGAAGCAAGTTTTTTGTTTTTCAGCAGGCATGTAAACTATATTTCCGGATGTGGCCCGGATCCTCCGGCTCTGAGTCCCAGAAGGTGGGATTGATTCTGTCCTTCCTGCGGGATCCCCCAAAGACATGGGCCTACTCCTTACCTGACAGTTCTGCTTGCCTGCAGTCTGTTGATGCATTTTTTCAGGAACTAGGAGGTATTTTTGATGAGCTGGACCGGGCGGGGTTAGCCGTATCTCACCTCATGGCTTTGCGTCAGGGGCAGCAGTGTGCTGAAGACTACTGCTCTACGTTTAAACAGTATGCCGGTGAAACCTCCTGGAATGATGGCGCCCTCAAAGATGTGTTTTTGTTGGGCCTTTCTGATGCTGTCAAGGATCTAATTATTTCCCATCCCGCTCCGATAACACTTAATGAGGCGATGGTATTGGCAGTAAAGGCTGACAGGAGACTGAGATCTAGAGAAAAGGAACGTCAGGCCTGTAAAACTAGGGAGTCCTGTAGATCCGTTCCCATTTCCCCCATGCCAGCTCCAGGGTCCGAGCCTATGGAAGTGGACCGGCTAAGTCCCGGGGAACGGCGACTGTTCCGGATGACTCACCATCTTTGCCTCTACTGTGGGGAAGACGGACATAGAGTAGCAACCTGTCCACAGAAGCAACGGCAACATCAGTCTGCAGTGGCGGAAGAACTACCGATCCTAGGTGATTCTCTGGAGGGTTGCCTAGGGTCACAGGTACTCCCTAGGTTGTTGGTGCCTTGTCAGATTGGCTTCCAGAATTTTATTCAATCCGGTCAAGCCTATATTGATTCAGGTGCTGCAGTCAATCTGATTAATTTAAATTTTGTCAGACCTCTAATAACCGAATTTTCCATGCTGAAGCCCCCCATGCGCTTTATTGGTATTGATTCAACCCCTCTCTCCGCAGGTGTTGTTAAATGGAGGACTCCCATTCTGCAGTTCACTGTGGGTGTTCTCCATTCTGAGAATCTGTCTTTCCTAGTTATGGAAAGCATGTCTGTTGATGTGGTGCTTGGTATGCCCTGGTTGGCACTGCACAATCCCCAATTTGATTGGTCCACCCGGGAATTGACTCATTGGGGGTCATCCTGTCATAATCACCTAGCTACTACAGCCATGTGCTCCGCAGATACTGTGCTTATTCCGGAGTATTTGTCGGATTTTCAGGACGTATTCTCCAAAAAACTGTCTGAGGCCTTGCCTCGCCATAGGGAGTGGGACTGCGGTATTGATCTGATTCCCGACAGTCCCATTCCTAAGGGAGCCATTTTCAATTTGTCAAGGCGTGAGCATGAAGCCCTTAAGTCCTATATCTCGTAGTCTCTGGTCAAACGACATTTCCGGCCGTCCAGGTCCCCTGCCGGGGCAGGTCTCTTCTTTGTTGAGAAGAAGGATTGGACATTGAGGCCTTGTGTGGATTATCAGGCCTTGAATAAAATCACAGTGAAGAACCAGTGCTCCTTGCCCCTTATTCCTGACTTGTTGAATCAGGTGGTAGGGGCCCACTGGTTCTCCAAACTGGACTTAAGGGGGGCTTACAACTTAATTCGCATTCGAGAGGGAGATGAATGGAAGACGGCGTTCAACACCCCGTTAGGGCATTTTGAATGTCTGGTCATGCCCTTTGGACTCTGTAACGCCCCCGCTGTGTTTCAGGGTTTTATTAATGCGGTTTTTCACGACTTCCTGGGGGTATTTCTGGTCATATATCTTGATGACATCCTGGTGTATTCTCCTGACTGGGATTCACATGTGCAGCAACTGAGGTTGGTTCTGACCCATTTGCGCGAATATCAACTTTTTGTCATGTTGGAGAAATGTACATTTGGTTCTAAACAAGTATCTTTCCTTGGTTATGTGATTTCACCCACGGAGATTCAGATGGAGTCTGACAAAGTAGCAGCAATCTCCCAATAGGTCAGACCAGACAACCTTAAGGCTCTTCAGCGGTTCTTGGGTTTTGCTAATTTTTACCGCAAATTCATTAAGAATTACTCGGTTATTGCTCAACCCTTGATCTATCTGACTAAGAAGGGGGCCGACTTGGTAAAATGGTCGCCTGCAGCCCTAGAGGCCTTTAGTCATCTAAAAAGGGCATTTACGACTGCCCCGGTGTTAATACAGCTGGATGCGCGTCTACCCTTTTTCATTGAGGTAGACGCATCTGAGGTGGGGACAGGGGCAGTATTGTCGTAGGAAGTCAGTGGGAGATCTGGGTATAGCCCATCTGCATTCTTTTCGCAGAAGTTTAGTTCAGCTGAACACAACTACGACGTGGGTAACCGTGGGTTACTAGCAATCAAATGGGCTTTAGAAGAGTGGTGACACCATCTTGAGGGTGCTAGACACCCTATTACCGTATATACTGATCACAAGAATTTGGTATATCTCGCCAATGCTAAAAGACTCACAGCTCGTCAAGCCAGGTGGGCGTTGTTCTTCGCCAGGTTTAATTTAGTCGTGACATATAGCCCAGGAGAGAAGAATGTGAAAGAAGACGCCCTGTCATGGAGTTTCGGGGTGCCGGAAAGTGAGACTATGACCCCCGAGAATATCTTGGCACCTGTCGTGGTGGTGGCAGCAGTAGAATCTAACTTCGTCCCTCAACTACAGAATGCTCAGCAGGACACTCCTTCGGGGGTGTCGGAGGGCAGATGGTTTGTGCCAGAGACCTTACATCTTAGACTCATGGATGAATCTCACTTGTCGGTTCTCGCAGGTCATCCACGGTTTCAGGGAACCCTGGATCTCTGTTCTAGACACTTCTGGTGGCCAGGCATGTCTCAGGAGATCCGCGACTTTGTTAAGGGATGCCCTGTCTGTGCACGCAATAAGAGTCAGCGGCGTCCTCCGGAGGGTCCTCTGAGACCGTTACCGGTACCTTCTAGTCCGTGGTCACAATTATCAGTAGATTTTATCACTGATCTACCAGAATCCCAGAAGTGCACCACTATTTTAGTGGTTGTCGACCGGTTCTCAAAGATGGCACATTTTGTGGCGTTAAAGAAGCTACCTTCGGCAAAAGAGTTTGGCAAGATTTTTGTAAAAGAAATAATTCGCCTACATGGGGTTCCCCAAAACATTGTATCTGATCGCGGGGTTCAGTTTGTGTCGCAGTTTTGGCGTGCCTTCTGCAGAAACCTGGGAACGTCGCTTTCCTTCTCCTCAGCATTCCACATGCAAACTAATGGTCAGACTGAGCGGAAGAACCAGGATTTAGTGCAATATTTACGGTTGTTTGCTGGCGAAAAGGCTCATCAGTGGGCAGAGTTCCTGCCATTGGCAGAGTTTGCACTAAACAACCGCACTTGTTCTTCCACTGGGGTATCTCCATTCTTTTGTGTATACGGTCAGCATCCTCGCTTCCTTACAGCGATCCCTACTTCATCTGTCTGTCCTGCAGCTGATGTCGCCACAGATACGCTGCAGGGAGTATGGAAAGAGGTACAGAAAAACTTGGAAGCAACGGGGGCTCGTATGCAGTTGCGTAGTGGGAAGAGTCTGTTTGTATCTGAACCTTACAGGGTGGGACAGAAGGTATACCTGTCTTCTAAAAATCTCAAATTAAGGGTCCCATCTTTGAAGCTGGCGCCGCGTTACGTGGGTCCCTTTGTCATCACACGTGTGGTGAATCCGCTCGCCTACGAACTGGGTTTGCCAGCTACATGGAGGGTTCACAGGGTGTTCCATAAGTCTTTATTGAAACCTTTTGTCCCTTCTGTGATGGGCAAGATGCCATATACACGACGTTTCGTGTTTTGCAATTAATGAAGCCTCGGTTTGTAAAGGTCTTGTTGGTACTCGCGCATGTAAACGATTTACTTCTCAATATGAAGGTGCATGCTGCACAATCGTGACACAGATATGTCCCAGATGGTTTGGTGCTACCTAACCAGTTCTCGTTGGTGCAGGGGGCCAGATGACTTTTCACGAGGTGATCCCTCTGGTTATGGCCTCTGCGAAACATGATCCTTGGAGATTGGGATACGATATCGGTCAGGTCAGGATCATTTGAGATGATAATCCAGTAGTGTTCTAAAATACGTCTCACTTCCTGGGTGCCTGTGTCAAAAGTTCCGATAGTTCGAGAGCTCTGGAAGGCATCTTATTGCCGTGGGACCAAAAGGTTGATTCTTTGCTGTGCTTCTGCATTCTTGAATGCGTTATCAATGATTTCTACAGGGTAGTCTCTCTCTAAAAATCGCTATCTGAGTCCCAGGCTTTCTTTGTGGAAGTCTTGGTTGGCCGAGCAGTTACGTCTTATCCTGAGGAATTGTCCCTTTGGGATCCCTTTTTTAAGGGCAAAGGGATGATGGCTATCCCATCTCAGGAGACTATTCGTTGCTGTTATTTTGCGATGTAGAGTAGAGACAATGGATCCGTCCGTACTTTTTGAGATAAGCAAATCTAGGAAAGCCACTGAGGTTTGGTTTATTTCAGATGTTAGTTTCACCTCCACCTGTCTCTGATTGGCTTAAAGATTTAGTACATCCCCTGATGGGAGGAGCCTACTACCCTTTAAATATCCTTTCAGGATATTAGGGAGCTCACTACCGGCCGCTCACCATCAGAGCCGCAGCTGCTACCTCTTCTCTCCTTTAAACGCTATCTGTCCTCTGGTACTTGAACTAGCTAGAAGCAATTTCGTGAGACTTCATATACCAGCTATCTCCTGGAGCGTATATCGTCCGGCTCCTACGTTGAGTGTTACGGCGCCATACTGTGAGCGTGCCTGACAGGCACTCCCTATACAACACTACTCAAGGAAGTGTTACCATAATGACATACAAACCTTACGTAGTTACATCCTAAGCGCATATAAGGACACTTATATTGATTTACTTTCCCTGACCTACCAGCGTTTTCAGGCTTTACCCACAGCACCTACAGTATTCTGGAGATATCTAACCCACATACTAAAGTTGCACTCATTGAGGGCACGACTTGCTAACCCCAGGCCAGACGACCATGTGCTACTACCATCACAACTGCCTTAGTTAAAGGGGTTGTCTCGCGAAATCAAGTGGGGTTATACACTTCTGTATGGCCATATTAATGCACTTTGTAATATACATCGTGCATTAAATATGAGCCATACAGAAGTTATTCACTTACCTGCTCCGTTGCTAGCGTCCCCGTCGCCATGGTTCCGTCTAATTTCGGTGTCTTCTTGCTTTTTTAGACGCGCTTGCGCAGATGGGTCTTCTCCCTTCGGCTTGGCTCGGCAGCATCAGCGTTTTGGCCCCGCCCCCTTGTGCGCGTCATCGCGTAGCTCCGCCCCATGACGTGTGCCGGTTCCAGCCTCCTGATTGGCTGGAATCAGCACGTGACGGGGCGGAGCTACGCGATGGCACGTACAAGGGGGCGGAGCCAAAACGCTGATGCTGCCGAGCCAAGCCGAAGGGAGAAGACCCATCTGCGCAAGCACGTCTAAAAAAGCAAGAAGACACCGAAATTAGACGGAACCATGGCGACGGGGACGCTAGCAACGGAGCAGGTAAGTGAATAACTTCTGTATGGCTCATATTTAATGCACGATGCATATTACAAAGTGCATTAATATGGCCATACAGAAGTGTATAACCCCACTTGATTTCGCGAGACAACCCCTTTAAGCACATAATCGCCATACAGCGAAGGGAGTCTGCCCAACACATGTAATAGTGTGTGGGTAATTGATAGTGTGCTGAATAACATCACTAGTGAAATTTTACACCTTGAGTGGTGCTACTTTAATAATAGGAGCTGCTATATTACCAGGACCAAGCTACAGAACACCCGCTATAGGGCACTAATCTAGCTTGAAAAAATGTTACACTTTTAGTCCCAATCTCGGATGTCTGAGATTGTCCTCCATAACCACTTACTCAACCATCAGTAAACACAATTTTGGGCAATCTGGGGCCCTACTCCTGATGAACTGTCCCAAATGAGGACAGGGAAACATGTCGAGCACCTAGTGTATTATCAAGAGCACCTAGCGTATTATCAAAACAACTATATTATAAAGAAATTATCAAACATGTCGACTATTGACTGTTGACTATTATCACCTTGGAGCTCTACACTAAATTATTAGAGTCTCCGAGAGCACCGTTGAGTGTGGATTACCACTAAGCTCGAGCATTTATATCCCCATCCCCTCAACATCATCGGGGGATCGGTGGCCAAGAGTGACCCTAATTTGAGGGTTGATGTTTCATTTATGTTTTGTCATTTTGCGTCCATCAGTGTCTTTATGTTAGCCCAATGTTTTTAAGAATTTGTTAATAAAGTTTATAGTTTTAATCTATATCTGTGAAGGGCTTTGTATACAATATATAGATTATACATACCACTGTGATCTCTGTTTGTGCCTTACTGATCAGGCCAAATTTTAAAAATCTGATTTGTGTCACTTTAACATACAATAACTCTGTTTTTTCGCCACATATTGTTCTTCATTTAGATGGTTAAAGCAGACGGATAGAATTTGTGTATATTTATTAATATCACCAAAATTATGGAGAATTTTTTAAAAATCATCATTTTTCATATTTTCAATTGCAGTATGTCAAATATAGGAAAATATACCGTATACATTTGTGATGATGCTTTCCATCTGTTTACTTACTTTACATTTGAAAAACGTTTTAGCTTTTTTTAAGCAATTTAGGAGACGTACAAATTGAACATTAATTTTGAAACTTTTGAGCAACATTTAGTTTTTCTACACCAAGTCAAGATTACAAAAACTCGTAGGTATCATAATGATATATTACCACACAAATGACCCAATTTAAAAAAAATACAGCAATTAATGTTTTCACTGAGGGGTGTCATGAGTATTTTGCTCCCACTTGTTTTTTCAGGAGTTAATACAATTCAGAGGAGAAAATAAGAATACATATATTTGCAATTAAGTCATTTTAAATACATTTATTTTGTATAGTGCACATTAAAATGAGGATGTGCACCCCAAAATGGATATCCCTGTTTGTCCTGTGTTCAGAAACACACTCATTGTGGTATATTATGTCTTATATCTAGATGCATATCAGGGCCCAAAAGGAAAGGAGCATCCGGTGACTTTCAGAAAAAAATTTAGCTTGAAAGCTCCTCAGACCCCATTGCACATTTGTGAGTCCTCAAGCTGCCAAAACAATAGAATCCCCCCACTAAGAACCACCTTTCCAAAACTAGACCTATTAATGAATTCATTCAGGGTATAATGCGTATTTTGACCTCGCAGTTTTTTTTAATGAATGTAAGCACAGCAGGAGGAAAACAAATATGGTTTTCTTTTGTTGGCAATCGTGTCATTTTAAAGACAGTTTGATATTTTTACAGCACATATATGAATGAAGACATGCACTTCAACATGGATACCCCTGTTTGTTCTATGTCCATACATTTACCCATTGTGACCCTAATCTTATGTCTGGACGCAAAAGGAAAGTAGTGGCCCAGTGGCTTTCAGAACAGAAATTTTGCTTATATGTGTTTTGGACCCAATTGTACAAGAAAGCGAGCATTCCCTGGGACTTTTCAAGAGCCATAACTTTTTAATTTTTCCATTGACATAGCACTATGGGGCTTATTTATTGTGCAAATTGTATTTTTTTCAATGTCATCATTTTAGAGTGCACACAATGTATTGTATTACTTTTATTAATTTGTTTAGGGAGATTTGGATTTAATTTTTACAATGTTCGGCGTGCAGAATAAACAATCTGATAACATTATTCTCTGGGTCAGAACGCAGTGATAAATGGAGGATGGGCCCCAACACATTGGATCTAGCCAGAGAAGGTACAGAGCAGTCAGGTCTGGTTACAGCAGCAGGTAATAAACATGATCATTTGTGGATTATAATATAGACACGTGGGTCCCTCAGGAGCTTCAGGTCCTGGCAGTTACCTAAACAGCCCATATCATGATCCCTTACTTGTTACTACCTCCATTTTACAGAAATCAAGAATATGAATTCATGAATTAAATGACTATCTGTGTAAATGGCCTTTTCATATACAGAGAAAGAGTACAAGTGCACAGTTAATCTTAAGGCAAGGACTCGCATAACCCAGAGGCATATCATGCTTGTTGTGTGGCACTTTTAGAAAGTAGACCCAGCCCTAATTTGTTGTATCACATTGGTTACTGAGTAGTGTAAACCTGTGCTGTGATTCCTTTGCCAAACAATATAATTGTGGATAATTAGCATAACGGTCATGGGAAGGGCAGTAGAGGAGAAAAACACCAGGTCTAAAAACCCAACACCCCAATGGAGGACTCATTCTTATCTGTTCTATGGAAATCCCTTGCTTTTATGGAAGCCACAGCCTTTTTCAGGATCCTTTTGCCCTCAACTTCTCTTGTATACATATGAGTTGAGACTCTCCTAAGGAGTCGTTACCTTCTTAAGATTAGTACGAAAGCATAACAGGAAATCCTGAAAGAGGTTACAAAGAACCCATTGGGCAATTTTTGGCTTTATATTCTGAACATATTTATTGGACATGTTGAGTGGTGAGGTACTTTGCTGGAAAATCTTGGGATATCCTCTTTAATAGCAGTGCTAAATACATAATGCTATGTGAGCAATATAAAAAACACAGTTTAAGCCATTCTTGCTGACTACGAAATTCAGACATCATGTATGTCAGAATAAAATTCTCATTTAAAACACAGAACATGTAAAAGTAAAGTTGAATGATGCAACCAAAGATGGTAATTGCCTTGTTCCCTGTTAAATTATGGACAACATCTTTGGTAGAATAGTAGAGACATAAATTGCATTAACAGTAGACAGATTACACAAGAAGAAGTACATGGGAGTGTGAAGTTGGGGTGCAGTACAAACCAGGGCAATGATAATGAGATTTCCCACCACTGTGAGCAGATACATGGAAAAAAAAACAGTAAATATAAACCTTTCATTTATTCTTGAGGTACAGAATTCTTATGTGTGGTAAGGAGGACTTATCCAAAGATGATGCTTAAACAATGTACATGTAACATATTGGGGGATGTGGATATATAACACGAATAAAAGATGAAATAGAGATGAATAAGGAATAGAGATGAGCGAACGTATTCGTCCGAGCTTTATGCTCGCTCGAGTATTAGGGTACTCGAGATGCTCATTACTCGAGACGAGCACCACGCGGTACTCGAGTCAATTCCATTTCCTTCCCTGCATTTTTTGCGCCATTTTCTGGCCAATAGACATTCAGGGAAGGCATTACCACTTCCTCCTGTGACGTTCCAGCCCTATCCCACCCCCCTGCAGTGAGTGGCTGGTGAGATCAAGTGACCTTCGAGTATTTAAAGTGGACCCGCCCGCTGCTCGCCTCAAACACAGGCTGGCAGAGATTAGGGAGAGTGCTGTTCCTGCAATAGGGAGAGTGTTAGGCTACTGTCAGCGTCTTCAAGAACCCCAACGGTCCTACTTAGGGCTACATCTGACCATGTGCATTACTGTTGTGGCTGCTGGGAGCAGTTTTGCACAATTTTTTTTTTCATCTTGGCCTGTGCAGATTATTGCGTTCTCAGTCTGCGGTCAATTATACAGAGTATAGGGGCAGTACTGGTGAGGCAGGGACAGTGACAGTGTAGAATCCTGTCAACAAGTACCCCAAAATAGCTCCTTCTTAGGGCTACCTGTGACCGTGTGCATTACTGTTGTGGCTGCTGGGAGTTGTAGTGGCTCACTATTAGCCAGCTAGGCCTTTTTTCAGCCTAGCGTATAATTTTTTTGGCCAGCAGTGTGCGTTACATAACCGCTGTGATCCTCCAAGTGCAGGCCAATAATTGCATAATGTTTTACACCTCTCTGTGTCTGCTGTATTCGAAATACACCATGCTGAGGGGTAGGCCTAGAGGAAGTGGCAGTGGACGTGGGCGAGAATGCCGAGATCCAAGTGAGGGTGTGGGCACAGGCCGAGTTCCTAGTCCAGGTGAATCGCAGCCGGCTGCTGCGGGATTTGGAGAGAGACAAGTTTCTGGGGTCCCCAGCTTCATATCACAATTTTTGGGTCCACGTGGTAGACCTTTATTACAAAATGAGCAGTGTGAGCAGGTTCTGTCGGGGATGGCAGAAAATGCATCCAGCAATGTATTGACCACCCAGTCTTCTACGCCGTCCACTGCTGCAACTCTGAATCCTCTGCCTGCTGCTCCTCCTTCCTCCCAGCCTCCTCATTCCATGAAAATGACACATTCTGATGTGCAGGCAGACTCCCAGGAACTGTTCTCGGGCCCCTGCCTTGATTGGGAAAAAATGGTTCCTCTCCCAGGAGTTTGTCGTGACCGATGCCCAACCTTTGGAAAGTTCCCGGGCTCCGGGTGATGAGGCTGGGGACTTCTGGCAACTGTCTCAAGAGCTATCAGTGGGTGAGGAGGTCGATGATGATGAGACACAGTTGTCTATCTGTGAGGTAGTAGTAAGGGCAGTTAGTCCGAGGGAGGAGGGCACAGAGGATTCGGAGGAAGAGCCGCTGGACGATGAGGTGACTGACCCCACCTTGTTCGCTAAGCCAACTGAGGAGAGGTCTTCAGAGGGGGAGGCAAGTGCAGCAGCAGGACAGGTTGGAAGAGGCAGTGGGGTGGGCAGGGGTAGAGGCAGGGCCAGAGCGAAGATTCCCCCAACTGTTTCCCAAAGCACCCCCTCGCGCCAAGCCACCCTGCAGAGGCCTAGGTCTTCAAACGTGTGGATGTTTTTCAGTGAGAGCGTGGATGACCGACGAACAGTGGTGTGCAACCTGTGTCATGCCAAGATCAGCCAGGGAGCCACCAGTATCAGCCTCACCACCACCAGGATGCGCAGCCATATGATGACCAAGCACCCCACAAGGTGGGACGAAGGCCGTTCACCGCCTCCGGGTTGCACCACTGCCTCTCCCCCTGTGCCCCAACCTGCCACTCACATCCAACCCCCCTCTCAGGACGCAGGTGCGAGCACCTTCCGGCCTGCACCCACACCCTCACCTCGCTGTCCTCAGCCTCATCCAGCAATATCTCTCAGTGCAGCATCCAGCTGTCGCTAGCGGAAGCGTTGGAGCGCAAGTACGCCGCCACGCACCCGCACACTCAAGCATTAAACGTGCACATTGCCAAATTGATCAGCCAGGAGATGCTGCCGTACAGGCTTGTGGAAACGGAGGCTTTCAAAAACATGATGGCGGCGGCGGTCCCACGCTACTCGGTCCCCAGGCGCCACTATTTTTCCCGGTGTGCCGTCCCAGCCCTACACCAGCACGTCTCCCGCAACATCAATCGTGCCCTCATCAACGCGGTAACTGGGAAGGTCCACTTAACCAAGGACACGTGGACAAGTACTGGTGGGCAGGGCCACTGTATCTCCCTGACGGCACATTGGGTGAATTTGGTGAAGGCTGGGACCGAGTCAGAGCCTGGGACCGCACACGTCCTACCCACACCAAGAAGTGCGGGTCCTTCCTCGGTTCTGGTGTTTGCAGCAGTCTATACCACTTCCTCTAAACTCTCCCTCTCCTCCTCCTCCTATGCAACCTCTACCTCTCAATTAAGAAATGTGAGCAGCACATAGCTAGCAGTCGGTGCGGCAGCACAGCGTTGGGCAAGCATCAGCAGGCCGTGCTAAAACTTCTCAGCCTAGGTGACAAGAGGCACATGGGCCCCGAGCTGTTGCAGGGTTTGACAGAGCAGACCGACCTCTGGCTTCCGCCGCTGAGCCTGCAACCGGGCATGGTCGTGTGTGACAACAGCCGTAACCTGGTGGCGGCTCTGCAGCTCGGCAGCCTCACACACGTGCCATGCCTGGCCCACGCTTTCAATTTGGTGGTTCAGCGCTTTCTGAAAAACTACCCGCACTTGTCAGAACTGCTCGGCAAGGTGCGCCGCGTCTGCGCACATTTCCGCAAGTCCTCAACGGACGCTGCCACCCTGCGGACCCTGCAACATCGGTTTAATCTGCCAGAGCACCGGTTGCTGTGTGACGTGCCCACACGGTGGAATTCTACGCTCCACATTTTGGCCAGGCTGTATGAGCAGCGTAGAGCAATAGTGGAATACCAATTCCAACATGGGCGGCGTAGTGGGAGTCAGCCTCCCCAATTCTTTACCAAGGAGTGGGCCTGGATGGCAGACATCTGCAGGTTCTTGGAAACTTTGAGGAGTCTACCGAGATGGTGAGCGGCGATGCTGCAATCATTAGCGTCACCATTCCTCTGCTATGCCTCCTGAGAAGTTCGCTGCAAAGCAGAAAGGCTGATGCTTTGCGGTCGGAACAGGAGACGGAGGAAGAGAGTATGCCGCTTGATAGTCAGAGCACCCTCATGTCTATATCTCAGCGCATTTTGGAGGAGGAGGGGGAGGAGCAGGAGGAGGAGGGGGAAGAGACAGCTGGGCCCACTGCAGAGGGTACCCATGCTGCTTGCCTCTCATCTGTTCAGCAAGTATGGCCTGTGGATGAGGAGGAGGAGGACAGCGATGTGTTGCGTACTGGTACCCTGGCACACATGGCTGACTTCATGTTAGGCTGCCTTTCTCGTGACCCTCACGTTAGACGCATTCTGGCCACTAAGGATTACTGGGTGTACACCCTTCTCGACCACCGGTATAAGGAGAACCTTTCCACTCTCATTCCCGAAGAGGAAAGGGGTTCGATAGTGATGCAATACCACAGGGCCCTGTTGGACAAACTGATGGTAAACTTCCCATCTGACAGCGCTAGCGGCAGAAGGCGCAGTTCCGCGGGCCAAGTAGCAGGGGAGGTGTGGAGATCAGGCAGCATGTTCAGCACAGGTAGGGGAACACTCTCCCAGGCCTTTGCCAGCTTAATGGCTCCTCAGCAAGACTGCGTCACCACTCCCCAGTCAAGGCTGAGTCGGAGGGAGAACTGTAAAAAGATGGTGAGGGAGTACGTAGCCAATCGTACCACCGTCCTCCGTGATGCCTCTGCACCATACAACTATTGGGTGTCAAAGCTGGACACGTGGCACGTACTTGCGCTGTATGCCCTGGAGGTGCTGACTTGCCCTGCCGCTAGCGTCTTGTCAGAGAGGGTGTTTAGTGCAGCTGGGGGAATCATCACGGACAAGCGTACCCGCCTGTCAACTGCCAGTGCCGACATGCTTACACTTATAAAGATGAACAAAGCCTGGATTTCCCCAGACTTCTCTTCTCCACGGGCGGAGAACAGCGGAACCTAAAGATTCTTTTCGCTGCAACCGCAGATAAAAGCACTCTTCTCTATCACCGGTAAAATGGGGCATTTAGCTTTGTCAATCTGTCTCTGACATAAGTCCTCTCCTGCTACTCCTCCTCCAGAAACAACATGTCATCGCGCTGAATGGCCAATTTTTCTGCGGCCCAAAAGGCTCATCTACATCTACCAATTTTTTTAAATAATTTTTCTATGTTTCAAAAGTATTGAGACTATAACATGAAACAATTTTTTCAATAAGGCTGCCCCCAGGCTCTGTTACAAATTAAGCAACAGTGAGCTGTGTCTTGAAAAAAATGTTTATGGGTTTCACCTGCCCTCTCGGTTGATAAATTTTTCAGAGGTACACTTGTACTCTTGGTACACTAATTTTTGGGGCCCACGCCTACACTCTTATCCAACTAATTTTTCCAGCCTTCGCCTACACTCCTGATATCCCAATGTTTCAGAGGTTGGCCTATACTATTACTACAGAAATTTTACTGGGGTCTGCCGATACTGCTGCTACATAACTGTTACTGGGGTCTGCCTATACTTCTGCCACATAAATGTTAAAGGGGTCTGCCTATACTTCTGCCACATAAATGTTACAGTGGTCTGCGTATACTTCTGCTACAAAAATGGTATTGGGGTCTGCCTATACTTCTGCCACATAAATGTTACAGGGGGTCTGCTTATACTGCTGCTACAGAAATGTTACAGGGGTCTGCCTATACTGCTGCTACGTAAATGTTACTGGTGTCTGCCTATACTGTTACTACAGAAATGTTACTCGGCTCTGTCTATACTGTTACAACAGAAATGTTACTGGGGTCTGTCTATACTGTTACTACTGAAACGTTACAATTACTGGGCTCTGCCTGTACTGCTGCTACTGAAATGTTACAGGGGTCTGCATATACTGCTGCTACACAAATGTTACAGGGGTCTGCCAATACTGCTGCTACATAAATGTTACAGGGGTCTGCCTATACTTCTGCTAATGAAATGTTACTGGGGTCTGTCTATACTGTAACTACAGAAATGCTGATGGGGTCTCCCTAGCCTTCTGCAGCATAACTGTTACCGGGGTCAGCTTATACCTTTGCTACAGGAATATTACAGTAAGTAATAAGTAATGCACTAAGTCTTCCCATCGCGGTGTTCTACCTATCTGGCCCAAGAAAAACACCCCGACTGACTAGGATTGTGGGCCGAGGCCAACATGTATTTCCTCTCATGTAACATCAGCTATCAGGGGACTGCAATGGGATTTCTTTATCTACCATCTGTGTGTTCCTGCTAGCCACCCATGCTGTGGGTGCACACAGACTTGCCCCAGCGGAGTTGTACCTGCCTGGCACTTTTAAAAAAAACACGAATGTCTAAGGCATGGAGTGTGGGCCACAGCCAACATGTATTTCCTCTCACGTAACCTCAGCTATCCGGGGCACTGCAATGGGATTTCTTTATGTACCGTCTGTGGGTTCCTGCTAGCCACACATGCTGTGGGTGCACACAGATTTGCCACAGCAGAGTCGTACCTGCCTGGCACTTTTAATAAAAAAACACGAATGTCTAGGGCATGGAGTGTGGGCCGCAGCCAACATGTATTTCCTCTCACGTAACCTCAGCTATCCGGGGCACTGCGATGGGATTTCTTCATGTACCGTCTGTGGGTTCCTGCTAGCCACCCATGCTGTGGGTGCACACAGACATGCCACAGCAGAGTCGTACCTGCCTAGTACTTTAAAAAAAAACACGAATGTCTAGGGCATGGAGTGTTGGCCGCAGCCAACATGCATTTCCTCTCATGTAACCTCAGCTATCCGGGGCACTGCAATGGGATTTCTCCATGTACCGTCTGTGGGTTCCTGCTAGCCACCCATGCTGTGGGTGTACACAGACTTCCCATAGAGGTGTTTTACCTGTCTGTCCCCAAAACACGGAGAGACTTGGGTAGGGTGCAGAGTGCAGATGGTTTACCTCTTGCATTGTCGATGAGGTATCCAACACCCAAACAGAATGAGTAGTGTGTGGACACCCCACACGAGACCCCATTGCTATGTCACTCGCAGCACCTTGGGCCACACAAGGTGTTTTCTGGGACATAGGCTGACCCGAGCCCACTCACATACTTTCCACACAGAGTATTGCTGCATTGTGGAGATGTGTAGAAGTGCTGCTCTGGCAGCGGAGTCCCCTTTATGCCCACGTCTGCAGCTCCTGACGGAGGTGGTACAGGATTGGAATGAAGATCGAACGTCAATCTATTATCAATTCTCAACAGCATTGTGGGCTATCGCCCCCCCTTTCAAAGAGGGTCGCTGCCTGGCCTAGCCAACCCTTTGCAGTGTGTGCCTCCGGTTCCTCCTCATCGCAGACGCATGTGGAAATAGACATGAGGGTGGTGTAGCTATGAAGCGAGCGTGTGGCATGAGGGCAGCTGAAGGCTGCGCAGGGACACTTTTGTGTGCGCTGCGGACGCAGGTTTGTGCGGGGGGGGGGGGGGGTGTTGGGTAGCATGTAACCCAGGAGAAGATGCAGCGGTGTGTCCCGCAGGCAGTGATTGTGCTTGGTTGGAGGTAGTGTGGTGCTTAGCTAAGGTGTGCCTTGCTAATGAGGGTTTGTCCGAAGTAAAAATTGTTGGGGGGCCCCCCCTCTTACCGCTATTGTGGCTTAGTAATGAGATCTGTGAACCTGAGATGCAGCCCTGCATGTTGCCCCTCACCTGCCCTATCTGTTTCTGTATCGTTTACATCACTTTCGTAGGTTTTGCAGATTTGCACAAATGAAAACCTTAGCGAGCATCGATCATATACAAAAATGCTCGAGTCGCCCATTGACTTCAATGGGGTTTGTTACTCGAAACGAACTCTCGAGCATCGTGGAAAGCTCCACTTGAGCAATGAGCACCCGAGCATTTTGGTGCTCACTCATCTCTACTGGGAACCTTATATAGCAGCCCCAATGACCTCTCCCTGCACTTGGCCTTCTTTGACAGCCAGGTGCAGGGAGATTTTGAATTTCCCAGGCTCTCCAGCCTTCTGCGCACACGCGCCACATCAGCGCATGTGCAGAAGCCCGTGGCAGGTCGTGATCGCCAAGGGACATCATGAAGGATGGGGGTGAGTATTTTCACCTTCCCTCATAGATCTGATCCATGAGTGAAGTGAAATTGTAACTTTTTTTCATTTTTCCGTGATCGCCGTTATCCATTGGATAACGGTGATCACGGGCCGGGGACCGCTCACCGCAGTCCCCGGTGGTATCTGCTGCCACCCGGCTACCTCCAGGAGCCAGGAGATATCAAATTTGCTGATGCCCCCAGCCTTCTGCGCATGCGGCTGACGAAATGCCGCCTGGCACGCATGTGCAGAGGGCCGGCGTCAGGTCCTGGAGGACCAGATACGCGGGGGATAGCATGGAGGATGAGGTGAGTAATCTCAGCTGCACTCATGGAACCAAACCAAGAGGGCAGCTGAATCTTTAACTTTTTAAAAACTTTTTTGCACTTTAATGCGATCGGCGCAATTCATTGGATAGCGCTGATCGCATTGCCAGGAAGGGGGTGGGGGCTTTCTACGGCCCGGGATGACAGCTCCATGTTGTCAGCTACCTCCAGGCACAGACAGCATGGAACTGTCACGTCCACAGCCCACGTGGCTTTAATCCCCGCAGGATGCATGTTTTTACGTTCCTCAGGGTTTAAAGCCCACTTGGCCGGACATAAAAACACTATGGGCTGGTCACAAAGGGGTTAAGGCTTAAACAGATGGGCGTATTTTAGTCCTGCTACCCTACGTGCATATTTTGCGTGCGCATTTCAGTTGTGCAAAAGAATACGCAGAATGCTCTATTTACCTGTGAATTTGTGCAGCGAAAAAGCACCTATTGAACTCCTCACACTCATTGGCCATTTCAATGGCTCAGAGCGTCATTGCATGGTTTTCTGCACGTAAAAATGCAGACAATTTGTGTGCAAAAAGAACAGTAAAAACGCAGTTGCATTTGCAAATATGCAATATCCATTCTGTCAAGACGCAGTGCAAATGCACACGTAAATACACATATATGAATTTGAATCCAGCCTTAGCTTTTGTTTTACCTTTCCCGGTATTTGTAAATGTATTCCAAACTTCTGCTTACAAAAACTTTACCAAAAACTACATTTGTAATTGCATCTTAACTGTTCTCATTTTGCAAATGATTTCCATATTTAATTCTAGCAGAACAAAACATAAATTTAACTCAAAATGTGCAATCTTAATAGCACAGTAGTACAACCCATTTTAGATTAAAATTTTATACAGAAGGGCTCTAGGTGTGAGCATATATTTGTTTGCTTGTGTTCCCACAGCTTTTTGATATCACTTTGCTGCCTTAATATAATAAAATAATAATTGTACAATGCTTACTTCTTTGGCTGTCCTCAATCACTCGAGTTGCCATCCAGACAGTATCAGCTCTCCTCTTAGCAAACAATCATATTTAATGGGATTGGCGGCAGATGTCACATGGTCAGATCATGTGACCACACTTTTTAGGAACTGACAAGTGACTCACGGGACACTGACTGGAGTGACTGAAGAGAGCCAAAGAGGTGAGCATTGTAATTTTTTTCTTTTTTACTAACCACAGGCCAGAGACTGGTTGACTAGGGGTGGGGAAAATGTAACAAGGAGAGGGGTTTTGAAAGGAGAGTGGTGTCTCCCAGAAAACCAGGATGACTTGACATGTCTGATAATCTACCATCGCCCCAGACCTAACAGCAGGGTCACACATTCCTGCAGAGTCTCCTGTCACTACTAGCAAAGTGCACTATGCGAGAGTGTCAGGACAGAGTGGTAAAGGGAAGATGGGCTCCCACACAGTTAATAAAACCAGAAGAGATCTAGAGCCCTTGGGTCAGGTTACTGCAGTATGTAATAAACCCTAGTCATTTCTGGATTTTATTATGGACACTTTGGGTGTCCTTGGGTCCCCCAGGAGCCTCAGGTCATGCATGTGTGGTTGCCTAAGCAGTAAATACTACGGTATGATCCCTTCCTTGTTAATGCCTTTATTTTACAGAAAACAAGAATATGAATTTATGATTTAAATGATCCTCCAAAATGCAGAAAAAGAGCCCAAGTGCACACTTAACCTTAAAGGGGTTGTCCTGTGGCAGCAAGTGGGTCTATACACTTCTGTATGGCCATAATAATGCACTTTGTAATGTACATTGTGCATTAATTATGAGCCATACAGAAGTTATAAAAAGTTTTTCACTTACCTGCTCCGCTGCTGGCGTCCTCGTCTCCATGGTTGCCGTCTAATTTTTGCCGTCTAAAATGGCCTAATGGCCAAATTAGACGCGCTTGCGCAGTCCAGGTCTTCTCCTGTTCTCTATGGGGCTCCGTGTAGCTTCGTGTAGCTCCGCCCCGTCACGTGCCGATTCCAGCCAATCAGGAGGCTGGAATCGGCAATGGACCGCACAGAAGAGCTGCGGTCCACGGAGGTAGAGGATCCCGGCGGCCATCTTCACCGGTAAGTATAGAAGTCACCGGAGCGCGGGGATTCAGGTAAGCGCTGTGCTGTTCTTTTTTTCAGTCCCTGCATCGGGGTTGTCTCGCGCCGAACGGGATGGGGGGGGGGGTTGAAAAAAAAAACAACCCGTTTTGGCGCGGGACAACCCCTTTAAGGCAAGGACTTACATAACCCAGAAGCATACCATGTTTCTTGTGTGGCACTTTTGATTACATCACCTTTTGTACTGAGTAGTATAAACCTGGGCAGTGATTCCTTCTCCAAAAATAGTATTACAAATAATTGTCATTGCAGTCATGGGAAGGGCATTAGAGGAGTAAAACACTAGACCCTTTGTCCTAGGTGTAAAAACCCAGCAAAACAATGGAGGACTCATTTTTTCTTTTCTATGGGGCTCCCTCTCTTTTATGAAAACCACTGTTTTTCAAGATCCTTTTGCCCTCAACTTCTCTCTGGGTCTCAGTACACTGTGGGATCCAGAACCTTGCTGTAAGGTGGTGTGAGATGTTATTTATCAGACGGTTGCAGAGTTCTCATTAAAGAGCATTGTAGAGAAAAGGGAAAAACAGTAACCAGAAGGCACTGGAAGCTTGAAGCTAAACAATAAACAAAAAGTAGTGAACCCTTTCAAATTATCTGGATTTCTGTATTGATTAATAGAAATATGTAATCTAATTGCTTTTTAAGTCACAATTAGAGCCACAATCTAGCTAAAATAACACACAGCTGATTATTGAGCAGATTAATAGAGATGAGCGAGCGAACTCGGATAAGCACTACTCGCTCGAGTAATTTGCTTTATCCGAATATCGCTGTGCTCGTCCCTGAAGATTCGGGTGCCGGCACGGAGCGGGGAGCTGCAGGGGAGAGCGGGGAGGAACGGAGGGGAGATCTTTCTCTCTCTCTCTCCCGCCCGCTCTCCCCTGCTCCCCGCTGCGACTCACCTGTCAGCCGCAGCGGCACCCGAATCTTCAGGGACGAGCACAGCGATACTCGGATAAAGCAAATTACTCGAGCGAGTAGTGCTTTTCCGAGTACGCTCACTCATCTCTACACATTAAGCAAATGCTCACATTGCAGTTAATGACTTCTCCAAGAGCTAATTTGAAAAAGTATTTCACCTAGGGAGATGAGATTGGAAGTGCAGGCTTCACATGTGCTTTGCCCATTAAAATAAAAGACACAAAAATCCGGTTACTGACAAATATGTTATTCTCAAGATTGATTGGTTAATGTGAACTATGTTTTGATGAAAACAACCTGAAGAAAACTTCAGATGATGTTGTTAGGTTGCAACCTGTCCTGCTTTGGATCGTTTTCCATCCTGGGCGAGTTAAGTCAGTGGATTCCAACATGGGCTATCCCGATTGGAACGATCAACCTGCATGCAGGCAGGTTTCATGTGGAAATTGTCTCATTAGAGTAAGGGCCCGCAAGACAACAAGGAACCTTGAAACGGGCTTGCAGGCTTAAATGTCTTGGCTAATTCACAAACTAATACCTGGTACCATGTCTATTTCATCTGGTTATATGTGCGGGTATGCTGGTGAGTTTTTTGTGTGTTTTTCAGTAGTTGGTTTATGTCTACCCGTGAGTCTTTCTGCAGTTCACGGATAAAGGAGACATGACAGAAAGGTTACAGAGACACATGAAACTGGAAGGAAAAAAAGAAATACCTAGGTATACATTAATTCATAGTTAAATAAATTAAAATGCGTGTTGAAAAAATTCAGTACTAATGCTACTCTCCCAATGGGTGGTCATCCTATTAACCCTTTAATGATGATGCTTATGTGCGCCTTAGTGGCCGAGCCACATTTTGGAAATCTGACATGTGTTACTTTAACTCCGCAAAGGTTTTGCATATTCCAGTGATTCTGTCAATGTTTTTTCGTCACATATTGTACCTTGTTTAGGTGGTTAAAATAGACTGGTAGAATTTGTGTATATTTATTAGAAGCACTAAAATCACTAAAATTGGGAACATTTAAAAAAATATATATTTTTTTACATTTTCAACTGTAATATCACAAATACGTGTAAACATACTATACAAATTTTTGATTTTATATATATATATATATATATATATATATATATATCAGACCTGGGCAAAGCACGGCCCGCGGGCCACATCCGGCCCGCTGAATAGCTCGGACCGGCCCGCAAAGAGTGTCCTGGTGACTCACCAATGAGTCCGGTGTCAGCAACGGGAAGCAGCGAAACTAAGGCCTCATGTCCACGGGGAAAATCGGGCCCGCTACGGATTCTACATGTAGAATCTGCAGCGGGTCCCTCCTGCCCCGCGGACATGAGCGCTGAAAATAAGAATAAATGACAATAAACTCACCTCCCATCCGCTCCGTTTCTTCTCTTCGCGGCGGCGTCATCTTCTCTCGTCGCGGCCGGATCTTCATTCTTCGGCTCGGTGGATGTGCACGATGACGTCGGTGACGTGCCCCGCGCATGCGCCGGGCCGAAGCAAAATGATCCGGCCGCGGCTGAGAGAGGATGGCGCGGCGCCGAAGAGAAGAACCGGAGCGGGTAAGTAAAATGTGATTTTTGTGTCCCGCGGATCCGGACGGCTTCCATAGGCTTCAATAGAAGCCCGCGGGAGCCGTCCCCGCGGGAGACCCGCATGAAAATGGAGCATGGTCCAGATTTTTTCATGCTCCATTTTTTTTTAAATCACTTTTATTGACGATCCGCGGGTATTTATCTACCCGCGGGTGGTCAATGCATCCCTATGGGGTGCGGATCCGTGCGCGGGAGAAGAGTTAAAATCCGCTGCGGATTTTAATTCTTCTTTTCCCCGTGGACATGAGCCCTAAGTGATGCCACTGTAACTTCTGAGTGGAGATGGGAGTGCTCCTTACCGCTCCCCTCTCCATTGGCAGACACGGGGGCCGCGCCGTAAAACGGGGTGAAACACCGGGTGTTCACCGCGCCGTATTACAGCGCCATTCATTTTCAATGGCGGCCGTATTCTGGCCGCAAATCGGGCGGCTGGAATACGGCCCCATTAAGGCAATGTGCATGGAGCCTTCGTATGTTGGTCTGGCCCTCTAAAACCATTCCAATTTCTCATGTGGCCCCATGGGAAAATTAATTGCCCACCCCTGATATATATATATATATATATATATATATATATATATATATAAAATCTGTTTACTTTATTCTACGTAAAGAAAAACTTTGGCAGCATCAGAGGTGCTAATCCATAAAGAAGATTTTTATTCCTCCATCACATACAAAAAGGCGACGTTTCGGCCATGTTGGCCTTTCTCAAGCCAATAAACAGGACAAACATTGTAAGTCCCCACCCCTCCACAGGTGTAATACATTATGCTCACAGACATCAGTTGGTAATTGCCAGTGTTCCAGTGGCTCCTGCTCCTCTCAATGACTGTCACTCTGATTCAGCGTCCCACCGAAATTAGTGCGCATGCGCAGACATGTATCCAAAGCGCAGGCGCGGGAAAACAATCCATCTCCCGAGATCTCCCTGCCGTGTCATCAGCCACGGCCATCTTGAAAGTATCGCGCATGCGTAGAAGCTATATTAGCTCCGCAATAGCATAATCAGTTGCTGGGATACCCCATCTTCAATGCACAAGCGCGCACTCCATTCAAAGTAATATATCTTCCCAATTGGTGCAAAGATGATGCCATAACACGAAAATATTACCAACATTTTATGTGAGCACAGAAAATTTTTTGTGCATGACTATTTATATGTGGGATATCACAGTATATAGAAAAACTTAGATCGATGATCATTTGACGTAACGGCACTCTACACATCTATTAGTCATTCTAAGGGACTGGAAGCGGTAAACACTTTTTTGACAGACTCTGATATCCCCCCTGATTGTGCCAACTTTGCCCTGTCGCTGTGGAGTACATCTTCGCGAACAATTATTTTGTGTTCGCAGGGGTGTATCTCTGGCAGCGACAGGGTACAGCAATGGGCTCCAATATGGTGCCTACATACGCCAACATTTACATGCGTATGTTTGAGGAGAGATTTGTCTATGTATCTGCCTACAGCCCTAACCGCCTACACCCCAACCCAGGTGCTGGTGGCGGTACATAGACGATATCTTTATCTTACGGGATGGCTTATTGACAGAGTTGAATGAATTTCATGGTTTTTTGAACTCTATATATCCTGAATTTCAGTTTACATTGTCGCATTCTCTTGTGGAAATACAATTTTTGGTTACATTGGTGATTAAGGATGGCAGTGTATTGCAAACTGACTTATATACAAATCTTTACCATGGAGCCAATTTTTACGGGTGCGACGTATCACCCATGATGATACTGTTGATCTTAGAATCCATGAGATGGCTGACAGATTCTTACAGAGGGGATACCCGAGAGGATTGTTAAAGGAAACTATGAGTAGGGCTAGATCTCTTACACAATCTGAACTCCTAGTTAAACCGAGAGAGCAAAAAAGAACGCAGCGCATTCCATTTATTTCCACCTTTAGCAATGTTAGTCGTAGAGTAGCTGGGATCATTAACAAACATTGGTCATTATTAATTATGGGATGTCCTGACATACTGGAGTTTGCAAATAGGCCTATGATGGCATATAGGAGAGGGAGAAGCATTGGAGACCAATTGGTACACTCTTTCTATTCTGACTTGAAAACTCAGATGCAACGAACTTTGGCACCTACAAAAAAGGGAACTTTTGGGATGTTCCTGCTGCGGAAATTTGGTGAAGGGTAACCGATAGAGATGAGTGAGTATACTCACTAAAGGCAATTACTCGAGCGAGCATTGCCTTTAGCGAGTATCTCCCCGCTCGAGACGGAAGGTTCGGGTGCTGGCAGCGGGCAGGGAGCTGCGGGGGAGAGCGGGGCGGAACGGAGGGGAGATCTCTCTCTCCCTCTCTCCCCCCCCCCCCGCTCCCCCCTGCTGACTGCCGCTACTCACTGCTCCCCCGCGCCGGCACCCGAACCTTCCGTCTCGAGCGGGCAGGTACTCGCTAAAGGCAATGCTCGCTCGAGCAATTGCCTTTAGCGAGTATACTCGCTCATCTCTAGTAACCGCTTCTTTCATCCCCTTCGGGGCAATGTCTATCATATTAAGAATCGGTACTCTTGTGCTTCATCATTCGTAGTCTACCTCATCACGTGCCTGTGTGGACTTGGGTACGTTGGCGAAACAACTCTTGAGGTTAGATCACGGATGGTGAATCACAAGAGTACAATTAGAACTAGAAATCTAGAATTGTCAGTTTACCGGCATTTTGTAGAGTGTGGGCACTCTATCAGCCAATTTAAATATAGAGTGATCGATCACGTCCCTCCTTTACCTAGTGGGAGTGATCGTAGTCTGCAGTTGAAAAAACGTGAACTCCGATGGATATACAAATTGGATACAATGACTCCAAAAGGTTTACATTTGGAATATGCATATATGCCCCATCTCTGAACCACTTTCTGTGACTCTTTGTCAGAATCATAAATAATCGTAATCATGAATTATACGTTTTTTTAATTATGTGTTGGTATATTTTAATGAGTCCTCCTTTCCTTAATCTGCTTTCAGGTGCACATAAGCGGTGGTTCCAGTGTGTCCCCTTCCCTATCTTTGTGTCCGGAATCAATTTGATAAGAGAAGGCCCATTATTAATTTTGTATAGATGCATATATATGACCAACTCTGATGTATTATATGTATGCATATTGTTTGGAGCTTGAAATAGTTTATTTTCTGCGCTCACATAAAATGTTGGTAATATTTTCGTGTTTTGGCATAATCTTTGCACTGATTGGGGAGATATATTACTTTGAATGGAGCGTGCGCTTGCGCATTGAAGATGGGGTATCCCAGCAACTGATTATGCCATTGCGGAGCTAATATAGCTTCTAGGCATGCGCGATACTTTCAAGATGGCTGCTGCTGATGACACGACAGGGAGATTTCGTGAGATGGATTGTCTTCCCGCGCCTGCGCTTTGGATACATGTCCGCGCATGCGCACTAATTTCGGTAGGACGCCGGGCCAGAGTGACGGTCATTGAGAGAAGCGGGAGCCACTGGAACACCGGCAATTACCAACTGATGTCTGTGAGCATAATGTATAAGACCTGTGGAGGGGTGGGGACTTACAATGTGTGTTCTGTTTATTGGATGTAATTTTTTGTGCATGACTATTTATATGTGGTATATCACAGTATTTGAGCTTGAGAAAGGCCAACATGGCCGAAACGTCACCTTTTTGTATGTGATGGAGGAATAAAAATCTACTTATGGATTAGCATCTCTGATGCTGCCGAAGTTTTTCTTTACATTGGACACTTTTCCAGGAGTAAGGTTCGGTCTCCTGAACACTTTGGCTGTTGCATTGTTTGCCAGACACTGACTGGGATTACATTGGTGCTGCTTACGTACATCTTTTGCTATATCAGTGTTCACTTTATATTGGAGGCAAAAGAAAAAAAATTTTGTTTTTTTAACCACTTAGGAGACGTACAAATTTGACATTACTTATCAAAATTTTGAGGAACACTTTGTTTTCCTACATCAAGCCAATATTGCAAAGGTTCATAGGTGTCAGATTGATTGCCTCGGCAATCCACAGCTTCTGGGCATGTGTCCCCCAGTTTGGCGACGGGCACATGCGCTGAAGCCGATAAAACTTAAGCTTCTTTTTCTTTTTTTTATACTTCTTTAAGCTTTTTTTTACTTTACAAGATCACTGTTATCCATTGGATAATGACGCTTATGTGACTGAGAACCGCATACAGTGGTACCCAGTGACATCTCCCTGCTCTTGGCTACAAATACAAGTGTGAGCAGGGTGATTTTAAATTTCCTGGGTTTCCCATCCTTCTGCGTGTGCGCATTATGTTATAACGTCTGGTGCGTATGTGCAGCCGCTGGCGTCAGGTCCTGGAAGACCAGAACTCCGCGGGACATTGTGGAGGACGGTGGTGAGCACTCTCAGCTCCCCTCACAGATCCAATCTATGACGGGAGCTGAAACTTTACCTTATTTAATTCCTATTCACTTTAAAGGGGTTGTCTCGCGCCGAAACGGGTTTTTTTTTTTTTTTTTGCATAGGCCCTCCGTTCGGCACAGGACAAACCCAAGGGATGTGTTAAAATAAAAAAAATAAATATTACTTACCAGAATCCCCGCTCTGCGACTTCTTCCTTCTTCCTACTTCTTCCTTCTCCAAGATGGCCGCTGGGATCTTCACCCACGATGCACCGCGGGTCTTCTCCCATGGTGCACCGTGGGCTCTGTGCGGTCCATTGCCGATTCCAGCCTCCTGATTGGCTGGAATCGGCAAACGTGATGGGGCGGAGCTACACGATGACGTGTAGAAGGGGGGCGGAGCCAGAACACCGCTCGTGCCGGGACGACCAGAAGGGAGAAGACCGGACTGTGCAAGCGCGTCTAAAAAAAGCAAGAAGACCCCGAAATTAGACGGAGCCATGGAGACGGGAACGCCAGCAACGGAGCAGGTAAGTGAATAACTTCTGTATGGCTCATATTTAATGCACGATGTATATTACAAAGTGCATTAATATGGCCATACAGAAGTGCTGAACCCCACTTGCTTTCGCGAGACAACCCCTTTAATGGGATCCCCGTTATCCATTGGATATCGGCAATCGCGTGACTGGTGGTCGGATATCCTCGCCCTCCATGACAGCCCCACATTGTTGGCTACCTCTGGTGGCTGACAGCAGGGAGCTGTCATGTCCACAGCCCGCAGGGCTTTAATCCTCAGAGCTAGCATGTTTTTACAGCCCTGAGGATTAAAGCCCAGCAAGTCAGGATGTAAAAAGGCAATGCGGCCATCACTAAGGGATTAAGCTAACTTTAAAAGCATAACAGGCAATCCTAAGAAAAGTGTCAAATAACCCAGGGGGACAGTTTTTTACTTTCTTGTCTGGACATATTAAGTGGTGAGCTACTTTGTTGAAATACCTTGGGATATTCACTTTAAGAATAATATCACATATATAATGCTCTGTGAGCAATATAAAATATGAATATTTTGAGCAATTTTTTTTTACTATCAAATTCATACAACACTACTGCCAATTCTTCTTTGATGGTTTTTTTTTCTAATTTAATGTAAATTAGGAGTAACCCCACAAATAATAGTTAAAAGAAACTGTCTGATAAAGACAACCCTTGTCTATCAGAGCACACGGACATTATAGTATTCCTGTTTGGTATCATACTCCCAGAAAGAAAAGTTTCTCAGTGGCATTGCCATCTGCAAGTTGGGCAAACAAGCCTTAGGGAAGCTAATAGAATTTAGCACTATTATGACACATGCTAATGTAGATCAAACAAAATTTTTGTTACATTCTACATTTAAAAAACAAAAAAGGAACAATTGTCTTCCATATCACTTTCGCCATTTTTCTAGCAGCTCCCAGAACTTCTTTGTTCCTCAGGCTATATACAAATGGGTTTAACATCGGGACCACGGCCACATAGAACATTGAGAGAATTTTGTCTTGTTCCTTAGAATCTTCAGACTGAGGTTTCACGTACTCGAAGGTACCTGGTCCGTAGAATAATAAAACAGTAATGATGTGCGATGAGCAGCTAGAAAAGGCCTTACGCTGCCCCTTAGTGGAACGTATCTTTATAACTGAAGAGATAATTCTTATGTATGAGGTTAAAATAAATATAAAGGTAGAACTGCCAAAGATATTTGCCACTGACAGGATTATTTTCATGGTCCTAATATTAATAGAAGAAAGTGCCATTAATGGTAATAGCTCACAAAATAAATGGTTAATCTTCTGAGAATAACAGAATGATAATGTAGATATCAGTAAGGTCAATATTAGGGAATTCATGGCACTGATTATCAAGTAAGACATTGCTATAATTAAGCAAAGCTTTTTGGTCATGATCAAAGAATAATGTAGAGGAGAACAAATTGCCACATAGCGATCATAAGCCATACAAATCAGAATACAATTCTCAGTAATAGCACAGAACATGAAGAAGTAGAGTTGAATGATGCAACCAAAATAGGTGATCATCTTGTTTCCTGTTAAAATGATGGACAACATCTTTGGGAGAATAGCAGAGACATAAATGACATCAATAGAAGAAAGATTACACAAGAAGAAGTACATGGGAGTGTGAAGTTGGGTTGCAGCACAGACCAGGGCAATGATAATCAGATTTCCCACCACTGCTAGCAGATATATGAATAAAATCCCAGTAAATATAAACATTTCATTCATTCTGGTGGTGGAGAATGGAATCAGGTAGAATTCAGTCACTGTAATGTTTTCACAATCATTCATCTTGAGTTGTGATGAAAGGAGGGCAATCAGATTCTCATCTGTGGTCAGGAATGATCCACCAACAATGCTTACATAATCTACATGTTAGATGTGGAGATATAATATGAATAAAAGATGAAATAGAAGTAAATAATGAACACTGATTTACTGATTGACAACCCATATATTGAGATAGAGAATCCTGTCAGTGAGGCCTACGTTCTTTGAGGGAAAACTATAAGATGTAGCAGGTGAGAGAAGAAGCTGCCTTTACGATTGTGTAATTTGGTTCTTGTAGGTTGAAAGCTTTTCCAAAGCGATGGGTTTTCACTATCAGTCATCTTGAGTATCTTAGAAAAGGAAGGAAAACAGATTCTTAGGTAAAGTAAGGAACTTTCCACATATGATGCTTGAATGAAGTTTTAGGTCTAAAGTTTTGCTTTTCTTCTAATAAAAGGTTTCAAATGACCATCACAGAAAAGATGATCATAAATGATGCAATTCTATCTTTGTACAGCCACAAGTGGGGACATTTTACTACATACTGTTTTATTATTGAGTTCTATGTAGAACTTTATACAGTAAACTGCTATTGGTGGTTGCTGCAGAAAGCTAAAATATTAATATTTACTTCTGTGTGTATGTTGAAGATTTGGAGGTCAAATAGCAAATTACAGATTAAGCCATTTTACTTGACTTAAAGGGGTTGTCCCGCGCCGAAATTTTTTTTTTTTTTTTTCAATAGCCCCCCCGTTCCGCGTGAGACAAACCCGATGCAGGGGTTAAAAAAGAAAACTGCACAGTGCTTACCTGAATCCCCGCGCTCCGGTGACTTCTTACTTTCATAATTAATGCACAATGTACATTACAAAGTGCATTAATATGGCCATACAGAAGTGTATAGACCCACTTGCTGCCGCGGGACAACCCCTTTAACTCCCACTTCAAAAGACACTCCCTATGAGAAGAGGCTATAATGTCCAAAGCTGATGCAGTCCGCATCCAAGAGACTCAGTGGGCCAAGGGGAAGGGGTCAGAAACGTCCGATTCCAGGTTCCCAATCATCATCTCCACCATTAGGGCGCCTACCCACTTGCGTTTGCGATTTTCGTGCGTGAAAAACGCAGCGTTTTCCGCGCGTTTTCGGTGCGTTTTCTGCGCCTTTTTCACGCCTTTTCCGTTAATTTCCATTGACATTCATGGGTGCATTAAGAGAAAAATAAGGACACATATGCAACTGACAGTTCCTATGTGAAAAATTGCAACGGACCGAAAAAAAACCGCAAATGGACAAGAACACATTCTATACTAATTGCTCTTCAGAAAAAACGCAAAACGCGAAGGAAAAAAAATCGCAAGTGGGTAGGCGCCCTAACAAAGAAGAAAAAAAGGCTGTTATCGTGGCAGTTAAGGACACACTGGACTTTGAATTTATTGAATCTAGAGTAGATGTAGGAGGTAGATACATCATTTTGGTATGCAAAATTAATGGAATGACAGTAACTGTAGTCAACGTACATGCACCAATTTCCTCCAAAATAAGTTTCATGAATAAAGTCATAAGAATCGCCAAAGGAGTATTGAAAGGCCAACTAATAATGTGTGGTAACTTTAATATAATATCTGACACTACAATAGATACCAATAGCTGGAAAAGATCAATGGCCCCCTCACTCTTCCCATGGCTTATCAAAAGATTTGGAGGTCAAATAGCAAATTACAGATTAAGCCATTTTACTTGACTTAAGGGGGTTGTCCCGCGCCAAAACGGGTTTTTTTTTTTCAATAGCCCCCCCGTTCGGCGTGAGACAAACCCGATGCAGGGGTTAAAAAAGAAAACCGCACAGTGCTTACCTGAATCCCCGCGCTCCAGGGACTTCTTACTTACCTGGTGAAGATGGCCGCCGGGATGTTCTCCCTCGGTGGACCGCAGGTCTTCTGTGCGGTCCATTGCCGATTCCAGCCTCCTGATTGGCTGGAATCGGCACGTGACGGGGCGGAGCTACAAGGAGCCGCTCTCCGGCACGAGCGGCCCCATTCAGAAAAGAAGAAGACCGGACTGCGCAAGCGCGTCTAATCCGGCGATTAGACGCTGAAAATTAGACGGCACCATGGAGACGAGGACGCTAGCAACGGAACAGGTAAGTGAATAACTTCTGTTTGGCTCATAATTAATGCACAATGTACATTACAAAGTGCATTAATATGGCCATACAGAAGTGCTTACCCCAACTTTGTTTCGCGGGACAACCCCTTTAATGCATCTAATATAAAAAAAGCTCACATGCTTTTTCTTGCACCACTTTTTGAGCACTTCCCCTCCCCTTATGATGATCATTTTGATGTCAGTTAGTTACTTAGATCCTCACCACCACTGTAAAATCCTAAAATTTGAGGTGGAAACATTGAGTGACGGATCAGACCACGTCAAAGTTTCCATGTTAGATATAGCAGCGAACCCCGTTAGGGAGATTGAAGCATTGTTAAGTCTCGCAACATCTCTCCCCCTCACCGGTGCTTCAGCCAGCATGGACGTTCATAGAGAAGTGCCACTATGAAAGAAGCGAGAGACACAGACAGACACACACATACATATGCATACCTACACACACGCACACATACATACATACACATATATACACACACATACAAACACACACATACACATATGCATACCAACACATATAAACATACACACACATACTTAGGGCTCATTCAGACGAGCATAGTTTTCGTACTGCCAGCAGCGCACAGAACGCGCTTCTAATAGGAACCAATAGGTTCCTATAGAAGCGTTCTCATGGATGATTGTTACGTGCGCAAAACTGGGTGCACTTGACAAAGGTAGGACATGCGTGCAAGATAGGACGTGTCCTATCTTTGCTGTGTGCTTTCCATAGGCTCCTATGGGAGCCTTGAAAGCATGCAGTCTGCACCTCAGATTGTGTGAACGGGCTATTTCACAGAGCTTGAAGCAGTTTCACACAGATTTTTTCTCTGCTAACACACACACATACATATGCATACACACACACATACATACATACATACACACACACATACACAAACTTACACACATATACACGCTGACGTAACAATAGGGGATTCAGGGGATGCGGCTGCACCCAGGGTCTTCAAACCCCATGACTAGCAAAAGATTCTCTGTCGGCGATGACAAGTGTTGGGAGCTCCGGAGAACAGCAGCAGGGATGCAGACAGCGCCAGCTAGGTGAATATTGATTTGTTTTTTCAGCATCCTTGGCCAAAAAGTGGTAAAAATTCATGACAACGCTGCTGAAATTGCAGTAAACGTAGTGTTTCTCCCAATGCCTGTGTGAGGAAGGCCTCAGGCATAAAAACCCCTTTATTTTTTGTTAGGAGCATAGATCAACCCTAAGGTGTACACTTCATTAATTATGGAACAAATCAATAAGATATATCTATTATCTATTACAAAACTATTGCCCATTTCTCTTCGCTAATATGCCCTAAATATTTTTCACATTTTTCTTTTACCTATATTGGCAATTTCTGAAAATAGTAAGAAAGCACATGTCTATATAATTATAGTATTACACTTTTCATAGCTTAGGAACACCCAAGAAAATTCACAGTTAGGGCTCAGTCAGACAAGCAAATGTTTCACGCATATATACGCACGTTTAAAAAAACAGATCTATCAGAGCTAATGCTTTCCAATGAAAGCAGTCACATGTTTGTTTTTTAGAAGCGCTTAAAATTCGCACCTGCAAAAGATAGGACAGCATTTTTTAAAGCACAGCCTTCCTCTCTGTTTCATCGCTTCGCACGAAAACGCATTTTTAGTGGGATGCGATGCAACTTTGACAGTAGCAAATCCTAATGTGAAAGCCCTTAACTAAGTACTAACTGCAGGGGAAAAAAACTTCATCTAGAAGCGCTATCCGGTTCCGGCACATGTTCTCCCCAGGTCCCTGCACTGTTCTTCTTCATTTCTTCTGGCTGGGGATTGAAAAATGCCTCTGATTGGCTGAGCGCTGTGACCAATTACAGCCATTCATTGAACATAACAATGTACTGTACTTGGTTGTGGAATGTTGATGAAAGTAATACGTGAAGGCGGCTAAACAAATAGTATCTCATTTGCAAGAAAGGGAAATTTTGGTACAATAGATGAGAAAACACAAGGAAAAATTATCTGGACAATCAGATTCTATTGATCTCAAGGTTAAATCCAAGTACATTGCTATGTTTAAAACATCATTTGGACATGTATATAAAAGGTATGCATTTCAGTTCCAAATGTAGATCCCAATGGACCATTCCCTTAGTCGATCCATTTCTACTCACTGCCCTTGTACTGTACTGTACTTTAATACAAGAGTCAGTTGAAATCTGCATTGTGCTGCAGAGTCATATTAACACGTCTGAATTGTGACAATAATTTCACCTGAATGAGACTTGGAGAATGTCATGTAAAAACTACAGAAATATCCCTTTTCAGATATATAGAAAAGATTTTTAGTTGCACAAATGCCTTCGTTTTACAAAATAGATTTCTACACATCAGTCTTTTGTTAATATTTAATTAGAAAATATAAAACTAAGTTAAAAAGTATTTTAACTCAAAATGAGCAAATGTTAATAGTAAACGAATGATACTTACTGCATAAGCAGATAGAATTTAGTTGGTTCATCAAGATGAAATACTTCATAGAGCACGGCTCTGAATGTGAGCAAAATATATATGAACAAGTAAGAACTCTTTGTTCACAATTTTAAAGATATACAAAAGCCTTAGAGACATAAAGATGGTTTTCCCCTCTGGCATCTCATGCCAGTCTATTTTTCTATAATAGGGATCATGGGATTATAGAACATTAAACTAAAAATATACAAACTAAAGTACTAAAATGTTGTAGCTTAAAGCAACAGGAAAAATCATTAAAGTCTGGACAAACAAAGATGGCCTGCCCGTTTCTCTGACTACCTGATATGCATTGTGCATTAGTAGTCTAAGAAACTACATGCTGCTTTGATTGTCCAGGAATTCTCATGTGAGCAGCACTGGTTAATCAAAGCAGGTGTAGTGTCTTAGACCAATTATGCACACTAATGTACAGTGTTTGACAGGTAGTCAGAGTAGCTCATGCCATCTTTGTTTTTCAAGGTCCAGAGTGTCACTTTAATTAGTAGTTGTGTTACTAGTATAAGAGAATCTGAGATATTATTATCTGGAAACCATGTTAATTGGGGGTATCGAGCTCTACAGCTTTATGGGTGTCAATGATTTCTGTAAGAAAAAACCTGTTAGGGGGCTGAACAGGCAAAATCGTTGTTTTAAAGCAGTGCCACATGGGTTGCCAACCGGAACAAACCTAACACACATCTTTGTATTTACATCTTGCTGGCCAATTGTATTGCATGCCATTGAATGCAAAGCAAGTGCATATTCTCTAAACACCAGCAGAAGATGACCTGAAAGAACTGGGTGTTGTTTTTGAGGAATCATCAAGTTAAGCTAAAGCCTAACAGTTACGATCATGTTGGCAAACTAAACACGGGGCCCACACGATCGTGACCAAGGAGGGATAGATACACACGGGTTTTAGACAACTGGCCCTGAACTATACGGAGGATGACATGGCCCTACCTGAGCGGGGACATCGCCCCGATAAAGGACGGCCCAGCGGTCTTCGGATCTGGGCCCTAGCTGCTTCTAGGAGCCACACCCCCAGAACAGGACACATACACATGCCACATGACATGGACTGAACAACAGGACACACAGAGCCAGAAAACACAGCATACAGCAGCCAAAATGCAAACACTAATAGCAGGTGGTAAAGCTGAATATAAATACAGGTATTAGTTGACATTTTGATCAAATCGTGAAAGCTAGCGGGCCACTTCACAGCTCCTGGCTATACCGCTAGTCCCTACTCTAACCAGGAGTCCAGCAGCACCAGACACAGTTCACACAGCAAGCTGCAACAGGACATGACAGAGCACAGATCACACAGCAAGCTGCAACAGGACAGGATAGAGCACAGATCACACAGCAAGCTGCAACGGGACAGGACAGAGCACAGATCACACAGCAAGCTGCAACGGGACAGGACAGAGCACAGATCACACAGCAAGCTGCAACGGGACAGGACAGAGCACAGATCACACAGCCAGCTGCAACGGGACAGGACAGAGCACAGATCACACAGCCAGCTGCAACGGGACAGGACAGAGCACAGATCACACAGCAAGCTGCAACGGGACAGGACAGAGCACAGATCCCACAGCAAGCTGCAATGGGACAGGACAGAGCACAGATCACACAGCAAGCTGCAACGGGACAGGACAGAGCACAGATCACACAGCAAGCTGCAACGGGACAGGACAGAGCACAGATCACACAGCAAGCTGCAACAGGACAGGACAGAGCACGGATCACACAGCAAGCTGCAACGGGACAGGACAGAGCACAGATCACACAGCAAGCTGCAACGGGACAGGACAGAGCACAGATCACACATCAAGCTGCAATAGGACAGGACAGACAACAAGGGCACGGACTCTACCGGCATAGACTCTACTGGCACGGACTCACAGCAGACTACAACATATAGTGAAAACCACAGGGACTCCACCCAGAGCTCACATGCACACAGTTTAAGTGTCCTAATAGCAGGGGGAATAGACAGTCAGCCACCAAGCTGACATAGGGAACTGTGTCAGGGATCACCCAACTGACAGTCGGAGCAAGACATAAATTTGGAGGCCGCACCTGTCAGGGGAAGGGAAAGGGGAGCTGCATGTGCTGCAGACTAGGACTACAGGTGTCCAAACTGTCTTTAGGGAAGCAGAGAGACACAACAGACCTACATGCAAACACAGATCTGAGTAGGAACAAAACAGATACATCCAAGCAGTACAAGACCAGCATCAACTACTGACAGGAGCTGGGTTTATATGTGCTGCAGACTAAAGGGGATTGGCTGCTGGAGAATACCACACCCAGCCAGCTTAATTAACCCTCACCTCCTCAGGAGCTGTGTTGCTAGGAACCTTAGTACTACAGATCCCAGCAGCACATGTAACACTAACATCTTTAACACCCCAACATAATTGGCGATACATTTGTTGTGCCTAACCAAAATTTTTGTTGTACACTATCCTAACAAAAGTAATTAGACACCTAAGAAAGAATCACAAGTAGTATTTATTTCCATGCGTCAATACTTAGTGGTGCCTAATTTGGCCCTAACAACATTGGACATTCTCTGTGGCATACTTTCTACCAACGTCTGATACACTTCAGCTAGTATTTCACTCCATTCATCTTGCAAACGCCTGGTGAGTTCTCTCAAAGAAGATGGACACTGTTCGTATTTCCTGACCCATCGTTCCAGTTCCTCCCAAAAATGTTCATTAGTGTTCAGGTTGGAACTCTGTTCAGCCAGTCTAATGGCTTAGCATCCATATCTTCAACATAAAACAGCATTGTAGTTGTGATTAGAGATGAGCGAGCACCAAAGTGCTCGTTGCTCGAGTCGAACTTTCCGCGATGCTCAAGAGCTCATTTCGAGTAACGAACCCCATTGAAGTTAATGGGCGACTCGAGCATTTTTGTATGGGACTGATGCTCTGCATAGGTCATGACTTGTGAAACTCTGGAAAACATCCGAAAGTCATGGAAACACCACAGAAACGGATAGGGAAGGGCAGGGACAGCATGCATGGCTGCATCTCAGGCTCCCAGGTCCCACTATTAAGCCAAAATGGGGGCAAGAGCCTGACTCCCCCCCCCCAACAATTTTTACTTCTGACAAACCCTCATTAGCAAGGCACACCTTAGCTAAGCACCACACTACCTGCAACCAAGGACAATCACTGCCTGCGGGTGACACCGCTGCCTCTTCTACTGGGTTAGATGCTGGCATTGCTGTCCAACCCCCCCTCACGATCCTGCCTCCACAGCGCACAGAAAAGTGTCCCTGCACAGCATTCAGCTGCCCTCATGCCACATGCTCGCTTAATAGCCACACCTCCTTCATGTCTATTTATAAGCACGTACTGGATGAGGAGGAACCGGAAGCACACAGTGCAAAGAATTGGCAAGGCCAGGCAGCGACCATCTTTGAAAGTGTGGGTGATAGCCCACAATGCTGTTGAGAATTGATCATAAATTGACGTTCGATCATCATTCCAATCCTGTGCCACCTCCGTCGCAAAATTGTCAGGAGCTGCAAACGTGGGCATAAAGGGGACTCAGGTGCCAGCACTTCTACACATCTCCACAATGCAGCAATACTCTGTGTGGGAAGCACATGAGCGGGCCCAGGGTCAGGCTCGGTCCCAGCCTCTATCTTGTGTGACCCAAGGTGCCATGAGTTGAATTGCAATGGGAAATCCATGTGTTCCCACACAATTCATTCTGTGTAGGTGTGAGATAGCTCAACACCGCAATGGAAAGTATTTGAGTTCCTTGGGCTTGCCTATGCTGTCGCTGCACAAAGATGGTATCACACAAGAGGAAATCAAAGTGCCCAAACATGGCAAAGTTTCACCCCGGCAAGGACCTCGGCCCACATTTCTACCCTAGTCAGTCAGTGTATTTGTGTCAGACAGGTAAAACACCGCTATGGGAAGTCTTTGTGCACTCACAGCAGAGGCGAACCAAAGGAACCAAAGGAAAGTATTAAACATGAAGCAATTACAGTGCCCAAACATGGCAGACTTTCACCCTGCTAAGGGCCTTGGCCTACATTTCTGCCCTAGTTAGTCAGTGTGTTTGTGTCAGACAGGTAAAACACCGCAATGGGAAGTCTTTGTGTACCCACAGCATAGGCGAGCCCCAGGAACTTAAAGATGGTATTACGCATAAAGAAATCACAGCTCCAGAACTTGGCAAAGTTTCACCCAGCCAAGGACCTTGACCCACACTCTCAACAATGGAGGGCATAAAGCGGACTTCGATGCTAGTACAGCTGTGAACGTCTCATTTAATTATTTGCAGTTGCTTTCACCAGTCCAAAGACTGGATTAGCCAGGAGCAAGTTCCAGAGGCCCAACCTGGCGCAGTTGCATTTCCCCCAGGACATAGGCCTCTGCTCACACCCTCAGCAATCGCAGGCATGAAGCGGACTTCGATGCTAGTACAGCTGTGAACGTCTCATTTAATTATTTGTGGTTGCTTTCACCGCTCCAAAGACTGGATTAACCAGGAACAAGTTCCAGAGGCCCAACCTGGTGCAGTTGCATTTCCCCCAGGACATAGGCCTCTGCTCAAACCCTCAGCAATCGTGGGCATGAAGTGGACTCCAATGCTAGTACAGCTGTGAACGTCTCATTTAATTATTTGCGGTTGCTTTCACCGCTCCAAAGACTGGATTAACCAGGAACAAGTTCCACAGGCCCAACCTGGTGCAGTTGCATTTCCCCCAGGACATAGGCCTCTGCTCAAACCCTCAGCAATCACGGGCATGAAGTGGACTCCGATGCTAGTACAGCTGTGAAGGTCTCAATAAATTAGTTATGTTTGCTTTCACCGCTCCAAAGACTGGATTAACCAGGAACAAGTTCCACAGGCCCAACCTGGCGCAGTTGCAGTTCCCTAGGACATAGGCCTCAGCCCACACCCTCAGCAATCGCGGGCATGAAGCGAACTCCGATGCTAGTACAGCTGTGAAGGTCTCATAAAAACAGTTACGTTTGCTTTCACCGCTCCAAAGACTGGATTAACCAGGAACAAGTTCCACAGGCCCAACCTGGTGCAGTTGCATTTCCCCCAGGACTCCGTCCTCTACCTACACCCTTAGCAATCGCAGACATCAAGAGGATTCCGATGCTAGTACAGCCGTGAACGTCTCATTTAATTTTTTGCAGTTGCTTTCACTGCTCCAAAAGACTGGATTAACCAGGAAAAAGTTCCACAGGCCCAACCTGGTGCAGTTGCATTTCCCCCAGGACCTTGGCCTCTGCCCACACTGTCAGCAATCGCGGGCATAAAGCGGACTCCGATGCTAGTACAGCAGTGAACGTCTCATTTATGCAGTAACGCTCGCCTTCTTTGGCACAAACCAGTGTCTCAGATAACTGTGGTAACATGAGAGAAAGTACATGATGCCCAGTGCTGATCCCTTGACCCCAAGCAGGGGGAGGAGGTGGCCTTATAAGGCCAAGAAACCATGACCAAGAACCGTTGTAGCCAGTGTGGGAAGTATGTGAGCGGGCCGTTGGTCAGGCTCGGTCCCAGCAAACACCTTGTGGGCATAGAGCGGACTCCAATGCTAGTACAGCAGTGAATGTCTAATTAATGCAGTAACACTCATCTTCTTTGGCCCAAACCAGTGTCTCAGATAACTGTGGTAACATGAGAGAAAATACATGATGCCCAGTGCTGATCCCTTGACTCTAAGCAGGAGGAGGTGGCCTTATAAGGCCAAGAAACCATGACCAGGACCCGCTGTAGCCTGTGTGGGAAGTATGTGAGCGGGTGCTGGGTCAGGCTCGGTCCCAGCAAACACCTTGTGTGAACCAAGGTGCTGCGAGTTACATAGCAATGGGAAAATCCAGTGTTCACACACAGATAGCTCAATACTGCAACAGGAAGTCTTTGAGTTCCTTGGGCTCGCCTATGCTGTCAGTGCGCAAAGATGGTATTACACAGGAAGAAATCCCAGTTCCCAACCATGGGAGAAATTCACCCCGCCAAGGACCTTGGCCTCAGCCCACATTTCTGCCATAGTCAGTCACTGTATTATTTGTGCCAGATAGGTAAAACACCGCAATGGGAAGACTTAGTGCACCCACAGTATAGACAGACCCCTGTAACATTCCTGTAGCAGAAGTATAGGCAGACCCCAGTAACATTTCTGTAGCAGAAGAATAGGCAGACCCCTGTAACATTTCTGTAGCACAAGTATAGGCAGACCCCAGTAACATTTCTGTAGCAAAAGTATAGGCAGACCCCTGTAACATTTCTGTTATAAAAGTATAGGCAGACCCCAGTAGCATTTCTGTAGTAAAAGTAGAGGCAGACCCTAGTAACATTTCTGTAGTAAAGGTAGAGGCAGACCCCTGTAAAAGTCCTGTTGCAGAAGTATAGGCAGACCCCTGTAAAAGTCCTGTTGCAGAAGTATAGGCAGACCCCTGTAAACGTCCTGTTGCAGAAGTATAGGCAGACCCCAGTAACATTTCTGTAGTAAAAGTATAGGCAGACCCCAGTAACATTTCTGTAGTAAAAGTATAGGCAGACCCCAGTAACATTTCTGTAGTAAAAGTATAGGCAGACCCCAGTAACATTTCTGTAGTAAAAGTATAGGCAGACCCCAGTAACATTTCTGTAGTAAAAGTATAGGCAGACCCCAGTAACATTTCTGTAGTAAAAGTATAGGCAGACCCCAGTAACATTTCTGTAGCACAAGTATAGGCAGACCCCTGTATTATTTCTGTAGCAGAAGTATAGGCAGACCCCTGTAACATTTCTGTAGCACAAGTATTGGCTGACCCATGTAACATTTCTGTAGCAGAAGTATAGGCAGACCCCTGTAACATTTCTGTAGCACAAGAATACGCAGACCCCAGTAACATTTCTGTAGCAGAAGTATAGGCGGACCCCTGTAACATTTCAGTAGCACAAGTATAGGCAGACCCCTGTATCATTTCTGTAGCACAAGTATAGGCAGACCCCTGTAACATTTCTGTAGTAAAAGTAGAGGCAGACCCCAATAACATTTTTGTAGTAAAAGTATAGGCAGACCCCTGTAACATTTCTGTAGCAGAAGTATAGGCAGACCCCAGTAACATTTCTGTAGCAGAAGTTTAGGCAGACCCCAGTAACATTTCTGTAGCAGAAGTATAGGCAGACCTCTGTAACCTTTCAGTAGCACAAGTATAGGCAGACCCATGTAACATTTCTGTAGCACAAGAATACGCAGACCCCAGTAACATTTCTGTAGCAGAAGTATAGGCAGACCCCAGTAACATTTCTGTAGTAAAAGTAGAGGCAGACCCCAGTAACATTTCTGTAGTAAAAGTAGAGGCAGACCCCTGTAACATTTCTGTAGCAGAAGTATAGGCAGACCCCAGTAACATTTTTGTAGTAAAAGTAGAGGCGAACCCCAGTAACATTTCCGTAGTAAAAGTATAGGCAGACCCCTGTAACATTTCAGTAGCACAAGTATAGGCAGACCCCTGTAACATTTATGTAGCACAAATATTGGCAGACCCCTGTTACATTTCTGTAGCAGAAGTCTGGGCAGACGCCAGTAACATTTCTGTAACAAGAGTATAGGCGAACCCCTGAAACATTGGTGTACCATGAGTGTAGGCGAAGTTCGGAAAAATTAGTTAGATAACAGTATAGGCGAGGGCCAGAAAAATTTGTCTACCAAGAGTACAAGTGTACCCCTCAAAAATTTCTCAAACAAGAGAGCAGGTGAAACCCAGAAATATTTTTTCAAGACACAGCTCGCTGCTGCTTAATTTGCAACAGAGCCTGGAGGCAGCCCTGTGAAAAAAATTGGTTTCTGTTAAAGTATCAATACTTTTGAAACTTTGAAAAATTGTAAAAGAATTTTAAGCAGAGTTTTTTGGGCCGCAGAAAAATTGGCAGTTCAGCGCGATGACTTGATGTTTCAGGAGGAGGAGTAGGAGAAGGAGGACTAATATCCGAGCGTCATTGACAAAGCTAATTCCCCCTTTTTTCAGGTGATAGAGAATGCTTAGGTTCTGCTGCTCTCCACCGGTGGAGAAGAGAAGTCTGAGGAAATCCATGCTTTGTTCATCTTTATGAGTGTAAGCATGTTGGCACTGGCAGTTGACAGATGGGTACGCTTTTCTGTGATGATTCCCCCAGCTGCACTAAACACCCTCTCTGACAAGACACTAGCAGCAGGGCAAACCAGCACCTCCAGGGCGTACAGCGCAAGTTCGTGCCACGTGTCCAGCTTTGACACCCAATAGTTGTATGGAGCAGAGGCATCACAGAGGATGGTGGTACGATCGGCTACATACTCCCTCACCATCTTTTTACAGTGCTCCCTCCGACTCAGCCTTGTCTGGGGAGTGGTAACACAGTCTTTCTGGGGAGCCATAAAGCTGGCAAATGCCTTGGAGAGTGTTCCCCTGCCTGCGCTGTACATGCTGCCTGCTGTCCGTGCCTCCCCTTCTACTTGGCCCTCGGAACTGCGCCTTCTGCCACTAGCGCTGTCAGATAGGAAGTTTAGCATCACTTTTTCCACCAGGGTCCTGTGGTATTGCATCACTCTCGTACCCCTTTCCTCTTCGAGAATGAGAGTGAGAAGGTTCTCCTTATACCATGGGTTGGGTAGGGTGTACACCTAGTAATCCATGTTGGCCAGAATTCGTCTAACGCGAGGGTCACGAGAAAGGCAGCCTAACATGAAGTCAGCTATGTGTGCCAGGGTACCAGAACGCAAGACATAGCTGTCCTCACTAGGAAGATGACTTTCAGGATCCTCCTCCTCAGCCCATACACGCTGAACAGATGAGAGGCAAGCAGCATGGGTACCCTCTGCAGTGTGCCCAGTTGTCTTTTCCCCCTCCTCCTCCTGCTCCTCCCCCTCCAAAATGCGCTGAGATCTAGACATGAAGGTGGCTATCAAGCGACATACTGTCATCCCCCGTCTCCTGTTCCAACCACAAAGCATCCGTGGTGGACCGCGGCGCACCTTGTCAAGCAGGTCAGACAAGTGAGGGTAGTTTTTCAGAAACCACTGAACCACCAGATTGAATACATGGGGCAGGCATGGCACGTGTGTGAGGCTGCCGAGCTGTATAGCTGTCACCAGGTTACGGCCGTTGTCACACACGACCATGCCCGGTTGGAGGCTCAGCGGCAAAAGCCAGAGGTCGGTCTGCTTTCTCAGACCCTGCAACAGTTCGGGGGCTGTGTGCCTCCTGTCACCTAAGCTGATTAGTTTCAGCACAGCCTGCTGACGCTTGCCCTCCGCTGTGCTGCTGCGCCGCGCGATACCAACTGCTGGCGACGTGCTGCTCACACTTCTTAATTGAGAGGTAGAGGTTGCGTAGGAGGAAGATGAGGGGGAGGATTTAGTGGAGGTGGCATAAACCGCCACAGATACCAGCAGCAAGGAAGAACCTGCTATTCTGGTTGTGGGTATAATGTGAGTAGTCCCAGGCTCTGATTCGGTCCAAGCCTCCCCCAAGTTCACCCAATGTGCCGTCAGGGAGATATAGTGGCCCTGCCCACCAGTACTTGTCCACATATCCGTGGTTAAGTCGACCTTCCCGGTAACCGCGTTGGTGAGGGCACGATTTATGTTCCGGGTGATGTGCTGGTGTAGGGCTGGGAAGGCACACCAGGAAAAATAGTGGTGACTGGGGACCGAGTAGTGCGGGACCACCGCCGCCATCATGTTTTTGAAAGCCTCCGTTTCCACAAGCCTGTACGGCAGCATCTCCAGGCTGATTAATTTGGCAATGTGCATGTTTAAATCTTGTGCGTGCGGGTGCGTGATGGCGTATTTGCGCTTTCGCTCCAACGCTTGTGCTAGCGACAGCTGAACGCTGCACTGAGAGACATTGCTGGATGGGGTGGAGGACAGTGGAGGTGAGGGTGTGGGTGCAGGCCTGGAGGCGCTCGTGCCTGTGTCCTGGGAAGGGAATTGGATCTGTGTGGCAGGTTGGGGCACAGGGGAAGAGGCAGTGGTGTGACATGCAGGCGGTGAACGACCTCCGTCCCACCTAGTGGGGTGTTTGGCCATCATATGCTTGCGCATGCTGGTGGTGGTGAGGCTGGTAGTGGTGGCTCCCCGGCTGATCTTGGCGCGACACAGGTTGCACACCACTGTTCGTCGGTCGCCTCGCTCTCAGTGAAAAACTGCCACACCTTTGAGCACCTAGGCCTCTGCACGGTGGCTTAGCGCGAGGGAGTGCTTTGGGAAACAGTTGGGGGATTATTCGCTCTGGCCCTGCCTCTACCCCTGGCCACCCCACTGCCTCTTCAAACCTGTCCTGCTGCTGCACTTGCTTCCCCCTCTGAAGACCTGTCCTCAGTTGGCTTATCAAACCAGGTGGGGTCTGTCACCTCATCGTCCAGCGGCTCTTCCTCCGAATCCTCTGTGCGCTCCTCCCTCGGACTTACTGCCCTTACTACTGCCTCACTGATAGACAACTGTGTCTCATCATCATCGTCCTCCTCACCCACTGAAAGCTCTTGAGACTGTGTCTCATCATCATCGTCCTCCTCACCCACTGAAAGCTCTTGAGGCAGTTGCCGGAAGTCCCCAGCCTCATCGCCCGGACCACGGGAACTTTCCAAAGGTTGGGCATCAGTCACAACAAACTCCTCAGGTGGGAGAGGAACCATTTTTTCCCAATCAAGGCAGGGGCCCGAGAACAGTTCCTGGGAGTCTGTCTGCTCATCAGAATGTGTCATTTTCATGGAGTGAGGAGGCTGGGAGGAAGGAGGAGCAGCAGCTAGAGGATTCAGAGTTGCAGCAAGGGACGGTGTAGAAGACTGGGTGGTCGATAGATTGCTGAATGCATTTTCTGCTATCCACGACAGGACCTGCTCACATGGCTCATTTTGTAATAAAGGTCCACCACGTGGACCCAAAAATTGTGATATGAAGCTGGGGACCCCAGAAACTTTCCTCTCTCCTAATCCCACAGCAGCCGGCTGCGATTCACCTGGACCAGGAACTCGTCCTATGCCCACACCCTCACTTGGATCTCCGCGTCCACGTCCTCTAGCCCTACCCCTACCCCTCAGCATGGTGGATTACGAATAGAGCAGACACTGAGCGGTGTAAAACATTTTGTGAATTATTTTTTTTTTAAAAAACACATTTTTATTAAGGTTTTACATTAAATATCACATTCCTTTTATCCTGAGACCAAACACAAAGCAAATTATTAACATAAGGTAGCAGCGGAAGAATCAAATTGCAGTAGGAAAAGTCTGTGTCTGCCGCTCAACGGTCTCTGGCATATGAATGTAACATAACAGTAGCATTAAAGATACATATAATTACTATATTATAAGAAAGAACTCCTTTCTCTCATCGCTGCGGGCGGCGCACCCTTTGCCCAAGGCGGGTTGGCGTCCTTTTAACGGATGGCATAGGCGCCCCCTCGAGTGCACCTAAGAGAGAAAGGTTGAACAGGTTAAACCTCTGAACAGTTCTTGTGGGGGGGGGGGGGGTTGGAAGGGAGGGGGTGGGAAAGAATTGGGTGAGTGAGGGGGGGGGGGGTAAGGGGTGGTAGTAGTACGGTCCGTCTGTGACATAGTCTGATCCAGGGGGGGTTACCCCCTGTCAGGAAATGTTTAGCTTATTGCTTCTCCATCTAGGTACTCACGATCCGAGCTCAGCCTGTCTCTCCAATGAGTGTAAGACGCCGCAGAGCCACTCGCCACACTCTCCTGTCAGCTTCCAGGCCTAGTCCTCAATTCCGGGAGGGTCACACTCCAGACCTGAGCCGATATATGTAGGGGGTCGGTCCCCTTGGGATCTTAGGGGGGATTTCTCCTGTGTCGCTTGGCTCAATATTCTTTCCTCTCCGGGTCTCCCTCTATTGTGTATTAGAGTGTGTTTATTTGTCTCCAGGGGTGCCAAGTTTTGATGAATCCCTCGTGTGAGTCCGTGTTCCAGCTATGTAACTCCTCCATGTTATAAATTGCCTCCACTTTGGTTTTCCAAAGTGCCAGGTTGGGTGGTGCTTTCTGAAGCCAAAGGGAGGGTATCAGTGCTTTAGCTGCATCTAGCAGGAATGCCAATAATTTGTCTCTAAGGGGGTGGAAGTTGGCTGAGGGTCTCCAAAGGAAGAGCATCTCTGGCGTGATTCGGAAGTTAGGTTTAAGCAGACGTAATACCTCCTCTACCTCCTTCCAGAATGTGGTGAGTGCATCGCACTCCCACCAGATGTGATTATAAGAGCCTGTTGCTACCTCACATCTCCAGCATTTGTCCTGTTTAGCTAGCTTATGTGTGTATAGCCACTGCGGAGTCCTATACCATCTGGCTAAGACTTTGTAATGACTTTCTTGAAGTAAGATGCAAGGAGACAGGCCTAATGAGGTCTGTAGGATCAGTTTTATGTCAGATGTGGTGAGAGTTATTTTGAGTTCCTTTTCCCACGATGTTAAGAACGCCGGTTTATAAAGGGCTGTGGGTGCGATGAACCTGTTGCTAATACTGGATATGGAGCTATTGTTAGGGTAGCTTTTGATCATCTTTTCAAACGGGGTCTCAGGTCTCGTTGATTTAGAGAGTCTCTGAAATTCGCCGAATGTTTGCGTTATTTGGGCTTTTTGTAGGAAAGATATCGAGAGCTGCGGCGCCAACGTTTCTAAAATATCTGCTGGTTTATTGTGTGTTTGTGTTTGTAGATCGCCGAAATTAAAAGGTGCAAATCTCTTCCATAGGTTTCTGGAGACGCTATCGGCAGGCCGATTTAGGTACCTATTAATGGTGCTCAGCGGAGCTAGGGGGAAGGATCTGGCGCCAAGGAGTGTCTGTACCTGTCCCAGGCCTCGCATGGGCCCCTTAGGAGCGGGTTGAAATTTTTAGATCTATAGTTATTTTTGGTTGGGAACCAGATTTCCTCCAGGAAGGGGTCTCCCTCACATCCCCTAGCTAGGGCGCGCAGGACGTCATCACCCCTGGGGGACGCTAGATCCAGCCAGTACCTCAGTTGGACTGCCTGGAAAAAGTCGTGGACGCACGGTAGCCCAATCCCCCCCTCGTTCCTCCTTTTAATCATAAGGCTAAAGGCCATACGAGGCCTCTTTTGTCTCCAAGTATATCCCGAAAAGGCAGAGCGTAAAGCTTTGAAGAACGTCTGAGGTAGATGGATGGGCACCATTCTAAGTTTGTACAAGATTTGGGGAAGGACATAGGCATTTAATATATTTTTCCTGCCTAGCCAAGAGGCGCACGGGATGTCGTATTTCTGTAATAAGAGCTTAATCTGCGTCAGTAGGGGAGCAAAGTTAGCTTTGTACAAATCGTCGGTGTTTTTGGTGATCTTCACTCCCAAGTAGTCTATGGAGGTGTCAGACCATTCGAAGGGCGAGCTGGACCTAAGCTGGATCCACCGAGCTGGGGGAATCGATACGTTAAAGATAGTAGATTTGGGGAAGTTTATCTTAAAATTAGAGATGGAGCCGAAGTTATCCAATAGGGTAACCAGGTTGGGGATTCCTGAATCTGGTTCAGTGATTATGAACATAATATCGTCCGCAAAGGCTGCCGCACTCAGACCAACCGAATCCACCTCCAGACCCCTAATGTTAGGAGATAGTCTAACCGTCCTCAATAAAGGTTCTAGTGTGAGAATGAAAAGGGACGGTGAGAGCGGGCAGCCCTGGCGGGTGCCGTTCCTGATATCGAATAGGGGAGAAAGTGAGTTATTTATTTTAAGTCTTGCGTAGGGTTCCTTATATAGGGAAAAGATGGCCGCGATAAAGGTGGGTGGGAAGTTGAAATGGCTCAGAACTCTTTCCATATAGGTCCAGCTCACCCTATCGAACGCCTTCTCGGCGTCGGTGCCGACTAATGCCAATTCCATATTATGGGACTGCGCATATCTAATGGCGTGGAGCAATCTGTAGCAGTTGTCCCTGCCCTCTCTATTTTTGACGAATCCGGACTGTTCTATGTCTATCAGACGTGGGATGATGTCTTCTAGCCTTTTTGCCAGGAGTTTTGCCCAAAATTTAATGTCCACATTAATAAGAGAGATGGGCCTGTAGCTGCCACAGAGCTCCAGGTTTTTATTTTCCTTATGAATGAGCGTTATGTGCGCCTCTTGTGCCTGTTTAGGGAGTTGTTTTCCTGTCATGAGTGCGTTCATCACGTCTCTCAGTTTGGAGGCCAACGTGTCTTTAAATGATTTATAATATATTGCTGGGAGGCTGTCCGGGCCAGGGCTCTTCCCATTAGGGCTATTCTTAATTATATCCTCTACTTCCTCTAAGGAGATAGGTTGTAATAAATTCGCTACTTCTGTATCTTTCAGCTTGGGAAGGCTAGCGGAGGAGAGCAAGTGGTCAATCTGAGCTATGGTGTTATTCCGATCTGTGGGGGAATCTGGGTTTTTGAGATTATAAAGCTCCGCGTAGAACCTTTGAAAGGTTTCTGCGATTTCTTTTGATGTGGATTTGGATACGCCTAGATGGTCTCTAATGGAGGCGATGTGGTTCCTCGATTTGGCTTTTTTAATTAAGGAGGTAAGTAGCTTGCTGCCCTTGTTGCCATGCGCATAGAACTTGTATTGAAGATAGAGATGCTTTTTATTGTATCTGGACTCTAGCAAGCGTTTAAGTTCCCGCCTGAGATCCAACAGCTCCTCCATGCTATTTTTAATCACAGATAGTTTGTGGAGTTGTTCTAGTTTCGCAATTTGGATTAAGAGATTATCGATTTTGAGCTGATGTTGTTTTTTAAGTTTGGAGCCCAGAGAGATGAACAAGCCTCTCATGTACGCTTTGTGAGCCTCCCACACAACCGGGGTGTTGACGTCGCCCGTGTCATTGAGTAGGAAGAACTCGTCCAGCAAACCTGTGAGGCGGTCCCTCTCCAATTCTGAGTCCAGCAAAGAGGCGTTTAATTTCCATATACATTCTCTATGTCCTTCTACGGAAAATCTAAGATCTATATGTATGGGTGAGTGATCTGAGATAGTGATTGCATCTATTTTTGCTTTCACTACCCTGTTTAGGATTTCCCCGGAGACATAAATATGGTCAAGTCTCTGGAACGAGTTATGTACTTGTGAAAAGTACGTATAGTCTTTTCCTGTGGGGTTAATGGCTCTCCATGCGTCCACGACCTTCAACTCCTGAAGCATTTTATGCAATTTTTGGATTTGTCTCTGGGAGATCCAAGATCTACCCTTTGACGAGTCCAATACGGGATTAAGGAACAGGTTAAAGTCCCCTCCTAATACAATTGGGCCCTCAGCAAATTCTTTCAGTATTCTCAACTGTTCTATCAGCCACTCTACTTGGTTCGAGTTAGGGGCGTAAAGGTTTGCTATTGTTATTTTTGCATTATTAATGGAGCCTTTTATGAAAAGCGTTCTCCCTAGCTCGTCAGAGTACTTAGCTTTCAGAGTAAACACGATGGACTTGTGTAACAAGATTGACACCCCTTTAGAGGCGGAGACGGGATGTGTGTTGTGGTAACACTGGGGAAAATTTTTTCCCGGGAGGGGACTATATTTGTTGGCCTTAAAGTGTGTCTCCTGGAGGAGCAGGATCTTGGTGTTATATTTTTTGACTAGCTGTGATATGCTGTACCTTTTTTGAGGAGAGTTCATTCCCCGGACATTGAATGATGTGACTCTGAGCGGCTCCGCGGCGTCCGGTCCCTCCATCGCACCCTGGTGAGATTGAATGATGCTTTTAAGAGCACTAGGGGATGAAAATGTCAAAGACAGAAGACAGCACACAGATTAGTCACTCAACAAATCTCCAAGACACTAAATATATTGACAGGCGTCACCTTCTGGACCGTATCTCAGATACCTGAAGCTGTTTATGTGTTAGAGGTTAGGGTGGGGGGTGGGTTTAGGAAAGTGAGAGGGGAAAAAGGGTGAGGGGTGGGTGGGTAGTACAATTGGTGAAAAACGGTTAATAAGTTAAGTAAAGTTAACAAATCAGCACTTTCAGTGCTGTACGAGATACGAATGGGCTCCGTAGAACAACTGGAGCGCAAACGTATACTCCGGGCGGTTGGAGAATTTTTCAACTGTGGGCTAGAAGAGTTTAGCTAAAGCCTAATCGGGGGAGCACAATAGGGCCCTATTTTTAAGGGGGGGCATAGTAAGGGGGAATCAACTGGTAAATTACAGCTGGTAATGTCCAACCGGCGGAATCTGGTTGCCATGTCAGAACTCAGTTAATCGGTGAGCTTTTCTTCTCGTGCCCGATAGGAAATCCTCCCGGGCCTCACCAGCGAAACCTTATAACTCTTAGGAATTCAACTGGTTCTTTAACCATAACTATGGAAATAGCAAAGTCCTTGACTTTTTGACTTCAGGTGGTTCCGTCGGTATTTTCCTCTCTTTGTTTCTTTTTCTGCTTGCTACGGGGGGATTTCGCGTTGGTGACTGTGTGCCAGCTGTCTTGCGGAGGCAATGTAGGCAGGGTCGGGAGCCTTGGCAGCTCCGGGAGGGGGAGCCAGTTGGGGAGGCTTATGGGTTCAAGTCCCAAGAAGTGCCAACTTTCTTGTAAGTCCTCTGGGGATCTTATGTTAATCCTCCTTCCTTTGTGTGTGATCCCAATTCCGAAAGGAAACAACCACGCATACTTAATATTTTTGGCTTTTAGTTCCTCCAGAAGGGGTCGCAATAACCTGCGCTTGGCTAAAGTAGAGGGGGAGAGGTCTTGGAAGATGTGGATCATCGCCCCATCATACTGCAGGTTTCTAGAGCTGCGTGCCGCGTTCAGAATGGCCACTGCATCCGGAAATGACAGTACCTTGCACACTATGTCCCTGGGGGGGTCAGATGTGGCTGGTTGTGGTCTGAGGGCTCTTTGCACTCTCTCTATGATGATCTCTGCAGCTCTGTCCTCCCCCAGTAGATTCACAAAAATCTCCATTACAACTTTCTGTAGGACTTCAGATGCCCAGGACTCTGGAAGTCCTTTTATGCGGACATTATTGCGGTGACTCCTATTCTCTAGATCCTCCTGCATGAGGATCATCTTATTTAGCTGGGAGTGCTGCTCCTTCACTACTGCTGCTGGCTCCCCTGTATGTGTGGTGATGGTTGCCGTGGAGCTCTCAAGCTCCTCCACTCTCCTCCCCACGCTCCTTACCTCCTCCTTGATGGCTGTTAATTCGGCAAGCAGTGGACTCATAGTTGCTGACAAAAGGTCTCTCATAAATCCTTTTGAGAGGGGTTCATCTTCTTCTCCCTCCGAGGAGATATCTCCCTCCCGCGCTGCCGACAGAGCTGCAGCTGCAGCCATCTTGCCTGCCGCATGTGGAGAGCGGGAGCTTCTGTCTTTTAAGAATCTCCGGAGATCTGTTTTTCCCCGGGCTGTACGGGGAGTCACCGCGTGGTCTCCTGCTTTCTCCCTTCCAAGCTTCCCCATTTTCAGGTAAGATCGCTGCTGTTAGATGCCCTTTCTTGTGCTATGGAGATGGAGCGCAGGCTCTAAGCGTCCATCTCTCTCCGCGGTTAGGCTCCGCCCCATTTTGTGAATTATCGGCGTGCAGTTGGTGGCTGACAGCGGTTATGTAATGCAAACTGCAGCAAGAAATAAATTATAAGGAAGGCTGCAAACAGGTCTAGCTGTGCAATACTAATGCACCTCAACTCCCAGCAGCCACGCAGTTAAATGTACACGGTGACAGGTAGCCCTAAGAAGGATTTTTTTTTAAAAATGCAATGCAGGCTATATAGCGTGCATCTGACTTTCCCTCTATCGGGGGCTGTTGCCATACGCTGCGCGTGCAGTGGACGGCACACACGGAGCAGTGTAAAAATTTTTGATTTATTGGTGTGCAGTTGGAGGCAAACAGCTCTTATGTTACACAAACTGCAGCCAGAAATAAATTATACGGAAGGCTGCAAGCAGGCCTAGCTGTGCAATAGTGAGGTACTACAACTCCCAGCAGCCAGGGAGTTAAATGCACATGGTCACAGGTAGCCCTAAGAAGGACCGTTGGGGTTCTTGTAGACAGGATTCCACACTACCACTGTCCCTGCCTCACTAGCACTCTCCCTATACTATGTAGTACAGACTGCAACCTGAGAACGCTATAGCCTGCAAGCCCGATATAAAAAAAAAAAAATGTGCAAAACTGCTACCAGCAGCCACAACAGTAATGCACACGGTCAGATGTGGCCCTAAGAAGGACCGTTGGGGTTCTTGTAGACGCTAACACTCTCCCTATAGCACCAGTAGCACTCTCCCTAATCTCTGCCAGCGTATATCTGAGACGAGCAGCGGGCTGGACTGCTTTATAAACTCGGCGGTCACTTGATCTCGCCAGCCACTCACTGCAGGGGGGTAGGATAGGACTGGAACGTCACAGGAGGAAGTTGTAATGCCTTCCCTGCATGTCTATTGGCCAGAAAATGGCGCAAAACTTTCAGGGAAGGAAATGGAATTGACTCGAGTACCACGCGGTGCTCGTCTCGAGTAGCAAGCATCTCGAGTACCCTAATACTCGAACGAGCATCAAGCTCGGACGAGTACGCTCGCTCATCTCTAATCCCAACCAAACACAGAGATAATCGATAAATTCTTAAACAAAATAAACCTTCCTAAAATAGACTCTTAAACGCTTAATAAACCCATTTCCACAGAAGAAATTTAAAAACTATTAAAACTTTAAAAAACTTCAAATCACCTGGCCCGGATGGTTTTTCTAACGAATATTATAAATTATCTTCATCTACACTATCCCCACACCTAGCAACGACTTTCAATGAGGCCTTATCCACAGGAAAATTCCCAAACAAGATGCTACAACCATAATTGCCATCCCTAAACCGGGCAAATCAACAGAGTCTACAGCAAACTTTAGACCAATTTCGTTATTGAACGTAGATATAAAAATCTACGCAAAAATTTTGGCCACAAGACTTTCACATGTTCTACCTAGGGTTGTACATAGCGACCAGGTAGGATTTGTTAGAGACAGACAAGCAGCAGATGGCACTAGAAGGGCACTGAACTTGGTGGTGGAAATGGGGACGAGTCGGACGCCTTCTCTCCTCCTTGCCCTGGATGCGGAGAAGGCGTTCGATAGACTCCATTGGGAGTATGCTTTTAATACTCTCAGAAAGTTCGGAATAAATAATGACTTCCTTAGAGCAATTCAAGAGCTATACTCTGCCCCTTCTGCCAGGGTCTTGGTAGACGGTGCCCTGTCGGCTTCCTTCAACATAACGAATGGAACTAGACAGGGATGTCCCCTGTCCCCTTTACTGTTTATATTAACCATGGAAAGCATGGCAGAATTAATCAGAACCTCTCCAGAAATAAGAGGAACTCCCTTAGGAAACAGATCTCATAAAATAGGTCTCTTCGCAGACGATGTCCTTCTAACCTTGACAGACCCCCTGAGATCCCTGAAAGAAGTCAGAAGAATTATTGAAATGTTTGGGAAAACTTCATACTATAGTCCCAACATAAGTAAATCCCAAATATTGGGTATTAACTAGAGATGAGCGAGCACCAAAATGCTCGGGTGCTCGTTACTCGAGACGAATTTTTCGCGATGCTCGATGGTTCGTTTCGAGTACCGAACCCCATTGAAGTCAATGGGCGACTCAAGCATTTTTGTATTTCGCCGATGCTCGCTAAGGTTTTCATTTGTGAAAATCGGGGCAATTCAAGAAAGTGATGGGAACGACACAGAAACGGATAGGGCAGGCGAGGGGCTACATGTTGGGCTGCATCTCAAGTTCCCAGGTCCCACTATTAAGCCACAATAGCGGCAAGAGTGGGCCCCCCCCCTCCCAACAATTTTTACTTCTGAAAAGCCCTCATTAGCAATGCATACCTTAGCTAAGCACCACACTACCTCCAACAAAGCACAATCACTGCCTGCATGACACTCCGCTGCCACTTCTCCTGGGTTACATGCTGCCAATTCCCCCCCCCCCACGACCCAGTGTCCACAGCGCACACCAAACTGTCCCTGCCCAGCCTTCAGCTGCCCTCATGCCACGCCACCCTCATGTCTATTTATACGTGTGTCTGCCACAGGAAAAGCAGGCACACACTGCAGAGGGTTGGCACGGCTAGGCAGCGACCCTCTTTAAAAGGGGCGGGGCGATAGCCCACAATGCTGTACAGAAGCAATGAGAAATCCAATCCTGTGCCACCTCCATCTGGAGCTGCACACGTGGGCATAGCAATGGGGAACCTATGTGCCACACACTATTCATTCTGACAAGGTGTCTGCACGCCCCAGTCAGACCGCGGTTTTTTATAAATAGTCACAGGCAGGTACAACTCCGCAATGGGAATTCCGTGTGCACCCACAGCATGGGTGGCTCCCTGGAACCCACCGGCGGTACATAAAAATATCCCATTGCAGTGCCCATCACAGCTGAAGTAGTAATGTCATGTTTAATGCAGGTTGGCTTCGGCCCACACTGCATGCCCCAGTCAGACTGGGGTTCTTTAGAAGTGGAAACAGATGCATTTACAACTCCCTGTGGACCCACAGCATGGGTGGGTGCCAGGAAGCCACCGGCGGTACATAAATATATCCCATTGCATTGCCCAACACAGCTGAGGTAGTAATGTCATGTTTAATGCAGGTGGGCTTCGGCCCGCACTGCATGCCCCAGTCAGACTGGGTTCTTTAGAAGTGGAAACAGATGCATTTACAACTCCCTGTGGACCCACAGCATGGGTGGCTCCCTGGAACCCACCGGCGGTACATAAAAATATCCCATTGCATTGCCCAACACAGCTGAGGTAGTAATGTCATGTTTAATGCAGGTGGGCTTCGGCCCACACTGCATGCCCCAGTCAGACTGGGGTTCTTTAGAAGTGGAAACAGATGCATTTACAACTCCCTGTGGACCCACAGCATGGGTGGGTGCCAGGAAGCCACCGGCGGTACATAAATATATCCCATTGCATTGCCCAACACAGCTGAGGTAGTAATGTCATGTTTAATGCAGGTGGGCTTCGGCCCACACTGCATGCCCCAGTCAGACTGGGGTTCTTTAGAAGTGGAAACAGATGCATTTACAACTCCCTGTGGACCCACAGCATGGGTGGCTCCCTGGAACCCACCGGCGGTACATAAAAATATCCCATTGCATTGCCCAACACAGCGGATGTAACGTCAGCTGTAATGCAGGTGGGCTAAAAATTCATTTGATTACACTGTAGGCGAGGGCCCACAAAAATTGCTGTATCAACAGTACTAATGTACATCAGAAAAATTGGCCATGGCCAACCAAGAGGGCAGGTGAAACCCATTAATCGCTTTGGTTAATGTGGCTTAATTGGTAACTAGGCCAGGAGGCAGCCCAGTTAAAATAAAAATTGGTGGAGGTGAAAGTTTCAACGCTTTAATGAGCATTGAAACGTATAAAAATTGTTTAGAAAAATTATATGACTGAGCCTTGTGGGCCTAAGAAAAATTGCCCGTTCGGCGTGATTATGTGAGGTTTCAGGAGGAGGAGCAGGAGGAGGAGGAGGAATATTATACACAGATTGATGAAGCGAAAAGGTCCCCGTTTTTGATGGGGATACAGAACGATGCTTCCATCCGCGGGTGCAGCCTACGTATTGCTTAGGTATCGCTGCTGTCCGCTGGTGGAGAAGAGAAGTCTGGGGAAATCCAGGCTTTGTTCATCTTGATGAGTGTTAGCCTGTCGGCACTGTCGCTTGACAGGCGGGTACGCTTATCTGTGATGATTCCCCCAGCCGCACTAAACACCCTCTCCGACAAGACGCTAGCCGCAGGACAAGCAAGCACCTCCAGGGCATACAGCGCGAGTTCAGGCCACGTGTCCAGCTTCGACACCCAGTAGTTGTAGGGGCAGAGGCGTCACGGAGGACGGTCGTGCGATCATCACCATCCTTTTACAGTGCTCCCGCCGACTCAGCCGTGACTGGGGACCGGTGACACAGTCTTGCTGGGGAGCCATAAAGCTGTCAAGGGCCTTAAAGAGTGTTGGCCTGCCTGTGCTGTACATGCTGCCTGATCTCCACGCCTCCCCTGCTACCTGGCCCTCGGAACTGCGCCTTCGGCCACTAGCGCTGTCGTATGGGAATTTTACCATCAGTTTGTCCGCCAGGGTCCTGTGGTATAGCAACACTCTCGAACCCCTTTCCTCTTCGGGTATGAGAGTGGAAAGGTTCTCCTTATACTGTGGGTTGAGCAGTGTGTACACCCAGTAATCCGTAGTGGCCAGAATGCGTGTAACGCGAGGGTCACGAGAAAGGCATCCTAACATGAAGTCAGCCATGTGTGCCAGGCTACCTGTACGCAACACATGGCTGTCCTCACTAGGAAGATCACTTTCAGGATCCTCCTCCTCCTCCTCCTCCTCCTCAGGCCATACACGCTGAAAGGATGACAGGCCAGCAGCATGTGTACCCTCACCAGTGGGCCAAGCTGTGTCTTCCCCCTCCTCCTCATCTTCCTCCTCCTCCTCCTCCTCCTCACCGCGCTGAGATATAGACAGGAGGGTGCTCTGACTATCCAGCGACATACTGTCTTCCCCCGGCTCTGTTTCCGAGTGCAAAGCGTCTGCCTTTATGCTTTGCAGGGAACTTCTCAAGAGGCATAAAAGAGGAATGGTGACGCTAATGATTGCAGCATCGCCGCTCACCACCTGGGTAGACTCCTCAAAGTTTCGAAGGACCTGGCAGATGTCTGCCAACCAGGCCCACTCTTCTGAAAATAATTGAGGAGGCTGACTCCCACTGCGCCGCCCATGTTGGAGTTGGTATTCCACTATAGCTCTACGCTGCTCATAGAGCCTAGCCAACATGTGGAGCGTAGAGTTCCACCGTGTGGGCACGTCGCACAGCAGTCGGTGCACTGGCAGATTAAACCGATGTTGCAGGGTGCGCAGGGTGGCAGCATCCGTGTGGGACTTGCGGAAATGTGCGCAGAGCCGGCGCACCTTTACGAGCAGGTCTGACAAGCGTGGGTAGCTTTTCAGAAAGCGCTGAACCACCAAATTAAAGGCGTGGGCCAGGCATGGCACGTGCGTGAGGCTGCCGAGCTGCAGAGCCGCCACCAGGTTACGGCCGTTGTCACACACGACCATGCCCGGTTGGAGGCTCAGCGGCGCAAGCCAGCGGTCGGTCTGCTCTGTCAGACCCTGCAGCAGTTCGTGGGCCGTGTGCCTCCTATCTCCTAAGCTGAGTAGTTTCAGCACGGCCTGCTGACGCTTGCCCACCGCTGTGCTGCCACGACGCGCGACACCGACTGCTGCCGACGTGCTGCTGCTGACACATCTTGATTGCGAGACAGAGGTTGAGGAGGAGGAGGAGGGTGGTTTAATGGAGGAAGCATACACCGCCGCAGATACCACCACCGAGCTGTGGAGCGCAATTCTGGGGGTGGGTAGGACGTGAGCGGTCCCAGGCTCTGACTCTGTCCCAGCCTCCACTAAATTCACCCAATGTGCCGTCAGGGAGATATAGTGGCCCTGCCCGCCTGTGCTTGTCCACGTGTCCGTTGTTAAGTGGACCTTGGCAGTAACCGCGTTTGTGAGGGCGCGTACAATGTTGCGGGAGACGTGGTCGTGCAGGGCTGGGACGGCACATCCGGAAAAGTAGTGGCGACTGGGAACTGAGTAGCGCGGGGCCGCCGCCGCCATCATACTTTTGAAGGACTCCGTTTCCACAACCCTATACGGCAGCATCTCCAGGCTGATAAATTTGGCTACGTGCACGTTTAACGCTTGAGCGTGCGGGTGCGTGGCGGCGTACTTGCGCTCAAACACTTGCGCTAGCGACGGCTGGACGCTGCGCTGACAGACATTGCTGGATGGGGCCGAGGACAGCGGAGGTGAGGGTGTGGGTGCAGGCCAGGAGACGGTAGTGCCTGTGTCCTCAGAGGGGGGTTGGATCTCAGTGGCAGGTTGGGGCACAGGGGGAGAGGCAGCGGTGCAAACCGGAGGCGGTGAACGGCCTTCGTCCAACCTTGTGGGGTGCTTGGCCATCAAATGTCTGCGCATGCTGGTGGTGGTGAGGCTGCTGGTGGTGGCTCCCCGGCTGATCTTGGCGCGACAAAGGTTGCACACCACTGTTCGTCGGTCGTCTGCACTCTCAGTGAAAAACTGCCAGACCTTTGAGCACCTCGGCCTCTGCAGGGTGGCATGGCGCGAGGGGGCGCTTTGGGAAACAGTTGGTGGATTATTCGGTCTGGCCCTGCCTCTACCCCTGGCCACCGCACTGCCTCTTGCAACCTGCCCTGCTGCTGCCCTTGCCTCCCCCTCTGAAGACCTGTCCTCAGTAGGCGTAGCAAACCAGGTGGGGTCAGTCACCTCATTGTCCTGCTGCTCTTCCTCAGAATCCTCGGTGTGCTCCTCCCTCGGACTTAATGCCCTCACTGCTACCTCACTGATAGACAACTGTGTCTCATCGTCATCGGCCTCCTCACCCACTGAAAGGTCTTGAGACAGTTGCCGGAAGTCCCCAGCCTCATCCCCCGGACCCGGGGAATTTTCGAATGGTTGGGCATCAGTCACGATAAACTCCTCTGGTGGGAGAGGAACCACTGCTGCCCAATCTGAGCAGGGGCCCGAGAACAGTTCCTGGGAGTCTGCCCGCTCCTCAGAATATCTCATTTTCATGGAGTGAGGAGGCTGGGAGGAAGGAGGAGCAGCAGCCAGAGGATTCTGAGTTGCAGCAGTGGACGGCGCAGAACTCTGGGTGGACGATAGGTTGCTGGAATCACTTTCTGCCATCCACGACAGGACCTGCTCACACTGCTCATTTTCTAATAAAGGTCTACCGCGTGGACCCATTAAATGTGCTATGAATGTGGGGACGCCAAAAACGTGCCTCTCTCCTAATCCCGCAGCAGTCGGCTGCGATACACCTGGATCAGGAGCTCGGCCTGTGCCCACACCGGGACTAGGGCCTCCGCGTCCTCGGCTGCGCCCACGTCCTCTAGGCCTACCCCTACCCCTCAGCATGCTGTATTACCAGGAATGCAGAAACACAACACTGTAATTAAATGTGCCGCTTATTGGCCTGCGGTTGGAGGCTGAGTTCGCTTACGGAACGCCAGGAAATAATTTGGCGCAAGCCTGCTGTAACACTTAGCTGGCTGCGTATTTATTTGGAGAAATACTACCCCCAGCAGACACGGACCCAGAACACTGAGCAGAGTGACAGGCAGGCCAAATAGATTTTTTCCAAATATTTTTTTCTAAAGGACCACTGCGTATATTTAATCTATAATATGTCTTCTGGCCCTGCCTACACAATTCTGTCCCTGATGTGTGTGTCACGGAACTGCAGTGTTGCACTGTTATTAACTGCAACAGACCGGTGATTTCAGAGCCAGGAAATAATTTGGCGCAAGCCTGCTGTAACACTTAGCTGGCTGCGTATTTATTTGGAGAAATACTACCCCCAGCAGACACGGACCGAGAACACTGAGCAGAGTGACAGGCAGGCCAAATAGATTTTTTCCAAATATTTTTTTCCCCTGCGACGTTCAAGCCCTATACCACCCCCCTGCAGTGAGTGGCTGGGGAGATCAGGTGTCACCCGAGTATAAAAATCGGCCCCTCCCGCGGCTCGCCTCAGATGCGTTGTGAGATAGCTGAGGGACAGTGGTATCGTGTTGGAGCTGCTGTAGGGAGAGTGTTAGGAGTTAGTGTAGGCTTCAAGAACCCCAACGGTCCTTCTTAGGGCCACATCTAACCGTGTGCAGTAGTGTGGAGGCTGCTTTTTGCAGTGTTGCACATTTTTTTTTTTTTTTGGTATATCGGCCGTGCAGAGCATTGCGCCCTGCAGTAATAGTCCAGGGACAGAAGTGTGGAGGCAGGGAGAGCGTTAGGAGTTATTGTAGGCTTCAAGAACCCCAACGGTCCTTCTTAGGGCCACATCTAACCGTGTGCAGTAGTGTGGAGGCTGCTTTTAGCAGTGTTGCACTTTTTTTTTTGGTATATCGGCCGTGCAGAGCATTGCGCCCTGCAGTAATACTCCAGGGATAGAATTGTGTAGGCAGGGCCAGAAGACATATATTATAGATTGAATATACGCAGTGGTCCTTTAGAAAAAAATCTATTTGGCCTGCCTGTCACTCTGCTCAGTGTTCTGGGTCTGTGTCTGCTGGGGGTAGTAGTTCTCCAAATAAATACGCAGCCAGCTAAGCGTTACAGCAGGCTTGCGCCAAATTATTTCCTGGCTCTGAAATCACCGGTCTGTTGCAGTTAATAACAGTGCAACACTGCAGTTCCGTGACACACACATCAGGGACAGAATTGTGTAGGCAGGGCCAGAAGACATATATTATAGATTGAATATACGCAGTGGTCCTTTAGAAAAAAATATTTGGAAAAAATCTATTTGGCCTGCCTGTCACTGTGCTCAGTGTTCTGGGTCCGTGTCTGCTGGGGGTAGTATTTCTCCAAATAAATACGCAGCCAGCTAAGTGTTACAGCAGGCTTGCGCCAAATTATTTCCTGGCTCTGAAATCACCGGTCTGCTGCAGTTAATAACAGTGCAACACTGCAGTTCCGTGACACACACATCAGGGACAGAATTGTGTAGGCAGGGCCAGAAGACATATTATAGATTGAATATACGCAGTGGTCCTTTAGAAAAAAATATTTGGAAAAAATCTATTTGGCCTGCCTGTCACTGTGCTCAGTGTTCTGGGTCCGTGTCTGCTGGGGGTAGTATTTCTCCAAATAAATACGCAGCCAGCTAAGTGTTACAGCAGGCTTGCGCCAAATTATTTCCTGGCTCTGAAATCACCGGTCTGTTGCAGTTAATAACAGTGCAACACTGCAGTTCCGTGACACACACATCAGGGACAGAATTGTGTAGGCAGGGCCAGAAGACATATATTATAGATTGAATATACGCAGTGGTCCTTTAGAAAAAAATATTTGGAAAAAATCTGTTTGGCCTGCCTGTCACTCTGCTCAGTGTTCTGGGGGCTGCACTGCAGAGACGTTACTGGAATACATAAGGGAGACCTCCAAAGTGTGAGAGTCATGTGACCTCCATAAAATACCAGAGGGGGAAAAAAATCTGTATGTCTCTAAGGCTTTTGTACATCTTTAACATGAACAAAGAGTTATTAGTCCTATATATGTCAGGTGAGGGATAAAAATGCCCCTTTAAGCCCTTAACGGCCGGCCCATAGACTTTTTACGTCCTAGCTTGCTGGGCCTTATTCCCTGAGGACGTAGAAATATCTTTCCTGCAGGGATTAAGGTCCTGCAAGCTAAGGACGTGACAGCTCCATGCTGCAGGCTCCCGGAGGTAGCCAGTAACCTGGAGCTGCCATTCCGGGCCGCGGGTCCCCTCCCCCGGTCACATGATCGCCGGCATTTACCGAATGCCGGCGATCATATAAAAGTTAGTGAAAAGTTAAAAAAGTGAAAGATTCAGCTGCCCCGATGGATCAGATCCATCGGGGCAGCTGAAAGTACTCACCCGCCTTCGCCGCGATGATCGGCGATGTCCCAGCCTCCAGGTCCCGTCGGCGCCTTCTGTGCATGCGCGCCCGACGTCATTCGTCGGGCGCGCGCGCGGCCCGTGAGATTTAAAAATTCTTCTGCTCCCATGTGTAGCCGAGAGCAGAGGGATGTCACCGGGAGCCGCTGTATGCGGTTCGCGATCATGTAAGGTAAAGAAAAGCTTTAAAAAGTTTAAAAAAAAGAAAAAAAAAGTTTAAGTTTCATCTCCCCTCACGGATCATATCTGTGAGGGGAGATGAAATAACGTACCTAAGGCACTGCATTTATCCGTGGACTTCACCACGGCTTTTGCGCACGCGCCCACTGCCAAGTTGGCGGACGCATGTGCAAAAGGCACAGATTGCCAGGGTAATTTAAAATCTCCCTGCTCCTGGCTACCAAATGTAGCCGAGAGCCTGGAGATTTCACCGGGGCCCGCAAAACGCAGTTTCTGGTCACGTGATCGCCGTTTTCCAATTACAAACGGCGATCACGTAAAAGTAAAGGAAGTGAAAATTTCACCTCCAATCACAGATCAGATTCGTGAGGGGAGGTGAAATTACTTACCTAAGACCTTTCCCCAACTTTGGCGCATGTGCCCATTAGCAAAATGGCGGACGCAAGCGCAAAAGCTCCTGAGGGCCCTGGAAATTCAAAGTCTCTTTGCTCTTAGCTACTAAATGTAGCCAAGAGCCTGGAGCAGTGACCGAGGGCCTCAGTGAGTGGTTTCCGGCCACGTGATCACCGTTATCCAGTGGATAATGGCGATTATGTAAAATTTAAGACACAGTTGAAGTTTGATGCACCTTTCCTTTTGAGTCCCGTTGTGCATACAGACATAATATTAAGGCCACAATGGGTAGGTCTCTGAAAACTGGACAAACGGGGGTATCCATTTTGGGGTGAACTTTATCATTCTTATGTACGCTATACAAAAAAAAATGTTTTTAAAATGACACAATTGCCAAAAAAATTAAAATCGTAATTTTTTCCATCTGCTTTGCTCAGATTTATTCAAAAACTGTGGGGTTAAAATATACAGTACACCTATAGATGTATGCGTTAAGTGGTCTAGTTTTCAAAATGGAGTCATTTGTGGGGGTCCTCTGTCGTTTTGGCCGCTCAAGGGTTCTACAAGTGGGCAATGGGGCCTAAAACGCCTTCACGCAAAATGTCTGTTCTAAAAGCCACCGGCTGCTCCTTTCGTTTTGGGCCCTGTTGTGAATACGGACATAATTTTAGAGCCAAAATGGGTATGTTTCTGAACACGGGACAAACAGGGGTATCTATTTTGTGGTACAAGTCTTCATTCATATGTATGCTGTACAAATAAAATGGGTTTAAAAGTGACATGATTGCCAAAAAAATGAAAATCGTAATTTTTTCCTTCTGCTTTGCTTAGATTCATTCAAAAACCGTTGGGTCAAAATGCGCAGCACACCCCTAGATAAATTCATTAAGAGGTCTATTTTTCAAAATGGGGTCATTTGTGGAGGTTCTATATCGTTTTGGTCCATCAAGGGCTCTACAATTGGGCAATGGGGCTGAAATCGCCTTCAAGCAAAATGACTGTTCTGAAAGTCACCGTCTGCTCTTTTCGGTTTGGACCCTGTTGTGCATACGGACACAAGATTAGGGCAACAATGGGTATGTTCTGAACACAGGACAAACGGGGGTATCCATTTTGGGTGCAAATACGCATTTTCATGTGCATTATAGAAAAAAAATCCCATCTTTTAAATAGCATATTTGCAAAAACATGAAATTTTATTTTTTCTCCTCTAAATTGCATTAATTCCTGAAAGAAATCTGTGGGGTAAAAATACTCATGCCCCCCCCCCCCTCAGTGAATACATTAGGGGTGTAGTTTTCAAAATCGGGTCATTTGTGGGGGTATCTATCATTCTGACTCCTATGAGCCTTTGTAATCTTGGCTTGGTGCCGGAAAATAAAGTGTTCCTCAAAATGCTGAAAATCAATGTTAAATTTGCACGTCTCTTAAATGGTTAAAAAAAACTGAACTTTTTCTAATGTGCACCCAGAATAAAGTAAACAGATGGAAATATATATCTTATCAAGAATTTGTACAGTATGTTTGCACATATTTGAGATATCGCAGTTGAAAATGTGAAAAAATGAAATTTTTTTCAAAATTTTTCCAATTTTGGTGCTTTTAATAAATATACACAGATTCTATCGGCCTATTTTCACAACATAAATGAAGTACAACATGTGGAGAAAAAACAATATCAGAATCACTTGGATAAGCAAACTAGATAAACTGAAAGTGAGTTGAGCTGCCAGCTGTGTGTCTTTAGTTGGTTGGTATCTCGCCTGAAAATAGAAGCCGGGAGGTATTCAGTAGAGAGCTTTTAAGCTCTAGTGAATTCCTATACTATCAAGATTGATAGGTTTCAGTGCCTTTGATGACTGTAATCACCTACAAGACCCACCTCTGACATCTGTGACTCAGCGCTTGACCTCAACACTTAGGAATTGCAACAAGGAATTTGCAGAGATACTCATGAACTGTTCATGGACTGCCATCGTTATCAGTATCAGTCCACTAAACTCATGTAACTGTTATTAAAGAACTGTTTAGGCCATTCATCCTTTGGAAATTTAGAAGTTTGTAATTGGCTAGGAAGTGCCTTCTCACCTCAACATGGAGGGACTGTGAGATGGATTCTGTCCAGCTACAAATGTAAGACTTTTCTTGGTTGCTCAAGGCCTATTCTAGCATATATTAGACTACCATGTTCAAGCGGGTGTGCCTCTGAAACTTTGGACATTTGCAATAGCATTATTAAGAGCAATTCATTGTTTCCACCCTTGTCATTTCTGTTCATAAACATTTGCAGCATAATGGACGTCTCGGATTTTATTTGTAATTGTATTGTTGTAATGCCCTGTCTCTTCTGCTGCAGAACAGTAACTGCACCTATGTTGCCAATAGAGATGAGCGAGCACCAAAATGTTCGGGTGCTCATTACGCAAGACAAGCTTTTCGTAATGCTCGAGAGCTCGTTTCGAGTAACGAATCCCATTGAAGTCAATGGAAGACTTGAGCATTTTTCAAGGTGACCCATACTTCGCATAGGGGAGGGTGTGTGAATCACCTGAAAACATCAGAAAGTGATGGAAACACCACAGAAATGGATAGGGAACAGCAGGGGCAGCATGCATGGATGTGTCTGAGGCTCTCAGGTCACACTAATAAGCCAAATTGTGGGCAAGAGCCTGGTTGTCACCCCCCTAACAATTTAGTTGGGCCAGACCATAATCAGCAAAGCACATGTGCTGGCACATCTTAGCTAAACACCACTAGTTGCAACGAAGCCCAATCACCGCCTGCGTGTGACACCACTGCCTCTTCTCCTGTGTTACATGCTGGCATTGATGTCCAATCCCCAGCACGAGCCTGTGTCCACAGCATATTAAAAATTTTTCCCAGCGCAGCGTTCAGCTGTCCCAATCCCAGACGGAGTAAGGCACACCCCTTCGCCTACTTCACCAATGGTAGCTCCGCGACACCGTAGGCTCCTGATGTCCCACGGACCAATGCCGCCTTAACGAGGAGCAGCACGTAAAAGAGGAGCGGCCCTTTCCTGTCGTCCTGGGGGTTCGGGTCAATCCGCCTTTGTCCAAGAGTACTGGTGGAGAAGGAGTGGGGAGGCACACTCTGGAGTCAACGCACCGCAGTCACTCCTCTGCCACCTCCCTTTGGGACAGAGACACAGAGTCCCCAAGTCCCCACTCTGCCCATCCAACCCAGGCATACAACCACGCCTCTGTCAGTTGAGGAAGCGTGCAAAGAGAAAAAAAAAAAGAAAAAAAATCTTGTTAACCAGTGCCCCAAGGAACGACAGCATATACCATGAAAAAATTAGAGTGGCCAAACCAGACACTGTTTCACGCCACCCAGGACCTCTGCCCACACCCTCATTCGGGTGCCCACATCCACATCCTCGCTCTCGACCCTTACCTCTAGTCTTCATCATGTTGTATAATGCACTGCATCAAAATGCAACGCAAACGGCAAGGTATTTTGCGTACGCTTTGAGCCAAAAATAGACAGGGTAAAATGTGTAGTCTTGTGTGTTCTGTTGATCTGCACTATATAACACTTGGGCCTATTATGCAAATGCTTTCAGCCAAAAAAAAAAAAAATGCAATATGACAGGATTTTTGTTAGTTCCTATATAGTCTGTGTATACCAGTAGCAGTATACTGTATATAACCGGTAACAGAATGCAGTATACAGCCGGGATGCTTGTGAATGCTTTGTGTGCACTACTAGTCCCAGATAGCCAAACTGATGATGCACTAAAGTGGAGTTGTAGTCCTAAAAAGGACTGTTGGGTTCCAATTATTCCAATCCCATGCCACCTCCATCACAAAATTTCATGAGCCACAAACGTGGGCATAAAGGTGACTCAGATGCCAGTACTTCTACACATCTCCACAATTCAACAACCCATTCTACAAGAAAGCATTTTTTTACCCAGAGTACAGGTGAACCCCTGAAAGATTTGTGTACCAGGAGTATAGGTGGAACCCCTGCAACATTTGTGTACCAAGACTATATAGGCATACCCCTGAAACATTTGTTGACCAAAAGTATAGGCGAACCCCTGAAAGATTTGCTGACCAAGAGTATAGGCGAACCCCAGAAACCATTGCTTTACCAAGAGTATAGGTGTACCCCTGAAAGATTTGTTTACACAGAGTGCAGGTGAACCCCTGAAATCCTTTTTTAAACATAGAGCTCGTACTTGCTTAATGGGATCTAGCTGGTGGTCCACCGACAGGAAAAGTACCACCTGTCCCAGCCCCTGCTTCGCCCTGAGGGGCTATTTAGCCGGTGCCCCAGCAAAAGACATCATAAACCATGAAGACATTAGCGTTGCCAAACCAGGCACTGTTTCACTCCGCCCAGGACCTCGGCCTCTGCCCACACCTTCATTCGGGCGCCGACGTCCACGTCCTCATCCTCAACCCTTACATCTAGTCTTCATCATGTTGTAAAATAAACTGCGTCAAAATGCTACGCAAACTGCGAGGTGTTTTGCGTACTCTGTAATCCAAAAATAGACAGTGTGAAATGTGTACAGTCTTGTATTATTGTGCGGATCGAGAACACACACACTAAGGGTATTTTACGTGTTTTAAGCCAAAAATAGGCAGTAAAATGTTTATATAGTGTGGATCAACAGGACACAAACTTCGGCCTATTACGCAAAACCCTTGAAAGATTTGTGTACGAAGAGTATAGGCGAACCCCAGATAAATTTGTGTTCCAAGAGTATAGGTGAACCCCAATAAAAGTTTGTGTTCCACGAGTATAGGTGAACCCCTGAAAAATTTGTTGACCGAGAGTACAGGCGAACCCCTGAAATATTTGTGTTCCAAGTGTATAGACGAACCCCTGAAATATTTGTTTACCAAGAGTATAGGCGAACCCCAGAAAAATTTGTATATCAACAGTACAGGCAAACCCCAGAAACCATTCCTTTGCCAAGAGTATAGGCGAGCCCCTTAAAAATGTGTGTTCCAAAAGTATAGGCGAACCCCAGAAAAATGTGTTTACTAAGAATATAGATGAACCCCTGAAAAATTTGTTCACTAAGAGCATAGGAGAATCCCTGAAAAATGTGTTTACTAAGAGTATAGGCGAACACCTAAACAATTTGTTTACGAGTATAGGCGAACCCCAGAAAAATTTGTTTACTAAGAGTATAGGTGTACCCCTGAAAAATGTTGTTTACCCAGAGTGCAGGTGAACCCCTGAAAAATTATTTTTACATAAAGCCCCTACTTGCGTAATTCGCTAACAGAGCCTGGCGGCAGCCCTCAAGGAAAGACAGTTTTCACAGAGCCTTTGGCCCTCTAAAGAATTGGCTGTTCCACGTGCTGACATACTGGATTAGGAGGAGGAGGAAGATTAGAGAAGGATAGACCAAGCTACTTCTCCCCTTTTTTGGGGTGATAGAGGGTGCATGGCTCTCCTGTTCCAGCTTAAGGAATCTTTATGTTCCGCTGCTTTCCAACGGTGGAGAAGAGAAGTCAGGGGAAATCCAGGCTTTGTTCATCTTAATGAGTGTAAGCCTGTCGGCGCTGTCAGCTGACAGGCGGGTACACTTATCCGTGATAAATATCCCCAGCAGCACTAAACACCCTCTCTGATAACACGCTAGCGGCTGGGCAGGCCAGCACCTCTAAGGCGTACAGCACAAGTTCGGGCCACGTGTCCAGCTTTGACACCCAATAGTTGTATGGAGCAGAGGGATCACGGAGGACGTTGGTATGGTTGGCTATATACTCCCTCATCTTTTTACAGTGTTCCCTCCTACTCAGCCTAGTCTGGGGAGTGGTGACACAGTCTGGCTGGGGAGCCATAAAACTGTCAAAAACCAGGACATGCTGCCTGTTCCTCTCATCTCTTCTGCTAGTTGGCCCTCTGAACTACATCCTCTAGTGTTGTCAGATGGGAACTTTAGCATCAGCTTTTCCACCAGGGCCTTATGGTATTGCATCACTCTCGTACTCCTTTCCTCTTCGGGAATGAGAGTGGAAAGGTTCTCCTAATACCGTGGGTTGAGAAGGGTGAATACCAAGTAATCCGTGTTGGCCAGAATGCGTCTAACGCAAGGGTCACTGGAAAGACAGCTTAACATGAAGTCAGCCATGTGTTCCAGAGTCCCAGTGCGCAACACATCACTGTCCTCACAAGGAGGATGACTCTCACCCTTCTCCTCCTCCTCCACAGCCCATACACGCTGAACTGATGTGAAAGAAGTAGCATGGGTACCCTCTGCAGTGTGGGCAGCAGTCTCTTCCCCCTCCTCCTCCAATACGCGCTGAGAAACAGAAATGTTGGTGGTCTGGCTATCAAGCGCCGTATTGTCATCCCCATCTCCTGTTCTATCCGCAAAGTGTCGGCCTCTAAGCTTAGCAGCGAACTTCTCAGCAGGCAAAGCAGCAGGATGGTTAGGCTGATAATGGCCGCTTCGCCGCTCACCATTTGTGTTGACTCCTCAAAGTTTCCTAACACCTGACAGATATCACACATCCATGTCCACTCCTCTGTGAGGAAGTGCGGAGGCTGACTACCACCCCGACGGCCGTGTTGCAGCTGCTATTTAACAATGGCTCTATGCTGCTCATAAACCCTGGCCAACGTGCAAAGTTGAATTCCAGTGTGTGGGCACATTGCAGAACAGTCGGTGCACTGGCAGCTGGAAGCGACATTGCAGTGTCCTGAGGGTGGCAGCATCTGTGGTGGACTTTTTGAAATGTGCGCAGACATAACACACCTGACTGAGCAGCTCAGACAAACTGGGGTAGTTTTTAAGAAAGCTCTGAACCACCAGATTGAACACGTGGCCAGGCATGGCACCACCAGGTTATGGCCGTTGTCAGATACGAATATGCCTGGTTGGAGGTTCAGCGGCAAAAGTCACAGACCTGTCTGCTCCGTCAAACCCTGTAGCAGTTCTTGGGCAGTGTGCCTCTTGTCTCCTAAGCTCAGGAGTTTCAGTACGGCTTGTTGAGGCTTCCCCACGGCAGTGCTGCAGTGCCTCGAGCTACTAACTGAAGGCGACGTGCTCACAGATGGTAAGTGAGAGATGGAAGAGGAGGAGGAGGAGGGGTGGGGTTGGAGGAGGTGACATAATAAGCCAGAGAAACCATGACTGAGGTAGGACCCGCAATCCTCGGTGTGCCATAAGTGAGATGTAGTGTCTCTGCCCGCCAGCACTTGTCCACATGTGGGTGGTTAAGTGGTTAAGTGAACCTTCCCAGTAATTGCGTTGGTGATGGCACGGTTGATATACCGTGACAGTGCTGGTGTAGGGCAGGGACGCCGCAGCGCGAAAAATAGTGGCGAGCAGTGAGGAACGGCTACCACCATAAGGTTGTGGAAAGCCTCAGTTTCTACAAGGCTATATGTCAGGATCTCCAGACTCAGTAGTTTGGAGATATGCACGTTTAGCAATAGTGCATGCAGGTGGGTGGCTGCATAATTCCAATTGTGCTCTAATGCTTGGGTTATGGACAGCTGAACAATGCACTGGGACACATTGGTGGAGGACCGTAGAGGTGACGGGGTGGGTGCAGGCCGGGAGACGCTCGTGCCTGCGTTCTGGGAGGGGGATTGAATCTCACTGCCAGCATGTAACACAGGGGAAGAGGTAGCGGTGAATGCCCTTCGTTCCACCTCTTAGGGTGCTTAGCTATCATATGCTTGCACATGCTGGTGGTCGTCAGGCTGGTAGTGGTGGCTCTCCTGCTGATCTTGGTGCAGCACAGGTTGCACACCACTGTTCGTCGGTCGTCCGCGCTCTCATTGAAAAACCTCCAGATCTTCGAACACCTAGCCCTTTGCACAGGCACTTGCCGTGAGGAGGTGCTGTGGGGAACAGTTGGGGGATTACTTGCTCTTGCCCTGCTTCTCCCTCTGGCCACCACACTGCCTCTTCCAACCTGTTCTGGTACTGCACTTGCCTCCCCCTCTGAAGCCCTTTCTTCAGTAGGCTTACCAACCCAGGTCGGGTCAGTCACCTCATCATCCACCAGCTCTTCCTCTGAATCCTCAGTCTGCTTCTCCCTCAGACATACTGCCCTAGCAACAATCTCACTGATAGACAACTGTGTCTAGTCATCATCATCATCCATAAATACCTCTTGAGGCACTACTTGGAAGTCCCCACCCTCATCACCCTGAGACTGTGAAAGGTCCACATTTTGGGCATCAGTCATGACAAACTCCTCAGGTGACTGATGAACCGCTTTTTCCAACTCAGGGAAGGGACCGGAGAACAGTTCCTGGGAGTATGCCTGTTCTGAATCTCTCCTTTTCCTGGAGTGACCAGGCTGGGAGGAAGGAGGAGCAGTGTGTGGATTCACAGGTCCAGTCTTTGGGTGGTGGATAAATTACTGGACACGTTATCCGCTATCCATGTCATCACCTGATTGCACTGTTGTGCTTTAATTAATGGTCTACCACACGGACTTGCAAAATGTGAGATGAAGATAAGGAGCATAGATATGAGGTGCTCTACTAATCCGTCAGCAGCAGGCACTGTTTCACCCTGCCAAGGACCTCGGCCTCTGTCCACACCCTTATTCGGACACCCACACCCACGTCCACGACCTCAACCCTTACCCCTAGTCTTCATCATGTTGTATAATGCACTTGGTCAAAATGCTACACAAATTGCAACGTATTTTTCGTATGCTTATAGCCCAAAATAGACACTGTAAACTGTGTATAGTATTGTTAGATAGTGTGGATTGACAGGACACACCCAGGGGTTAATTGGGCGTACCCTTTAAGCCCAAAATATGTACTGTAAACAGCGTATAGTCTTGTTAGATAGTATGGATTGACAGGATCCACACAGGGGTATATAGCGTATGCTTTGAGCCCCTCCCCCCAAATGTAAACAGTGTATAGTCTTGTTAGATAGCTTGGATTGACAGGACTCACACACGGGTATATAGCGTACACTTTAAGTGTCCCCCCCCCCCCAAAAAAAAAGGAAACAGCATATAGTCTTGTTAGGTAGTGTGGATTGACAGCACGCACACAGGGGTATATAGCGTACGCTTAAAGCCCCCCAAAAAATAGAAAAATGAAAAATGATAGGAGTTTTGTTACTTCCTGTCTACTCTCTGTACACCACTAGCAGTATACTGCATAAAACCGTAAGAGTATGCAGTATACAGCCGGGATGCTTGAGAATACTTTGTGCCCACTACTGCTCCTAGCCAGCCAAACTGCCGATGCACACAATGAGAGGAGTTGTAATCCTAAAAAGAACTGCTGAGTTCTTGGAACAAGGATCCCTGCCTAAACGCAACCTCTAACCTACACTATCACTCTCCCTGATTAGCAGCAGCTCTGTCCCTGAACTAATCCAGCCTGCGTGTGAGGCGAGCATCAGGTGACCTGAGTTTTTATGCCCATAGGTCACCTGATCTGGCCAGCCAGTCACTACTATAGACATGCACAGGGTTGGCACGTCACAGAGGAGGTGCCAAAGCCTTCCCTGCATGTTTATTGGCTAAAAGATGGTGCTTAAAATGTGGGCAGGAGATGATGAAATTTTCTCGAGCACCGCGTGATGCTCGCTCAAGTAATGAGTACCTTTGAATATGCTACTGCTCGAACGAGCATCAAGCTCGGACGAGCATGCTCGCTCATCTCTAGTAACCATCTTAACTGAGTTAAGCTATAAGAGTGAAATCCCAAGTATTGAGATATTTGCATTGATAAATGTAGATAAATCCATTTCACTACAATATCTAATTACGCAGGTTGATTGATTCTTAAATAGGACATAATGCTCCTGGGTTTAGAACTGGAAATTAAGTTCACTGAACTGTTGCATGGGGTAGGACAAATCACAGTACTGAGTCTCTAAATTAGTAGTGTTAACTCAAAGTCCAAAAAGAATAAACTTGTCTAATAAGTCCATACAGTTAGGTAATGCAGTGAAAGGTTTAATTAGGGCAAGAATTAAATTTTTGGCAAATAGATTGGCTTTTTATGTCTTAAAACCAATAGAAACACTCACAATATTGAGGTGATTTCTGATAGGGGTGGCCAGGGGTTCAATTACAAGAGCAAATAGGGCCAGAGAGAGCATCCTTACCCGGCTATTACCACATAGTATATTGAAGCTGGCTGGCTTAGAAGAAGGAAGTTTTAGAGAACATAGAATTTTTTTTATAAGGATTGTATAACCCTTAGGAATGGTTCACAAATGCCCACCATCTCCATAACACCATATACATATTGCCAAGAGATGCTATTAAAAGCTTTCTCTATACCCAGAACTTTTAGACAAATAGGAATTTCAGTGGTGTTAACCCAATGGATTATGTTGAATAGCTTATGGACATTGTCTGTAGTGTGTTGGCCAGTTACAAGAAAATAAGGGAGATGGAACAATACCTATTGGATGGCGGCATTCCTTCAAATCAATGCTTGACCTTTTATATAGGTCTGTAGAGCAATGAATGGGAATTTAAAACCAAACCAGAATCCATACACAGACAGTTGTTTTGGGGTGTTTGCCCCTCATCAGTGTGCAGTAGGATTCTGGCTTGGCTAATGAGAGGCCTATGGTGTGGGTCAGGAGGGGTAACATCACTCATTAGGAAGAGAGCACCAAGGAGGTGCATGAGGAGACTTATTATTGGGTTTATTAGCAAAACTGTAAAAGTGACCCTGCATCTACCATAATACCTGCTCTGTATGATGAGTAAGTTCAGAGTCCAGTTGTAGCTTACATTCTTTTATAACATGTGATAACTATCTAGAAGGCTTCCTTTTACGAGTGAGTTCTAGTTTAGCTAGTAATATTCAACATTTTGCAGCATATTATTCCTCTCTCACTTGAGGCAAGATGCCTCCATTACTAACACTTCCCGAATCACTGCTTTATGGACTGCCAATACATTTATAGCATTAGTGTTGGTAGATTTATTATGAAGGAAATATTCCTCCATGTCTATAGAAGCTCGCTGGAGTATAAGAAGGTCCGTAAAGAGAGACTATTTGAGTCTCTTCGTCTTGGGAGTACAGTTCATTGCTGACAGATTCAAGTCAACCAGGACAATATAGTGGATCGACCATGAGCAAACTATATGGCAAGAGCACAGCATTGCAGATGATAAATGAGTTGATGCTAGGATCCAATCTATTCTTGCGTAATGTTTATGTAGTGAAAATTAATATGTAGAGCATCGTGTGGTGCAGAGTGCTAAGAGAGCAGAAATGCAGTCCTAAGGTCTCGCTCATGACCTGAGGGTCACAGGTTCAATCCCTGGATGGTTCAGGTAGCCGGCTCAAGGTTGACTCAGCCTTCCATCCTTCCGAAGTCAGTTAAATTAGTACCCAGTTTGAAGGGGGGTAATAAATAAATTACTCGAAAGTGCTACGGAATGAGTTGGCGCTATACAAATAACATGATTTATTTATTTTTATATGTAACCCCTAGCTGATTTGTTATGTTCTCACCAACAATCTGCGTTTTAATGAAATCAAACTTTGTACGAACGTTTTGTTAGAACTTAGAAGGTAGGGCTTTCAGTCCTTAAAAGGAATTTTGTCAGCAGGTTCATGAAGTTTGACTTGGAGCTGAGCTCTGAGTCATGGAGGCAAGCCATGCCAGCTTCTCCCCTTGTGCATCACATAGACTAAAAGCTCTCCCCTTTTGTGTATAAGAAGACAGCTGTCACTCTGCATACTGTGGGCTGGGAGAGGCCGGCACAGCCTTCCTCCATGCTCTGAATGAAACTAGTGACAGAATCCTTTAAAATCCTGCTCAGCAGCAAGGTTTTGTACAATCAAGACATCACTATGTACCATTTGAATGCAGACATGTCCCAGCATAATGTGTCTGCAGAGGGGTAGTCACTTGATTGGAACTACCATTTTTTCACACAAGATAGTTGGCATATGCCTATGAACCGAATCCAACACCAGGTACTTAATCTAACTTCATTCATTGCATTGCCTGTGTTTTTACTTTTTTAGCTACACACGCTAATTTTTGTTTTCACAACAGCTGGAACACGTTTGATCCCCTCCAACAGTAGCTGTAGGAAAGATATTTTGGCAGGCTGTGGCAATTATTTTTCCAACATTATTGTTACTATAGAATTTAATACTATCATGACTAGTTACTGTAGATCAAATTCAAACATATTTGTTATGTTTTAATTTTGTGAAGAAAGACTAATTCTACTCCGTATTACTTTGGCTGCATTTTTAGCAGCTCCCAGAACGTCTTTGTTCCTTAGGCTATATACAAATGGGTTTAACATTGGGACCACGGCCACATAAAGTATTGAGATAATTTTGCCTTGTTCCTTAAAATCTTCAGACTCAGGCTTCAAGTAAATGAAGATACTTGGTCCATAGAATAATAAGACAGTAGTGATATGGGATGAGCAGCTAGATAAAGCTTTAAACTGCCCACCAGAGGAACGCATCTTTACAACTGTGATGATAATTCTTACATATGAGGTCAAAATAAATAACAAGTTAAAACTATTGAAGATATCATCTATTGAGAGGATCATTTTTGTACTCCGAGTGTCACTAGAAGAGAGCGCCAATAATGGTATTATGTCACAAAAGAAATGATTGATTTCATGTGAGTAACAGAATGATAGTGTAGACATGAATACAGTAAATATCAGGGTATTCACCGCACTGATTGTAAAGCAAGAAATTGCTGTAATTAAACAAACCTTTTTGGTCATAATCAAAAAATAATGTAGAGGAGAGCAAATTGCCACATAGCGATCATAAGCCATACATGTCAAAATATAATTGTCAGTAACAGCACAGAACATGAAGAAGTAAAGTTGAATGAAGCAGCCAGAGAAGGATATCATCTTGTACTCAGTTATAATAACAGACAACATCTTTGGGAGAATAGCAGAGACATAGATGACGTCAACAGAAGAAAGATTACACAAGAAGAAATACATGGGAGTGTGAAGTTGGGGTGTACTACATACTAGGACAATGATAATCAGATTCCCCACCACTGCTAGCAGATATATCAGTAAAAATCCAGTAAATATAAGAACTTCATTTATTCTGGAGGTGGAGAATGGGGTCAGGTAGAATTCAGTCACTGTAATGTTTTCACAGTCATTCATTTTGAGTATCTGCTATAAAAGGAAGAAAAACAGATTGTTATATGCAATAAGTACTTGTGCACAGATAATGCTTCAATGATGCCTTTAAGTCTAAAACGTTGTTTTTCTTCTGGTAAAGAATTTAAATTCATAATCATAGCACAAGATAATCAATATGATGCAATTCTGTCTTTCTGCAGTCAACATTAGGGAAGATTACTGCATACTGGTTTATTATTGATTTCTATATACAATTCTGTGCTGTAATTTCCTGAACCGCCCCTAGTGGTTGCTGCAGAAAGTCAGAATGTGAACATTTATGCTAGCATCAATACATATGTTTTAGGCATGGTATCATGTGTGTTATCTTATTTTCTTTTGTTCATATTTCACTGTATTTAATGTGTGGCATGTTATTAAACTTTTCAATACAAAGAAATTTGAAAGAAAGTGGTCTGTCAGCAGTGATTGGACTATGTCACACTATGAGGAACTACTAATGAGCGAACGTCTAAAAAGTTAGGTTTGGCCGGTTAGCTGAATTTCGGCAGAAAAATTTGGTTCTGTCCGATTAGTTTGAAACAAACCAGAACTTCACCAATACCCCTAAAACTACTATATGCCATTGTCTAAGAGCTATAAGAGCCCTGTATAACACATAGGTCACCTAGTAGTGTATCTATGGATATTTGAGCCGTTTTTAAGGTGAAGATAAGGAAGAAAAAGAAGGAGAAGGAAGAAGAAAATTGCAAAAGGAGAGGATAAAAGAATAAGGAAGAGAAAAAAAAAGAATAAGGAAGAGAGAGAAGAACGTAAAAAAAAGCAGGAATAAAAATATTTTTCCTTCCTTTAATTTTACTTTCCTCTTTCTTTTTCCTTCTTTTTTTCTTCCTCTTTTTCTTCTTCTCTTTTCTTTCTCATTCTCTTCTTCTTTTCATTTCTTCTCACTCTTTTTTCACTGGTCAGGTTTTCACTGAACTGAACTTTTAGCAAAGTTTGATCCAAAGTAAGATTTAATTGTTTTGTTTCACTCAACACTAGTAGGGACATAACCCTAACTATTAACACGCAGTTGTGAAGTTATTCATACATAGCTAGCAAAATAACAGAGAAATGGCACAGCAAAGATGTTTGCAGCTTCTATGTAAACCTATGTATCTCTAGCATTGCATGCAACAAACAAATCCTGAGTGTAGTCAACAAAAACAAGTTGAAAAAAACAAATTCACTGGAATAACATGACTGCTGGGTCAAAAGCACAAGGCTTGCCTGTAGTCAAGCAAATGAGGCACATAGAACAGCATGGCGGCTGTGTATAGAAAATAATGGTGTATTTTTTAATCAACTGCATTTGCAGAGCTGCTTCATTATTTCCTTGTAGATACATTTGGAGTTAACGACAAATTCACTCACTGTGGAAACTATCTGCTTTATTTACGACCAGAAAAATCTACAATAAAATCTGCACCTGATTTTGTTCTGAATTTGGTGCAGATTTAGCTACGGGGCTTCCCTCGTTGCATTGAAATGAATGAGATCTGCAGTGAATTTTCCACAACAAATAGAGCATATTGCACATATGAACATCTGCAGCAGATTTTTACTACTACCGATATTAGTGAACTGGGTGTGTTAAAACCCCATGTACTAACATTGTACTGTAAATAGTTGTGGAATTGTGGTTTGCAGTTTACAATGTAGGTAGAACAATCACATTTGAAACATATATTTAAATACAGCTAAGTTGTAATGCTCCCTTAGTGGCTCTGATTTCTACTTCTCATCCTCTTGCTTTAATACATTGTGCTCCTAAGTTTAGATTTATGTGCAGCAGATTTGTTGCAGAATGTTCAGTGACTGTCCCAGTCATCTGGATAGGTCAAAGGCAGCTAAATGGTAATGCTTCCTTAGTGGGTCTGTTTCTACAAACTGTGTTATTTCTTTGACACAAGAATATTTAAGCTGAAATTTCCATTGTGCTTTAAAGGATATATTCACAGATGGCCAAATAGTAAGAGTAATTTCACATAAATAAAGCTTGAAAAAATGGATATACACACTGCAGAAGTATCCTTTTGAAGATGTAGGGAAATAATTTGTAGCTGACAATATTTCTTCATTTTGCAATAATTTCTACACATCTGTCTTTTATCACTAATTATTCTAGAAAACAGCATTTAATATTTTAAGTCAAAATGTGCAAAGTTAATAGTAAATGAATGACACAGTTTAACCTGATAGATTTTAGTTGGTACACCAAGATGAAATGCTTCATACAGCACAGCTTTGGGTGTGAACAGGATATATGTAAAGCATAACTCTCTTTACTCATGGTTTTAAAGATGTACAAATGCCTTGGAGATTTTGTTTTACCCCATGGCATATCATGCTAACGAATTTATTTTTCGTTAATAAAGATCATGGGATTATAGAACATAGAGCCCATAATATACAAACTAAAGAACAACCAACACTCTGAATAATTGGTAAGTAAAAATATTAAAGAAATCGTCTGGTTACCAGACAACTCTACTTAAGTAGAGCAGTATGGGTTGAAATAATAAGCTGAAACATATTTACCCTTCTGAGGCCACTAGGATGTACCACTGCTGTCTTGCTGTAGTCCCGGTGGTTGTTGTGACAGATGATGTCACAGGAACACAGATGACCGTTCATTCTCCTAGCATCAGTGCTCACATCCTGAGCTCCATGATGTCAGGAGTTTAGAAATATGATGTTGCAGCCTCTCATTGGTTGTAAAGGTCACTTGACCTCCTGTTGATAGATAAGAAAAAAGGAGGGAGCCGAGCATCAAAGTCTGAAAACTGGTGTCTTAGATTAGCAGTTTCTCTCTCTCCTCCCTTTTTTATGGGAGCTAGAAATGCTTTATTTGTGATTAGTATAAGAGGATATGTTCAACCCATGAAACGTTGCACATTTCAGATGGAGTGCAAGTGCAAAAGGTGAATGTAAGGAGCAAAAGTGGTTGTAGGCGCAATCCCTTTTTTTCTCTTTTTAAAAAGTGATGAGACATAATGTTAAGCTTGACTCCCCAGTTCTATTTATTAAATCTAGTAAACAATAGGCGTGTTCCGGGGCCCTTGCGCCCCTTCCTTAGTATTTAAACTCGGGACACACTATACATACAATGGGGAAATACAGTGATAATAGGGGAAAAACATTATAGTGGTTACATGAACAAATTCTTTTTTATATAATCAAAGGAGCAATTATGAAAAAAGAAAAGTGAACGGTGAAAAAAAGGCAAAGGAATATATAAATAAATTATTAGATCAATAATATTCAATAAATTAAAGATGTTATCTAGATGCGTAGTAACACAGGTGGGACCATGATAAAACACCAAAAGACCCCTCCCCATTGCATAATAAAAACTGGTTTTTTTTTACTAAAGTATATTACCATTTATTACTGAGGCAGAAACGTCTATATAATAGTAGAGGGCCCGTCACAGTATAGACATATAATAAACAAATTAAGTTTATTAAGACTATTTAAAAACAGGGCACATGATTTAGCTGCATACACATTACTCCCAAAGGTTTAGGAGAGAAAGTGCAGGCAACTGAGACAGACAAACATATATTAAGACTCAGACAAAAACACTAAGAGGAACATCCATAGGAAGGTTCATTTACTGAAGGTCAAATTCTCAATATTTTATGATTAATTAATGTTTACGATTAGAGATGAGCGAATATACTCGTTTCGAGTAATTACTCGATCGAGTACTGCGATTTTCGAGTACTTCCGTACTCGGGTGAAAAGATTCGGGGGGCGCTGGGGGCGGGGGGAGGCGTGGTGGAGCGGGGGGTAGCAGCGGGGAACAGGGGGGAGCCCTCTCCCTCTCCCCCCCCCACTCCCCGCTGCAACCCCCCCACTCACCCACGGCGCCCCCCGAATCTTTTCGCCCGAGTACGGAAGTACTCGAAAAATCACGGCGCTCGGGCAAAAAAGGGGCGTGGCCGAGTAGGTTCGCTCATCTCTATTTACGATGTATTTTTTTGTGAGTGGTTCGACGCATTTCCCTGCCGGAATGGCAGTTCATCAGGAACCCATGAACCTATACAAAATTAATTACTGAAAACTGCCCCCCCCAAATGTGACATTAAACCCAGTTAACTAGATATATTGCCTGAGTTTTAACAGGTAGGTAACCCAACGTTAGTGAGAGGACTATCATCTGCTTATGATCGTTGACTGGCTACTTCCCAAGAGGGCACAGCTATCTGTCTTGGGTTAGCTTCTTGATAGATAGCTATTACAGTCCTAACTGTACACCTGTGATGCAGAGTCCCCTCAGACGATAGATTACTGTAGCCCCATGTTTCACCAGACAGCTTCACCTTAGTACTGTACACCCAGAAGTTAGTGTCTAGCTGAATAGTTAAGTCACTAGTAAAGAACTCTATACTCAGCCGATGTTGTTTAGCTGGTATCAAAACTAGTAAGATAAGAATAGCTAGAGTCTCTGTTATAGTACGCACTGACTATGCTAAAGGTGAAATCCTTCTCTTACTGGATATGTTAATTAGCTATCTGTTAGTTAGTTGTCCAGACTGACTGTCTTCCATAAAGAGATATTTAAATCCCGCTTGTAGCCTCACTAGTTGACATGAGCACAAACACCCTGCCTATGGGTTTCTAAATAGATTAAAAAATAAAAAATGATGGAGCATAGCCCATGGCCCTGATGGTGGACCATAGGCATCTCAAAGAAGCAATTATGAAAAAAGAAAAAGGAAAAGTGGAACAGTGAAAAAAGCAAAGAAAGAAATGAATAATTAGTAAATCAGTAATATTCCATAAATTAAAGATGATATCTAGATGTGTAGTGGAACCATTTTAATATCCCTTTCCATTGCATAATAAAAACTGGGGGTTTTACTAAAATATATTATTGGAAGTAAATACATATAACATGTCAATGTTTATAGATAAGTGCTGCAGAATAAGTTGGCACTATACAAATAAAGATGATTATTATTTATTATTATTAGTTTTAAAACAAAAAATATTAACAAACAATAATAAAATGTATATGGTCTAAAAAAATTTTTTATAATATAAAATGAGTTAAATGACTATACTAAACATATACCGTAATAAATGGTATTCTTTCTAACTGGTGAAGGGTTAAATACTGTATTATAAGAGTGACTCATATAGTTAATGCTTATACTTGCCAGACAACATATTCCCTCATTATATGTATAGTGTGTCCCAAGCTTAAATACTGAGAAAGGACTGAAAGAGCCCTGAAATACATTTATTGTATGCTGGATTTTATAATGAGTACTAGAGATGAGCGAGCACACTCGTCCGAGCTTGATGCTCGTTCGAGCATTAGGGTACTCGAGATGCTCGTTACTCAAGATGAGCACCACGCGATGTTCGAGTCAATTCCATTTCCTTCCCTTAAAGCTTTACGCCATTTTCTGGCCAATAGAAATTCAGGGAAGGCATTACAACTTCCTCTTGTGACATTCCAGCCCTATCCCAACCCCTGCAGTGAGTGGCTGGCAAGTTCAAGTGACCCCCGAGTATTTAAAGTAGGGCCGCCCTCAGCTTGCCACAGTCACACACTGGGAGAGATCAGGGACAGTGCTGGTGCTGCTATAGGGAAAGTGTTAGTGTAGGATCCTGTGTACGAGAACCCCAAGGTCCTTCTTAGGGCCACATCTGACCGTGTGCATTACTGTTGTGGCTGCTGGTAGCAGTTTTGCAAATTTCTTTTTTGTATATCGGGCGTGCAGCCCCATTATATCTATAGCGTTCCCAGGCTGCAGTCTGTACTACATAGTATAGGGACAGCGTTGCTGAGATAGGGAGAGTGGTAGTGTAGGATCCTGTGTACAAGAACCCCAACGGTCCTTCTTAGGGCTACCTGTGACCGTGTGCATTTTACAGGTTGTCTGATGGGAGTTGTAGTCCATCACTATTGCACAGCTAGGCCTGTTTGCAGCCTTCCGTATAATTTTTTTCTGGCTGCAGTTAGCGTTACATAACCGCTGTCAGCCTCCAACTGTACGCCAATAATTCCAAAATTTTTTACACCGCTCTGTGTCTGCCGTCAACTTCACGCACAGCGTACGGCGACAGCCCCTGATAGAGGGAAAGTCATATACACGCTATATAGCCGGTATTCTTTTTCAAAAATTTTTTTAAAAATTAAAGCTCCTTCTTATGGCTGCCTGTGACTAAGTGCATTTTACAGTTTGTCTGATGGGAGTTGTAGTCCATCACTATTGCACTTAGGCCTGTGTGCGGCCTTCCTGACTATTTTTTTCTGCCTGGAGTTTGCCTTACTATACTGCTATCAGCAACAAAGTCTACGCACATAATTCCAAGATTATTTACACCGTGCTGTGTCTGCAGTGAATTAGAGACGCACAGCATACGGCCACAGCGACTGGTAGAGGGAAAGTGATACACACACTATATAGCCTGTATTGTTTGACCAAGAAAAACAAAAAGCACCTCAGTTGGGCTACCTTTGACTGTTTAAATCTCACTGGGTGTCTGGTGGGAGTTTTAGTCCATCACTATTGCACTTAGGCCTGTTTGCGGCCTTCCTGACTATTTTTTTCTGCCTGGAGTTTGCCTTACTATACTGCTCTCAGCGACAAAGTCTGAGCACATAATTCCAAGATTATTTACACCAGCCTGTGTCTGCAGTGAATTTGACGCTCAGCGTATGGCCAACACAGGGGCTTATAGAGGGAAATTGATATACACAGTATATAGCCTGTCTTCTTTTTAAAAAAAAACCCCGAAAAGCTCCTTCGTTGGGCTACCTCTGACTGTCTGCATTTTACTGGGTGCTTGGTGGGAGTTTAAGTGCATCACTATTGCATTGCTAGGCCTCTTTGCGGCCTTCCTTCCATTTTTTTCTGCCTGAGTTAGCGTTACGATTCCGCTCTCTGTGTGAAAGTGTACGCATATAATTCCATAATTATTTACAGCGGTCTGTGTCTGCTCTATTCGTAATCCACCATGCTGAGGGGTAGGGGTCGAGGATGTGGACGGGGGCAAGGATGCGGAGTTCCAAGTGAGGGTGTGGGCACAGGCCGAGTTCCTGGTCCAGGTGTATCCCAGCCGGCTGCTGCGGGATTAGGAGAGAGGCAAGTTTCTGGGGTCCCCAGCTCCATATCACAGTTTATGGGTCCACATGGTAGACCTTTTTTGCAAACAGAGCAGTGTGAGCAGGTCCTGTCGTGGATGGCAGAAAATGCATCCAAGAATGTATCGGGGACCCAGTCTTCTACGCAGTCCACTGCTGAAACTCTGAATCCTCTGGCTGCTGCTCCTCCTTCCTCATAGCCTATACTGCTGCTACAAAAATGGTACTGGGGTCTGCATATGCTTCTGCTACATAAATGTTACAGGGGTCTGCTGATACTGCTGCTACAGAAATGTTACAGGGGTCTGCGTATACTGCTGCTAGAGAAATGTTACTGGGGTCTGCCTATACTTCCACTACAGAAATGGTACAGGGGTCTACCTATACTGCTGCTACAGAAATGTTCCTGGGGTCTGTTTATACCTTTGCTACAGGAATGTTACAGCGGTCTGTCTATACTATGGGTGCACTAAGTCTTCCCATCGCGGTGTTTTACCTATGTGGCATAAATAATATAGTGACTGACTAGGCCAGAATTGCTGGCTGAGGCCAAGTTGCTTGGCGGGGTGGAACTGTCCCATGGTTGGGCACTCCGATTTCTTCCTGTGTAATATCATCTTTGTGCATTTACAGCATAGGCTAGGCCAAGGAACTCAAAGACTGCCCCTTCCAGTGTTGAGCTATCTATGTTGTGACACATCTATTTCCTATTGCTATGCAACTCAGGGCACCTTGGGTCACAAAGGTGGAGGCTTGGAACCGAGCCTGACCCTGGGCCTGCTAACGTGCTTCCCACACAGACTATAGCAGGTCCTGGTCATGGTGTCTTAGGCTTGTAATGCCACCTCCTGCTCCTGCTTGGGGTCAGGGGATCAGCACTGGGCATCATGTATTTTCTCTCGTGTTACCACAGTTATCTGAGACACTGGTTTGGGCCAAAGAAGAGGAGCGTTACTGCATTGATGAGACCTTCACAGCTGTACTAGCATCGGAGTCTGCTGTATGCCCACGATTGCTGAGGGTGTGTGCAGAGGCCTATGTACTCGGCACAGTGAAAGTCTGGCATGTTTGGACACTATCATTTTTTCATGTTTATTACTGTCTTTGGGTTCCTTCGGCTCGCCTATGCTGCAGATGCACAAAGACTTCCCATAGCAGTGATTTACCTGTCCGGCACAAAGTCACTGACTGACTTGGGTAGGGTGCATAGTGCAGATGGCTTTCGCGTTGCTGTGTCGATAGAGCTATCCAACACCTAGACAGAATGAATACTGTGTGGGCACATGGACTTCCCATTGCTATGTCAGTCGTGACACCTTGGGTCTCACAAGGTGTTTGCTGGGACCGAGCCTGGCCAAGGACCCGCTCACATCCTTCCCACACAGGCTACAGCGGGTCCTGGTCCTGGTTTCTTTGCCTTGTAAGGCCACCTCCTCCTCCTGCTTGGGGTCAGGGGATCAGCAATGCGCATCATGTATTTTCTCTCATGTTACCACAGTTATCTGAGAAACTTGTTTGGGCCAAAGGAGAGGATGTCTATACTGTTACTACTGAAATGTTACTGGGGTCTCCCTAGACTTCTGCAACATAACTGTTACTGGGGTCAGCTTATACCTTTGCTACAGGAATATTACAGGGGTCTGTGCATACTATTGCTACACTAAGTTTTCCCATTGCGGTGTTTTACCTATCTGGCCCCCCCAAAAAACACTGACTGACTAGGGCATGGAGTGTGGGCCGAAGCCAACATGTATCTTCTCTCACGTTACCACAGCTATCCAGGGCACTGCAATGGGATTTCTTTATATACCTTCTCTGGGTTCCTGGGACCCACCCATGCTGTGGGTGCACACAGACTTCCCATAGCGGAGTTGTACCTGCCTGGCACTTTAAAAAAAACCCTGACTGACTAGGGCATGGAGGGTGGGCCGAAGCCAACATGCATTTTCTCTCACGTTACCACAGCTATCCGGGGCACTGCATTGGGACAAACAAGAGGAGCGATACAGTGCTAATGAGTTGTTCACAGCTACACTAGCATCGGAGTCCGCTCTATGCCCGCAATTGCTGAGGGTTTGTGCAGAGGCCTTTGTCCTGGGCGCAGTGAAAGTCTGCCACTTTTGGGCACTCTGATTTCTTTATGTGTACTGTCTTTAAGTTCCTTGGGCCCACCCATGCTGTGGGTGCACACAGACTTCCCATAGAGGTGTTTTACCTGTCTGTCCTCAAAAGACTGACAGACTCGGGTAGGGTGCAGAGTGCAGATGGTTTACTAATTGCATTGTCGATGAGGTATCCAACACCCAAGCAGAACAAGTAGTGTGTGGACACATAGTTTCCCCATTGCTATGTCACTCGCAACACCTTGGGCCACACAAGGTGTTTGCTGGGACTGAGCCTGGCAAAGGGCCACTCACATCCTTTCAGCACAGGCTACAGCAGGTCCTGGTCATGGTTTCTTGGCCTTGTGAGGCCACCTCCTCCTCCTGCTTGGGGTCAGCATTGCACATCATGCATTTTCTCTCGTGTTACCACAGTTATCTGAGAAACTCATTTGGGTCACAGGAAAGGAGCATAACTGCATTAATAAGACCTTCACAGGTGTACTAGCATCGAAGTCCGCTTCCTGCCTACTATTGCTGAAGCTGTTGGCCGAGGCCTATGTCCCGGGGGAACTGCAGTGGCGCCAGGTTCGGCCTGTGGAACTTTTTCCTGGCTAATGCAGTCTTTAGAGCGGTGAAATAAAACGTAACGGATTTACTGAGACCTTCACAGGTGTACTAGCATCGAAGTCCGCTTCCTGCCTATGATTGCTGAAGCTGTTGGCCGAGGCCCAAGTCCCGGGGGAACTGCAACGGCGCCAGGTTGGGCCTGTGGAACTTTTTCCTGGCTAGTCCAGTCTTTGGAGCGGTGAAAGAAGACGTAAGTGATTTATTTAGACCTTCACAGGTATGCTAGCATCGAAGTTCGCTTCATGCCTACGATTGCTGAAGCTGTGGGCCGAGGCCTATGTCGTCAACGCAGTGTAAGTCTGCCATGTTTGGCCACTCTGATTTCTTTATTGTTCATGTCTTGGGTTGCGTTGGACCCACCTATGCTATTGGTGCACACAGACTTCCCATTGCGGTGTTTGACCTGTCTGGCACAAAGACACTGACTAACTTGGGTAGGGGGCAGAGTGCAGATGGCTTTCCCCTTGCGGTGTCGATTGAGCTATCTGAAACCTAGACAGAATGAATACTGTGTGGGCACATGGATTCCACATAGCTATGTAACTCATGCCCACGTTTGCAGCTTCTGACGGAGGTTGGCACTTTATTGGAATCAAGATTGAACATCAATTTCTCATTGATTCTCAACTGCATTGTGGGCTATCGCCCCGCCCCTTTTAAAGAGGGTCACTACCTGACCCTGCCAACCCTCTGCAATATGTGCCTCCTGTTCCTCCTCATTGCAGATGCACTTATAAATAGACATGAGGGTGGTGTGGCTTTGAAGTGAGCGTGTGGCATGAGGGCAGCTGAAGGCAGCCCAGGGACACTTTTGTGTGCACTGCGGACGCAGGGTCATGCGGGGGGGGGGGGGGGGGGTTGAACAGCATGTAACCCAGGAGAAGAGGCAGCATTGTGTCTCGCAGGCAGTGCTTGTGCTTGGTTGGAGGTAGTGTGGTGCTTAGCTAAGGTGCGCCTTGCTAATGAGGGTTTGTCCGAAGTAAAAATTGTTAGGGTGGGGGTGGGGGCACTCTTGCCACTATTGTGGCTTAACAGTGGGACCTGGGAGCCTGAGATGCAGCCCAGCATGTTGCCCCTCGCCTGCCCTATCCATTTCTGTGTCGTTTTCATCACTTTCCTGGGTTTTCCAGATTTTCACAAATGAAAACCTTAGCGGAGCATGGGTCATATACAAAAGTGCTCGAGTCGCCCTAATGTAGCAGGTTAGTCCAGTAACCAGACAACCCCTGTAATTAGAAGTTATGTATTTGGAAACCATTTTAATTATGGTAGCATGCTCTACAGCTTTACTGGTGTCAGTGTTTTTTGTGAGAAAATCTTTGGTTGAAGGGTGCCCAGGCAAAATTGTCGTTTTTTGAGTAGCATGACATAGGTTGCCAACAAGAACAAAACTAACAAAGGTTTGTATTTACAACTTGCTGGCTAATTGTATTCCATTCCATTGGATGCAAAACAAGTGCCTTTCCTCAAAACACTAGGAAAAGATTGGCTGAGAGAATGAGTTGGTGCATTTTAGGGAATCATCAAGTTGACCCAAGAGCTGTTGATGTCATTTCCAAGGCTTGAATAAAACTTCTGCATTATCACTGATTGTTTTATGTGCATAGATAGAGCTTGACTCCTGATTTAGGGAATATAGAAACAAGCAGTGAGAGCAGCACCTCTAACATTCAGGATATTGGTATCTATATCTCAAATACTCATCTGGTGCTAGGTGGAAGCACCTGTTCGATGGAGTCCGGGTTCGCCTGTAGCAATCCGTCCAGTATACCACAATCCAATGAGGTATAGAGGAATCACCAGAGATCACTTAGGAGGGAGACTTCGTGTAACCAGAAATATTGAAGAATAAAAGATTCCTCCACGCTCTGAAAAAAGAAAGGAATGAACTTGAATAAATAAAAGAAGGACTCACCTGGCGTGAGCGGTCTAACTGATCGGGTAGGCCATCGTGCATTGTATCTCTGCATGTATATAAAATTTGTAGGCTAGAAATTCTGTCAGGACAACATCCGGGAAAAGGGACAGCATACAGGGAGAATCCAAAGGCACTCTATTATGCGGACAATTGAAAATAAAAACTGAGAAATAGTCACCGACTTAATGGGGTGGTCTATTGTGAACCCAGCCTTCCCCTTAATTATCCATGGATGCATTGAAGGTGGTGCTTGTCCCTGGAAACAATAGGTCCAATCCAGTGATGTCAGGAAATGTATATTTTAATTCATAGAATCATATAATGGTGGAGTTGGAAGCGTCCTTCAGGGTCATCTAGTCCAAACCCCTGCTCAGTGCAGGATTCACTAAATTATCCCAGACAAATATTTGTCCAGTTTTTGTTTGAACACTTCCATTGAAGGAGAACTCACCACCTACCATGGTAACCTGGTCCATTTATTAATCACCCTCACTGTCAGAAAGTTTTTTCTAATATTGAATTTGCGTCTCCTCCCTTTCAGTTTCATCGCATTGCTTCTAGTCTTTCCTTGTGCAAATGAGAATAGAGCTGATCCCTCTGCACTGTGACAGCCATTCACATATTTGCAGACAGCTATTAAGTCTCCTCTCAGTCTTCTTTTTTGCAAGTTAAACATTTCCAAATCCTTTAACCGTTCTTCATAGGACATGATTTGCAAACCGCTCACCATCTTGGTAACTTTTCTCTGAACTTGCTCCATTTTTTTTGTCTTTTTTAAAGTGGGGTCCCCAGAACTGGACACAGTATTCCAGATGAGGTCTGACTAAGGAAGAGTAGAGGTGGATAATTACCTCATGTTATCTAGCCTCTATGCTTCCCTTAATACATCCCGGAATTGTGTTTGCCATTTTGGCTGCTGCATCACATTGTTGACTGATGTTCAGTCTATGATCTTTTAGTGTACACTAGCCTTTTTCACATGTGCTACTTAGCCCAATTCTTCCCATTCTGTATGCACTTTTTTCATTTTTCTTGCCCAGATGTAGGACTTTACATTTCTCCTTGTCAAATACCAATCTGTTAGTCACCACCCACTGTTCAAGCTTTCTAGATCTTCTTGAATACTCTCTCTCTTTTCCCAAGTGCTAGCTATCCCTCCTAGCTTTGTGTCATCTGCAAATTTGATGAGTTCCCCATCAATTCTCTCCTCCAGATCATTTATAAAAATGCTGAACACCACTGAGTCTAGGACAGAGCCTTGTGGTACCCCACTTCATACATTCTTCCACTTGGATGTGCAGCCATTTATGAGCACTCTTTGAGTACGATCACTCAGCCAGTTGTGAATCCACCTGACAGTTGCCTTGTCAATCTCATATTTGTTGATTTTTTTTCAATAAGTATGCTATGAGCTACTTTGTCAAATGCTTTACTAAAGTCAATATATACTATACCCACCGCATTTCCCTAATCAACCCAGTTGGTGATTTTGTCATAGAAGGAAATTAGATTAGTCTGGCATGGCTTGTTTGTTACAAACCTATGCTGGCTCTGGTTAATTACTCTATTTTTATCCAAGTACTTGCATACATGCTGCTTAATAATTTGTTCAAAGATCTTTCCTAGTATGGAAGTCAGGCTCACAGGCCTGTAGTTTCCTGAATCCTCCTTCTTCCCTTTTTTGAAGATAGGGACAACATTTGCCCTATTCCAATCTTCTGGGACTTCTCCTGTTCTCCAGGACTTTTCCAAGAATATGGCGAGTGGTTCAGCAATTACCTCCACTGCTTCCTTTAGTATCCAAGGATGTAATTCATATGGACCTTGAGACTTGAATTCATTTAAGTTAGCTAAGTGTTCCCTCACCATCTCTCTGCTTATAGACAGCCTGCATTCTTTTATTCCCCCAATAGCATAGGGAAAATCAATTAATGTTACATTTACTTTCTGAGAGAAAACAAATACACAATAGAAATTTAAAAGTTTGGCCTTCTAAACATCATTCTTAACCAATTCACCATCTTCATCTTGTAAGCATCCAATATCATCTTTGACTTTTCTTTTGATTTTGACATACCCCCAAATCCTTTTTTTATTGATTTTGGTCTCTGTTGCAAGCCTCAATTCATTATTAGCGTGAGCTTTCCTGACACTTGCTCTACAGTTTCTGCAGACCTCATTATATTCTTCTTAAGCTATTCCCCCCTCTTTATAATTTGATAAACATATTTTTCTTTGTTTTTTAATTATGTTCATATAAATAAACAAACATACAAACATAATAAATTTTTTTATGTATGTTTATTTATTTGTGGGTACATAATTAAAGTATAAATTTTAATTTCCTGACATCACTGGATTGGACCTTTTGATTCCAGGGTCAAGCATCTCCATCAAACCATTTTTGGATCATTGTGGGAGGAAATCTGTATTCACAATAAACCCTCCCTTCAACCTTTTTTTCCATCACTTTTTTGTCCAACTAGATAGACCCTTTTGAGCACAGGAGACTTTTTATTCTTATTACTTTTTCTATTGTCTGCAGACTCTAACAAACGTCTGTTTTAATTTGGCAGCTAGCCCCTAAATCATGCTCACAAGAAAGCAGGAATTCAATGAAATGCCAGGAACTTCTTTATAAACTGGCTTTTCCCATGTATATTGCATTAGTACAGCAAGTAAATTTACACTTGCTGTATTCATGCAATTAATCTGAAAGAAGCCAGTATCTTTACATTCATAATGGGAGCCAGCAATCCAGGAATATGTTTTTCTGCAGTTTCCCTTTAGGGTGACTACCCACTAGCATTTTTTTTTCTGCTGCGAATTTGCTCCTATTTTTTCTTCCAATTGTCAATGGGACTTCCTAATGTTAAAACTGCAACGCGACGCAAAGCAACTTTGTGTTTTTAACATTAACAATTGGAACATTGACAATTGGAAGAAAAAATAGGAGCAAATTTGCAGCAGAAAAAAAAACGCTAGAGGGTAGTCACCCTTAAAGAGAACTGAGACACTTGGATTCTTTCTTTTTGTGTAGCACAGACTACTTTTTTTTATTTTCACAACTTCTGGTACAAGCTCTGTCATGCATTGCTATTGAATTCCTGAATGAAATCAAAAAGAGCGCTGCCCGCTATCCTCTGCCACAGCTGTGCCACAGCTGTCGCAGAGGAGCGCAATTGTTCCTCTGATTGGCTGAGCACTGTGACCAATCAGAGGCAGCTCTCAGCTGTCATTCAATAGCTGAGAGCTGCCTCTGATTGGTCACAGTGCTCAGCCAATCAGAGGCAGCCCATTCAGCAGGTGGGGATTTAAAACCCCCGCCTGCTGAATACTACTGAAAACAGTTCAGGAGAAGAGCTGGCTGGATGTGGCTGAGCCCCGACAGCTGCAAAAAGGTGAGTATAGTTTTTTTTTTGTTTTTTACACTTTTTTAGGATTGTTTTCAGGGAAGGGCTTATATTTGAAGCCCTTCCGCGAAAATTAATACAGCGCTTGCCGGCAACCCATTGCTTTCAATAGAGCCAGCTGTATTGCCGGCTCCATTGAATTCAATGGGAGAACATCGCTCTCCTCTGCCACAGCTGTGACAGCTCTGGCAGAGGAGAACGATCTTTAGTATATGTTCTCAATGGGTTCGGCGCTGCTGCCGCTGGCTCCATTGAGTGCACATACACAGAACACAACAATTTGTCACAGAACTTTGTGTCCTATAATTTTCGCTGCATCAGATTAAAAAACGGACATGCGACCGCTCCCATTGCAAAGCATTGGGTCTATATAGACCGGATCGCAAACGCACCTGTAAATAGTGTGAAAAAATGCCCGTGTGACTAAGCCCTAAAGGCAGACAAGTGGTTTTTTTGCACGGGCCTATGAGCACAAAAAGAAGCATGTGTGATAGAACCATTGTTTTCCTTTGATGTGTTCACATGTCTGTCTTTTAAGGCGCAAAATACTTGCACCTGCAAAAGATAGGACATCAGTGTGCCGTGAAGGTCCAAGCTGCACTAAAGATTCGCCATGGGGATTCCCCTCATTACTGAATACTGTGACCACACTGCCTTCCCATTGCTTTCAATGGGGACAGCGCCACTGCCACTTGCCCCATTGAAAGCAATGGGATGCAGGAAACCCCTGTAGTAATTTTCAGGAAAGGGCTTGAAATATAAATCCTTTCCTGCTAATCACCCTTAGCTGCTGTAAAAAAGAAAAAAAAATGCATCACCTCTCTGCCACTGTGCAGCTCTTCTGAAGTTTTTTCTCCTGCCAGGAATTTAAAAATTCCCACCTCCTGAAAGGGCTCTGTCTGATTGGCTGTATGCTCAGCTAATCACAGGCAGCACTCAGCTATTCATTAAATGATAGCTGAGCGCTGCCTGTGATTGGTTGCAGTGCTCAGCTAATCAGAGGCAGCGCTCAGCCATTCATTAAATTCTGTGACCAATCATAGGCAGCACTCAACTGTCATTCAATTAATGGCTGAGCGCTGCCTGTGATTGGCTAAGCACTCAGCCAATTAGACCCAGCACTTTTTGGAGGCAATCTTCTCCATATGTCTTCAATGGGGCCAGCGCTGCAATGGGCACGGAACTACAGTCAGGCGCCTTTTGCACATTTGTGCAGCACTTTTCTTTGCACACATGGATATGCAAAAAAAAAAACGCTTTTCTGACTCAGCCCTAAGGAAGAATATGTACTAAATGAAAGAGTTTAATTATAAAGTATGTGAAAAAATAGTGAGAAATGAGCTAAAAATAAGTATTAAATGATAAATGATGAGGGGCTAAGAGTGATGCAAACCTCATAGGGATTCTAAGAGGGCTAATGCATGTTAAAAGATCCAGAGAGAAAAGAAAATACATATGTTAAATGTATGCAAAGCAAAACAAATTAGGGCAGTAAAGTTAAAAAAAGTTAAAAACATGAATCACATCTTCTCCAAAATCTCATTAATACAATTAGGTGTAAGTATATTTAAGTAAAATATCTAGAGATACTCATTACTCGAGACGCGCACCACGCGGTACTCAAGTCAATTACATTTCCGTCCCTGAAAGTTTTGCGTCATTTTCTGGCCAATAGATATGCAGGGAAGGCATTACAACTTCGTCCTGTGACGTTCCAGCCCTATCCCACCCCACTGCAGTGAGTTACTGCCTGGCGAGATCAAGTGACCGCCGAGTATATAGGACACACGCTGGCAGAGATTAGGGAGGGTGCTGCTGCTGCTATAGTTAGAGTGTTGGCATCTTCAAGAACCCCAACGGTCCTTCTTAGGGCTACATCTGACCGTGCGCATTACTGTTGTGGCTGCTGGGAGCAGATTTGCTCTTTTTTTTTTTTTTATATCGGGCGTACAGGCTATAGCGTTTTCAGGCTGCAGTCTGTACTACGTAGTTTAGGGGAAGTATTGGTGAGGCAGGGACAGTGGTAGTGTGGAGTCCTGTCTAGAAGAACCCCAACAGTCTTTCTTAGGGCCACATCTTACCGTGTGCATTACTGTTGTGGCTGCTAGGAGCAGTTTTGCACCATTTTTTTTTTTTTTCATCTTGGGCTCTGCAGACTATTGCGTTCTCAGTCTGCAGCCAATTATACAGAGTATAGGGGAAGTATTGGTGAGGCAGGACAGTGGTAATGTGGAATCCTACCTAGAAGAACCCCAACGGTCCTTCTTAGGGCCACAACTTACCGTGTGCATTAATGTTGGGTCTGCTAGGAACAGTTTTGCACCAATTTTTTTTTTCATCTTGGGCTCTGCAGACTATTGCCTTCTCAGTCTTCAGCCATTTATACAGAGTATAGGGGAAGTATTGGTGAGGCAGGGACAGTGCTACTGTAGAATACTGTCAACAAGTACCCCCAAAAGCTCCTGTTTGGGGCTATCTGTGACCGTGTGCATTTAACTCCATGGCTGCTGGCAGTTGTAGTACCTCACTATTGCACAGCTAGGCCTGCTTGCAGGCTTCTGTATTATTTTTTTCCTGGGTGCAGTTTATGTAACATAAGGGCTGTTTCCCTCCAACTGCACGCCAATAATTCAAAAATGTTTTACACCGCTGTGTGTCTGCCGTCAACTGCACGCACAGCGGATGGCGACAGCCCCCGATAGAGGGGAAACTCAGATAGATGCTATATAGCCTGCATTGCATTTCCCAAAAATTAAAAAAAAAAAATACTTCTTACGGCTAGCTGTGACTGTCTGCATTTCACTGCGTGGCTGCTGTCAGTTCAGGTGTATCAGTATTGCATATTGCACAGCTAGGTCTGCTTGCAGGCTTACGTATAATTTTTTTCCTGGCTGCAGTTTGCGTTACATAAGCGCTGTCTCCCTCCAACTGCACGCCAATAATTCAAAATTTTTTTACATCGCTCTGTGTCTGCTCTATTCGTAATCCACCATGCTGAGGGGTAGGGGAAGGGCTAGAGGACGTGGATGTGGACGCGGGCGAGGACGCGGAGTTCCAAGTGAGGGTGTGGGCAGAGGCCGATTTCCTGGTCCAGGTGAATCGCAGCCGGCTGCTGTGGGATTAGGAGAGAGGAAAGTTTGTAGGGTCCCCAGCTTGATATCGCAATTTTTGGGTCCACGTCGTAGACCTTTATTACAAAATGAGCAGTGTGAGCAGGTCCTGTCGTGCATAGCAGAAAGTGCATCCAGCAATGTATCGACCACCCAGTCTTCTATGCCGTCCACTGCTGCAACTCTGAATTCTCTCGCTGCTGCTCCTCCTTCCTCTCAGCCTCCTCACTCCATGAAAATGACACATCCTGATGAGGAGGCAGACTCCCAGGAACTGTTCTCGGGCCCGTGCCCTGATTGGGAAAAAAATGGTTCCTCTCCCACTGGAGGAGTTTGTCGTGACCGATGCACGACCTTTGGAAAGTTTCCAGGGTCCGGGTGATGAGGCTGGGGACTTCCGGCAACTGTCTCAAGAGCTTTCAGTGGGTGAGGAGGTCGATGATAATGATGAGACACAGTTGTCTATCAGTGAGGCAGTAGTAAGGGCAGTAAGTCCGAGGGAGGAGCGCACAGAGGATTAGGAGGAAGAGCCGCTGGACGATGAGGTGACTAACCCCACCTGGTTTGATAAGCCAACTGAGGACAGGTCTTCAGAGGGGGAGGCGAGTGCAGCAGCAGGGCAGGTTGGAAGAGGCAGTGGGGTGGCCAGGGGTAGAGGCAGGGCCAGAGAGAATAATCCCCCAACGGTTTCCCAAAGCACCCCCTCGCGCCAAGCCACCGTGCAGAGGCCAAGGTGCTCAAAGGTGTGGCAGTTTTTCACTGAGAGTGCGGACGACCGACGAACACTGGTGTGCAACCTTTGTCGCGCTAAGATCAGCCGGGGAGCCACCACTACCAGCCTCACCACCACCAGCATGCGCAGGCATATGATGGCCAAGCACCCAACAAGGTGGGACGAAGGCCGTTCACCGCCTCCGGGTGGCACCACTGCCTCTTCCCCTGTGCCCCAACCTGCTACTGAGATCCAACCCCCCTCTCAGGACACAGGCACGAGCGTCTCCTGGCCTGCACCCACACCCTCACCTCTGCTGTCCTCGGCCCCATCCAGCAATGTCTCTCAGCGCAACGTCGAGCTGTCGCTAGCACAAGCCTTGGAGCGCAAGCGCAAATACGCCGCCACGCACCCACATGCTCAAGCTTTAAACGTGCACATTGCCAAATTGATCAGCCTGGAGATGCTGCCGTACAGGCTTGTGGAAACAGAGGCTTTCAAAAACATGATGGCGGCGGCCCCACGCTACTCGGTCCCCAGTTGTTACTATTTTCATGGTGTACCGTCCCACTCCTGCACGACCACGTCTTCCGCAACATTGTACGCGCCCTCACCAACACTGTTACTGGGAAGGTCCACTTAACAACGGACACGTGGACAAGCACAGGCAGGCAGGGCCACTATATCTCCCTGACGGCATATTGGGTGAATTTAGTGGAGGCTGGGACCGAGTCAGAGCCTGGGGCCGCTCACATCCTACCCACCCCCAGAATAGCGGGCCCCAGCTCGGTGCAGGTATTTGCAGCGGTGTATGCCTCCTTCACTAAACCTTCCCCCTCCTCCTCCTCCTACGCAACCTCTACCTCGAAATTAAGATGTGTCAGCAGCACATCGCTAGCAGTCGGTGGTGCGTGGCTCAGCAGCACAGCGGTGGGCAAGCGTCAGCAGGCCGTGCTGAAACTACTCAGTTTAGGAGAGAAGAGGCACACGGCCCACGAACTGTTGCAGGGTCTGACAGAGCAGACAAACCGCTGGCTTTCTCCGCTGAGCCTCCAACAGGGCATGGTCGTGTGTGACAACGGCCGAAACCTGGTGGCGGCTCTGCAGCTTGGCAGCCTCATGCACGTGCCATGCCTGGCCCACGTCTTTAATTTCGTGGTTCAGCGGTTTCTGAAAAACTACCCACACTTGTCAGACCTCCTCGGCAAGGTGCGTCGGGTCAGCACACATTTCCGCAAGTCCACCACGGACGCTGCCAACCTGCGGACCCTGCAACATCGGTTTAATCTGCCAGTGCACCGACTGCTGTGCGACGTGCCCACACAGTGGAACTCTACGCTGCACACGTTGGTCAGGCTGTATGAGCAGCGTAGAGCTATAGTGGAATACCAACTCCAACATGGGCAGCGTAGTGGGAGTCAGCCTCCTCAATTATTTACAGAGGAGTGAGCCTGGATGGCAGATATCTGCCAGGTCCTTGGAAACTTTGAGGAGTCTACCCAGATGGTGAGCGGCGATGCTGCAATCATTAGCGTCACCATTCCTCTGCTATGCCTGTTGAGAAGTTCCCTGCAAAGCATAAAGGCTGACGCTTTGCGTTTGGAACAGGAGACGGGGGAAGACAGTATGTCACTGGATAGTCAGGGCACCCTCATGTCTATATGTCAGCGTGTTTTGGAGGACGAGGAGGAGGAGGGGGAGAAGCCAGAGGAGGAGGGGGAAGAGACAGCTCCTCACACTGCAGAAGGTATCCATCCTGCTTGCCTCTCATCTGTTCAGCGTGTATGGCCTGTGGAGGAGGAGGAGGAGGATCCAGAAAGTGATCTTCCTAGTGAAGACAGCGATGTCTTGCGTACAGGAACCTTGGCACACATGGCTGACTTCATGTTAGGATGCCTTTTTCGTGACCCTCGTGTTAGACGCATTCTGGCCACTACGGATTACTGGGTGTACACACTGCTTGACCCACGGTATAAGGAGAACCTTTCCACTCTCATTCCCGAAGAGGAAAGGGGTTCGAGAGTGATGCAATACCACAGGGCCTTGGTGGACAAACTGATGGTAAACTTCCCATCTGACAGTGCTAGTGGCAGAAGGTGCAGTTCCGAGGACCAAGTAGCAGGGGAGGCGTGGTGATCAGGCAGCATGTTCAGCGCAGGCAGAGGAACATTCTCCAAGGCCTTTGCCTGCTTTATGGCTCCCCAGCAAGACTGTGTCACCACTCCCCAGTCAAGGCTGAGTCAGAGGGAGCACTGTAAAAAGATGGTGAGGGAGTATGTAGCTGATCGTACCTCTGTCCTCCGTGATGCCTCTGCTCTGTACAACTACTGGGTGTCAAAGCTGGACACGTGGCACGAACTTGTGCTGTATGCCCTGGAGGTGCTTGCTTGCCCTGCCGCTAGCGTATTGTCATAGAGGGTGTTTAGTGCAGCTGGGGGAATCATCACGGATAAGCGTACCCGCCTGTCAACCGACAGTGCTAACATGCTTACACTCATAAAGATGAAGAAAGCCTGGATTTCCGAAGACTTCTCTTCTCCACCAGCGTAGAGCAGCGTTACCTAAAGATTCTTTAGGTAACGCTGCGGATGCAAGCATTGTTCTCTATCACCATAAAAAAAAGGGACATTTGCCTTTGTCAATCTGTGTATGATATTAGTCCTCCTCCTCCTGCTCCTCCTCCTGAAACATCCTGTCATCACGCTGAAGTGCCAATTTTTCTGCAGCCCAAAAGGCTCATATAACTTTTGTCAAACAATATTTCTATATTTATAACTAAAGCATTGAAACTTCAACATGAACCAATTTTTTTTAACAGGGCTGCCTCCAGGCTCTGTTACAAATTAAGCCACAGTAAGCTAAAATATTAATGGGTTTCACCTGCCCTCTGGGTTGAGCAATTTTTCTGGGGTACATTTGTACTGTTGGTACAGCAATTTTATGGGCCCTTGCCTACACTGTAATCCAAGTAATTTTTCTGGCCTTCACCTACACTCATGGTACACCCATGTGTCAGGGATTGACCTACACTCTTGCTACAGAAATGTCACCTGGGTCTGCCTGCCTATACTTCTGCCACAGTAATGCTACAGGGGTTTGCCTATACTTCTGCGACAGAAATGTTACCTCGGTCTGCCTATAATTCTGGTCCTAAAAAATGTTACTGGGCTCATCCTACAGTGCTGCAAATGAAATGTTACTGGGGTATGTCAATACTGTTACTACTAAAATGTTACTGGGTTCTGCCTACACTGCTGCTACACAAATGTTACTGGGGTCTTTCTATACTGCTACAACTAAAATGTTTTTGGGGTCTGTCTGTACTGTTACTACTGAAATGTTACTGGGCTCTGTCTATACTGTTACTATTGAAATGTTACTGGGCTCTGCCTACACTGCTGCTACTGAAATATTGCTGGGGCCTGTCTATACTGCTGCAACTGAAATGTTTTTGGGGTCTGTCTATACTGTTACTACTGAAATGTTACTGGGCTCTGCCTACACTGCTGCTACTGAAATGTTACTGGGGTCTGTCTATACTGCTGCAAATGAAATCTTACTGGGGTCTGTCTATACTCCAACTACTGAAATGTTACTGGGCTCTGGCTACACTGCTGCTACTGAAATGTTACTGGGGTCTGTCTATAATGCTGCAACTGAAATGTTACTGGGGTCTGTCTATACTGTTACTACTGAAATATTACTGGGCTCTGGTGACTTCCCATAGGGGAGTTGTACCTGCCTGTGACTATTAATTAAAAAAACCCAGTCTGACTGGGGCATGCAGTGTGGGCCGAAGCCCACTTGTATTTTATCTGACGTTAGCTCAGCTGTCCGGGGCACTGTAAGGGGATTTATTTATGTACCGCCGGTGGGTTCCAGGGAGCCACCCATGCTGTGGGCGCACACAGAATTCCCATAGCGGAGTTATACCTGACTGTGACTATTAATAAACAAAATCCCAGTCTGACTAGGGCATACAGTATTGGCTAAAGCCCACCTGTACTTTATCTGACGTTACCTCAGCTATCCGGGGGACTGCAATGGGATTTATTTATGTACTGTCGGTGGCTTCCTGGGACCCACCCATGCTGTGGGTGCACACAGACTTCCCATAGGGGAGTTCTACCTGCCTGTGACTATTAATAAAAAAAAAAACAGTCTGACTCGGGCATGCAGTGTGGGCTGAAGCCAACCTGTACTTTATGTCACGTTAGCTCAGCTATCCGGGGGACTGCAATGGGATTTATGTACCGTTGGTGGCTTCCTGGGACCCACCCATGCTGTGGGTCCACACAGACTTCCCAGAGCATAGTTGTACCTGCCTGTGACTATGAAAAAAAGGACAGACTGACTAGGGCATGGAGTGTGGGCTGAAGCCAACCTGTAATTCATCTCACATTAGCTCAGCTATCCGGGGCAATGCATTGGGACAAACTAGAGGAGCAATACAGCGCTAATGAGACGTTCACAGCTACGCTAGCATTGGAGTCCGCTGTAGGCCCGCGGTTGCTGAGGGTTTGTGCAGAGGTCTATGTCCTGGCTGCAGTGAAAGTTCTAGGTGTACTAGCATTGAAGTCCGCTTCCTGCCTACGATTGCTGAAGCTGTTGGCCGAGGCCTATGTCCCGGGGGAACTGCAACGGCGCCTGGTTGTGCCTGTGGAACTTTTTCCTGGCTAATCCAGTCTTTGGAGCTGTGAAAGAAAACGTAACAGATTTGCTGAGACCTTCACAGGTGTACTAGCATTGAAGTCCGCTTCCTGCCTACGATTACTGAAGCTGTGGGCCGAGGCCTATGTCCCAGGGGAACTGCAACGCCGCCTTGTTGTGCCTGTGGAACTTTTTCCTGGCTAATCCAGTCTTTGGAGTGGTGAAAGAAAACGTAAGTGATTTAATTAGACCTTCACAGGTGTACTAGCATCGAAGTCCGCTTCATGCCTACGATTGCTGAAGCTGTGGCCCGAGGCCTATATCGTCGGCGCAGTGTAAGTCTGCCATGTTTGGCCACTCTGATTTCTTTATTGTTCATGTCTTGGGTTGCGTTGAACCGACCTATGCTGTTGGTGCACACAGACTTCCCATCGCGATGTTTGACCTGTCTGGCACAAAGACACTGACTGACTTGGGAAGGGGGCAGAGTGCAGAAGGCTTTCCCCTTGCGGTGTCGATTGAGCTATGCGACACCTAGACAGAATGAATACTGTGTTGGCATATGGATTCCCCATAACTATGTAACTCATGCCCATGTTTGCAGCTCCTGACGGAGGTGGCACAGGATTGAAATGAAGATCAAACATCAATTTCTCATTGATTCTCAACTGCATTGTGGGCTATCGCCCTGCCCCCTTTAAAGAGGGTCGCTACCTGGCCCTGCCAACCCTCTGCAGAGTGTGCCTCCAGTTCCTCCTCATGGCAGACACACTTATAAATAGACATGAGGCTGGTGTGGCTGTGCGGCCAGCGTGTGGCATGAGGGCAGCTGAAGGCTGCGCAGGGACACTTTTGTGTGCGCTGCGGACGCAGGGTCGTGCGGGAAGGGGGGGGGGGTTGGGCAGCATATGACCCAGGAGAAGAGGCAGCGGTGTTTCCCGCAGGCAGTGCTTGTGCTTGGTTGGAGGTAGTGTGGTGCTTAGCTAAGGTGTGCCTTGCTAATGAGGGTTTGTCCGAAGTAAAAATTGTTAGGGGGGGCTCACTCTTGCCGCTATTGTGGCTTAATAGTGGGACCTGGGAACCTGAGATGCAGCCCTGCATGTTACCCCTCGCCTGCCATATCCGTATCTGTGTCGTTTCCATCACTTTCATAGGTTTTGCAGAATTGCACAAATGAAAACCTTAGCGAGCATCGGCGATATACAAAAATGCTCGAGTCGCCCATTGACTTCAATGGGGCCGAGGACAGCGGAGGTGAGGGTGTGGGTGCAGGCCAGGAGACGGTAGTGCCTGTGTCCTCAGAGGGGGGTTGAATCTCAGTGGCAGGTTGGGGCACAGGGGGAGAGGCAGTGGTGCAAACCGGAGGCGGTGAACGGGCATCGTCCCACCTTGTGGGGTGCTTGGCCATCATATGCCTGCGCATGCTGTTGGTGGTGCCTCCCCAGCTGATCTTGGCGCGACAAAGGTTGCACACCACTGTTCGTCGGTCGTCAGGCGTCTCTGTGAAAAACTGCCACACCGTAGAGCACCTTGACCTGTGCAGGGTGGCGTGGCACGAGGGGGCGCTTTGGGAAACAGTTGGTGGATTATTCGGTCTGGCCCTGCCTCTACCCCTGGCCACCGCACTGGCTCGGCCTGTGCCCACACCCTGACTTGGGCCTCCGCGTCCTCGCCCGCGTCCACGTCCTATAGGCCTACCCCTACCCCTCAGCATGGTGTATTACCAGTGATTTGATTTCCCAGGCAGGAAAGAAATTAGCGCAAGCCTGCTGTTAAACGTAGCTGGCTGCGTATGTTTTTTGTTTACGTTCTGCACCCACCACACACGCACCCAGAACGCTGAGGACTGTCAGAGGCAGGCCAAATAGAATGTTTCCCTTTTTTTGGTAAAGAAAAGGCCCACTGCGTATATTCAATCAATAATATATGTCTTCTGGCCCTGCAAATGTGTCACAGAACTGCAGGGTTGCAGAGTTATTAACTACAGCAGAGCGGTGATTTTTCCCAGGCAGGAAAGAAATTGGCGCAAGCCTGCTGTTAAACGTAGCTGGCTGCGTATGAATTTTTTACTATCTCCACCCACCACACACGTACACAGAACGCTGAGGACTGACAGAGGCAGGGCACATAGAATTTTTCCCTTTTTTTTTAAAAGAAAAGGCCCACTGACTATATTCAATCAGATAAGAAATCTGTTCCACAGAAATGCAGTTATATGAAGTGCAGCAGAGCTGTGATTTTTCCCAGGAAGGCAGGAAATAAATTGGCGCAAGACTGCTGTTAAACGTAGCTGGCTGCGTATGGATTTTTTACTATCTCCACCCACCACACACGTACACAGAACGCTGAGGACTGACAGAGGCAGGGCACATAGAATTTTTCCCTTTTTTTTAAAAGAAAAGGCCCACTGACTATATTCAATCAGATAAGAAATCTGTTCCACAGAAATGCAGTTATATGAAGTGCAGCAGAGCGGTGATTTTTCCCAGGAAGGCAGAAAATAAATTGGCGCAAGACTGCTGTTAAACGTAGCTGGCTGCGTATGAATTTTTTACTATCTCCACCCACCACACACGTACACAGAACGCTGAGGACTGACAGAGGCAGGGCACATAGAATTTTTCCCTTTTTTTTAAAAGAAAAGGCCCACTGACTATATTCAATCAATAATATATGTCTTCTGGCCCTGCCTACACAATTCTCTCCCTGTAGTATTACTGCAGGGCGCAATGCTCTGCACAGCCGATTTTGAAAAAAAAAAATGCAACACTGCTAACAGCAGCCTGCACAGTACTGCACACGGTTAAATGTGGCCCTAAGAAGGACCGTTGGGGTTCTTGAAGCCTACACTCACTCCTAACACTCTTCCTGCCTAACCACCACTTCTGTCCCTGGACTATTACTGCAGGGCGCAATGCTCTGCAGACAGCCGATTTTGAAAAAAAAAAAATTGTGCAACACTGCTAACAGCACCCTCCACAGTACTGCACACAGATAGATGTGGCCCTGAGAAGGACCGTTGGGGTTCTTGAAGCCTACACTCACTCCTAACACTCTCCCTACAGCAGCACCAGCAGCAGCACTTTCCCTCAGCTAACTCAGTCACAAGGCATCTGAGGCGAGCCGCGGGAGGGGCCGACTTTTATACTCCGGTGACATCTGATCTCCCCAGCCACTCACAGCAGGGGGGTGGTATAGGGCTTGAACGTCACAGGGGGAAGTTGTAATGCCTTTCCCTGTCTTTCAATTGGCCAGAAAAGCGCGTTAACGTCTCAAAGAGGAAACTGAAAGTAACCCGAACATCGCGTGGTACTCGTTAAGAGTAACGAGCATCCCGAACACCCTAATATTCGCCCGAGCATCAAGCTCGGACGAGTACGTTCGCTCATCTCTATTGGTGTGGCATAAGGGGATCTTTATTTAAAAATTACTAACTGCCTATAGACCATAGAGTGAGAGATGTTGGAATTAATAACCTTAATATCCAGGGAACCACAAATATAAGATTCCTTCCACAAAACATGTTTAATAATGGTAAGCAAATGGTGTCAATCCATGTATTCAGACAAATCACAGGTAATAGACCCAACACCAGAGATAATAGGTTGACCCAGAAAGCTTAAGACATTCTTATGTATTTTAGGGACACATTAAAATGCAGGGTGTTCAGCATTGGAGACACAAATTACATTGCTTTATTTAGGCAAACAATTATGGGACAAAGCATAGTCCACCAAAGTATGGAGGGAGGCAGTAATGTCACTGGTAGAATTCTTCATCTGGGAAGCCAGAACCATGGCAATTATTCTTTTGATAGAATTAAGAAGAAATATGACATGTTACTGTAGATCAAATACATTTTTGTTATATTTACATTTTTTGAAAAAGAAGAATTCTATTCCATAGTACTTTGCCTACTTTTTGAGCAGCTACAATAACCTCTTTGTTCTTCAGGCTATACACAAATGGGTTTAACATCGGGACCACAGCCACATAAAGCAGTGAGAGAATTTTGTCTTGGTCCTTAGAATCTCCATATTCAGGTTTCAAGTACATGAAGATACTTGGTCCATAGAATAATAAGACAGTAAGGATATGTGAAGAGCAGCTAGATAAAGCCTTAAGCTGCCCACTAGAAGCACGAATATTTACAACTGTGGAGATAATTCTTACATATGAGGTCAAAATAAACAAAAAGTTAAAAATGCCGATGAAATCTTCCACTGACAGGATGATTTTCACACTCTGAGTGTCACTAGAAGACAGCGCCAGTAATGGTATTATGTCACAAAAGAAATGGTTGATCTTATGTGAATTACAAAATGATAACCTAGACATTAGTAAGGTAAATATCAGGGTATTCACAGCACTAATTGTAAAGCAGGAATTTGCAGCAACTAAACAAACTTTTTTGGTCATAATCAAAAAATAATGTAAAGGAGAACATATTGCCACATAGCGATCATAAGCCATACATGTCAGAATATAATTGTCGGTAATAGCACAGAACATGAAGAAGTAAAGTTGAGCGAAGCAGTCAGAGAAGGATATCATTTTATAGTCTGTTCTAATAATGGACAACATCTTTGGGAGAATAGCAGAGACATAGATGACATCAACAGAAGACAGATTACACAAGAAGAAATACATGGGAGTGTGAAGTTGGGGTGCACTGCATACTAGGACAATGATAATCAGATTCCCCACCACTGCTAGCAGATACATGCATAGAAACCCAGTAAATATAAGAATTTCATTTATTCTGGAGGTGGAGAATGGAGTCAGATAGAATTCAGTCACTGTAATGTTTTCACAATCATTCATCTTGAGTATCTGCTATAAAAAAACAGATTTTTATGTCCAGTAAGTTATTTTCCATGGATGATAGTTGAAGGATGCTTTAAGTACAACATTTTGCTTTTCATGACTATGCCTCTTGGTGAACTGAAGTTCATCTACTGAGTTCACCTTCAAAACCCCTGATGGACCATATGAATGCAGGGAAATGTGGTGGGATGCAGTTATAGTGTTGTGGCCTATAACCAACATGGTGATATAGTGGACAGTTTGAAGGCTAGCCAATAGTGATGAGCGAGCATACTCGCTAAGGGCAATTGCTCGATCGAGCATTGCCCTTAGCGAGTACCTGCCCACTCGGGAGCAAAGATTCGGCTGCCGGCGGCGGGCAGGGAGCTGCCGTGGGAGAGCGGGGAGGAACGAAGGGGAGATCTGCTGACTGCCGCAACTCACCTGTCACCCGCACCGGCAGCCGAATCTTTGCTCCCGAGTGGGCAGGTACTCGCTAAGGGCAATGCTCGATCGAGCAATTGCCCTTAGCGAGTATGCTCGCTCATCACTATTGGCTAGCCAATGATCATTTGGGTCGTCTTTATCCTGATGCTCACTCTGCTTGTATGCAGTAAAGTCCACACAACAGCGAAAAGTGGCAGCATCAGCGGTGTTTAAATAAAATACTAAATCTTTATTGCTCCATGTTAAAAACAGGCTAAAAATAGCCTGTTTTTAACATGGAACAATAAAGATTTAGTATTTTATTTTAACACCGCTGATGCTGCCACTTTTTGCTATTGTGTGGCCGTTGGAGGGATTTGGAGGTTCATGGTCCCTTGGACGTGGTTATGCATGATATTAAAGCATATCTCTGCTGGAAACTGCATGCTGACTGAGTGTTGCGGGACAGTAAAGTGACAGTGTGTATTTGGTTACTGGGGGTTAAGCACCATGTCCCCTTTATAAAATGCCCTTTTTACTGGCCTCAGCTACTAGAGGAATTAGACTTTTGGCATTGTGAGTAATGACGCAACCTGATGCATTTTGATTTTCTTTAGAATTCTTGCTATTGCTAATGCTTTGCCTGCTACATTGATTTTTTAATAGCAAGTGGGAAAAGATATACAATTAAAACTGTATTATCTATATGCTTCTAGTATTAAAATGATAATGAAGGTTATCTAACTGGTGATATAATTAAGTTACGCCTGATCATTGATTGATGTTAATCAATAGTACTAACAATTACTCAGATCTGCCACTAAAAAGCTGTTTGATTATTTGCAACTAATTTCCATGTATGTTGGTATGCTGAAAATGAAAAAAAGTTTTGAAAAAATTCCTAGACGTCAGGATTTACTACCAAAATTCTCTTCAAATTTAGCAAATTTTTCTCAATTTTTAGTATTTTTTTTCTTTGTTTTTTTAATTAAAGTTAAAGTCAAAACTACTATTATTAATTCACATCAGTGCATTTAAGATATACAATGTCAAAAAAACATAACTTTCAAAGAAAAGTACTTCCAGAGTGACCTAATGAAAACCAGCATCAACATGTTGCAAGCGGACCATGTAGGCTCTGACATGAACGGGCTTGATTCTATTTTTTTTCTGGGTTCTCGTCTGTGGTACTATTGTATCTTGATGCAACTGGAAGTATGGGGGCAGACAGGATACAGGGTGCTTGACAGGGTGGTGATGCTCCCAGGAGCTGATTGGCTGCCATGAGCTGTGCCTAGCATGCCGCAGCAAGCACTCTCCCCGGAGCAGCCATTCCTCTTCCTTCTCCGCGTGATGAACTGCTAGCTGGCACCTGCGCTTACAGTGTGATACTGCAGCCGCTCTGGGACTCTCCCTGCTGTGAGGCTGTGCCCTCCTATTTCCCCTGGTAAACCCCTTACACTGTGATTTACGAAGCCACAGAGCATCTCCCCTGGCCATCTGCTCCCTCTCAGCTCCCTCCACAGATGTGTCTGTGTCGCTGTGCCACTTCTCATCTTTGTCCCAGACGCCAGCTCTCTGCTGCTGTGGCTGCTAACAGCTCGTTTGCCCGCTCAGTGTTTGCCACCACTGCCAGTGACGCTGGCTCTCTGCTGCTGTGGCCGCTGGCTAACAGAAAGAGAGGGAGTAACTCCCACAATCTCTTCATGTTAGCTCGTCATTCTTAAATCGTGTTTCCCCAAGTTAGCGTTATGGCTCCACGAAAGTGTATTAATTTGCCTGACAGTTTCTGTTTCATTTGTGGTGAATGACAGTGTTGAAGCAACAGTTGAATTTTACAGACTTTCTGAAAAAAATATATTTCACGTACTTCGGACTAAAACTTGGAGATTAAGATAAAGTTCGGGCACTCATAAAGTGTGCAAATGGTGTATTGAGGACCCCCAAAATTGGTTCAAGGGTAAGAAAAAAGCTTTCCATTATGGGATTCCTATGATATGTCGAAAGCAAAAGCACCATAGTGACGACTGTTACTTTTATTCATGCGCTGTGAAAGGGTATAATTCCAAATGGAAGCATTCCATTTTACACCCCAATCTTCACTTAGCAATTTGTCCTATCCCCCATGGCACAGATATACCAGTACCCAAGCCCCCTGCTACCTTGGAAGAGATACGTAGCTCTGACTAAGGTGGAGTCATACCAGAACCAGATGACAAATCAAGTTCTGATTTTGAAGATGATACAAGACCAACTTTTTTTTTCCCCTGGAGGAGATGAATGATTTGGTAAGAGACTTGAATCTTCCAAAAGATGCTGCTGAGTTACTCGGTTCAAGGCTAAAAAGGCAGGAATTTATTATTGCCAGGAGTGTCTTTTTCATGGTTGAGACATCGTGAAAAGGAGTTCATTCCTTACTTTGCTCAGGAAGACAAGTTGGTTTATTGCATCGATGTCGAAGGTTTGATGGGTCAATTCGAAATCCAATATGATTCAACGATATGAGGTCTTTTCATAGATTCTTCAAAAAGAAGACTCAAAGCAGTTTTGCTCCACAACAGTGGTTTTTACGCTTCCATCCCTGAAGGTCATTCCGTACACTTGAAAGAAACATATGAGAACTTGGAATTTGTTCTTCGTAAACTTAAATATATAGAGACAATGGTTGGCAAGTGTGTGGGGATTTAAAGGTTTTGTGCATGCTGCTTAGGCAACAAGCTGGATATACCAAATACCCTTCTTTTCTGTGTCAATGGGACAGTCGAGACTGACAAAATCACTAGACTAAAAAGAGTTGGCAGCCAAGGGTGCTTCCAGTCGGTCAAAAAGATTTTTTTGCAGACCTGTGTTATGATTTAATAAGGATCTTTCTGTTGTGTTACATTGCTATATAAAACATCAGTTGGATATTTTACATGTATATACTGATATTGCATATATTTTAATCATCTACAAATGCAGCTAATTGCTGTATTTGAAATATTAGCTGGATTTGTGACATACATGTACAGATATTACATATATTTTACTTTAACCCCTTAAGAACATGGCCTATTTTGCGATTAAGGATGCAGCAATTTTTTGGGAATTTTCATCTCCTCCAGTTTTTAAAAGCCATAACTTTTTTTTTTGTCAACATGGCCGTATGAGGGCTTGTTTTTTGCAAAGCAGACTTTTTATTGGTGTCATTTTTGGGTAAATATACTATATTGTAAAACGTTTATTTTTTTTTTTTTATAGCAGGGAAAACACTTCAATTCCTCCACTTTTTTTTTTTTTTTTTTAAAGCATTACTTTGGGTGGGGTCACATGAGCACGCAAGCACAAAAATACGCTTGTATTTGCAGCATTACATTCCCTATGGTGTGTGCACATGTCCATACCATTGGGAATGCACGCATTGTTTTCAATGAAGCCGCGGCTGCTGTCGGCGGCTCCATTGAAAACAATGCTCTGCCGGCACCCCTGCGTAATATTATTATAGTGGTTCCTTATTACCACTTGATCTCTCTATCATTTCTCTTAGAGGCTAGATAGCTAATTTTGCTCTTGATATAATACCAGGGAGACTGGGTTGATATTCATCCTACAACCCAGTCATCCTATGATACTAATAGATTGCAACAATTGGGAAGTGATAGAATTGAGTGCCAAATATTAGTGCGTTTCATTTCTGGGCTTCAACGTTTGAGCTTTATTACTGAGTCTCTTTAATGAACTCAGTTTTTTTCTACAAGCTTAACAACACTCTGAGCAAGTATCATATCATTGGTCGAAGTGCAGGGCTCTTTAAATCTTTTATCTAGTCCTCTAAGGGAGTTCAAGTGAGGTATTAATAATTCTACTGATGTGATAATCCAGTTGTTCTAGGCCACTTGGAACACAGTATCCATTCTGTGGAATGAAATCTACTCAGTCTACCAACTAGACTCACATTTCATACTATAAAATGACAATCACTCAACTTCTTTAAATATTCCTGATGAACCGCTTTATTCTGCGGGGAAACGTGTTGAGTAAGATGAATAAGATAAGAGTAAGCTAAAGCAAGAGTAAGATAGAGCAAGATACATCAGAGCATTTCAGGCTACCATTTATTCTATAAATGTACACAGAGCGTATTGTCACTAAAAGATCACATATACTTGAGACATGAATTGTCCCTGAAGATACAAAACTATCACTCGTCCTGTGTCAAACTCAGTACGTTACGTGAGCAAGAACTCATATTCCAACAATGATGAATATATTTCAATGATTTAACATCAAACATCATTTCTTTGCCTTAGAGTGGATTTAAGGTTTTTGTTACTCAGCGCCTACACTATAATTATAGAGTGCTTTTCTACAGAGTCTTGACTAATACGGTTTGAACAGACAGTAATTACTTTGATCCTGTGAATACGATATTGCTACCAATATAAGCCTTGGATATTAAACTTTAAACCTCGTATTGTCTGGGGGCAACAGACTAAATTTCGGGTGGTAGCATACTCTGTGTGTGTTTGTTCTGTGTGCAGTTCATTTACATCCAGGTTACTACACTTTTTGTGGTACCGGAATATATGTTATCTGTTAGTGCCTGTTTTTTAGCTTTTAAATTATCTAATAAAATGTGTTTTTTTTAATTGAGTCCTACTGTGAAGGGCGTTCTACAATTTTTCTCTGGACTTTCTGCCCCTGAGAAAAACCTTTATTATTATTACATTTAGGACACATTCACATGAGCAATGTGGGCATGCATTACAGGACACGCTTCTGTAAGAACCAGTGGTTCTATAGAAGCGTTTACATGACCAATTGTTAGATACTCTAAACTTGCGCATCTAACAAAAATAGGACATGTGAGTGAAAACTTTTGCATCCCATTGCCTTCAATGGGGCGGCAGCAGGGCCGGCCCCATTGAAAGCAATGGGAGAGCATCATGATCCACTGCCACAGTTGTGACAGCTGTGGCAGGGGATTATTTCGTCCCCATTGCAGTCCCCTCATCACTGAACGCTGTGACAGTGTTGTCACAGTGTTCAGTGATGAGGGGATCATCATGGAGCAGCTGCGCTTCTACAAACACAGCTGCTTCAGTAACACAGAGCTTCAGTCTCACGCATTTTGCACATCCGTGCAGCACATTTTTTTTGCACACATAGGTGCGCAGAAAAAAGCTCAACTGTCCGAAGCCTTAGTGGGTTCATTTCCACTCACCTATTATTTTGATACCAGAGCATTTAAGTTGACATTTACTTTGTGCTGCTAAGTTATATTAACACATGGCAGACTTGTAAAACTCAATTCACCTGAATGAGGCTTGCAGAATTCCTTGTACGCAGTGCAGAAATATTTCTTTTCATGGGTATGGAAATAATTTTAGCTGCAGAAATGTAGTTTTGCAGTAATTTTTTACACCTATATCTTTTATCACCAATTAGTTAAATAATAAGCGCTGTAGAATAAGTTGGCGCTATACAAATCAAGATCATTACTATTATATCACATTTAATATTTTAACTCAAAAAGTGCAATGTAAATAGTAAACTAATGATACTTACTGTACAAGCTGATAGACTTTAGTTTGGCCATCAAGAGCAAATACAGCATGACTTTAACTGTGAGCAGGGTATAGATAAAGGATTATTCATTATTTTCTCATGATTTTAAAGACATACAAATGCCTTAGAGACAGAAAGATGTTTTTTTCCCTCTGGCATTTCATACCAATTTATTTTTCCATAATAAGGGCCATGGGATTATAAAACACAAAGCTAATTCTACATAAACTAAAGTAAATCCAATGCCTTAAAAACTGACATTTTAAAACAGGAAAAATTACCAATAGCTGAGCTACCATTATCTGAGTACTTAGAAACCATTTTTACCATGGCAGCAGGCTCTACAAATTTATTGGTGTCAATGCTTTTTGTAAGAAAATACTTCTGGAGGGCTGCACGAGCAATTTATTTTCTTCTTTTAAGCAGGATTGAACCAGAACAAGAAGAGCATACATGTTAATATTTACAACATGCTAAGCACAAAGCAGGGGCCTTTTGTCCAAACAACAGGAGTAGAAGCTGCTCTGAGAGAACTGGTTGGTACCTTCTGCGGACTCATCAAGTTGAGCCAAAACACAACATTCTTTGTACCCCAACATAATTGGGGTACACTTAGCCTAAATTTTTTGTTATATTTAAACCTACAAATGCTAACCAAAATGTTTATAAGCCTTTAATGTAACATCTACATGCTGAAAGAGTTCACCTAAAACACTTTCATAATTGTAGAATGCTTGAAATCAATTATTAACCCTTTCCCACCCACTGTCTGACATCCGAAGAGATTCTGATTGAAGGCTGTACAGCTCCGATGTCAGAAGACGTCCGGCAGGGTATACTTACTGTATATTACTGGCCGCTTTGTTGCTGGGGGCCTCTACAGCATGCCCATATCGCAATACTGGCTCTAGCCAGCAGATGGTGCCATTGTATAATGTCAGAAAGAGAAAGCCCCCTAGGAAACCCTGAATCCAAAATTGGATTGCAAAGGGTTAAGGCCTCTTTCACACGAGCATCAAGAGACCACCGTGAGAAAATCGCAGCAATATATCGCATCAGTGGTTTGTGCGATATCGCTGCATTTTCTTACGGCGATATTGTGATTTTGTGTCACTACAAACTCATGCACCTTTGTAGTGCTCTTCCACCATCATTTTCGGGGGTGGGGTGGGGTGGGGGGTTGAAATATAAGTCCTCCCCCAAAAATAAGCACTAGCTGCATAAAAAAACTAAACAAAAACCAATACATTACCTAACAGCCCTTGTCATTCCCGCTGCACGTCTTCTCTTCAGTTTCCTGGCACTTGTCTTCAGGCCACTCTTCCTTGTCAGGGATTTGAAAATCCCCTCCTTGATGAACCAATCACAGCCATGCATTAAAGTCAAAGGAGGATAACAAACACCCAATTTCCCATACCTTTAGGCTGGTTTCACATGGGCAACAAAATTAGATTTTCTCGCAATGCAACAGTGCTACAAATCACATGCATGTGAAGCCCATGCTATGGGTTCTTTCACATGTCTCATTGAATGGCTGTGATTGGTTCATTGAGTGGTGAGTCTGATTGGCTCTGCTGCAGCGCCGAAGAACCAATCACAGTTAGCGCTTTCTGGAGGTGGAGATTTTCAAATTCCTGACCAGAAACAGCTAAGAGGAAGCTACAAGCAAGCATCGGGGACCTGCAGAGGGGACCAGCGGAGTAAACAGCAGCTGCTAGGTGATGTACATAGGTTTTTTTTATGCAGCTAGGGCTTATTTTAGAATTTCCTACTGTAAAAGTTGCATTGCACTGCATGAAAAACGTGTTTTCGTGTGATGTGATGCAACAGAAAGGAACGCTCCATAGTGAAACATGGGCAACAAAATATCACAAATCACGGTAATATTTAGCAACCCGCAATTTTTTTTTTCGCAATGCTGCAGGCTATAAAACTTTGCTAATGTGAAGGAACCCATTGGAAAGCATGGGCTTCTCATACATGCAATATGTAGCACTGTCGCATTGCAAAAAAATTGCATGATTTTGTCGCCCGTGTGAAACCTGCCTAAAGGTATGGGAAATTGGGTGTCTCTTATCCTCCTTTGACTTATCATTCTTGTTTATCAAGCTTAGCTGTTTGTATTCACAACTTGCTGGCCAATTGTATTTTGTTTAATTGAATGTAAGGGCAAATGTCTTTTCTCAAAATTCAAGAAGTTGAAAAACTGGTTGGTATGTTTTGGGAAATCATCACGTTTAACCCAAGATCCTTGACAACACAATATAATTTGAGGTACCTTTGCAGTGTCCACCTTAATTTTTAGTTCTATTCAAACCACCAAAGTTTTTGTAGGCCTGCAAAATAACATTAACATCCTGAAAGAGATCTAAGTAGTATACCGTCCATACCTCATGTCAAGCCACCCCCTTTTGGAAAGTGACAGGTGATCTTTGACCCTTCCCCCTTTGGCACGCCACCTGGAGTTTGGGGGGGGCCCCTTCCGCATTCCAGGGGACTGTGATGTATCAGGGCCCCAATCCGCATTCCAGGGCCTGTGACGTATTATGAGATACACGTTAGAATAAAGTGTGTCTCGTCATAATCAAGGGCTTATTATATTTATAGTCTGACTTGATGTTATATACCATTCAAGTCGCCTTATGAGTATAAGGGTTAATATATAGAATGCATTTCCACCCCCTAATAACCTTTTTAGCATTCCCATCCCCTCCTATTAAGCTTTTATGTATAGCCTGACAGTGACAGTACTATAGAGAACACACAGTAGGCAAAATGCAATGTTTTATAAAGCTTTATTGACCACACTGAATATATAACTAGTGATGAGCGAGCACCAAAATGCTCGGGTGCTCGTTACTCGGGACGAAATTATCGCGATGCTCGAGGATTCGTTTCGAGTAACGAACCCCATTGAAGTCAATGGGCGACCCGAGCATTTTTGTATATCGCCGATGCTCGCTAAGGTTTTCATTTGTGAAAATCTGGGCAATTCAAGAAAGTGATGGGAACGGCACAGCAACGGATAGGGCAGGCGAGGGGCTACATGTTGGGCTGCATCTCAAGTTCCCAGGTCCGACTATTAAGCCACAAGACCGGCAAGAGTGGGCCCCCCCCCCAACAACTTAAAGCCCTTAGCAATGCATACCTTAGCTAAGCACCACACTACCTCCAACAAAGCACAATCACTGCCTGCATGACACTCCGCTGCCAATTCTCCTGGGTTACATGCTGCCCAACCCCCCCCCTTCCCCGCACGACCCAGTGTCCACAGCGCACACCAAAGTGTCCCTGCGCAGCCTTCAGCTGCCCTCATGCCACACCACCCTCATGTCTATTTATAAGTGTGTATGCGATGAGGAGGAGGAACCGCAGGCACACACTGCAGAGGGTTGGCACAGCTAGGCAACGACCCTCTTTAAAAGGGGCGGGGCGATAGCCCACAATGCTGTACAGAAGCAATGAGAAATATAATCCTCTGCTACCGCCATCAGGAGCTGCACACGTGGGCATAGCAATGGGGAACCTATGTGCCACACACTATTCATTCTGTCAAGGTGTCTGCATTCCCCAGTCAGACCGCGGTTTTTTATAAATAGTCACAGGCAGGTACAACTCCGCAATGGGAATTCCGTGTGCACCCACAGCATGGGTGGCTTACTGGAACCACCGGCTGCACATTAATGTATCCCATTGCAGTGCCCATCACAGCTGAGGTAATGTCATGTTTAATGCAAGTGGGCTTTGGCCCACACTGCATGCCCCAGTCAGACTGGGGTTCTTTAGAAGTGGACACATGCAGTTACAACTCCCTGGCTCCCTGGAACCCACCGGCAGTACATAAATATATCCCATTGCAGTGCCCAACACAGCTGATGTAACGTCAGCTGTAATGCAGGTGGGCTAAAAAATTATTGGATTACACTGTAGGCGAGGGCCCCCAAAAAATTGGTGTACCAACAGTACTAATGTACCTGAGAAAAATTGCCCATGCCCAACCAAGAGGGCAGGTGAAACCCATTAATCGCTTTGGTTAATGTGGCTTAAAGGGGTTGTCCCGAGGCAGCAAGTGGGTCTATACACTTCTGTATGGCCATAATAATGCACTTTGTAATATACATTGTGCATTAATTATGAGCCATACAGAAGTTATAAAAAGTTTTATACTTACCTGCTCCGTTGCTGGCGTCCTCGTTCCCATGGAGCCCGACTAATTTTCGGCCTCCGATGGCCAAATTAGCCGCGCTTGCGCAGTCCGGGTCTTCTGTAATCTTCTATGGAGCCGCTCGTGCCAGAGAGCGGCTCCGTGTAGCTCCGCCCCGTCACGTGCCGATTCCAGCCAATCAGGAGGCTGGAATCGGCAGTGGACCGCACAGAAGAGCTGCGGTCCACGAAGACAGAGGATCCCGGCGGCCATCTTCAGCGGTAAGTATTGAAGTCACCGGAGCGCGGGGATTAAGGTAAGCGCTCCGGTAAACTTCCTTTACTTCCCTGCATCGGGGTTGTCTCGCGCCGAACGGGGGGGGGGTTGAAAAAAAAAAAAACCCGTTTCGGCGCGGGACAACCCCTTTAATTGGTAACTAGGCCTGGAGGCAGCCCAGTTAAAATAAAAATTGGTTCAGGTGAAAGTTTCAACGCTTTAATGAGCATTGAAACGTCTAAAAATTGTTTACAAAAATTATAAAACTGAGCCTTGTGGGCCTAAGAAAAATTGCCCGTTCGGCGTGATTATGTGAGGTTTCAGGAGGAGGAGCAGGAGGAGGAGGAGGAGGAATATTGTACACAGATTGATGAAGCAAAAATGTCCCCATTTTTGATGGTGATAGAGAACGATTCTTCCATCCGCGGGTGCAGCCAACGTATTGCTTAGGTATCGCTGCTGTCCGCTGGTGAAGAAGAGAAGTCTGGGGAAATCCAGGCTTTGTTCATCTTGATGAGTGTAAGCCTGTCGGCACTGTCGGTTGACAGGCGGGTACGCTAATCCGTGATGATTCCCCCAGGCGCACTAAACACCCTCTCTGACAAGACGCTAGCCGCAGGACAAGCAAGCACCTCCAGGGCATACAGCGCGAGTTCAGGCCACGTGTCCAGCTTCAACACCCAGTAGTTGTAGGGGGCAGAGGCATCACCGAGGACGGTCGTGCGATCGGCTACGTACTCCCTCACCATCCTTTTACAGTGCTCCTGCCGACTCAGCCTTGACTGGGGAGCAGTGACACAGTCTTGCTGGGGAGCCAGAAAGCTGTCAAAAGCCATAGAGAGTGTTGCCCTGCCTGTGCTGTACATGCTGCCTGATCTCCGCGCCTCCCCTGCTACCTGGCCCTCGGAACTGCGCCTTCGGCAACTAGCGCTGTCGGATGGGAAGTTTACCATCAGTTTGTCCACCAGCGCCCTGTGGTATAGCATCATTCTGGAACCCCTTTCCTCTTCGGGAATGAGAGTGGAAAGGTTCTCCTTATACTGTGGGTCGAGCAGTGTGTACACCCAGTAATCCGTAGTGGCCAGAATGCGTGTAACGCGAGGGTCACGAGAAAGGCATCCTAACATGAAGTCAGCCATGTGTGCCAGGGTACCTGTACGCAGCACATGGCTGTCCTCACTAGGAAGATCACTTTCAGGATCCTCCTCCTCCTCCTCCTCCTCCTCTGGCCATACACGCTGAAAGGATGACAGGCAAGCAGCATGTGTACCCTCAGCAGTGGGCCAAGCTGTCTCTTCCCCCTCCTCCTCATGCTCCTCCCCCTCCTCCTCCTCCTAATCCTCAATGCGCTGAGATATAGACATGAGGGTGCTCTGACTATCCAGCGACATACTGTCTTCCCACGCCTCCGTTTCCGAGTGCAAAGCGTCTGCCTTTATGCTTTGCAGGGAACTTCTCAAGAGGCATAGCAGAGGAATGGTGACGCTAATAATTGCAGCATCCCCGCTCACCATCTGGGTAGACTCCTCAATGTTTCCAAGGACCTGGCAGATGTCTGCCAACCAGGCCCACTCTTCTGTAAAGAATTGAGGAGGCTAACTCCCACTACGCCGCCCATGTTGGAGTTGGTATTCCACAATAGCTCTACGCTGCTCATAGAGCCTGGCCAACATGTGGAGCGTAGAGTTCCACCGTGTGGGCACGTCGCACAGCAATCGGTGCACTGGCAGATTAAACCGATGTTGCAGGGTCCGCAGGGTGGCAGCGTCCGTCTTGGAGTTGCGGATTTGTGCGCTGACCCGGTGCACCTTTCCGAGCAGGTATGACAAGTATGACAAGGCTTTTCAGAAACCACCAAATTAAAGACATGGGCCAGGCATGGCACGTGCGTGAGGCTGCCGAGCTGCAGAGCCTCCACCAGGTTACGGCCGTTGTCACACACGACCATGCCCGGTTGGAGGCTCTGTCAGACCCTGCAGCAGTTCGTGGGCCGTGTGCCTCTTCTCTCCTAAGCTGAGTAGTTTCAGCACGGCCTGCTGATGCTTGCCCACCGCTGTGCTGCCGTGCCGCGCGACACCGACTGCTGGCGACGTGCTGCTGCTGACACATCTTGATTGTGAGACAGAGGTTGCGTAGGAGGAGGAGGAGGAGGGTGGTTTAGTGGAGGAAGCATACACCGCCGCAGATACCAGCACCGAGCTGGGGCCTGCAATTCTGGGGGTGGGTAGGACGTGAGCGGTCCCAGGCTCTGACTCTGCCCCAGCCTCCACCAAATTCACCAAATGTGCCGTCAGGGAGATATAGTGGCCCTGCCCGCCTGTGCTTGTCCACGTGTCCATTGTTAAGTGGACCTTGGCAGTAACCGCGTTGGTGAGGGCGCGTACAATGTTGCGGGAGACGTGGTCGTGCAGGGCTGGGACGACACATCGGGAAAAGTAGTGGCTTATACGGCAGCATCTCCAGGCTGATCAATTTGGCAATGTGCACGTTTAATGCTTGAGCGTGCGGGTGTGTGGTGGCGTACTTGCGCTTGCGCTCAAACAGTGGCACTAGCGACGTCTGGACGCTGCGCTGAGAGACATTGCTGGATGGGGCCGAGGACAGCAGAGGTGAGGGTGTGGGTGCAGGCCAGGAGACGGTAGTGCCTGTGTCCTCAGAGGGGGGTTGGATCTCAGTGGCAGGTTGGGGCACAGGGGGAGAGGCAGTGGTGCAAACCGGAGGCGGTGAACGGCCTTCGTCCCACCTTGTGGGGTGCTTGGCCATCATATGCCTGCGCATGCTGGTGGTGGTGGTGGCTTCCCAGCTGATCTTGGCGCGACAAAGGTTGCACACCACTGTTCGTCGGTCGTCAGTCGTCTCTGTGAAAAACTGCCACACCGTAGAGCACCTTGACCTCTGCAGGGTGGTATGGCGCAAGGGGGCGCTTTGGGAAACAGTTCGTTGATTATTCGGTCTGGCCCTGCCTCTACCCCTGGCCACCGCACTGGCTCTGCCTGTGCCCACACCCTGACTTGGGCCTCCGCGTCCTCGCCCGCGTCCACGTACTCTAGGCCTACCCCTACCCCTCAGCATGGTGTATTACCAGTAGTGCAGAAACAGAACGCTGTAATTAAATGTGCCGCTTATTGGCCTGTGGTTGGAGGCTGACTTCGCTTACGGAACGCCAGGAAATAATTTTGCGCAAGCCTGCTGTAACACTTAGCTGGCTGCGTATGAATTAGGAGGACAACTACCCCCAGCAGAGACCCAGTACACAGAGGACAGTCACAGACAGCCCAAATAGATTTTTTTCCCCAAATGTTTTTGGAAAGGCCCACTGCCTATATTCAATAAATATGTCTTCTGTCCCTGCGTCACCACTACTGGCCCTGGAGTATGTAAAATAACTGCACACTGTTGCACTGTGGACTGGAATACAGCGGTGATGTAACAGCCAACACAGAGCCAGGAAATAAGTGTACATCACTTTCCCTCTATCAGTCGCTGTGGCCGTATGCTGTGTGTCTCTAATTCACTGCAGACACAGCACGGTGTAAATAATCTTGGAATTATGTGCGTAGACTTTGTCGCTGATAGCAGTATAGTAAGGCGAACTTCAGGCAGAAAAAAATAGTCAGGAGGGCCGCAAACAGGCCTAAGTGCAATAGTGATGGACTACAACTCCCATCAGACACCCAGTGAAATTTAAACAGTCAGCGGTAGCCCTAAGAAGGAGGTTTTTTTTGGTCAAAGAATACAGGCTATATAGTGTGTACATCACTTTCCCTCTATCAGTCGCTGTGGCCGTATGCTGTGTGTCTCTAATTCACTGCAGACACAGCACGGTGTAAATAATCTTGGAATTATGTTCCTAGACTTTGTCGCTGATAGCAGTATAGTAAGTGGAACTTCTGGCAGAAAAAAATAGTCAGGAGGGCCGCAAACAGGCCTAAGTGCAATAGTGATGGACTACAACTCCCATCAGACACCCAGTGAAATTTAAACAGTCAGCGGTAGCCCTAAGAAGGAGTTTTTTTTTGGTCAAAGAATACAGGCTATATAGTGTGTGTATCACTTTCCCTCTATCAGTCACTGTGGCCGTATGCTGTGCATCTCTAATTCACTGCAGACACAGGCCGGTGTAAATAATCTTGGAATTATGTGCGTAGACTTTGTCGCTGAGAGCGGTATAGTAAGGCAAACTCCAGGCAGAAAAAAATAGTCAGGAAGGCCGCAAACAGACCTAAGTGCAATAGTGATGGAGTACAACTCCCATCAGACAACCTGTAAAATGCACACGGTCACAGGTAGCCATAAGAAGGAGCTTCTATTTAAAAAAAAATTTTGAAAAAGAATACCGGCTATATAGCGTGTATATGACTTTCCCTCTATCAGGGACTGTCGCCATACGCTGTGCGTGAAGTTGACGTCAGACACAGAGTGGTGTAAAAAATTTTGGAATTAATGGCATACAGTTGGAGGCTGACAGCAGTTATGTAACGCTAACTGCAGCCAGAAAAAAATTATACGGAAGGCTGCAAACAGGCCTAGCTGTGCAATAGTGATGGACTACAACTCCCATCAGACAACCTGTAAAATGCACACAGTCACAGGTAGCCCTAAGAAGGAGCGTTGGGGTTCTTGTACACAGGATCCTACACTACCACTCTCCCTATCTCAGCAACGCTGTCCCTAGACTATGTAGTACAGACTGCAGCCTGGGAACGCTATAGCTGTAATGGCGCTGCACGCCCGATATACAAAAAAAAATTAGCAAAACTGCTACCAGCAGCCACAACAGTAATGCAGACGGTCAGATGTGGCCCTAAGAAAGACCATTAGGGTTCTTGTACACAGGATCCTACACTAACACTTTCCCTATAGCAACACCAGCACTGTCCCTGATCTCTCCCAGTGTGTGACTGTGGCGAGCCAAGGGCGGCCCCACTTTCACCCCTTAATGACCAATGACGTATAGGTACGTGATGGAGCGGCGGGGTATGTATGAAGAGAGGTTGCGTGGCGTGGGGTGGCTTCATAGGCTGCCTGTCAAAAAGCAGTATGACGTAATGCTATAGCATTACGTCATACTGCAGGAGTGATCAAAGCATAGCATATTAAAGTCCCCCAGGGGGACTTCAAAGCAATGTAAAAAAAAGAATCAAAAAAGTTGCAAAAGTTTAAATCACCCCCCTTTTGCCATATCTATTATTAAAAATCTAAATAATAAATTAAAAATATGTATTTGGTATCGCCACGTCCGTAAAAGTCCAATCTATCAAAGTAGTGCATTATTTTTCCCGCACGGTGAAAGTTGTCCGAAAAAAAAAAAAAAAAAGAACGCCAGAAATACACTTTTTTAGTTACCCTGTCTCCCAGAATAAACGCAATAAAAAGTGATCAAAAAGTCGAATGTACTCCAAATCGGTATTATCAGAAACTACAGGACATCCCGCAAAAAATGAGCCCTTGCTGAACTATGTCGACGGAAAAGTAAAAAAGTTATTGCGCACAGAATATGACAGCAGAAAATAATTGAAAAAAATTAAATGTCTTTGAAAAAAAAAAAGGAGTATTAGGGCGCCCACCCACTGGCGATTTTTTTCCCTGCGAAATTCGCAGCATTTTTTACTCTGCAGGGGTCTATGGGACTTGTAATGTTAAAATCGCGATCGCGCAAAATCGCAATTTACCGCGAAATCGCGATTTTGCGCGATCCCGATTTTAACATTACAAGTCCCATAGACCCCTGCAGAGAAAAAAATGCTGCGAATTTCGCAGGGAAAAAAATCGCCAGTGGGTGGGCGCCCTTATAGGAAAAAACCTATACAATTTTGGTATCGTAGTAATCGTACCGACCCATAGAAAAAAGTTATTATGTCATTTTTTTTGCTGTTTGTGTGCCGTAGAAACAAGACGCACTAAAATATGGCGAAATGTCGTTTGTTTTTTTTCATTTTACTCCACTTAGAATTTTTTTAAAGTTTTTTCAGTACATTATATAATACTTTAAATAGCACCATTGAAAAATACAACTCGTCCCACAAAAAAACAAGCCCTCACACAGCGACGTCGATGGATAAATAAAGGAGTTACAATTTTTTTAAAGGGGGGAGGAAAAAACGAAAATGGAATTAAAAAAAGGGCCGCGTCATTAAGGGGTTAAATACTCGGGGGTCACTTGATTTCAGCAGCCACTCACTGCAGGGGGGTGGGATAGGGGTGGAACGTCACAGGAGGAAATTGTAATGCCTTCCATGCGTTTCTATTGGCCAGAAAATAGCGCAAAACTTTCAGGGGAGGAAATGGAATTGACTCGAACATCGCGTGGTGCTCGCCTCGAGTAACGAGCATCTCAAGTACCCTAATACTCGAACGAGCATCAAGCTCGGATGAGTACGCTCGCTCATCTCTAATCTTAAACTTTAAGTCAAAAAGACTTTTGCACTGCTGCCCCTGAAACATACTGGACTTGATCTGTTATGCTACCCCACCCGGGATAACACGGGGGAGCTTGTGGCCTAAAAAGCAAGCAATGCCGCTGTTTCCCATGTCATGGTTAAGTTTGTAAAGGATTATAAAAATGTAACTATATATCTGTTAAAATTATGCAATGTTATACACATCTATGTAATAATTCGTATGCATTCATTTATGTAAAAACTCTATAATCTGTATTTTTTTATCACATATCAGTTATATATTCAGTATGGTCAATAAAGCTTTATAAAACGTTGCATTTTGCCTACTGTGTGCTCTCTATAATACTGTCACTGTCAGGCTATACATAAAAGCTTAATAGGAGGGGGTGGGAATGCTAAAAAGGTTATTAGGGGGTGGAAATGCATTCTATATATTAACCCTTATACTCATAAGGCGACTTGAATGGTATATAACATCAAGTCAGACTATAAATATAATAAGCCCTTGATTATGACGAGACACACTTTATTCTAACGTGTATCTCATAATACGTCACAGGCCCTGGAATGCGGATTGGGGCCCTGATACATCACAGTCCCCTGGAATGCGGAAGGGGCACGCCAAAGGGGTAAGGGTCAAAGATCACCTGTCACTTTCCAAAAGGGGGTGGCTTGACACGAGGTATGGACGGTATACTACTTAGATCTCTTTCAGGATGTTAATGTTATTTTGGAGGCCTACAAAAACTTTGGTGGTTTGAATAGAACTAAAAATTAAGGTGGACACTGCAAAGGTACCTCAAATTATATTGTGTTGTCAAGGATCTTGGGCTAAACGTGATGATTTCCCAAAACATACCAACCAGTTCACTCGGGTAATTTTCAACTTCTTGAATTTTGAGAAAAGACATTTGCCTTTACATTCAATTAAACAAAATACAATTGGCCAGCAAGTTGTGAATACAAACAGCTAAGCTTGATAAACAAGAATGATAAGTCAAAGGAGGATAAGAGATACCCAATTTCCCATACCTTTAAGCAGGTTTCACATGGGCGACAAATATTTATTTCCCCTTCTGTGATGCATTTATATTAGTGTAGGGACCCACTACAACGCAAGGAACCGTGAAGTGGTTAGTGGGCTCATGTATCTTGGCCAACATCCAACCAATGCCTTGCATTTATTATCTATCATTCACATGCAGTGTGGCATTAAGACTCCAGGGGGAGCCCAGGGTGGCAGTACCAATGTGGTTCACTGAAGGAAATGCAGGGCAACCCGCCGAATTATCATGGCTTCATTAATAGGTTGCTGGTCTGCATGGTGAACTACATTATATCAGAATGGTCTGGCACCCTGTATCCACTATGTGTGGGAGTGTACACCAAACATCCACCCCCCCTCATTATCAAGAGGCAGTGTGAGTGGTTGTTTTATCGGTGTCCTGCACAGGTGTTATTGGCTCCTCTATTTGGTTGTCAGCTACCTGCATGGTGAGAGGAGGATGCATCTATATGCACTCCTCAGTCAGTAAGTAATAGCCATTTTCTGTGACTGTTTTAAATTTTTTATTTCCCCTTCTGTGATGCTGTTATACACATCTATGTAATAATTCTTATGCATTCATTTATGTAAAAACTCTATCATCTGTATTTTTTTTTATCACATATCAGTTATATATAGAGATGAGCGAACGTACTCGTCCGAGCTTGATACTCGTTCGAGTATTAGCATGTTCGAGATGCTCGTTACTCGTGACGAGTACCACGCGATGTTCGAGTTACTTTCACTTTCATCTCTGAGACGTTAGCGCGCTTTTCTGGCCAATACAAAGACAGGGAAGGCATTAAAACTTCCCCCTGCGACGTTCAAGCCCTATACCACCCCCCTGCAGTGAGTGGCTGGCGAGATCAGGTGTCACCCGAGTATAAAAATCGGCCCCTCCCGCGGCTCGCCACAGATTTGTTCTGACATAGAGAAGGGAAAATGCTGTTGGTGCCGGAGCTGCTATAGGGAGAGTGTTAGGAGTATTTTAGGCTTCAAGAACCCCAACGGTCCTTCTTAGGGCCACATCTAACCATGTGCAGTATTCTGGAGGCTGCTTTTTGCAGTGTTGCACTTTTTTTTTTTTTTGTATATCGGCCGTGCAGAGGATTGCGCCCTCACCAGGGCCAATAGTGGTGGTGAGGCAGGGATAGAGGACATATATTGTGAGGCAGGAACAGAAGACATATATTGTGAGGCAGGGACAGAAGACATATATTGTGAGGCAGGGACAGAAGACATATATTGTGAGGCAGGGACAGAAGACATATATTTATTGAATATAGGCAGTGGGCCTTTCCAAAAACATTTGGGGAAAAAAATCTATTTGGGCTGTCTGTGACTGTCCTCTGTGTACTGGGTCTCTGCTGGGGGTAGTTGTCCTTCTAATTCATACGCAGCCAGCTAAGTGTTACAGCAGGCTTGCGCAAAATTATTTCCTGGCGTTCCGTAAGCGAAGTCAGCCTCCAACCACAGGCCAATAAGCGGCACATTTAATTACAGCGTTCTGTTTCTGCACTACTGGTAATACACCATGCTGAGGGGTAGGGGTACTGCTTAGGTATCGCTGCTGTCCGCTGGTGAAGAAGAGAAGTCTGGGGAAATCCAGGCTTTGTTCATCTTGATGAGTGTAAGCCTGTCGGCACTGTCAGTTGACAGGCGGGTACGCTAATCCGTATATAATAGCCTGTATTCTTTGACCAAAAAAAAAACCTCCTTCTTAGGGCTACCGCTGACTGTTTAAATTTTACTGGGTGTCTGGTGGGAATTTTAGTCCATCACTATTGCACTTAGGCCTGTTTGCGGCCTTCCTGACTATTTTTTTTCTGCCTGGAGTTTGCCTTACTATAACGCTCTCAGCGACAAAGTCTACGCACATAATTCCAAGATTATTTACACCGGCCTGTGTCTGCAGTGAATTTGACGCTCAGCGTACGGCCAACACAGGTACTTATAGAGGGAAAGTGATATACACAGTATATAGCCTGTCTTCTTTTTCAAAAAAAACCCCCAAAAACTTCCTTCGTTGGGCTACCTCTGACCGTCTGCATTTTATTGGGTGCCTGATGGGAGTTTTGGTGCATCACTATTGCATTGCTAGGCCTGTTTGCGGCCTTCCATCCATTTTCTTCTACCTGGAGTTAGCGTTACAATTCCGCTCTCTGCGTGAAAATGTACGCATATAATTCCATAATTATTTACAGCGGTCTGTGTCTGCTCTATTCGTAATCCACCATGCTGAGGGGTAGGGGTCGAGGAAGTGGACGCGGGCGAGGATGCAGAGTTCCAAGTGAGGGTGTGGGCACAGGCCAAGTTCCTGGTCCAGGTATATCCCAGCCGGCTGCTGCGGGATTAGGAGAGAGGCAAGTTTCTGGGGTCCCCAGCTTCATATCACAGTTTATGGGTCCACGTGGTAGACTTTTATTGCAAACAGAGCAGTGTCAGCAGGTCCTGTCGTGGATGGCAGAAAATGCATCCAGCAATGTATCAGGCACCGAGTCTTCTACGCAGTCCACTGCTGAAACTCTGAATCCTCTGGCTGCTGCTCCTCCTTCCCCACAGCCTATAATGCTGCTACAAAAATGGTACTGGGGTCTGCATATGCTTCTGCTACATAAATGTTACAGGGGTCTGCTGATACTGCTGCTACAGAAATGTTACAGGGGTCTGCGTATACTGCTGCTAGAGAAATGTTACTGGGGTCTGCCTATACTTCCACTACAGAAATGGTACTGGGGTCTGCCTATACTGCAGCTACAGAAATGTTCCTGGGGTCTGTTTATACCTTTGCTACAGGAATGTTACAGCGGTCTGTCTATACTAGGGGTGCACTAAGTCTTCCCATCGCAGTGTTTTACCTATGTGGCATAAATAATACAGTGACTGACTAGGCAAGAATTGCTGGCCGAGGCCAAGTTTCTTGGCGGGGCGAAACTCTCCCGTGGTTGGGCACTCCGATTTCTTCCTGTGTAATTCCATCTTTCGGCACTTACAGCATAGGCTAGGTCAAGGAACTCAAAGACTGCCCCTTCCAGTGTTGAGCTATCTATGTTGCGACACATGGATTTCCCGTTGCTATGTAACTCAGGGCACCTTGGGTCACAAAGGTGAAGGTTTTCCCATCGCAGTGTTCTACCTATCTGGCCCCCCAAAAAACACTGACTGACTAGGGCATGGAGTGTGGGCCGAAGCCAAACTGTATTTTCTCTCATGTTACCACAGCTATCCGGGGCACTGCAATGGGATTTCTTTATGTACCTTCTCTGGGTTCCTGGGACCCACCCATGCTGTGGGTGCACACAGACTTCCCATAGCGGAGTTGTACCTGCCTGGCACTTTAAAAAAAAAAAACAGACTGACTAGGGCATGGAGTGTGCGCCAACGCCAACATGCATTTTCTCTCACGTTACCACAGCTATCCGGGGCAATGCATTGGGACAAACAAGAGGAGCGATACAGCGCTAATGAGACTTTCACAGCTACACTAGCATCAGAGTCCGCTCTATGCCCGCGATTGCTGAGGGTTTGTGCAGAGGCCTATGTCCTGGGTGCAGTGAAAGTCTGCCATGTTTGCGCACTCTGATTTCTTTATGTGTAGTGTCTTTAGGTTCCTTGGGCCCACCCATGCTGTGGATGCACACAGACTTCCCATAGAGGTGTTTTACCTGTCTGTGCTCAAAAGACTGACAGACTCAGGTAGGGTGCAGAGTGCAGATGGTTTACCCCTTGCGTTGTCGATGAGGTATCTGACACCCAAACAGAATAAGTAGTGTGTGGACACATAGATTCCCCATTGCTATGTCACTGGCAGCACCTTGGGCCACACAAGGTGTTTGCTGGGACCGAGCCTGGCCAAGGGCCCGCTCACATCCTTTCAGCACAGGCTACAGCGGGTCCTGGTCATGGTTTCTTGGCCTTGTGAGGCCACACTTCTCCTCCTGCTTGGGGTCAGGGGGTCAGCATTGCGAATCATGTATTTTCTCTCGTGTTACCACAGTTATCTGAGAAACTCGTTTGGGTCACAGGAGAGGAGCATAACTGCATTAATGAGACCTTCATAGGTGTACTAGCATTGAAGTCCACTTCCTGCCTACGATTGCTGAAGCTGTTTGCCGAGGCCTATGTCCTGGGGAAACTGCAACGGCGCTAGGTTGGGCCTGTGGAACTTTTTCCTGGCTAATTCAGTCTTTGAATTGGTGAAAGAAAACGTAACGGATTTACTGAGACCTTCACAGGTGTACTAGCTTCGAAGTCCGCTTCCTGCCTACGATTGCTAAAGCTGTTGGCCGAGGCCTATGTCCCGGGGGAACTGCAACAGCGCCAGGTTGGGCCTGTGAAACTTATTTCTGGCTAATGCAGTCTTTGGAGCGGTGAAAGAAAACGTAACAGATTTACTGACACCTTCACAAGTGTACTAGCATCGAAATCAGCTTCCTGCCTACGATTGCTGAAGCTGTTGGCTGAGGCCTATGTCCCGGGGGAACTGCAACGGCGCCTGGTTGTGCCTGTGGAACTTTTTCCTGGCTAATCCAGTCTTTGGAGCGGTGAAAGAAAACATAACTTATTTAATGAGACCTTCACAGGTGTACTAGCATTGAAGTCCGCTTCATGCCTACGGTTGCTGAAGCTGTGGCCTGAGGCCTATGTCGTCGGCGCAGTGTAAGTCTGCCATGTTTGGCCACTCTGATTTCTTTATTATTCATGTCTTGGGTTGTGTTGGACCCACCTATGCTGTTGGTGCACACAGACTTCCTATCGCTATCGTTTGACCTGTCTGGTACAAAGACACTGACTGACTTGGGTAGGGGAGCAGAGTGCAGAAGACTTTCCCCTTGCGGTGTCGATTGAGCTATCTGACACCTAGACAGAATGAATACTGTGTGGGCACATGGATTCCACATAGCTATGTAACTCATGCCCACGTTTGCAGCTCCTGATGGAGGTTGGCACTTTATTGGAATGAAGATCGAACGTCAATTTCTCATTGATTCTCAACTGCATTGTGGTCTATCGCCTCACCCCTTTTAAAGAGGATCGCTACCTGGCCCTGCCAACCCTCTGCAGTGTGTGCCTCCGGTTCCTCCTCATCGTAGACGAATTTATAAATAGACATGAGGGGGGTGTGGCTATGAAGTGAGTGTGTGGCATGAGGGCAGCTGAAGGCTGCGTAGGGACACTTTTGTGTGCGCTGCGGACGCAGTGTCGTGCGCAGGGGCAGGGGGGTTGGGCAGCATGTAACCCAGGAGAAGAGGCAGCGGTGTGTCCTGCAGGCAGTGCTTGTGCTTGGTTGAAGGTAGTGTGGTGCATAGCTAAGGTGTGCCTTGCTAATGAGGGTTTGTCCAAAGTAAAAATTTTTGGGAGGGGGTCACTCTTGCCGCTATTGTGGCTTAACAGTGGGACCTGGGAGCCTGAAATGCAACCCAGCATGTGACCCCTCGCCTACCCTATCCGTTTCTGTGTCGTTTCCATCACTTTCTTGGGTTTTCCAGATTTTCACAAATGAAAACCTTAGCGGAGCATCGGTCATATACAAAAATGCTTTTTTTTTTTTTTTTTTTTTTAAACAATCTCTTTTATTTGTTTTTCACGATATAGAAAATACATTTTACATTTGTATTACAAACAATATTGATTGTTCCAAGTTAGAAATCAGCAAGAATTCAATAAGAATTGGCCACGCAGGGCCTTGCATAGCAAAATTATGAAGCTTCATAACTAGAGATGAGCGAACGTACTCGTCCGAGCTTGATGCTCGGGCGAATATTAGGGTGTTCGGGATGTTCGTTATTCGTAACGAACACCACACGATGTTCGGATGTTCGGGTTACTTTAACTTTCTTCCCTGAGAAATCTTTTCTATATGCGCTCAATGGGGCCGGCGGCAGCAGCGCCAACCCCATTGAGAACATATAGAAGACAAATCCTTCTTCTCTGCCACAGCTGTAACAGCTGTGACAGAGAAGAACAATGTTTGCCCATTGAATTCAATGGAACCGGCAATACAGCCGACTCCACTGAATGCAATGGGCTGCCGGCGATCGCGGGATGAATTGTCGGAAAGGGGTTAAATATATAAGCCCTTCCCTGCAATTCATCCAGAAATGTGTAAAAATAAAAAATATATATATACTCACCTGGTGCCGGCAGACGGAGTTCAGCGTGGCAGGCTGCAGTTCTCCTGAACTGCTCTGAACAGCTGTGAGTAGTATTCAGCAGCTGGGGATTTAAAATCCCCGCCTGCTGAATAAGATGCCTCTGAATGGTCACAGCCTGACCAATCAGAGGCCAGCCCTCACTCACACCCATTCATGAATTCATGAATGGGTGAGTGAGGGCTGCCTCTGATTGGCTCTCCTGCCCCTGAGCCAATCAGAGGCAGCCCTCACTCACCCATTCATGAATTCATGAATGGGTGTGAGTGAGGGCTGGCCTCTGATTGGTCAGGCTGTGACCAATCAGAGGCATCTTATTCAGCAGGCGGGGATTTTAAATTCCCGGCTGCTGAATACTACTCACAGCTGTTCAGAGCAGTTCAGGAGAACTGCAGCCTGCCGCACTGAACTCCGTCTGCGGGCACCAGGTGAGTATATATATATTTTTTATTTTTACACATTTCTGGATGAATTTCAGGGAAGGGCTTATATATTTAACCCCTTTCCGACAATTCATCCCGCGATAGCCGGCAGCCCATTGCATTCAGTGGAGTCGGCTGTATTGACGGCTCCACTGAATTCAATGGGCTAACATCGTTCTTCTCTGCCACAGCTGTAACAGCTGTGGCAGAGGAGAACGATCGTTATGCTGACAGTGCGGGGGGGGGGGGGGTCTCACTCTTGCCGCTATTGTGGCTTAATAGTGGGACCTGTGAACTTGAGATGCAGCCCAACATGTAGCCCCTCGCCTGCCCTATCCGTTGCTGTGTCGTTCCCATCATTTTCTTGAATTGCCAAGATTTTCACACATGAAAACCTTAGCGAGCATCGGCGAAATACAAAAATGTTCCGGTCGCCCATTGACTTCAATGGGGTTCGTTATTCGAAACGAACACCCGAACATCGCGGGAAGTTCGTTTCGAATAACGCGAACCCGAACATTTTGGTGTTCGCTCATCTTTATTCATAACACAAAGAACATGCATAATGATATTAGTGCTTAGCAGGGTAGCAGGTTGTTTGTAAACTTGGAATGGGTGAATGGTTATGAACTTAAGTTGTAACGTTAACTTTTAAAGCATTACAGAAACTACGAGATGATCAGTTTTGTGTTGAAAATTGAGAATTGTGTCGATGAGCCAAGGTGAGTTTCAGTGATGGTAAGGGTTAAAGTGAGAAGTAAAGTGAAAGGTCAGATCTTATTGAGGTGCGGTGAAATAATGGGTCCAGGGGTTCCAGACTGAAAGGAAACTCTCTCTGCTTGCTGTTTCCCATGCTATTAGTTCTTCGAATCTGTAGATCTGGGAGACTTTGTCTCTCCAGAGGTCCAGAGTGGGGGTTGCTTTTTCCCTCCAAAGGAGTGGGATGATAAGTTTAGCTGCCGACAAGAGTATTGTCAGGAGGTGCTTTTTCGATGGCGTGAACTGTGGGGTGGGCTTCCATAAGAGGACCTCTTCTGGGGTGAAAGTGTATGACGTTTTGCATATTTTATTTATTTGTTTGGTGATTTCCTCCCAGAAGGGTTTTATCGAGGGGCATTGCCACCAAATATGTAGACTAGAACCCCTGCCGGTGTCACACCTCCAACAGCTATTATTTGGCGAGAGGTTTGCTCTGTATAGATAGTCAGGTGTTTTGTACCATCTGGTTAGGATTTTAAACGAGTTTTCCTGAATCCGGACGCATCTGGAGAATCCATGTGAGTTGCTGAGGATTTTCTGGGTCTCTTTCTTGTTTAGGGAAATTTTTAGCTCGTTTTCCCATTCTCTAATATACCAGGGTTTTTCTGGGGCTTGGTTGAGGAGTAGGTTCTTATACAAGAGGGACATGTTTTTCTTTGGAAGTGGTATAAAGGATAGATAAGTCTCGTACCAGAGTGGGTCTCTTGTTCTATTGCCAAAAATTTTTTGAAATCTTTTGATAGAGTTGTAAAGGTCTAGGTTCTCTATGAAACTGACTGGCTTGTCTGGAATTAATTTTTGGATTTGAGATGGATTAGTAAGACGACAATTTTTTAATATCTCGGTTATAGTTGTTGAGCTGAGGTGTGTCCAGGCTCCGATCACCTCTTTCGGTTTGTTTGCTAGTATTGCCGGAATTAGGGAGGCTGGAGTCATTGGGGCTATTTTTGCTAGGGGGTCTTTATCGTGTCGTAAGGAGCGGACTACTTTAATAGTACCTCTCGTGGTTGGGCTTAGATTTGAGATAGTATTCGTGAGAGGGCCAGGTGACCAAAGATAGTATTGGTCTTTGGGCTGCAAAGCGTCTTTTTCGAGCTTTGTGTCTGGTGGGTTTTTATCTAGGTTAGCTAATGAAAGCCATCTGGCTAAGTGAATGGCCTTATAATAGAGTAGGACGTTGGGTAGGTTAAATCCTCCTTGTGCTCTTTTCTGACTTAGGTAAGTAAGAGCTAGGCGGGGTTTGCGTTTATTCCAGATGAAATGACTAAAAGCTTGGTTTAGTTTGGTAAAGAAACTCACTGGTATTTCTATTGGTACTGTCTGTAGAGTGTAGAGGATATAGGGCAGGATGTAAGTGGAGATTAAGTTTTTCCTGCCTATCCATGAGAGGTGTGGAACTTTTAATTGCTGGAGTTGAGTGTGTACTTTCTTGAGGAGGGGGACATAATTGGCTTTAAAAAGAAAGGCAGGATTTGGGGTCAATATGATACCTAGATGTTTTAGACCTGAGGAGGGCCAAATAATGGGGTGTTGTTTTTTTAGTGAATTTATTGTGGTGTTTGGGGCTGTGATGTTTAGGGCTTCAGATTTACTATAGTTTACTTTAAAATTTGAGATTTTCCCAAAAAGTTCAAAGATTTCCAGACTTTTAGGGAGCGCTTTTTTGGGGTTGGACATTAGTATCAGAAGATCGTCTGCGAATGCAGCTGTCGTGTGGGTGTTGTTCCCTACTTTTAGTCCTCTAATGTCTGGGCTTTGTCTGATCTTCTGTAGAAGAGTTTCCATGACTAATATAAAGAGGGTTGGTGACAGTGGGCAACCCTGCCTAGTACTATTATTAATAGGGAAGGAATTTGATAAAGAACCATTTACCCGGATTCTGGCTGAGGGTTTAGAGTATAAAGATAGTATCGCCTTTATGAGTTGTGCTGGGAAGCCAAATTTAGTCAATGTGTGGGTCATGAAAGTCCAGCTCACTCGATCGAACGCTTTTTCAGCGTCTGTACTAAGAAGGGTGAGCAGGATTCCGTTAGATTTGGCGTAGTGAATGGCGTTGATGATGCGAGTTGTATTAAATTTACCTTCCCGGCCTGGGACAAAACCCGTTGGGTCTGGATGGATGAGCTTGGGGATTACTGGTGCTATGCGTTGAGCCACGAGCTTTGCCCACCATTTGAGGTCATTATTTAATAGTGAGATAGGGCGATAGTTACTACAAATTTCTGGATTTTTGCCCTCTTTTGGAATCAAAGTGATAAAGGCTTCGAGAATTTGTTTGGGCAGCGTCGCACCTTGGAGAAGCGCGTTACACAGGTTCGTGAAATGTGGTAATAGCGTTCTCGCGAATTTTTTATAGTAGAGCGTTGGGAGCCCGTCCGGGCCGGGGCTTTTCCCGGTAGGGATGGAAGAAAGTGTGTCAAATACCTCCGATTGGGTGAATGGGCGTATCAACTGGGCTCTCTCTTCTTCTTTTAACATGGGGAGGTCAAGTGTATTGAGGAAAGAGATTATTTCTGTTGAGTCTGCGTTCTGTTTATTGCTGGTTGTGGGGTCATTTAGGTTGTACAAAGATGTGTAGTATTTTTCAAATTCTTTTGCTATCTCTGTTGTGGAGGTTGCTACGTTGCCTAGGGGGGATTTTATTTTGTTGATAAAGGCTTTTTCTTTTTGTTTCTTAATTAGGTTTGACATAAGCTTGGAGCCTTTATCTCCGTGCGAGTATATTTTATATCTGGAGATGAGGTGGGCTTTTGCTGTCTTTATGTTTAGTATGTTTTTTAGTTTGATTCTGGTGTTTTTTAGTTCGCTCAGAACTTTGGGATCCTGTGAGTATTTATGTGACTTTTCTAGGTTAGAGATTTGGGACAATAGGTCATTGACCTCTTTTTCTCTTTGTTTCTTTAACTTTGTGCCAAGGGCTATTAGTTCGCCTCTAACAAAGGCCTTATGCGTTTCCCAAAGAATCGGTTGTGGTGTTTCAGGGGTGTTGTTGAATTTAAAGAATTCTTCAAGTTTGTTTGTTAAAGTCTTTGTTTGTTCCTCATGGTCTATTAATGTGGGATTTAGCTGCCACGTCCACTCTCTCACCGGCAGACTGTCGAGGGTAAGTTTTAGAGAGACTGGGGCGTGGTCTGATATTGAGATGGGCCCAATGTCCACTGCTTTAATAGCTTGGGCGTGGGTCCCTGATATTAGAAAGTAGTCCAGCCTGTGATATGTGGCATGTACTTGGGAATAAAAGGTGAAGTCTCTTACTTCAGGGTTTAACATTCTCCAAGCATCATGAAGATTCAAATCTGAGAGGGTGCTTTTGAGCTTACGGAGTTGTTTATAGGGTATCAAGGGAGTATTGGCTGTAGTATCTGTTTCTGGTTCTATTGCTAGATTTAGGTCTCCTCCTATGATCGCTATACCCTCTGCAAATTCTGCAAAATCGTTCAAGGTGCGGATTAACCATGGAATTTGGTTTTTGTTAGGGGCGTAGATATTTGCAAATGAAATTTTTTTGTGCGCTATGGTGCCTTTTAGAAACAGAAATCTGCCATAAGGATCTGTTTTCGTGAGGGTTATATTGAAGGGAGTGTTAATTCCAATTGCTATGGAGACCCCTCTCGAGGCTGAGGTGTGGGTGCTATGATACCACTTATTGTATCTATAAGTGGGGAGTTTGGGAAGGTGGTTGTGTCTGAGGTGTGTTTCCTGTAGGAACACTATTTCAGACTTCATTTTTTTAAGTATAGAGAAGATCTGGCTTCGTTCTTGGGGAGTGTTCATTCCTCTTACATTAAAGGAAATGCAGTTAAGTTCTGCCATTAAATTTGTAAGAGAAAAGGGGAATGTTAAATGAAACTCTAGACATCATCTTATTTGATTGGTAAGTCATCTCGTCAAAACAGAACTTGTGAACAGGGCTCACTATGTTTGGTAGTGAGCAAACATATTGAAGTGTGCTCGGGTGTGTGTGAGACCCAGGGAAAGTGTCGGTCTCCGTGCAACTACCACACGGTGTGTGAAGTCGGCGGATCCGTTGGGTCTTCTCAACACAGCCGTGCGTGTGGGGGTATAGAGCAAGCGTGTCTCACAGGGGTGGGGGTAATTGGGCGAGCCGCCCAGACCTCAGGGATCTTTGAGCAATAGTGGTCTGATTATACCTTGTGTGTGTGTGTGTGGGGGGATGAGGGAGCCAAGGTTAAGTCGCAGTGGTTCTCAGTGCGATTCGCCTCTAGCGCCACCCGCCTCCTGCGCAATCTCCGGCCCGCCTAAGGGGAGCGGTTGGAGAGCGGCCCCAGTCCCTGTCCCGCAAAGTGACCATAAAGTGTGACACATTTGGGTATAACAGCTTCTCTCTGACATCTCCTATGTGTCCTTGTAAGCACTCGTGGTGAGTCTCCTAAAGTGTCTAATGTGTAACATGTGAGTTATAATTACTCTATTCAAACAGCAGAGGGTCCCCTGAATGTCATAAGGCCATCTGCCGGAAGACGCGTCTATCTCCCCACCTGGTCCCCAGGGTTAGTCTCAAATGGGAGACAATATGGGTTGGTTGTGGGGGGGGGGGGGGAGCAGAGGGGAGAGTGCAGTCTCTCAAGTGAAATAGAAGCCTGAACAATTTAACGACATTTAAAAATAAGAATAACAGTGAAGGAGGTATCCACCCACGAGTCCCAGGTAGGTGAATTCAGTCGAGTCTCGGCGTGTTAGAGTCCACACAAAATTTTGTGTATTAACGGGAAGGAACAGGGTCCACCTGCGGGGGAAGACAAGGTAGTAGAAAGAAAGAGAGACCACCTTATGCATACGTCAGTTGTGGGTCAGTCGTCGGCTTGTCTTTGCGTTTTTTTCCGCTTTGTAGTGAGCTTCCATCCCTCTGCCTTCGTCAACTGTGGTATCTGGTGTTGCAGCTGAACCGAAAGCCACGAAGGGATGTCGATCGGTGGAATCTCCAGTTTTTGCCAAGCTTCTTTAAGGTCTTCCGGCGATCTGATGGAGATCTGTTGACCCTCTTTGAAGGTGGCCAGACCAAAGGGGAAGAGCCATTTTATTGGGAGCTTTTTTGCTCTCATGGCATCTGTTACGGGTTTTAGAATTCGTCTCTTTGCCAGTGTGCTTGGAGCAAGATCTTGGAAGAGGAGGATCTTGGAGTTTTCTAGGAGGACATTCTGGGCTTCCCGTGCTTTCTGTAGAATGGTTGAGGTGTCAACATAACTGAGGAGTCCACAAATTCCATCCCTTGGTGGGTCTGTGGAGGAAGGTTTGGGACGCAGCGCTCTGTGGATGCGTTCTATTTTTATGTCTTTTGCGCGTTCTTCTCCAAGAAGGGTCTGGAAAATTTGTATGGCTGTGGATTCGAGTTCTTCTCTGGCAATGGACTCGGGGATTCCTCTGAAGCGGATATTTCTGCGTCTGCTTCTATTTTCTTGGTCCTCGAGTAGTAGCATAGCCTGATTTAGCTGGTGTTGTTGTGCTGTTAGGTTGGCCTGTAGCGCAGTGCTGTGGAGGAGAATATCTTGTTGAGTGTTTTCTAATTCTTCGACCCTGCCCCCTATGTGTTTCACCTCAGTCTTGATATCAGCTAGTTCCTTTAGAACAGGCGAGATAGCTTGTGTTAGGAATTGTTTGAAGAAAGCTTTTGAAATTACTCCTTGATCCTCGTCTTCGTTATGATCTGAGGTAATTGAAGCAGTGTCTGCATCAGAATCCTCTAAATCTAGGTCTGGCTGTGCGTTAATTGTAGTTTTACTTTTCTGTGCAGCTGGTGAGCTGTGTTTTTTCTTGAGATACTTATCCATCTCGTTTTGGCTCTTGTTTGGTCTTGGGGTACCCGTCTGGTCTCTACTCCTCTCCCTGTTGGTCTTGACCATTTTTTATGCTTGGTAATTAATCTTGAAGATAAGAGGGGTCTGTGTTGAGGTCCTATGGAGGCTCGCCCTGCATTAGTTTAAGTTATGCATGTTGATATAGCATCGTTTCCCCTTTGAGGGTGCTTGGTTCACATTGAAATTTTCACCTCTTATTTTGTGGGGTGGTTTCTGATGTGTACCACTCGGCAGGGCTAGGGAGGAGGGGGATCGTCTGCTGTCGGATCTTGTATCTAAAGCTGCAACTCCCAACCCGTGAGGGGAGGGAGCCGAGCCCTATAAGTAGTTGAGTGGGGCACGCTTGTTCTTAGCGGTTTATATGCCGCAGTTTTTCTTTCGTGGCCTCTTGGTGGTAGTAAAGCAGTAGTAGGGCAGTAGCAACTCAGGCTCCTCAACCTAATGGCACTTTTCTTAATGGTTCTGGGCCGAATCTTTATGCCGCTGTGAGGGGAGGGTGTGCAGACCTAGTACGCCAGTCAAGAGTCCTTCAAACTGCAGGGGGTTAATAGGTGGTCCTGCTGTAGCTGTTTATGGAGGTCTAATGCAGGCAGCTAGTCAAGAGTCCTTCAGACTGCAGGGGGTTAATAGGTGACCTTACTGTAGTTGTTTATGGAGGCCTAGTGCAGGCAGCTAGTCGAGAGTCCTTCAGATTGCAGGGGGGTTAATAGGTAGCCCTGCTGTAGCTGTTTATGGAGGTCTAATGCAGGCAGCTAGTCAAAAGTTCTTCAGACTGCAGGGGGTTAATAGGTGGCCCTGCTGTAGCTGTTTATGGAGGTCTAATGCAGGCAGTTAAACAGGAGCTCTTCAGACTGCAGGGGGTTAATAGGTGGCCCTGCTGTAGCTGTTTGTGGAGGTCTACTGCAGGCAGTTAATCAGGAGCTCTTCAGACTGCAGGGGGTTAATAGGTGGCCCTGCTGTGGCTGTTTGTGGGGGTCTACTGCAGGCAGTTAATCAGGAGCTCTTCAGCCTGCAGGGGGTTAATAGGTGGCCCTGCTGTGGCTGTTTGTGGGGGTCTACTGCAGGCAGATAATCAGGAGCTCTTCAGCCTGCAGGGGGTTAATAGGTGGCCCTGCTGTGAGAGCTTTCTCCCTGCAGAGAGCAGTTAATGTGGTAGCTGCTACTTTATTGTGGACTTCTATGGGCACTTAGAGGTGTTTGGAGCGGCGACTGGGGGCTTCTGAGGGGTGTTAATTACTCACAGCATGAGGTATTGTGTTGCTGCACTGCCGCTGGTTCCCGAGCGCTGGCGGACCGGAAGTGAAGCTCCGTCTGAGTCGGCGCTTCGGAGGAGGCCGCAGCTCTCGGTGTCGAGTGCCTCTCACGTACCTCTGAGTCTTGGGCACTTCTGGTGGTCCGCAAGGCCGAGCGGTGCGCCCCCCGCCAGGTAAGAGGGCTGTATCACGCTCCGCTGTTTCGTGCGCTTCCGGTCGGCTCAGAAATCTAGTCCCCGGCTTTCTTCCGGCGCTAGGCCTCGGATGATTTTTATCGCCCAGGCGCTCGTGGGACTCTCCGATCGTTCCCGGTCCCGCGGAGGTGATGGCAGGGTGTAAGGAGAAGCGTCAGAAGGTTGAGGGAAGCTAGGGGAAGCTTCTAATTCTTCTTTGGCTGAGGAGCCCCGGAGCAACACGTCTGCCTGGATTGCAGGTTAGGCCACGCCCCCCTATACAAAAATGCTTGAGTCGCCCATTGACTTCAATGCGGTTCGTTACTCGAAACTAACTCTCGAGCATCGCGGAAAGCTCGACTTAAGCAACGAGCACCCGAGCATTTTGGTGCTCGCTCATCTCGATTTAATATCCATCATGGCCTTTATTTAAAAATCCATCTTCAAAGATTCCACCAACTCACGAGTACATGCGTCTGCAGTGATATCACTCGGTACATTAGCCTCTGCGATTGTGTGCATAAAAATGTTCCAGCCCATCGGGATAGTTTTTTTCATGAACATATGACTCTGTGTCGTATGCCTGACCAGCGCAGGGAAATTAGTTCCATGATTTACAACATTTTTATATACCAGTTCATGCTTTTCGTTCCATGTGATAATATCCCGGCGATTGAGTAGCGCAGTCAGCAATCGCTCTGTGTTTGTCTTGTGTGACTGCAATCTGAGACCATATTAAAGTCTTATCATTTCAATATAGCTATGATCTCTTTTCCTCAGAGTTCAAAAGTTGGGTATAGTGTGATAAGCTGGATGTATTTAGTCACGCCAACCACTAATGTTCAGGCGGTCTGTATATTGATGAATGGGGCATGTCTTGTATTACTTACACATCTGCAACCATTAGCTAATAAGTTCCAGCTCTGGCAGGATGTCAGTATAGTGATAAATGAAGATGTCTATTATTACACAGCTAGAATCAAAAAGAGCTCTGTTAACAGCTAACATGTATATCTTTCTATTATCCTTCATGTATCTAATAGAGATGAGCGAGCATACTCGCTAAGGACAATTGTTCGATCGGGCATTGTCCTTAGCGAGTATCTCCCCGCTCGGAAGAAAAGGTTCAGCTGCTGGTGCGGGGGAGCGATGAGTTGCGGCAATGAGCAGGGGGGAGCGGGGGGGGGGGGGGGGAGAGGGAGAGAGAGATCTACCTTCTTTTCCTCCCCGTTCTCCCAGGCCGCTCCATGCCCGCCACCGGCAGCTGAATCTTTTCTTCCGATCGGGCAGGTGCTCGCTAAGGGCAATGCTCGATCAAGCAATTGCCCTTAGCGAGTATGCTCCCTCATCTCTAGTATCTAACTATCTATTATATAAAGATACACAGATCATATTAAAAACACAGAGGATTTGACAGCAGTATTGGGTATCACAACATTTTTCTTTTATAAAAACTTGAACAAAATCATCATTTTTTAAAAATCTGACGTAAAGAAACATAAAATGCGATCATAAGATAATCCACGAGCTTTGTAATATAATACAAGCACACAGTAATGTCCACAAAATACACTGTCAGTATCTTGAATTTGGTTATCCTGATATGTGTACCTCTCACAATTTCTTTTTAAAAACTCTATAAAAGCCACTGAAAAAATGGCACTACCTGGCAGTAGGCCATAACTATCGAAAAAGATGTGTCTCTCAGAGTTACATAGTACACTTAACACCCAGTGTCGCCCTCGTTGAGAGGAATCATCAGTATTAATTATATAAGCTGAAGGTCTTTTATCCACATTGAAGCGTGGGGGGAAGTAACTTGGATATACCCCAGCAAAAATTCGTGAAGTATAAGAATCAGAGATTCGTAAGTTGAAGAGTGTTCATAATTTAATTGTGATCGTTCAGGACTACTCTTCTGTGATTTATTTCAAAAATAGCGTGGTTGATGGTGTATACTATCATATTTACAGTATGCGGGGTTGGGGCGACGAATCTTATTTCCGCTCGCAGGTTCCCAGTTTTAACAAGGGAGAAGTGCGTAAGCGGTTTTAAGTCTGGGGAAAGGTCAAAAGCAAAAAATTTGTAGCCGCTAATGAACTCATTCCTATCAATCGAAATCAAACTGTCTGTTCTCTGCTTTCCGGATATATGTTCAAGAGCCATATATTCCCTAATCGCTAATTCAGCCTCAAAATCAGGTTGAAAAGGCCTGGCTGGAATCTGTTGACCGTCCAGATACAAGGCCGCACGTTTTTAGGGATCTGTCCCAGGAACAAATTTTCATGGTTGGTTATCCTACTTCCTCCCAGAATACTATACACCTTTAAGCAAGCCCTATCCAAAGTATATTTAGCGGAGGTCGTTAGTAGCGCTTGACTGTGGCCTATTCTGATGGCAGGGGATACTTATACTCTCTTGATGAAAATTGAAAAATGAAGGTTTTGAATTTTAAAACCGTCAGGGTTGTCGGACATCAGGCAGAAAGAGTCTTTATTTCTACTTAGTTTTATATTTAAATCCAGGACATTCAAGAAAAGCTTCAGCTGATTAAATATATCGCCATAAATAGGACCCAGAAGCTCCACAGTTTTAGAACGCTGTGTTGCGGCGGCTCTTTTAGTGAAGCCTAAATTGGGGCCATCAAGTGTTCTTTCATGATGATGCCTGGTCGAATCTTTGTAAATAGAGATGAGCGAACGTACTCGGATAAGCACTACTCGTCCGAGTAATGTGCTTTATCCGAGTACCTCCCCGCTCGTGCTGAAAGATTCGGGGCGCTCCGCTGCTGACAGGTGAGTTGCGGCGGGGAGCGGGGCAGAGCGGGCGGGAGAGAAGGAGAGAAAGATCTCCCCTCCGTTCCTCCCCGCTCTCCCCTGCAGCTCCCCGCTCCGCAGCGCGTCCCGAATCTTTCAGCACGAGCGGGGAGGTACTCGGATAAAGCACATTACTCGGACGAGTAGTGCTTATCCGAGTACGTTCGCTCATCTCTACTTGTAAAACAAACTAGTGGTAAATTAACACACGAGCGTTTGAGCACTATAATTTAAAATAGTTTCGATATACCCTCTATAGCTATAAAGATTATCGGATTGTGAGATTAACCGATCCCCCAATGTGATGTTCACTTGATTGAAAAGCTTTGCTACAGGATAATAATTAAACCCCACGCGAGCACCGTCGGGGATGGCTGTCAGGTGCAGGCGGGTATTATTTAAGTGATAATAATATTCACTGCTACCCGATATGAAGAATTACAATGGGGCGTTGTTGGCGAGAGTGGCGATAGGCTGTACTTCAACAACTAGAGATTTTTCAATACTCATTTGCGTGGGCGGTATGGTGAAAATATCCAATTCAGATTTGGTGCACTCTACAGAGCCTTCATGTCTGAAAGCCATGTTAGAGAATTAAGAGATGTCGTCTGCTGCTCGTCTAACGGGTGAAGTGATCCTATCTATGAGCAGAGGGTGAAATGGTGTTATGATTCGTCTTTTTCTTTTACGGGTATTTTTTGAAACGGAAAGAAGGTCTGATCCGCACTGTTCTTGTTGCGGTGAATTGAGCCGGTCCATAACAGCCACCGAAACAGAAGTGACCGTGTCTGTAGCAAAAATTTTGACAGCTGTCTTTACATGAGGCTTTACTTATTCTATTATTTACTTAAATAGTCAACCTATTCCTCCCCCAATCATATACTCGTTGCCATGAAAGCCCTCTATTTTCCCTCCGGACTGCCCCAAGTAATAATGTACATAGACCGAAGGATCAGCGTATGCCCTCTGAGCCAACATATTTTAACGTTGCAAATCGTTGCGCGGACTAAAGTGTAATCGTACTATACTTTTCCTGTACCTGAACTTAACAGCCACGTTAATAAAATGGATATTGCAACTGTGTCAAAATGTTGTTTGCACACCGGCACGTAATTAGGGCGATTGTACTGAATTGTGACAATGTCGCTGTTTTTACCACTGATTTCAACAGCTCTTAAAAGCTGTACAAAACTATCACCAACAATCTGGTGTTGGATAATATTGGCGTACACAATTAATGTGTAAAACCCTGCTTTTATGTCTGCGTATTGTCTTCGTCTTTCTGGCATATTACCAGCAAAACCTTCGTTATACTCAGGCAGGCCTAACAGAACTGACAACTTATGCCCTGGTGCGAACTGTACCGTTGGTAAATCGGTATCTGTAACAATTTTTTTTACTGCGTCATAGCATAGCTTAAAGCCCTCGCTTGTTATCCTTAAAACTTCAATTGTCATTAATAGCCCGTGTTAAATCTGAGACGCTGGAATAAAACCCGGCTTTCTTGTAATACTCTCTATACATGTCACCCTGTTTAGCGATAAAAAAAAGTTTCAGTCGTTCGGCCCAATCGTATCCCACGTATGTGGATACTGTATCTTGGTTAGCGCCACATCGTAAGCGCCCAGGAGATGAATTGACTTCGCTAGTTTCGTGGTATAAGTAGAAATTGTGTTTTCAGGGTAGATTTTGGATGATGCGTTACTAGGAAGAGTTATATAAAATGATCTTGATTCCATGGCCTGTGCGGATGTCAACTGATTTTCATTGACCCAGCTGTTAAATTTTGTAGGGTAGCCGAGCCACTTTACAAAATAATGCAGACGCGTCTTTTCTTCAATGTTTTTTCGATCCTGTAGACGCCATTCTCATCCGAGGGTACCTGCTGTATTTCCTCTTTATAAAATCAACCCTCTATAGCTTTGCAGCTCAGGTCGATTAATTTATTTAGTGGTTTTTGAAATCGCGTATTAATAGAGGCTATGACAAAAATTTTGTTAGTGTAAGTTTGCTCATAGTCTTTCACAAATGTTCCTTTATACTGCATAATCCTTACATAATCCCCAATTTTTAAAGAAGCCTTGTCAGACTTTGAGTTCAGAATATCGCTGTAGATATCTCGCCAAATTCCAAAGGAGTTCTTTTTCATGACATCCAGAGGACGGCATCGAATAGTGCAGCGGTTAGTTTGGTTATAACTGGATACAAGCGCAGCTAAAATTTCGTTTTAGCGAAATGTGTTATTATGCATGAGCCTTTACGTTGTTGCTCACAAAGTAATGGTGTATGTTGTATCTTCTACAAAGACGTTTCATGTGTTGATTTGAGAATTCTCTGCCACAATCTGTGCGTATTTTTCACGGTACGCGACCGCTATTCTCAAATATTACTTCAAAGGCTCTTGCGATGCATGCTCCCGATTTTGATGCTAATTTGACACACTAAGCGTATTTTGATAAAATGTCTATAGCCGTTAAAATGTATTTTATTCCATCATTTTCTTTAGAGTATTGTATTAAACACACAAGGTCAGATTCCCAAAGAGAATCTATATCAGCTGCAATTATTTTATTTCTAGCAAATTTCTTTCTGATTGGCTTGTGAAGGCTATAACAATTAATCTTTCGTAGCCATTCTGTAATTTTGCGCTGGTTTATTCCCCTAAGTGCCTTATGCAATTTTTGGATTCTTGGATAAGATACGCCACGTGATCCTGTAAAATATTGGCGCTGCAATTTGCGTGCAACCCGTGAAGAGGGCATGTTGGTAATTACGCAGCATGGCGGGGCATGCAGTGCTTTAATTACCCCATCTTTTTTATAAATCTTTCACATTTTGATTCTGTCAGTTAGGAGCTGCAAACGTGGGCATAAAGGGGAGTCCGCTGCCAGCCCAGCACTTCTACACATCTCCACAATGCAGCAATACTCGGTGTAGGGAAGTATGTGAGCAGGCCCTGGGTCAGCATCTGTCCCAGCAAACACCTTGTATGGCCCAAGGTGCTGCGAGTGACATAGCAATGGGGACTCCATGTGTCCACACACTACTCATTCTGTTTGGGTATCGGATACCTCATCGACAACGCAAGGGGTAAACCATCTGCACTCTACACCCTACCCAAGGTTGTCAGTGTTTTGGGGACGGACAGGTACAACTCCGCTGTGGCAAGTCTGTGTGCTCCCAATCAAGGCAGGGGCCCGAGAATAGTTCCTGGGAGTCTGTCTGCTCATCAGAATGTGTCATTTTCATGGAGTGAGGAGGCTAGGAGGAAGGAGGTGCAGCAGCGAGAGGATTCAGAGTTGCAGCAGTGGACAGCGTAGAAGACTGGGTGGTCGATACAAGTATAGGCAGACCCCAGTAACATTTCTCTAGCAGCAGTATACGCAGACCCCTGTAACATTTCTGCAGCAGCATCAGCAGACCCCTGTAACATTTATGTAGCAGAAGCATATGCAGACCCCAGTACCATTTTTGTAGCAGCATTATAGGCTGTGGGGAAGGAAGAGCAGCAGCCAGAGGATTCAGAGTTTCAGCAGTGGACTGCGTAGAAGACTCGGTGCCCGATACATTGCTGGATGCATTTTCTGCCATCCACGACAGGACCTGCTCACATGCTCACACTGCTCTGTTTGTAATAAAGGTCTACCACATGGACCCAAAAATTGTGATATGAAGCAGGGGACCCCAGAAACTTGCCTCTCTCCTAATCCCGAATCAGCCGGCTGCGATTCACCTGGACCAGGAACTCGACCTGTGCCCACACCCTCACTTGAACCTCCGCGTCCTCGCCCGCGTCCACGTCCTCTAGGCCTACCCCTTCCCCTCAGCATAGTGTATTACCAATAGGGCAGACACAGAGTGGTCTGAATAATTATGCAATTAGTGGCGTGCAGTTGGAGGCTGACAGCGGTTATGTTACGAACACTGCAGTGCGCAAAAAAATATACGCTAGGCTGCAAAAAGGCCTAGCTGGGTAATAGTGAGCCACTACAACTCCCAGCGGCCATACAGTAAAATGCACACGTTCACAGGTAGCCCTAAGAAGTTTTTTTTCAGATTTTTTTAAAAAAACCAGCAGCCTAGATAGTGTGTAAATGTCTTTCCCTTTATCAGCGGCTGTGGCCGTACGCTATGTGCGAAATTGACGGGACGCACAGAGCGGTGTAAAAAATCATGCAATTATTGGCCTGCACTTGGAGGATTACAGCGGTTATGTAACGTATGCTGTAGGCCGAGTAATGCACACGGTCACAGGTAGCCCTTAGGAGGATTTTTTTTTAAAAAGAAAACAGCAGCCCAGATAACGTGTATATGTCTTTCCCTCTATTAGCAGAAATATGCAGCAAAGACTAGGCAGCATCAGATGGATCTTCAAAACAATTTTCCAATCTTTATTCCTCCAACAAAGGTAAAACCTGCGACGTTTCGGTCACAATTGTGACCTTTCTCAAGCATGGTTAACCAGCACAAACTGACACATATAAATACACCAACTACACATTAACAAAAACAATTCAGGTGTGGACAAACCAACCCACCATTTAACCCCATAAGTGTATATACATACCTCACAGAATTGTGGGCTACTCCAAGTCCATGTGAAGACATCACAGAGCCATGCATAGGTTAAAAAAGGTTGGAACATACCAAAAAGCCCTCATGTTTAGGCATCAGGTGATATTTAAATCAATCTCCTCTACAATGAAAAAAGCCCTCATGTTTAGGCATCAGGTGATATTTAAATCAATCTCCTCCATAATGAAAAAACATCTTTCATTATTTCATACTCCAGCAACTTAGTTCTTATTTTAGAACCATTTGTATTTTAACCAAAGTTATGTATATATACCAACTCTATTCTGTTATCAAACCTCGTGTGGCGCAAAGTGTAAGCTCTCGCCTACGACCCAAAGGCCGCAAGTTCGATCCCCACATGTGTCAGGTAGCCGGCCCAAGGCCGACTTAGCTCTCCATCCCTATGAGGTTCTCTGGTGTATGTTAATATCCATGTTGATAATGTTTACTCTAAAACCAGACCATTATGCAATGTTCAATCCTATTCATAAAGATAATAAAGTTGGGATATTTGATAATTAATCTAAATTAGGGTGTACTAACTTCAGTTCAATTTTTTACCACAATAGCCCAAACATCAATATCTAATCCTTGGAGAAGGGGGGGGGGGGGGGAGAGAAGGAAAAGTCACATAAATACCTTTTACGCCAATAAAGGGCAAAAAACCTTCATTAATATAGATCAATCTAAATGATCTTTCAAAGATGATGTTACCCCCTATTACCAAAAGGAATATAGTAAAAAAATGAAGTCATCACCAAAAAGCTGCCAAGTATCCAATCTTTATTAATCATTACAACTTTACATTAGCTCAATCGCCCATGCAAGAAAGGAAAAAGAATCCTTCAAGAAAAACAAGCAGGCTCCCGATAGATGTCATCACATGGAACCAGGACCAGTCCAACCACCTGTAAAATGCACACGTTCACAGGTAGCCCCAAGAAGAAGTTTTTTTTCAGATTTTTTTTAAAAAACCAGCAGCCTAGATAGTGTGTAAATGTCTTTCCCTTTATCAGCGGCTGTGGCCATACGCTATGCGCGAAATTGACGGGACGCACAGAGCAGTGTAAAAAATCATGCAATTATTGGCCTGCACTTGGAGGATTACAGCGGTTATGTAACGTATGCTGTAGGCCGAGTAATGCACACGGTCACAGGTAGCCCTTAGGAGGATTTAAAAAAAACAAAAAACAGCAGCCTAGATAACGTGTATATGTCTTTCCCTCTATTAGCGGCTGTGGCCGTACGCTGTGCGTAAAGTTGACGGGATGCACAGAGCGGTGTAAAGAATTAGACAATTATTGGCCTGCACTTGGAGGATCACAGCGGTCATGTAACGCATGCTGTAGGCCGAAAAAAATATACGCTGGGCTGCAGAAAGGCCTAGCTGGCTAATAGTGAGCCACTACAACTCCCAGCGGCCACAACAGTAATGCACACAGTCACAGGTAGCCCTAAAGAGGAGCTTTCTTGGGGTACTTGTTGACAGGATTCTACAATACCACTGTCCCTGCCTGACTAATACTGCCCCTATACTCTCTATAATTGGCTGCAGACTGAGAACACAATAGTCTGCACAGCCCAAGATGAAAAAAAAAAATTTGTGCAAAACTGCTCCCAGCAGCCACAACAGTAATGCACACGGTCAGATGTGACCCTAAGAAGGACCGTTGGGGTTCTTGAAGACGTCAACACTCTAACTATAGCACCAGCAACACCCTCTCTAATCTCTGCATCGTCTGTCTGAGGCGAGCAGCGGGCGGGACCGCTTTAAATACTCGGCGGTCACTTGATCTGGCCAGCCACTCACTGCAGGGGGGTGGGATAGGGCTGGAACGTCACAGGAGGCAGTTGTAATGCCTTCCCTGCATGTCTATTGGCCAGAAAATGGCACAAAACATGCAGGGAAGGAAATGGAATTGACTTGAGTACCGCGTGGTGCTCGTCTCGAGTAACGAGCATCTCAAGTACCCTAATACTCGAGCATGCATCAAGCTCGTACGAGTACATTCGCTCATCTCTAATTGTTATGTATATTTTTAATATACGCTCCTGTTAATATGTGTACGATATACTAGTGCATTACTATAGCTATATTTTGAATTATTGTAGCTGTTTGTTAATATCGCCTTATTTTATTAATATTAGCGTATTAATTATATTATGTATTTTTTTAATATACGCCCCCATTAATATTTCTATGATATACTAGTGTATTACTATAGCCGTATTTATTTTTAATTATTATAGCTGTTTATTAATATCGCCATATTAATATTAACGTATTAAAATAATTATATTGTTATGTATATTTATAATATACGCCACTGTTAATATTTCTACGATATACTAGTGTATTACTATAGCCGTATTTTTAATTATTATAGCTGTTTATTAATATTGACTAGAGATGAGCTAGCACCAAAATGCTCGGGTGCTCGTTGCTTGAGTCAAGCTTTCCGCGATGCTCGAGGGTTCATTTCGAGTAACAAACCCCATTTAAGTCAATGGGCGACTCGAGCATTTTTGTATAAGACCGGTGCTCCGCTAAGGTTTTCATTTCTGAAAATCAGGAAAACCCAAGAAAGGGATGGAAACGACACAGAAATGGATAGGGCAGGCGAGGGGCAACATGCTGGACTGCATCTCAGGCTCCCAGTTACCACTATTAAGCCACAATAGCGGCAAGAGTGAGCCCCCCCCCCCCCTAACAATTTTTACTTCGGACAAACCCTCATTAGCAAGGCACACGTTAGCTAAGCACCACACTACCTCCAACCAAGCACAAGCACTGCCTGTGGGACACACTGTTGCCTCTTCCCCTGGGTTACATGCTGCCCAACCCCCCCACGCGACCCTGCGTCCGCAGTGCACACAAAAGTGTCCCTGCACAGACTTCAGCTGCCCTCATGCCACACGCTGCATAGCCACACCACCCTCATGTCTATTTATAAGTGCGTCTGCCATGAGGAGGAACCGAAGGCACACTCTGCAGAGGATTGGCAGGGCCAGGTAGCGACCCTCTTTAAAAGGGGTGGGGCGATAGCTCTTTCAGCAGGCGGGGATTTTAAATCCCTGCCTGCTGATAGATCAGCACAACAGAATCGGGGACAGCGCAAAGAAGACGCAGCTGAGCCCCGACAGCTGAAGGGAGGTAAGTATCTATTTTTTTTTTTTTTTAGATCCAGTGCAAAATGCTGCTTCTACTTTAAATTCAGATTCTCTGATGACACAATGTTTGTGGCCTGTTTTCTGGCTTCATGAAAGATGGTAACGCAGAGTTGCAGGATAAAGTGCTCCTTTACAGCATATAGCTTTTGGCATTCTGTATTCCAGTCCTACTCAATTGATTATCTTCAGCAGCAGTGAGGTTGGAAGTGTTACAGATTTCAATCCTTGAGCCAGTGGCCATCCAGATCCAGGCCTTTTGTTCAATGGCAAAAGCAAAAGGATCTTCAGCACTTCAATCAGCTAGTGCCATAGGCAGCATTGCTTTGACATGTAATCACTTCCATGGCTGCAAATAATAGGCCTCAGTAGCAGATGGCTTTACATCCAGACATAAGATCAGAACATGAGAACAGGTAGCTGATGAGTTGCCTGCATACTATTTGCCCCCTGTTCTACCCTTATTGTCTCAGATGTCAGCTTCTATCCAAGCAGCAGTGCAGTCTTCTCATATCCTGCCAGCCTGAGTTGTTGCTAACGTTACTCCTCCTACATTTAATGTGGCTAATGCTTGAAAGTCAACTGATGCTAAGAGGGTTGTTGATGGTAAGAGTAACATTGACCTTTTATCTATTGTACTACCCCTGCTATCTCTATGGACAGATGGGAAACCAGAATCTTATTTTTAAGAGCTACTGCCCTGTGACATTTTTTCTGTATAATTTCATCTTCCTTCATTTGTTAAGGAGAATATACTAAGTAATGAATTTGTTGATCTGCTTTTTTTTCTAACTATTTCTGAAATGTTTACAATAGAAATCGTGATAGTTTAGAGAGGGATAGGAGAAACCTGATTCCCCTTTCTTACACTAGTGTTTTATGTGAACAGTTTTGTAACAAATGTATGGATCAGTAGTACACCGTCCATGCCTCATGTCAAGCCGCCCCCTTTTGGAAAGTGACAGGTGCCACGCCCTCTTCCAGTGACCTTTGACCCTCCCCCCTTTGGCGCGCCACCTGGAGGTTGGTGGGGGCCCCTTCCCCATTCCAGGGGACTGCGACGTATCAGGGCCCCCATCTGCATTCCAGGGCCTGTGACGTATCATGAGTCACACTTTAGAATAAAGTGTGTCTCATGATAAGCAAGGGCTTATTATATTTATAGTCTGACTGGATGTTCTATACCATTCAAGCCGCCTTATGAGTATAAGGGTTAATATATAGAATGCATTTCCACCCTTAATAACCTTTTTAGCATTCCCACCCCCTCCTAATAAGCTTTTATGTATAGCCTGACAGTGACAGTATAATAGAGAAGACACAGTAGACAAAATGCAGTTTTATAAAGCTTTATTGAGCACACTGAATACATAACCGATGTGCGATTAAAAAAAATACAGATTATAGAGTTATTACATAAATGAATGCATAAGAATTATTACATAGATGTGTATAACACTGTATAATGTTAACAGATATATAGTTACATTTTTACAATCCTTTGCAAACTTAACCACGACATGGGAAACAGCGGCGTTGTTTGCTTTTTAGGCAGCAAACTCCCCTGTGTTATCCCGGATGGTTTGGGGGAGAAAGATCGGATTTTGTTTTTTGGGGTACCATGTGCAAAACTGGGGTCCGAATCTGTTTTCAAACCCTGGAGAATTTCTCTAGTACTGTGGCTGCCGATGACCGTCGAAGGTATATTAATCTTGGCCAATGAGTGCATAATAATGTCCAAGCCCAGAGGATGATTTTTCTTGGTAGCGCTATGGCTCTGCGTAGCGTGACGGATCAAGTCCAATATGTTTGATCCATAAACAGTCTCCCCCTTATAAACAAACTCATCACACGCATTCCATGATGTAATATCGGCATTCTGCGACAGTCTTTTTAGCAAAAGCTTCACATTCTTTTTGAACCGTGGATTGACATGACTTACAATTCCATGAACAGCATTTCTATTATCAGGAGACATATTTGACAATTGCTGATGAGCATCATCAGCTATGTCACTACACTGTAAAATAGCGCCAATTTCATTATTAAGGCGATGAATAGCCGTCTGTCGTATGCTCGGTGTCATTGTAACAGATTGCCTTATCTTGTTAAGTTCATGTTTAGGCACCAAGTACATTTTCTCTGCATGTCCCATTATCAAGCAGACTCTTAATTATTGGCATTGCAAAACCCAAGAGCGATCCTATAAAACCACCGGCCTGATTCACTATACGCTTCTTTTTCTTGACGTCCAATGTTTTATCACCCAACCGCCTTATAGCACACCGCCATTTTTTTAGTATCTTTTTCTGACGAGCTTTTAGAGTCTACTAGCAGTCTACTAGAGTCTACTAGCAGTCTACTAGCAGTCTATTAGAGTCTACTAGTAGAGTCTACTAGTAAGGAGTACTCGTGGCATCCTCAAAGCTTCTAAGAAGAAGCATGTCTTCCTAGGGTACATCTGTCTAGCTAGCGTGACAATTTGGAGCTTATCATAAGGAGCTTTAAATAAAACCATATAATAAGTATTTAAATTTATTGTACAGCTTTTTTTTACCTTGACAAAATATGTTCTGCGCAAGGTACAAAATGCTCAGATTTCCGTGGTGTACATACTTGGTAAACGCTTTCTTTATTTCACTGTTCTCGCTGGCACTCTCTATGAGATCATCAACAATGGTCAAATTTACCTCATCAGGCAGGAATAAGTCATCATTAGAGATGAGCGAACGTACTCGTCCGAGCTTGATATTCGTGCGAATATTACGGTGTTCGGGATGCTCGTTACTCTTAACGAGTACCACGCGGTGTTCTGGTTACTTTCACTTTCCTCTCTGAGACGTTAGCACGCTTTTCTGGCCAATTGAAAGACAGGGAAGGCATTACAACTTCCCCCTGTGACGTTCAAGCCCTATACCACCCCCCTGCTGTGAGTGGCTGGGGCGATCAGATGTCACCCGAGTATAAAAGTCGGCCCCTCCCGCGGCTCGCCACACATGCCTTGTGAGTTAGCTGAGGGAAAGTACTATCGTGCTGGTGCTGCTGTAGGGAGAGCGTTAGGAGTCAGTGTAGGCTTCAATAACCCCAAAGGTCCTTCTTAGGGCCACATCTACCTGTGTGCAGGCTGCTGCTAGCAGTGGTTTTTTTTTTTTTTTCTCAAAATCGGCAGTGCAGAGCATTGCACCCGGTATTAGGGACAGAAGTGGTGCATAGGCAGGGAGAGTGTTAGGAGTGAGTGTAGCCTTCAAGAACATCAACGGTCCTTTCTAGGGCCACATTTAACTGTGTGGAGTACTGTGCTGGCTGCTGTTAGCAGTGTTGCATATTGTTTTTTTTTCTAAAAATCGTCTGTGCAGAGCATTGCACCCTCCATTGATACTACAGGGACAGAATTGTGTAGGCAGGGCCACAACACAGTTATTGTTCATTGAATATACGCAGTGGGTCCTTCCCTTTGCAAAAAAGCGAAAAGAAATTATATGTGGCCTGCCTGTGTCAGTCCTAAGGTCTCCGTGTACGTGTGTGCTGCGTGGACAACGTACAAAAATCAGACGCAACCAGCTACGGTTTACTGCAGGCTTGCGCCATTGTCTTTCCTGACTGGCAAATACCTGCTCTGCTAGAGTTGTCGTGGAAACCTTTGTGGAACCACGCCTTACTCAATTAGGAATGATCACACCCTTCCAGATTGATTGATCAAAGGTATCGGACAGTGCACTGTCTCCTAGAAATCACTTAGTCTGACACAAGTTCAAAGAAAAAGTAACTTCCTTGTTTATTCTTGGCGCGTAACAAGGCTTTATAAGGCACATCAAAACAGCCCTTTTGGGGCAGGCAAGAATTACATAAACACAATGTGTTGATTGATTATTGGATAAGCGTCTTCCTTCATCCGGTCATCTGGTATTGCCTGTCACGTGGTAGCACTCTGGAGAGTAGAATGGGCTGTCTCGCCCCACGTGTGTCAAAACCGATATGATTGGAGGCTATATCATGAATTAGTAATTGCATAGACCGCCCATGTTATTTGCGTCTGTTTCCAGTAAAATCGCTGGGGGATTTTCGTGGTAACCGAAAGCGGTAGTCCGTCTCAGGTGCGGTTAATCGTCTAATTTTTACTTCCGTATTAATGCATGCAGCTGGACGGTCAGATATATTTATACATGTTGGTTACGTGCTAAATTCCATCTTTGTCAGCAGAGTTATGAAAAACAGATATTTCATTGCCTAATAGTATTGTGTAATTGTACGTACACTTCTATAGTTGAATCAAAACAGATTTAAAGCATTTGAATTAACAAATTTCCCCGTAAGGCCCCCCAAATCCCAATACACTAAGATTTATATATTGGGATTGCCACCACAGACCCCTCTTGAAACTATCTGTTTCACCAAACTCGCCCTGCTCCATCCCACCCCCACTGCTGACTCCAGACTTGTAATGTGTTGTAGACTGGAGCCATTGCTCTCATGGGGGTATAGGATGGGTCAACATCATCGTATTCTGGATCTGTGATGACGACATTGGCATTGACAGTGGGCCTACTGCCGGACATCATAGAGAAACAGGTGGACCAGGTAGACACCAGGGCCGGGATACACTGTATGCAACAACAAACAGAAATTAGAACCATTACAATGGCAACAAAAACAGTTAGTATTTTCTTCATCAGAGTAAACCCAAACCAGGACCCTGTCAACCAGTCAAACCATCCTTGATCCGTTCCTTGTTTGATACTGGTGGCTAGATCTCTCAGGCGGTTGATCTGTTGATGGATTGACGCAGAGTTGTCAGAGAGGTTAAAACAACACATCCCTTCAAACTCTTCGCACCCATGGTTCATGGTCATAAGGATGTAATCAATGGTGGCTCTGTTCTGTAGGGCGGCTCTTCGTATGTTTTGTACATCTAAGAGTAGTAGGTCCAGTGCCTGGGATGTGGCATTTAGGCCCTTTACCATGTCACAAGCTAAACCGTTAATTACTCTTGTGTTATGCTGGGCTAATGCGGGGGTGCCTAGAATGCTGAGAGCTAGTGCAGTGTGCTCTGAGAAACTCAGTAGAGTAGGTGGTCCTACACAGTTATCGGCCAGGCCGTGGATGTCCCTCCGATCCCTAAGTGAGGGTGTGGGTGCCGGGGGGTCTGGCTTCTGATACATAAGGATACTTAGTCGGGACAATGCACACGGTCCTCCTGTGATGTTGGCGGGGATATATGTGTATGTTAAATTGCCACAGGACAGGACCCATCCTACTGGTAGTTTGACATGTCTGGAGTGGTTGGGACTCCGAACTACTTTTCCACAAGACATGGTAGTCACTATCTTTTGACATTGTTCTTCAGTACGGGAGCAAAGTATTCGGGAATCACTAGTTACCACTTGGCCCCTCTCACATTTCCCAATGTACCGTGGATTACATGTAAAGTTATAACATACCTCAGCCTGTGAGACATTTCTGACCTGGAACTCAGTCATATTGGACCAGTCAGCGTGTTCTACAGCCTCACAGTAGGGACAATACTCATATATGTTAATGAAGGTGTTATCTTGTATCACATCGCCTTCCCCCACATCATCATCATCATGTACCATTGCATAAATTGATCTCAATACATTTACTGGAGTGGGAATGGCCAGTAAGCAAGCTTGTAGAATATCTTCCCCGCTCCTTAATTTAGGCATGCACATATTAGTTATATTGATAACATCTCTGGCTGAATACTCCCACATATTGATATGGCTTTCCCTCACTCGTTTAGCCTGCTGCTTCTGGTTCTTCACTGAGGCACCCTTTCCGTCCCACATTACCAGAACCCCACATAGGAGAAGTATTATGATAACTTGACCTAAATATTTCATGATGAGTCGTCCTTCTGGGATGAAGCTTTTTTGCAGTGGCTTGCGTGGATCCAGGTAGGCTTCCCCTCTAGTTTCACCGAGGTGGCAGTGGTCAACAACACCTGGAACGGACCGTCGAATCTGGGCTCAAGAGAGTTTTTCCTCAGAAACTTCTTTACGTACACCCAATCTCCGGGCTGTATGGAATGGGTGCCTGTGTCCTGGTCTGGGTCTGGAATGGAAGAGAAAACTCGTGCATGGACTTTAGTTATTTCTCTGGCGAGTGATATAACATACTTAGTCAGAACATCCGAGTGCAATTGTAACTGCTGAGGGAAATAACACCCTAGTATGGGGACGGTCCCGAAAAGAATTTCATAAGGTGATAACTTATGTTTTCCCCTTGGTGTGTACCTCACGCTATACAGTGCTATGGGGAGGATTTCTGGCCAGGGCATGCCAGTTTCTCGTGACATTTTAAGTATTTTTGTTTTTAAGGTACCGTTTAGTCTCTCTACCTTACCACTACTCTGGGGGTGATAGGGTGTGTGAAACAAAAGACTGCTGCCCAACGCCTGCCATATCTCCTTGGTGACGTTGGCGGTAAACGCTGGACCTTGATCACTTTCGATGACTTCAGGTATTCCGAAACGGCAAATTAACTCAGTCATGAGTTTCTTAGCGGTACTTTTGGCAGTCATATTTGTACTTGCGTATCCCTCTGCCCACCCAGAGAAAACATCCACCACTATTAGGGCGTATTCAAAGCGTCCTGATTTCGGCATCTGGATGTGGTCAATCTGGATCCGTTGGAATGGATACAGTGGCTTGGCCAGGTGTTTTCTTGGTGTCTCCTCCATTTTTCCTGGATTACATTGGGCGCAAATGGTTCAAGATTTGCAGTACTTGTCCACCAACGTTGTGATGCCAGGCGCCAGGTAATATTTCTGGATCAATGAGTTCATGAGCATCTTGGACAAATGGGTTGGGCCATGTGCCCACTGTACCACTGCTGGGTAGAAGCTTCTAGGCAAGCATGGGCGGCCTGCCAGCGCAAACAATCCCTGTTCGTCCTTTTTCGCTCCCTTTTTCGTCCATTCTTCTTTTTCTTCCTTGCTTGCTCTCTTTTGTGCTTCTGTAAGGTAGTCCGGTCGTATCTTCTCATCCACACTGACCATCATGGACGGGTCTGGTTCCTCCATTGATTCCACCCCTACCGGTAGGGCTTCCACCTGAATTCCAATTCTTCCAAACTCCCCCCTTGCAGCTCTTTTTGCTGCTTGATCCGCTGTATGATTGCCAACGGCCTCTTCAGTGTTCTTCTTGCTGTGAGCTTTCACTTTCAGTACGGCCACCTTCCGTGGCAGTTGGAGGGCATCCAGCAGGTGTCTGATGGCTTGATGATGCTTGACTGGGGTGCCTGCAGCTGTGAGGAATCCTCTAACTTTCCAGATCATCCCCAAGTCGTGTGCCACTCCATGAGCGTACCGTGAATCTGTGTAGATGTTGGCTGTATGATCCTGGGCCACCTCACACGCCCGTGTGAGGGCCTGTAGTTCGGCTTCCTGTGCTGATACAGTAGGAGGGAGTTGTTGGGCTTGGATTATTTTCGTGGTGGTGGTAACTGCGTAACCGGTATGGTACCGACCCATCTCATCGGCGAATCTGGAGCCGTCCACGAAGAGTGTGTAGTCTACGGGTTCCAGTGGTTTGTCATAGACTGATGGTAGATGAGAGATTTCCTGTTGCATCATCTTGACGCAGTCATGTGAAGGACGTGGAATGTCATAGTAGGAGACGGAACCATTCAGTTTTTCCTCACCATCGTTCCCATTCTCCTCTCCATCGTCTTCCCCCTGAAGAATTGGAAGGAGGGTGGAAGGGTTGAGGACATTACACCGCTGTAATGTGACATTCTCCGGAATCAACAGTGAGCATTGCAAGCGTAGATGCCTTGCTGCTGATAGATGCTTCGGCTGTGTCTGGTTGAGTACGGCGGCAATGTCATGTGGAGCCAGGACAGTCAGAGGGTAACCCAACACGAGGTCTGAGGTCTTGTCCAGCAAGACATGGGCTGCAAAGACTGCCCGCAGACAGGAAGGTCCTGCTCTGGCCACTGGGTCAAGTCTGGCCGAGAAGTAGCCGATGGGTCGCGCCTTTCCAGCATGCTTTTGCGTAAGGACACCTGATGCGTGTCCTTGATTCTCGGACACAAACAGAGCAAATGGTTTGTCGTAGTCTGGTAGTCCCAACGCAGGTGCTTTAGAGATCAGGTCCTTAAGTGTGCTGAAATTTCTCGTCGAGTCTTCAGAGAGTGTACACGAGGCCTTGGCCCTTCCTCCTTCTTCACCGATCCTTCTGACATCCTCGTACAGGGGTTGCATCAGCAAAGAGGCCTCTGGAATCCAGGCTCTACAGTATGAGATCAGTCCCAGGAAAGCTTGAAGAGCCTTTTCAGAGCGGGGAAGAGGCACTTGTTGAATGGCGGCGATTCGGTCTTCTGTCAAGTGTCGTACTCCTTGGGAAATGCAGTGTCCAAGGAAGATGACGGTGGTGCAGCACCACTGTAACTTGGATTCTGACACTTTACATCCCTGATATGCCAGATAGCACAGAAGATTTTCAGAGGAGGAGGAGGCCGTGTCCAGATCGTCTGCGCAAAGTAACAGGTCGTCCACATATTGGAGTAAGACCACTGTGGGGTGTCCCTCCATCCATGGGTTTAGGATCAGAGACATTGCTTTGGCAAACTGGCTGGGTGAATTCTGTGCACCCTGAGGCATTACAGTCCATGTAAGTTGGCCTCCGTTGTGCGTGAAGGCAAATAGATATTGGCATGATGCGTCTAATGGGACTCCAAAAAAAGCGTTTGTCATATCTATCGCTGTGAAGTACTTCGCTGTTGGCGGAATTCCAGACAGTAGCGTGTGTGGATTCGGCACCAAAGGAGTTTCCAATATGGTAGCCTGGTTCACTGCCCGTAGATCTTGAACCATACGGTATTTGGTTGGTTCGCCCTTCGGTGTCTTCTTCTTCACCGGGAACAACGGGGTGTTGCATGGCGACTCACATCGCACAAGGGCTCCATTCTGGATCAGCAACTTAATCTGTTCGTCGATGGCTAGCGACACTGAGTGCTTCAGTGGGTATTGTGGTCTTCTTGGGAATGGCATTCCGGGCTTCATCCTCACCATCACTGGTGGAACTCTCAGACGACCAATGTCCTCAGGTCCTTTTGACCACAGTGTATCAGGGATTCTTGCTTTCACCTCATCTGGTATTGTCTTTCGAACTTCCTGACAGGTCATGAGGAATGGTTCTGAGGCAAGTGTCATCTGGTCATCTTCAGATAGCGGGGAGGTAACCGTTATGCCACCGTCTTCAGTGTAGGCAATTGTAGCTTGAAGTCTTGATAGAAGGTCGGCTCCCAGTAGGTTGAGTGGTGAGGTCTTGTGGACCACAAATCTAGCCAGGATGTTCTGTATGCCGACAGGAAGTGGCTTGCTTAGCGGGTTTTCAGACGGCCTTCCTCCTACTCCTACGGTCAGTATGGTTTTGTCATCCAGCAGGTGCTTGAAGGGGAAATCGTCAGCACGAATGATGCTCCTGGCTGCACCAGTGTCCAGTAGGAAGGTAATTGGATTCCCTGCAATAGAGAGAGTCACTTGGGCTTGGGGTCCGGTATTATCTACTGCAGGGTTCTGGAAAGAGGCCATACTGGAGACTGGCTTGCCTGCGTCCTATTGGGACGGGCCATGGTAGGATACCGGTGGTGGTGATGGTGGTAAGTCATCAGAAGATGTTGGTCCAGCCTGTCTTCTGGCCTGATTTGTTTGTCCGTGTTGTCCTGGTGGTGCACGGCAGTCTCTCTTGTAATGCCCTGTTTTGTTACATCTAAAACATCTTCTTGGCCCATCCTGACTACGATTGTGTGGAGCTCCCATCGCCACCATCACAGGGGTAGGTCCATTTCCTGCTACTCCCTTTGCGACTGGTAGTAGGACATCGATAGCCAGGATCTTGTATTCCGGCTTTGCCGCCATCAGTCCTTTCCTTATTGGGTCCCGTAAGCCAGAAACAAAAGCAGCGGAAAGCATCAATTGGTGCGTTCTGATTTGTGATGAGAATCCGAGATCGTCAAAGAGTTGAATGAGGCGACCATAAAACTTGTCCACAGATTCCCCTTTATCTTGGGTCACGTCCTGCAGTGTGATCGCTTGATCCGCCAACCTGTCTTGCGCCCAGGCCTTCACTTGCTTGCAGAATTCCCTTCCGGAAACATATGTTGTCTCTGGAGTAGCATTCTCACTTGTCGGATCAAGGGATTTCTGGATGACCGGCCAATACGTATCTCCGGCCTTTACCTCCGTCAAGGCCTGTAGATCCTTCCAGGTGGCTGAATAATTACGTTGGTACTGGACCAACTTCCTGAAGAAAGGCATGGGTTGCTTTTCTGGATCTGGTAATCCCGCCTGGAGGGTAGTGGCCTGGCTTGGAGTGAAGCTGACGTATAGGAGCGGGGCGTCTGCTGGTACGAAGGGCATCCTGTGTGGTGCCAGCTGAGGCGTGATCTGTGGTGCCAGTGACTGATGTTCATCTTGTGTGAGGGAGTCTTGCGATCCATAAGGGTCATCTCCTTGTGGAGACATGAAATGGACCTTAGGAGTAGATGTATTGGGGGGTGCAAAGTTAAGTTGTTCTTGTATACTCGTGCAAGCTGCTGGGCTTTTGCGTAAGCTGGGCTTCGTTAGCGAGAATTGTTCTTCTGCTCCCCCTGAAGTCGCCGTCGCTGAGCGATGTTTTGGCCTTGCACCATATCCCTTGTTTGCCAATATGCCGTCCCGGCGGCGCACCATTTTCACAGGGGGGGGTCGGCCTCGGAACTTCTCTCCAGACGTGGTGACTCCTATTTCCCCATCCTCCTCACTGTCTGTCCATTGATCTCCATCTCCCTCCCTGGGTGGGGGTAGATCAAAGCCTCCCTGAGCTCCACCTTTCCCTGCAACAGGTCCTGCACTCAGCTGATCCTCTGTGCTTGCTTGGTCCTCTGTAATTGGGGTCTGGGAACAGAGGGACAGCTTGTCTTTGTGCTTGTAATGCTTGAGGATCTATCACTGGATATAGTGGAGACATGGTAGGTGTTTTGCGTCTCTGAGGTGTAGCAATATGGCTGCCTTCATGGGTGGACAGCTGGGTACTAGGCCTCTGGGGTGTACCAAGATGGCCACCGTATGGAGTGGGTGGCAGTGCCCTAGGCCTCTGAGGTGTCTTAAGATGGCTGCCAGAGGAAGTGGTCATTGAGGAAGTGGCTGTGGAACGCATATTGGAATGCCTAGTGTTTCCTGCGACATCATCACAGGAAACTGCAGTGTTGAAACGCACGGCAGCTCCGGATACAGGAACTGCCTGCTCAGCGTTGAATACAGGAAGTGTGGGCTCAGTTACACTTCCGTCTGGGTGCGGAGCGCCACATCCCAGACAGGTTTCTTGCTGCCTGGGGTTCTGCATTCCACAGACTAGGCACATCCAATATGGTAAGTTACCTGAATGCATGGGAGGTGCTGACAGATGTGTAAGAAGTGGGTTCACAGAATTTGCATGATACACATAACGTTTGTATTCCCCCCCCCCTTCCTGCTCTGTCTCTCTCCACCCGTCTCTATTTAACGTCTTCGAGACACGATACCATCCTTCTGCAGCTGTGAGCAAATTTTTATCCTGCAACCTGCCACGCCTATCTCTTAACAAGACTCGCCAGGGTTCCGGCTGAAGTCGCCCATTTGGATCTGGATCCCAGCCCGCAATTTTCCTTATCTGTGGCCACTTATCTGAGCAGTGTTTGCCTTCTCTCTCGGCCACTAAATCCCGTGCCCGCCGCCCGTTATTACTGCTTGATTTATTCCCCATTCTTAAGTCTGTATTTTTAGGCGTCTGGCTGGAACCTGTAGTACTAATAGATTCTAAACTAACACTTCCTCTTTTTTCGGCCTCTGCAGGGTTCCCCCCCCCCCCCCCCTCTCACTCTAGCAGGAGGATATCTTCTCTTTCCGTGACAATACAACTAACCTGCTTCCCCCGTCCATTAACCTCCGTCGCCCACAATACCCTACAACAAGGAGGTGAAATCCCTACCTATCTCAGGAGGGGGGCATGGGCCTCCCGCGTGTTTTTTCCGAGAAATCCACACCCCACACCTGTACAGGATGGCACTTCGTAAAGTGTCCCCCCGCTGGTCCCTATGGCCGCCTACACTTTCCCTAGGCGAACGGGAGGTTAACTGGCTGATATGACTACGGAGCAGGTGTATGCCAGCGTGCGTAGTTAGCGCTAACTGTGCCGACTGGGATAGCGTCGGAGTCCAGACAAGCGGCGCGGCTGCAGGTACTATAAATATCCCGTCCTTAGGTCACTGATCCGGAACAGTGATGGTCAAGAATATCTCTAGTTTCTAGGGGTTTTTTCTTTTTTTTTTTTCCTAAGTGAAATGTTTAATTGAGGAGCTGAGTGTCAGAGTGACTTCCTCTTTCCTGCAGCGTTGATCCCCCGCCTACCCCCTTCTTCTGATAACAGACTACAGTTTAACCCTATATTACAGACCTAACTAGTGGGGGTCTATGCAATATACAGACAGACTATTTCTATATGAGATGTAAGCAGGATTAACTCTACACTATATATAAACACTCTTAATTCTATGCAAGGCTTATCTTATGCAATGGATGAGCAGAACCATTCAGATTGTAATTACTTATGCTCTACTGTTGCATAATTTAGCAATAGCAATTGTTAGTACTGTCCATTACAGTTATAAACGTGACACTTTTGAACACATCAGAGAGTCAGTGGTAGCAGTGATTATTTGGATTTCCACATCTCAGAGGGGGATGCAAAAACTGTCCTTGATACAACAGGTGTTGCATTCCAATCTCAAATACGGCAGTCAGGTCTGAAATTCTAGGAGTAACGCTAGATGCCGGACACAGTATGTCCCGTCCTAGAACCTCACAGAGTTCTACTGCTACACAGTTCAACAATCTACCTTCAGCCAGAGGGATCCACTCATGCACGTTTAAACGATAAACAAATATTTGTGGTCCATCACCCTCAAGTAGTGGCCCGTAACCACAACGGTGGGGGGGGGGTACGGATCGCTCTGATTACAGATCTCCCATCCAAGGGTACTTATTGTCAATAACAATCCTTTTTTGCAATTCGGGCAAGACATGTGTGGTATTCTCATACCACAGACAAACAGACAAATAGACGGAGCACCAGTATGGCTGGTTTGGTCTAAACTGCCCCTCGGGATACTGTCTGGCAGCCCCTCTGTCCTAGATCTTTTACCAGACTTTACCGGAGCAGCGGTGCCTGTCCAGACGTTTGACCGTTTCCTGACTCTAAGGTTTTAGACACCAAACCTGACCCGAGCAGGACCTCCTAGTCAAACTACCCTGACAGGTCCCCTTACTCTAAGGCAAACCTGACCCGAGCAAGGGGCCCTACGGGGACTTCCTCTCCCTCAAAGCAATTCACTGACCTTGCCAACCGACCAGTACTCTCAAAACGACAGGCATGTAATCATTCCTTTATATTTTATAACAGGTTCTTTTCACGTGATCGAGACTTAAAAAAGTACCTGTTGTATGGCTCCAAACGGACCGGCCTTGACACAACACAGGCAAACCTGAACTTAGCACACAGGTATAGATAATCAATTTATCTTACCGTGTTCTGTAGATAGGTGGGCCCACCAAGTCCAAGGTTGTCTGTCCGTGCCTTGTGTCCGGGCTTTTTGGAACCTATCGATCATGTGCCCGCATTCTCCACCAGCTGTCGTGGAAACCTCTGTGGAACCACGCCTTACTCAATTAGGAATGATCACACCCTTCCAGATTGATTGATCAAAGGTATCGGACAGTGCACTGTCTCCTAGAAATCACTTAGTCTGACACAAGTTCAAAGAAAAAGTAACTTCCTTGTTTATTCTTGGCGCGTAACAAGGCTTTATAAGGCACATCAAAACAGCCCTTTTGGGGCAGGCAAGAATTACATATACACAATGTGTTGATTGATTATTGGATAAGCGTCTTCCTTCATCCGGTCATCTGGTATTGCCTGTCACGTGGTAGCACTCTGGAGAGTAGAATGGGCTGTCTCGCCCCACGTGTGTCAAAACCGATATGATTGGAGGCTATATCATGAATTAGTAATTGCATAGACCTCCCATGTTATTTGCGTCTGTTTCCAGTAAAATCGCTGGGGGATTTTCGTGGTAACCGAAAGCGGTAGTCCGTCTCAGGTGCGGTTAATCATCTAATTTTTACTTCCGTATTAATGCATGCAGCTGGACGGTCAGATATATTTATACATGTTGGTTACGTGCTAAATTCCATCTTTGTCAGCAGAGTTATGAAAAACAGATATTTCATTGCCTAATAGTATTGTGTAATTGTACGTACACTTCTATAGTTGAATCAAAACAGATTTAAAGCATTTGAATTAACAAATTTCCCCGTAAGGCCCCCCAAATCCCAATACACAAAGATTTATATATTGGGATTGCCACCACAGAGTTAATAACTCTGCTACACTAAAGTTGTGTGTGACTTTTTCAGGGCCACACTACAGTTCTAAAAGTTATTGTTCATTAAATATACGCAGTGGGTCCTTCCCTTTGCAAAAAAGCGAATTCAATTAATTATATTTGGCCTGCCTGTGTCAGTCCTAAGGTCTCCGTGTACGTGTGTGCTGCGTGGAGAACGTACAAAAAACAAACGCAACCAGCTACGGTTTACTGCAGGCTTGCGCCATTGTCTTTCCTGACTGGCAAATACCTGCTCTGCTAGAGTTAATAACTCTGCTACACTAAAGTTGTGTGACACTTTTTGAGGGCCACACCACAGATATTAAACTTCTTGTTCATTGAATATACGCAGTGGGGCCCTCCCTTTGCAAAAAAGCGAATTCAATTAATTATATTTGGCCTGCCTGTGTCAGTCCTAAGGTCTCCGTGTACGTGTGTGCTGCGTGGACAACGTACAAAAATCAGACGCAACCAGCTACGGTTTACTGCAGGCTTGCGCCATTGTCTTTCCTGACTGGCAAATACCTGCTCTGCTAGAGTTAATAACTCTGCTACACTAAAGTTGTGTGTGACTTTTTCAGGGCCACACTACAGTTCTAAAAGTTATTGTTCATTGAATATACGCAGTGGGTCCTTCCCTTTGCAAAAAAGCGAATTCAATTAATTATATTTGGCCTGCCTGTGTCAGTCCTAAGGTCTCCGTGTACGTGTGTGCTGCGTGGAGAACGTACAAAAATCAAACGCAACCAGCTACGGTTTACTGCAGGCTTGCGCCATTGTCTTTCCTGACTGGCAAATACCTGCTCTGCTAGAGTTAATAACTCTGCTACACTATAGTTGTGTGACACTTTTTGAGGGCCACACCACAGATATTAAACTTCTTGTTCATTGAATATACGCAGTGGGGCCCTCCCTTTGCAAAAAAGCGAATTCAATTAATTATATTTGGCCTGCCTGTGTCAGTCCTAAGGTCTCCGTGTACGTGTGTGCTGCGTGGACAACGTACAAAAATCAGACGCAACCAGCTACGGTTTACTGCAGGCTTGCGCCATTGTCTTTCCTGACTGGCAAATACCTGCTCTGCTAGAGTTAATAACTCTGCTACACTAAAGTTGTGTGTGACTTTTTCAGGGCCACACCACAGATATTAAACTTCTTGTTCATTGAATATACGCAGTGGGGCCCTCCCTTTGCAAAAAAGCGAATTCAATTAATTATATTTGGCCTGCCTGTGTCAGTCCTAAGGTCTCCGTGTACGTGTGTGCTGCGTGGACAACGTAAAAAAAATCAGACGCAACCAGCTACGGTTGAGTGCAGCCTTGCGCCAATTTCTTTCCTGCCTGGGACATCAAATCACTGGTAATACAGCATGCTGAGGGGTAGGGGTAGGCCTAGAGGATGTGGACGCAGCCGAGGACGCGGAGGGCCAAGTGAGGGTGTGGGCACAGGCCGAGCCAGTGCGGTGGCCAGGGGTAGAGGCAGGGCCAGACCAAATAATCCACCAACTGTTTCCCAAAGCGCCCCCTCGCGCCATGCCACCCTGCACAGGTCAAGGTGCTCTACGGTGTGGCAGTTTTTCACAGAGACGCCTGACGACCGACGAACAGTGGTGTGCAACCTTTGTCGCGCCAAGATCAGCTGGGGAGGCACCACCAACAGCATGCGCAGGCATATGATGGCCAAGCACCCCACAAGGTGGGACGATGCCCGTTCACCGCCTCCGGTTTGCACCACTGCCTCTCCCCCTGTGCCCCAACCTGCCACTGAGATCCAACCCCCCTCTGAGGACACAGGCACTACCGTCTCCCGACCTGCACCCACACCATCACCTCCGCTGTCCTCGGCCCCATCCAGCAATGGATCTCAGCGCAGCGTCCTGACGTCGCTAGTGCCACAGTTTTAGCGCAAGCGCAAGTACGATGCCACGCACCCGCACGCTCAAGCGTTAAACGTGCACATTGCAAAATTGATCAGCCTAGAGATGCTGCCGTATAGGCTTGTGGAAACGGAGGCTTTCAAAAGCATGATGACGGCGGCTGCCCCGCGCTACTCGGTTCCCAGTCGCCACTACTTTTCCCGATGTGCCGTCCCAGCCCTGCACGACCACGTCTCCCGCAACATTGTACGCGCCCTCACCAACGCGGTTACTGCCAAGGTCCACTTAACAACAGACACGTGGACAAGCACAGGCGGGCAGTGCCACTATATCTCCCTGACGGCACATTGGGTGAATTTAGTGGAGGCTGGGACAGAGTCAGAGCCTGGGACCGCTCACGTCCTACCCACCCCCAGAATTGCGGGCCACAGCTCGGTGGTGGTATCTGCGGCGGTGTATGCTTCCTCCACTAAAGCACCTTCCTCCTCCTCCTCCTCCAACGCAACCTCTGTCTCGCAATCAAGATGTGTCAGCAGCATGTCGCCAGCAGTCGGTGTCACGCGGCGTGGCAGCACAGCGGTGGGCAAGCGTCAGCAGGCCGTGCTGAAACTACTCAGCTTAGGAGAGAAGAGGCACACGGCCCACGAACTGCTGCAGGGTCTGACTAAGCAGACCGACCACTGGCGTGCGCCGCTGAGCCTCCAACCGGGCATGGTCGTGTGTGACAACGGCCGTAAGCTGGTGGCGGCTCTGCAGCTCGGCAGCCTCACGCACGTGCCATGCCTGGCCCATGTCTTTAATTTGGTGGTTCAACGCTTTCTGAAAAGCTACCCCCACTTGTCATACCTGCTCGGAAAGGTGCGCCAGCTCTGCGCACATTTCCGCAAATCCCACACGCACGCTGCCACCCTGCGGACACTGCAACATAGGTTTAATCTGCCAGTGCACCGACTGCTGTGCGACGTGCCCACACAGTGGAACTCTACGCTCCACATGTTGGCCAGACTCTATGAGCAGCGTAGAGCTATAGTGGAATACCAACTTTAACTTGCGCGGCGCAGTGGGAGTCAGCCTCCTCAATTATTTACAGAAGAGTGGCCCTGGTTGGCAGCCATCTGCCAGGTCCTTGGAACATTTGAGGAGTCTACTCAGGTGGTGAGCGGCGATGCTGCAATCATTAGCGTCACCATTCCTCTGCTATGCATCTTGAGAAGTTCCCTGCAAAGCATAAAGGCAGACGCTTTGCGCTCGGAAACAGAGCCGGGGGAAGACAGTATGTCGCTGGATAGTCAGAGCACCCGCCTGTCTATATCTCAGCGCGTTGAGGAGGAGGAGGAGCATGAGGAGGATGAGGAGGAGGGGGAGGATCCTGAAAGTGATCTTCCTAGTGAAGACAGCCATGTGTTGCGTACAGGTACCCTGGCACACATGGCTGACTTCATGTTAGGATGCCTTTCGCGTGACCCTCGCGTTGCACGCATTCTGGCCACTACGGATTACTGGGTGTACACACTGCTCGATCCACGGTATAAGGAGAGCCTTTGCACTCTCATTCCCGAAGAGGAAAGGGGTTCGAGAATGATGCTATACCACAGGGCGCTGGTGGACAAACTGATGGTAAACTTCCCATCCGACAGCGCTAGTGGCAGAAGGCGCAGTTCCGAGGGCCAGGTAGCAGGGGAGGCGCGGAGATCAGGCAGCATGTACAGCGCAGGCAGGGGAATATTATCCAAGGCCTTTGCCAGCATTATGGCTCCCCAGCAAGACTGTGTCACCGCTCCCCAGTCAAGACTGAGTCGGCGGGAGCACTGTAAAAGGATGGTGAGGGAGTACGTAGCCGATCGCACGACCGTCCTCCGTGACGCCTCTGCCCCCTACAACTACTGGGTGTCGAAGCTGGACACGTGGCCTGAACTCGCGCTGTATGCCCTGGAGGTGCTTGCTTGTCCTGCGGCTAGCGTCTTGTCAGAGAGTGTGTTTAGTGTGGCTGGGGGAATCATCACGGATAAGCGTACCCACCTGTCAACCGACAGTGCCGACAGGCTTACACTCATCAAGATGAACAAAGCCTGGATTTCCCCTGACTTCTCTTCTCCACCAGCGGATAGCAGCGATACGTAAGCAATACGTAGGCTGCACCCGCGGATGGAAGCTACGTTCTCTCTCACCATCCAAAACGGGGACATTTCTGCTTCATCAATCTGTGTCTAATATTCCTCCTCCTCCTCCTGCTCCTCCTCCTGAAACCTCACGTAATCATGCTGAACAGGCAATTTTTCTAAGGGCCACAAGGCTCACTCATATAATTTTTCTAAACAATTTTTATATGTTTCATTGCTCTTAAAAGCGTTGAAACTTTAACTTGAACCAATTTTTCGTTAAACCGGGCTGCCTCCAGGCCTAGTTACCACTTAAGCCACATTAACCAAAGCGATTAATGGGTTTCACCTGCCCTCTTGGTTGGCCATGGCCAATTTTTTGGATGTACATTAGTACTGTTGATACAGCAATTTTTGTGGGCCCTCGCCTACAGTGTAATCAAATGAATTTTTAGCCCACCTGCATTACAGCTGATGTTACATCCGCTGTGTTGGGCAATGCAATGGGATATTTTTGTGTATCGCCGGTGGGTTCCAGGGAGCCACCCATGCTGTAGGTGCACACGGAGTTTAACCTACATGTGTCCACTTGTAAAGAACCCCAGTCTGACTGGGGCATGCAGTGTGGGCCGAAGCCCACCTGCATTAAGCACGACATTACTACCTCAGCTGTGTTGGGCAATGCAATGGGATATTTCTATGTACCGCCGGTGGCTTCCTGGCACCCACCCATGCTGTGGGTCCACAGGGAATTATGAATGCATCTGTTTCCACTTGTAAAGAACCCCAGTCTGACTGGGGCATGCAGTGTGGGCCGAAGCCCACCTGCATTAAGCACGACATTACTACCTCAGCTGTGATGGGCACTGCAATGGGATATTTTTATGTACCGCCGGTGGGTTCCAGGGAGCCACCCATGCTGTCGGTCCACAGGGACTTCACAATAGGGAGTTGTACCTGCCTGTGTCTATGAATTAAAAACCGCGGTCTGACTGGGGCATGCAGACACCTTGACAGAATGAATAGTGTGTGGCACATAGGTTCCCCATTGCTATGCCCACGTGTGCAGCTCCTGATGGCGGTGGCACAGGATTCTATTTCTCATTGCTTCTGTACAGCATTGTGGGCTATCGCCCCACCCCTTTTAAAGAGGGTCGCTGCCTAGCCGTGCCAACCCTCTGCAGTGTGTGCCTGCGGTTCCTCCTCATAGCAGACGCACTTCTAAATAGACATGAGTGTGGCGTGGCATGAGGGCAGCTGAAGGCTGCGCAGGGACACTTTGGTGTGCGCTGTGGGGGGGAGGGGGGCGGTTGGGCAGCATGTAAGCCAGGAGAAGTGGCAGTGGAGTGTCATGCAGGCAGTGATTGTGCTTTGTTGGAGGTAGTGTGGTGCTTAGCTAAGGTATGCATTGCTAATGAGGGCTTTTCAGAAGTAAAAGTTTTTGGGAGGGGGGGGGCCCACTCTTGCCGCTATTGTGGCTTAATAGTGGGACCTGTGAACTTGAGATGCAGCCCAACATGTAGCCCCTCGCCTGCCCTGTCCATTGCTGTGTCCTTCCCATCACTTTCTTGAATTGCCCAGATTTTCACACAAGGAAACCTTAGCGAGCATCGGCAAAATACAAAAATGCTCGGGTCGCCCATTGACTTCAATGGGGTTCGTTATTCGAAACGAACCCTCGAGCATCGCGAAAAGTTCGTTCCGAGTAACGAGCACCCGAGCATTTTGGTGCTCGCTCATCTCTAGTCATCATCTATAAAAGTCTGATGCAGTCCTTCTATAAATCTAATGTTAGAAAAAGAGGCAGAGAGTTCGTCATAAAGCCGCTACCAACACGAATAAAAATAGAAGATGTTGCTGGGAATATGAGATATATGTGTTGCAGAGTTATATAACAATTGCTTCACAAAGTAACTTTTCCCAGAGTTAGACTGGCCTGCTAAAATACAAAAGAAGGGGTGTTGCAAACTTGTGTCCATCATACAGGTGTTAACATCTGTGAGGTTTATATTGTGAATTCATTGAATAGCCGCCTCCTCAACCAATCTCGCGAATTGCGTGGCGTTGATGCAGCACCGATCTGATTTGTATTCCTTACAAATCCTGGTAAGGAGAAGAACCAGTTACCCCCGACATATAATTACGCCAACACGCCCCGAAATCAAACAATATTACAGATTTGTATGATAGGATGTGTTTTCACACTAGTTGCACTAATAACCATAAGGCAGAGTTCTAAAATTATGTAGTAGATGCCTGTTTGTATAAACACACCTCTGGGGTGTGTTTATTAGCTGAGGCGCTCAGTCAATCACAGGCAGCTTTCACCTGTCATTCATTCGGGTCCACAAGATTGGTCAGTGAGTGAGTGAGTGAGTCATTGAGTGAGTGTTGAGAACAAGGGTTCTATGCTTTTTTCCCAAAAAATAGCATTTACTTAGTCTAGCACCCTTGGACAAGACGGTGCTGATCACAGCTGTGGAAGCCTGCCCAGGGCTCTAGGACATATACAGCAGTGTGTATAATGTTTTTAGTCATTCATTTTGAGTGTCTGCTATAAAAGTAAGGAACACAGGTCAGAGCAGTAACTTTCCATAGGTGATGCTTAAATGATGCCTAAGCTCCAAAATGTTGTTTTTCTTCTGATATAGTGTTTCAAATCTGCTTCTTAGCGAAACATAATCATACATGATGCAATTCTGTCTTTCTTCAGCCACCACAGGGGGAGATTAAGACCTCATGTCCACGTGCAGGTTGGAATCCAGCCCTGCCTGTGGACAGTGAGTCCTGCATACCTGAAATTTTTCTGCCGGTGGTGTCCACGTGGGTCTCTTCACTTCTGGGTTCACTGTATCGCGCATGGTCCTCATGGCTCGCCATCGAATATGTGCAGTACAGATTGTTTTTTTTTTTAAATCTCCTGCTTTCCTGTAAATCTAAACTGCATATAGTGGTAGCTGCAGAATGCCAGAATGTGAATGTGTAATACACATGTTTTAGGCATGATATGATGTTGTTATCTTATTTTCTTTTGTTAGTATTTCACTGTACTTAATGTGAAACACGTTCTAAAAAAATCAGCACAAAGAAATTTGAAAGAAAGAGGTATGTGCTTACAGTCTAGCATTGTCAACTGTGATTGGACAATGTCAAACTGTGTATGGACCACTGATGAACAAACCCTTCAAAAGTTTGTGTTAGGTTGTGTGTCTGGGACCTGTGGTTATACAGGTTTCCATGAGCACAGCTTCACAGGTGAGGGGTAATTGAGCTGGGTTGGTGTGGTGTTTCCCCAGCCAATCCCCTCTAGTCAGCTGCACATAACTGCCAGCATCTCCTGGTAGAAGATGCTGATCATTTTACTGTTTTACACTGTTGTAAACCCACTCACAGCCGGTGTTTGCATGCTTGAAGAATAGACGAGTTGAAGGTAGAAGAAGGAGGAAGAAAAGAAAGGGCAAAGAAGAACGAGAAGGAAAAAGAAGGATAATTAAAAAAAGAAGGCTAAAGAAGAAAAAAATAAGAAGATAAAGGAAGGCTAAAGGAGGACAATATATTTTTTCTCTTTTTTTCCCCCTCTTTTTCTTCTTCTCTTTTCTTATTCCTTCTTTTGCCCTCTTCTTCCTTTTATTTCTTCTACCTCTTCTTCCTTTATTTCCTTCTTCTTCCTTATTTTTCTTTTTGTGGGTTCAGCTGAGACCCTCCCCCCAACCAAGGAGTAGAAGCAGACACAATAAGGAAGCATTACCACTTAGCTGCCTTTGACCTTTGCATATGAATGGGACAGTTACAAAAAATTCTGTAAGAAATCTGCTGCACAAGAACACGCACTGCAATTTATTAAAGCAAGAGCATGGGGAATCTGAGCCACTAAGGGAGTCCTACCACTTGGGCGAGTTAAGTTAAATACATGGAATACATGTTACAAATCCAGCTAATATATTAAATGTAGCAATAAGCTGCATTTGGAGTTGAACAGAATAAAAAAAAATAAAAAATTGTATGAGCAGTTGCGTGCAAGCGTCAATGTGTGAGCGATTGCGCAGAGGCGGCAGCGAGTGAGCGTCAGTGTGTGAGCGGTTGCGTACGAGCGTCAGTGTGTGATTGGTTGCGCAGAGGAAGCAGTGAGTGAGCGGGTGAGAGTCAGTGTGTGAGTGATTGCATGCGAGCATCAGTGTGTGAGCGGTTGCGCAGAGGCGGCAGCAAGTGAGCGGTTGCGCGTGAGTGTTAGTGTGTGAGCAGTTACGTGCGAGCATCAGTGTGTGAGCGATTGCGCAGAGGCGGCAGCGGGGAGCGGCAGCACGTGAGTGGTTGTGCGTGAGCGGTTGGGCAGAGGCGCCAGCGGGTGAGTGGCAGCGGGTGAGCGGTTGCGCAGAGGCGGCAGCGAGTGAGCGGTTGCTCGTCAGTGTGTGAGCGGTTGCGTGCGAGGGTAAGTGTGTGAGAGGTTGCACAGAGGCGTCAGCGACTGAGAGGGTGAGCGTCAGTGTGTGAGCGGTTGCGTGCGAGCATCAGTGTGTGAGCGGTTGCACAGAGGCAGCAGTGAGTGAGCGGTTGCGCGTGAGTGTCAGTGTGTGAGCGGTTGCGTGCGAGCGTCAGTGTGTGAGCAGTTGCGCAGAGGTGGCAGCGAGAAGCAGCAGCACGTGAGTGGTTGTGCGTGAGCGGTTGCACAGAGGCGCCAGCGGGTGAGCGGCATCGTGTGAGCGGAGTGTGAACAAGTCTATCTTCACTACTTCCACAAGTAAATTGTAGATCCCCATTAGAATGAGCTCCATGCCTGGCAATGTCATCCAGTGTGCTAGTTGTGTAATGTATACGGTCCTTAATCAGCCGATCGAGGGTGCATAATGTTGCGCAAGATGCGTGCACGTCACACATTTAGAAGCCCAAATCCTGGATCTAAATGAGCAACTGGCAACACTGAGAGCCATTGACAACATAGAAAGGAGTTTGCTGCTCACTGAGCAGGCACTCGTTGGGGTAAAGGCAGGGGCGGATGGTAGTACGGAAGAGCAGGGGGAGCAGGCAGCTAGCTGGGTGACAGAAGGTAGGAGGGGTAGAGGGAAGAGAACCAGGGAGGCTAGTATTAAACTGACACAACCCAACAAGCTTGCAAAGTTGGCAGATGAGGGGGATGTCAATACAGAGCCAGCACCGCTGCAGCACGACATGCCCTCTGAACGCCAGGGAGATGACTGTTCCAGTGAGACGGGGAGCGCAGGGCAGGCTAGACAGGTCCTAGTGGTGGGGGACTCAATTATAAGGGGGACAGATCTTAGGGAGGTAAACAAGTGGCTTCGAAGTTGGTGTAAGAAGGAGGGATTTGGGTACCTGGAGAATTGGGCTGAATTTACTGTCGGCTACAGGCTCTACCGTAGGGACGGGCTGCATCTTAATGGGCGGGGGTGTAGCTGTGCTGGTGGAAAAGATGGCTAGAAGGCTGGAGGAGTGTTTAAACTAGGGACTGGGGGGGGAGGGCAAAATGAGAAATAGTGGGGTAGCCAGTGCAGCTAGCGACCCGGGTCTAAGCAAGGGGAATTGGGGTCGAGCAGGGGGTGGGGTTAGTACAGTTAGAACTGACAGATCAGCCATAAGTACGAATAGCAACAAAACGAATTTAAAGAACAAAAAAACGATATAAATTGTATGACCACGAATGCAAGAAGTCTGATCGGTAACAGCAAAAGGATTTGCAGGGAGAGCACTGGCCCTGTAACAAATAATGCAGGGGAAATCATTGAAGATGATGGAGGGAAGGCAAATCTATTAAATAATTTATTTTCAAGCGTATTTACAAATGAAAAGGAAATGCCACACGAGATGCAGGGAATAAAATGAACCCCTCACAAAATATGTCATACCTAACGCAAGAGGAAGTGCGGAACCGATTAAAGAAGATTAACATCGATAAATCACCAGGCCCAGATGGAATACACCCAAGGATACTAAGGGAACTAAGTGATGAGATAGCTAGGCCGCTATATCTAACATTTCTAGACACTATCAAGACCAGTGTTGTACCATTGGATTGGTACATTGCCAATGTGGTTCCAGTTTACAAAAAGGGGACCAAAATTGAGCCTGGTAACTACAGGCCAGTAAGTCTCACTTCAGTAACATGAAACATTTTCAAGGGGATTCTGAGAGACACCATCAATGAGTACCTCAAGGAGAACAAGGGAATAACTCCTAACCAGCATGGATTCATGAAGGGTCGCTCATGTCAGACAAATCTAATAAGTTTCTATGATGAAGTAAGCTCTAGGCTGGACCTAGGAGAATCTATTGATCTCGTATATCTGGACTTCTCTAAAGCATTTGACACCGTGCCACATAATAGGCTAATATACAAAATGAGACAGCTCGGATTGGGTGAAAACGTGTGTAATTGGGTAAAGAATTGGCTCAATGATAGAAAGCAGAGAGTGGTAATAAATGGTTCATATTTAGAGATAAGCGAACCTACTCGTTTCGAGTTATTACTCGATCGAGCACCGCGATTCTCGAGTACTTCAGTACTCGGGTGCAAAGATTCGGGGGGCACCGGGGGGTGGGGGGAGGCGTGATGGAGCGGGGGGTAGCAGCGGGGAACAGGGGAGAGCCCTCTCTCTCTCCTTCCCCCCCCCCACTCCCCGCTGAAACCCCCCACTCATCCACGGGGCCCCCCGAATCTTTTCGCCCGAGTACGGAAGTACTCGAAAATCGCAGTACTCGGTCGAAAAAGGGGTGTGGCCGAGAAGGCTCGCTCATCTCTATTCATATTCTGATTGGGCCACAGTTGCTAGTGGGGTGCCACAGGGTTCAGTATTAGGCCCCATTCTGTTCAATATATTTATCAACAACCTGATAGAGGGACTGCACAGCAAAATATCAATATTTGCAGATGACACAAAATTCTGCAATATAATTAATGCAACGGAGGACAATGTACGGCTACAAACGGACCTGGATAAGCTGGGGGCTTGGGCAGAAAAATGGCAAATGAAGTTCCATGTTGATAAATGTAAGGTTATGCACATGGGCAGCAAAAACGGATGTTACCAATATACACTTAATGGGGTACTGCTAGGGAAAAGTGATATGGAAAAAGACCTGGGGGTACTAGTGGATTGTAGACTAAACTGGAGTAACCAATGCCAGTCAGCTGCTGCAAAGGCAAATAACGTCTTGGGGTGCATTAAAAGAGGTATAGGGGCGAAGGACGAGAACATTATCCTTCCATTATATAAGGCACTAGTCAGGCCCCACGTGGAATACTGCCTACAGTTCTGGTCACCGGTGCTCAGGAAAGATGTTACAGTACTGGAGGGGATTCAAAGAAGAGCGACTAAACTAATACATGGAATGAAGGGACTGGAATACCCAGAGAGGCTATCAAAGTTGGGATATATTTACTCTAGAAAAAAGAAGGCTAAGGGGCAACCAAATAACTATGTATAGATACATGAGGGGACAATACAAGGATGTCTCCCAGGATCTGTTTATACCCAGGACTATGAAGGTAACAAGAGGGCATCCGCTACATTTAGAGGAAAGCAGGTTTCATCACCAACATAGAAAAAGGTTCTTTACTGTAAAAGCAGTTAGACTGTGGAACTCTCTGCCTGAGGAAGTGGTGATGGCAAAATCCATAGAAGAGTTTAAAAGGGGACTTGATGTCTTTCTGGAGAGGAAGGATATTATAGGTTATAAATCTACGGTTAATTATTAATCCGGGTATACAGGCAGGTAGGAACTATTAGGGGTTGATCCAGGGAGCAGTCGGATTGCCATTATAGGGAGTCGGGAAGGAATTTTTTTCCCCAAAAGGGCTAATTGGCTTCTGCTCTTGTTTTTTTTTGCCTTCCTCTGGATCAACAACACAGGAGGATAAACAGGCTGGACTAGATGGACATTGTCTTCATTCGGCCTTACCAACTATGTTACTATGTTACTATTTTAGTTTAATACAAGAAAATTTAAGTTAAAACTTGCATTATGCTGCAAAATATATATTTTGCATGTGGCCAACCTATAACAGTAATGTCACATGAATGAAGCTTGAAAAATGTCATATATATATATATATATATATATATACATATATACACACACTTCAGGTTTAAAGAAAAGATTTTTAGCTGAAATATTTTCTACACATCTGTCTTTTATCACTAACTAGATGATATACAGGTTAATTTGATACAAGAGTTTATGTGTTGTTCGCACAGAAAATTTTATGAAGTTGTTACTTTAAAGAAACCAAGGAAAAAAAAATATATACGCATAGAGGAGCGTTAGTGTTATGATCATGTGGGCAACTGAAGACAGGGCCCACACGAACATGACCCAAGAGATGCAGGTCTGGGGGAGCAACTGCCCCTGATAAGGCCCTACCTACTATGCAGGGCGATCGCCTCATAAAGGCGGCCCCACACTGGAACCTCGGCCCTACTCTCCCTGAATGGGGAATACTCTCAACCTGGGGGAAATGACACAATGCACCATCTCACCACACAACCACAGGAGATGGCAAAGCTGAATATAAAAGCGAGGTGTTAGTTCATACATTGGCCAATGAACTTAAGCTGCAAGCCCTGGCAAGGCCCCTCATGTCTTGCAGTTCCTACACTAGCAAGACACATCTACTAGAGGACCCTAGGGGGCCACCCTACCGCAGAAATAGCACACAAACTCAGCAGAACAAACTGACACAAAACTGACAGAAAAAAACACACAGCAAGCTGAAACGGAAATGGATACATGACTGCTCACTCTGGAAACTAGACAGACACTGACAGGAGCTGGGTTTATATGTGAGCAAAGACCCAGGAGATTGGCTAGCAGAAAGTCACTACACCCTGCCAGCTCAATTATTCACCACCTGTGTAGCTGTGCTGCTAGAAACCATAGTACTACAGGTCTTAGCAGCACAACGTAACAGTACCTCACCTTTAAAAGGGGCCTCTGGACCCTTTAAGCATAACAAAAATTATGTAACTCCTCCAAACCGCTCACGTGTACAGAAATTATCTAAAAAGCACCTGACACCAAGGTAAAGATGGCAAAAAGGGAGAGAGAAAGCAATAGTGCATCTAAAAACACAACCACTATGCCTTACTTAACCGGCCTCGCTCACAGTAGCCTGCAAGGAAAAGTGCACTAGACCAAAGGGAAAAGCATGGCAACCCTCCTACTGACACAACGACCCATAGGGCTTATTCTTACGGGCCTATTACCGGATGCACAAAAGAAGACCAAAAACACATGTATATACAACAGAGGTGTACAGCAAATTCCGTCCACTGGGTGCACCTCGCCGCAGGACGGACACCGGGACAGGAATGCATACTGCATAACGCAGGACGGCTAACAGACAGAGCTGGAACACAAACAGGGAAACAGACCAAACAAGACCCTAACATCCGCCTGCAACGAACAAAGGGGTCAGGATTCAGATCGGGCGTCCGCCCACCAATGGACGGGTAGACATACAGGAACAGGAATCGGGCATCCAAACACCAGTGGACGGGTGGATCAGACAGGACGGAATACAGGCATAAATCAAGACTCACAACATAGCGAACAACATATGCATACTAACATAGCAGGATAACATAACTAGCATACAACATAATGCATACAGTATACAACTTACAACATAGCTAACATACTAACATAATGACCCCCTTTTGTAATTGGGGGGGCATTATGTTACAATATGTGGGCAACTAAAGATGGGGCCCACACGAACATGACCCAAGAGATGTGGATCTGGGGGGCAACTGCCCCTATGCTGCAGGGAAGATGATGAGGCCCTACCTACTATGCAGGGCGATCGCCTCATAAAGGCGGCCCCACACTGGAACCTCGGCCCTACTCTCCCTGAATGGGGAATACTCAAAACCTGGTGGAACTGACACAATCCACCAGCTCACCACACAACCTCACACTTCACAGCAGATAGCAAAGCTGAATATAAAAGCGAGGTGTTTGTTTGTACATTGGCAAATGAACTTAAGCTGCAAGCTCTGGCAAGGCCCCTCATGTCTTGCAGTTCCTACACTAGCAAGACACATCTACTAGAGGACCCTAGGGGGCCACCCTACCGCAGAAATAGCACACAAACTCAGCAGAACAAACTGACACAAAACTGACAGAAAATAACACACAGCAAGCTGCAATGGACAAGGATTCATGACTGCTTACCCTGAACACCAAACATAGAGCAAGCTGTAATGGCCATGGATACATGACTGCTCACTCTGGACACTAAACAGACACTGACAGGAGCTGGGTTTATATGTAAGCAAAAACCCAGGAGATTGGCTAGCAGGAAGTCACCACACCCAGCCAGCTCAATCATTCACCACATGTGTAGCTGTGCTGCTAGAAACCATAATACTACAGGTCTCAGTAGCACAACATAACAGTTAGATTCTCCTAAGACTGCATGTACTGATGTCCCTCTGCAGAATGTGGCACCCCTCACACTCTTCTCACTTTTTACCCTTAAAGGTAGCACCCCTTTTTATTCTAATTTACCTCCAGACTGGAAGTTGCAGCCCCATCTTAGATTTAAAAGTATGCTCCATGCCTGCAGTTCATGGCTGTCTTTTTCTGCTCAGTAAATTCACCTTTACTTAATGTCATTCCTCCTGCAAGCATGTGGTCAAAGAAGATGGATGTTGCTCAAATTTCTTGAGCTGACAGTATAGATATTTAGTATGGTTCAAGTCGGTACTCTGTGCAAGCCAGTCAAAAAATAATGGTGTATCCATATTCTCAAAACAACTTAAAACAGCGTTGGATATATGACAAGGTGTATTGTCTTGTTGAAAATAATGCTGACCATTTCCAAAGCATTTATACATTGTTGGCAGCACATTAGTGTCTAGAATATTAAGGTAACCTCCATGTTGATGGTTTTTGCCACAACAATAAATGAACTGCTACAGATTTTGGAATCCAAAGGGCTAACCAACCAGCTTGTTTTTTTTTATACCAGACTGGGTGACTGGCAGCTGACCTCAGCAGTCAGGAGTGCCTACAGAAGGATAACTGGCCCTAAAGTAAGCAGAGAGATGGAAGGTGTCCTGCCAAAAGCAGGGTAATCACCCTAATAAGAGCAGCCCCTGCTGGAACCTAGGGCCTGACTAGCCCTGACAGAAAACAGGGATGGAGTACTGAAACAAAGACAATGCACAAAACTAACTTACTACAGAGAAAAGAATGAAGCACAGACAGAAAGGGAATGGACCCACTTACAGATACAGGGCACAAGGCAATGGTACAAATGGGACTAGCAGACAAAGATCAACATAGACTTGAACAGTCCAGATACAGAAGACCTAGCAGTGGAGTGCTCAGAGGAAACACCAATGCTGAGGCAACTAGGAATTGCATGAGCTCAGCTTACAATGATTGCCCATTAATCCCACAGCTGACCTGAGAGCCAGATGAGTGGTCAACCCTCTCAGTGCTGAATGAAAACCAACAGACTGGGTCCATATGCACAGAAATAGCAGAATGATGTTTGTGGCTGCCCAGAACTGCAAGAGGGTGGCAGACATGGGTAGTGGATCTTACATGAACTGAAACCAATCCACATAAAACATTCCCATACCATAATGGAACATCTGCCATACTTAATTGTTGACACAACACACTCAAGCAAAAGGCATTCTCCAGGCATCCTCTACATCCAGGTACTTCCATCTGATTTGAAGATGGAGTAGTGTGATTCTTCACTCTTCAAAATGTTCTTCCATTGGTCATTTATCCAATGGAATTGTTGCTTGCACCATTTTGGATGGTATGAGGAATTGCTGGACCGATTGGCTGACACCCCCAAGGGTCTGCATTTTATGTAGCATAGTTCAGGACATGAAAAAAGTTTGGTACTGTGTTTGCCAGTAGAGCAAAATGGGATTGTTTTGGGATTGAATTATAAATCCCCGACTGCTGATAGCTGAGAACTATAGAGCCGGGGACAGCGTCAGAAGTCGCCGCTGAGACTTGGCAGCCGTCAATGGCTTTTCAGGGAAGGGCTTCATAAGCCCCTCCCTGAAAAGCCATTTAAAAATGTGTAAAAAAAAAATCTCACCTGCCGGGGCTCAGCAGCGACCACTGCCGCTGTCCACGGCTCGGCTCTGTAGCTCTCAGCTATCAGCAGCCGGGGATTTAAAATCCCCGCCTGCTGGTAGCTCTGATTGTGATTGGCTGAGCGCTTCAGCCAATTACAACCAGAGCTACCAGCAGGCAGGGATTTTAAATCCCCGGCTGCTGATAGCTCAGCAGTGCTACAGAGTCGGGGACAGCGGCAGAAGTCACCGCTGAGCCCCGGCAGCTGTCAATGGCTTTTCAGGGAAGGCTTCATAAGCCCTTCCCTGAAAAGCCTTTAAGAATAGTGTTAAATTAAAATAAATAAATACTCACCTGCCGGGTCTCAGCAGCGGCTTCTGCTGCTGTCCCCAGCTGTGTTGTTCAGAACTATAAGCAGCTGGGGATTTAAAATCCCCGCCTGCTGGTAGCTCTGATCGTGATTGGCTGAAGTGCTTCAGCCAATCACGATTAGAGCTACCAGCAGGCGGGCATTTTAAAACCCTGGCTGCTGTTAGCTCAGCAGCGCTACAGAGTCAGGGACAGTGGCAGAAGTCACTGCTGAGCCCCGGCAGCCGTCAATGGCTTTTCAGGAAAGGGCTATGTGTAAGCCCTTCCCTGAAAAGCATTTTAAATAGAGATGAGCGAACGTACTCGTCCGAGCTTGATACTCGTTCGAGTATTAGCGTGTTCGAGATGCTCGTTATTCGAAACGAGCACCACGCGATGTTCGAGTTACTATCACTTTCGTCTCTGAGACGTTAGCGCGCTTTTCTGGCCAATAGAAAGACAGGGAATGCATTACAATTTCCCCCTGCGACTTTCAAGCCCTATACCACCCCCCTGCAGTGAGTGGCTGGCGAGATCAGGTGTCGCCCGAGTATATAAATCGGCCCCTCCCGCGGCTCGCCACAGATGCATTCTGACATAGTTCAGGGAAAGTGCTGTCTTGCTGGAGTTGCTATAGGGAGAGTGTTAGGCGTTATTTTAGGCTTCAAGAACCCCAACGGTCCTTCTTAGGGCCACATCTGACCGTGTGCAGTACTGTTGAGGCTGCTTTTAGCAGTGTTGCACTTTTTTTTTTTTTTTTGTATATCGGCCGTGCAGAGCATTGCGTCCAGAGCATTGCGTCCTGCAGTAATTTTACATAGTCCAGGGCCAGTAGTGGTGGTGAGCCAGGGACAGCGAAAGACATATACAGTCTATATAGGTAGTGGGCTTTTCCAACAAAATTTGGGAAAAAAAAATCTATTTGGGCTGCCTGTGACCGTCCTCAGTGTACTGCGTCTCTGCTGGGGGTAGTTGTCCTAATTCATACGCAGCCAGCTAAGTGTTACAGCAGGCTTGCGCAAAATTCTTTCCTGGCTCTGCGTTGCCTCTTACATCACCGCTGTATTCCTGTCCAGAGTGAAACAGTCTGCAGTAATTTTACATAGTCCAGGGCCAGAAGTGGTGGTGAGCCAGGGACAGTGAAAGACATATACAGTCTATATAGGTAGTGGGCTTTTCCAACAAAATTTGGGAAAAAAAATCTATTTGGGCTGCCTGTGACCGTCCTCAGTGTACTGCATCTCTGCTGGGGGTAGTTGTCCTAATTCATACGCAGCCAGCTAAGTGTTACAGCGGGCTTGCGCAAAATTCTTTCCTGGCTCTGCGTTGCCTCTTACATCACTGCTGTATTCCTGTCCAGAGTGAAACAGTCTGCAGTAATTTTACATAGTCCAGGGCCAGTAGTGGTGGTGAGCCAGGGACAGGGAAAGACATATACAGTCTATATAGGCAGTGGGCTTTTCCAACAAAATTTGTGAAAAAAAATCTATTTGGGCTGCCTGTGACCGTTCTCAGTGTACTGCGTCTCTGCTGGGGGTAGTTGTCCTAATTCATATGCAGCCAGTTAAGTGTTACAGCAGGCTTGCACAAAATTCTTTCCTGGCTCTGCTGTGCGTTCCGTGGTGTGCAACCTTTGTCGCGCCAAGATCAGCCAGGGAGCCACCACCACCAGCCTCACCACCATCAGCATGCGCAGGCATATGATGGCCATGCACCCCACAAGGTGGGACGAACGCCGTTCACCGCCTACGGTTTGCACCACTGACTCTCCCCCTGTGCCCCAACCTGCCACTGAGATCCAACCCCCCTCTCAGGACACAGGCACTACCGTCTCCCGACCTGCACCCACACCCTCACCTCCGCTGTCCTCGGCCCCATCCAGCAATGTCTCTCAGCGCAGCGTCCAGACGTCGCTAGCGCAACTGTTTGAGCGCAAGCGCAAGTAAGCCGCCACGCACCTGCACGCTCAAGCGTTAAACGTGCACATAGCCAAATTGATCAGCCTGGAGATGCTGCCGTATAGGCTTGTGGAAATGGAGACTTTCAAAAACATGATGGCGGCGGCGGCCCCGCGCTACTTGGTTCCCAGTCGACACTACTTTTCCCAATGTGCCGTCCCAGCCCTGCACGACCACGTCTCCCGCAACATTGTACGCGCCCTCACCAACGCGGTTACTGCCAAGGTCCACTTAACAACGGACATGTGGACAAGCACAGGCGGGCAGGGCCACTATATCTCCCTGACGGCACATTGGGTGAATTTAGTGAAGGCTGGGACCGAGTCAGAGACTGGGACCGCTCACGTCCTACCCACCCCCAGAATTGCGGGCCCTAGCTCGGTGCTGGTATCTGCAGCGGTGTATGCTTCCTCCACTAAACCACCCTCCTCCTCCTCCTCCAACGCAACCTCTGTCTTGCAATCAAGATGTGTCAGCAGCAGCATGTCGCCAGCAGTCGGTGTCGCGCGGCGTGGCAGCACAGCGGTGGGCAAGCGTCAGCAGGCCGTGCTGAAACTACTCAGCTTAGGAGAGAAGAGGCACACGGCCCACGAACTGCTGCAGGGTCTGACAGAGCAGACCGACCGCTGGCTTGCGCCGCTGAGCCTCCAACCGGGCATGGTCGTAACCTGGTGGCGGCTCTGCAGCACGGCAGCCTCACGCACGTGCCATGCCTGGCCCATGTCTTTAATTTGGTGGTTCAGCGCTTTCTAAAAAGCTACCCACACTTGTCAGACCTGCTCGGAAAGGTGCGCCGGGTCAGCGCACATTTTCGCAAGTCCAAGACGGACGCTGCCACCCTGCAGATCCTACAACATCGGTTTAATCTGCCGGTGCACCGACTGCTGTGTGACGTGCCCACACGGTGGAACTCTACGCTCCACATGTTCGCCAGACTCTATGAGCAGCGTAGAGCTATAGTGGAATACCAACTCCAACATGGGCGGCGTAGTGGGAGTCAGACTCCTCAATTCTTTACAGAAGAGTGGGCCTGGTTGGCAGCCATCTGCCAGGTCCTTGGAAACTTTGAGGAGTCTACCCAGATGGTGAGCGGGGATGCTGAAATCATCAGCGTCACCATTCCTCTGCTATGCCTCTTGAGAAGTTCCCTGCAAAGAATAAAGGCAGACGCTTTGCGCTCGGAAATGGAGGCGGGTGAAGACAGTATGTCGCTGGATAGTCAGAGTACCCTCATGTCTATATCTCAGCGTGATGAGGAGGAGGAGGGGGAGGAGCATGAGGAGGAGGGGGAAGAGACAGCTTGGCCCACTGCTGAGGGTACCCATGCTGCTTGCCTGTCATCCTTTCAGCGTGTATGGGCTGAGGAGGAGGAGGAGGAGGAGGAGGATCCTGAAAGTGATCTTCCTAGTGAGGACAGCCATGTGTGGCGTACAGGTACCCTGGCACACATGGCTGACTTCATGCTAGGATGCCTTTCTCGTGACCCTCGCGTTACACGCATTCTGGCCACTACGGATTACTGGGTGTACACACTGCTCGACCCATGGTATAAGGAGAACCTTTCCACTCTCATACCCGAAGAGGAAAGGGGTTCGAGAGTGATGCTATACCACAGGACCCTGGCAGACAAGTTGATGGTAACATTCCCATCCGACAGCGCTAGTGGCAGAAGGCGCAGTTCCGAGGGCCAGGTAGCAGGGGAGGCGCGGAGATCAGGCAGCATGTACAGCGCAGGCAGGGGAACACTCTCCAAGGCCTTTGCCAGTTTTATGGCTCCCCAGCAAGACTGTGTCACTGCTCCCCAGTCAAGGCTGAGTCGGCGGGAGCACTATAAAAGGATGGTGAGGGAGTACGTAGCCGATTGCACGACCGTCCTCGGTGACGCCTCTGCCCCCTACAACTACTGGGTGTCGAAGCTGGACACGTGGCCTGAACTCGCGCTGTATGCCCTGGAGGTGCTTGCTTGTCCTGCGGCTAGCGTCTTGTCAGAGAGGGTGTTTAGTGCGGCTGGGGGAATCATCACGGATAAGCGTACCCGCCTGTCAACCAACAGTGCCGACAGGCTTACACTCATCAAGATGAACAAAGCCTGGATTTCCCCAGACTTCTCTTCTCCACCAGAGGACAGCAGCGATACCTAAGCAATACGTAGGCTGCACCCACGGATGGAAGCATCATTCTCTATCACCATCAAAAACGGGGACCTTTTAGCTTCACCAATCTGTGTATTCTATTCATCCTCCTCCTCCTGCTCCTCCTCCTGAAACCTGACGTAATCACGCCGAACGGGCAATTTTTCTTAGGCCCACAAGGCTCAGTCATATAATTTTTGTAAACAATTTTTATACGTTTCAATGCTCATTAAAGGGGTTGTCCCGCGAAAGCAAGTGGGGTTATACACTTCTGTATGGCCATATTAATGCACTTCGTAATATACATCGTGCATTAATTATGAGCCATACAGAAGTTATTCACTTATTCACCTGCTCCGTTGCTAGCGTGCCCGTCGCCATGATGCCGTCTAATTTCAGCATCTAATCGCCCGATTAGAAGCGCTTGCGCAGTTCGGTCTTCTGGCTGGTGAATGGGGCCGCTCGTGCCGGAGAGCTGGTCACCGCGTCGTCATCGTAGCTCCGCCCCGTCACGTGTGCCGATTCCAGCCAATCAGGAGGCTGGAATCGGCAATGGAACGCAAGGAAGGAGAAGAAAATCCATGGTGCACCATGGGAGAAGACCTGCGGTCCACCATGGGAGAAGACCAGCGGCGCCATCTTCACAAGAAGAAAAGAAGAAGCTGCAGAACGCTGATGCAGGTAAGCGCAATGTGCTTTTTAAAAACTAACCCATGCTTTCTTTTTAACAGGGCAGAATGCGGGGGTAAGTGAAAAAAAAAAATTTTCACTTTCGCCGCGGGACAACCCCTTTAAAGCGTTGAAACTTGCACCTCAACAAATTTTTATTTTAACTGGGCTGCCTCCAGGCCTAGTTACAAATTAAGCCACATTAACCAAAGCGATTAATGGGTTTCACCTGCCCTCTTGGTTGGGCATGGGCAATTTTTCTGAGGTACATTTGTACTGTTGGTACACCAATTTTTTTGGGCCCTCGCCTACAGTGTAATCCAATTAATTTTTTGCCCACCTGCATTAAAGCTGACGTTACATCAGCTGTGCGTGGCACTGCAATGGGATATATTTATGTACCGCCAGTGGGTTCCAGGGAGCCACCCATGCTGTCGGTCCACACGGAGTTGTAACTGCATGTGTCCACTTCTAAAGAACCCCAGTCTGACTGGGGCATGCAGTGTGGGCCGAAGCCCACCTGCATTAAACATGACATTACCTCAGCTGTGCTGGGCACTGCAATGGGATATATTTATGTACCGCCGGTGGCTTCCTGGCACCCACCCATGCTGTTGGTCCACACGGAGTTGTAACTGCATGTGTCCACTTCTAAAGAACCCCAGTCTGACTGGGGCATGCAGTGTGGGCCGAAGCCCACCTGCATTAAACATGACATTACCTCAGCTGTGCTGGGCACTGCAATGGGATATATTTATGTACCGCCGGTGGCTTCCTGGCACCCACCCATGCTGTTGGTCCACACGGAGTTGTAACTGCATGTGTCCACTTCTAAAGAACCCCAGTCTGACTGGGGCATGCAGTGTGGGCCGAAGCCCACCTGCATTAAACATGACATTACCTCAGCTGTGATGGGCACTGCAATGGGATATATTTATGTACCGCCGGTGGGTTTCAGGGAGCCACCCATGCTGTCGGTCCACACGGAGTTGTAACTACATGTGTCCACTTCTAAAGAACCCCAGTCTGACTGGGGCATGCAGTTTGGGCCGAAGCCCACCTGCATTTAATCTGACGTTAGCTCTGCTGTCCAGGGTACTGCAATGGGATACATTTATGTACAGCGGGTGGGTTCCAGGGAGCCACCCATGCTGTGGGTGCACACGGAATTCCCATTGCGGAGTTGGGGATTCCCAGTTGTACCTGCCTGTGACTATTTATAAAAAACCGCGGTCTGACTGGGGCATGCAGACACCTTGACAGAATGAATAGTGTGTGGCACATAGGTTCCCCATTGCTATGCCCACGTGTGCAGCTCCTGATGGCGGTGGCACAAGATTATATTTCTCACTGCTTCTGTACAGCATTGTGGGCTATCGTCCTGCCCCTTTTAAAGAGGGTCACTGCCTAGCCGTGCCAACCCTCTGCAGTGTGTGCCTGCGGTTCCTCCTCATGGTAGACGCACTTCTAAATAGACATGAGGGTGGCGTGGCATGAGGGCAGCTGAAGGCTGCGCAGGGACACTTTGGTGTGTGCTGTGGACACTGGGTCGTGCGGGGGGAGGTTGGGCAGCATGTAACCCAGGAAAAGTGGCAGCGGAGTGTCATGCAGGCAGTGATTGTGCTTTGTTGGAGGTAGTGTGGTGCTTAGCTAAGGTATGCATTGCTAAAGAGGGCTTTTCAGAAGTAAAAATTGTTGGGAGGGGGGGGGGCACTCTTGCCGCTATTGTGGCTTAATAGTGGGACCTGGGAACTTGAGATGCAGCCCAACATGTATCCCCTCGCCTGCCCGATCCGTTGCTGTGTCGTTCCCATCACTTTCTTGAATTGCCCAGATTTTCACAAATGTAAACCTTAGCGAGCATCGGCGATATACAAAAATGCTCGGGTTGCCCATTGACTTCAATGGGGTTCGTTATTCGAAGTGAACCCTCGAGCATTGCGAAAATTTCGTCCCGAGTAACGAGCACCCGAGTACTTTGGTGCTCGCTCATCTCTAATTTTAAAATAGTGTGAAAAAAAAAAATTCAAAACTCACCTGCCGGGTCTCAGTCGCGCCTTCTGCAGCTGTCCTCGACTCTGTAGTACTGATTTATCAGCAGCCGGGGATTTGAAATCCCCACCAGCTGGTAGCTCTGATTGTGATGGGCTGAAGCACTGCAGCCAATCACAATTAGAGCTATCAGCAGGCGGGGATTTTAAAACCCCGGCTGCTGATAGTTCAGAACCACAGAGTCGGGGACAGCTGCAGAAGGTGCGGCTGAGCCCTGGAAGGTGAGTATAGAATTTTTTTTTCCACGCTATTTTAAAAGGCTTTTCAGGGAAGGGCTTACGAAGCCCTTCCCTGAAAAGCCATTGTTGGCTGACGAGGCTTATTGGCGACTTTTGCCGCTGTCCCCGACTCTGTAGCACTGCTGAGCTATTAGTAGCCAGGGATTTAAAATCCCCGCTTGCTGGTAGCTCTGATTGTAATTGGCTAAACTGCTCAGTCAATCACAATCAGAGCTACTAGCAGGTGGGGATTTTAAATCCCCTGCTGTTGATAGCTCAGAACTACAAAGGCGGGGACAGTGCCAGAAGTTGCGGCTGAGCCCCGGCAGCTAAAGGGAGGTGAGTAGGGATGAGCGAGTATACTCGCTAAAGCACTACTCGTCCGAGTAATGTGCTTTAGACAAGTATCTCCCTGCTCGTCCCTGAAGATTCGGGGGTCGCCGCGGAGCGGGGAGCTACGTGGGAGAGCGGGGAGGAATGGAGGGGAGATCTCTCTCTCCCGCCCGCTCTCCCCTGCTCCCCGCCGCAACTCGAGAAGAGCGATGCTCGCTTGAGTAAGTGCTTTATCCGAGCGTGCTCGCTCATCTCTAAACCTAACTGATAAATTGGGATCTATTCATAAAATATGTAAGATATTAAGAAAACAGGTGATACAGACATTCAGGTAAAATGAGGACCACAGATGGAGGTTGGTTTTCTGGTTCCTGGTTAAGTAAATCTTGGCCTTCTCTGTATACTTTTCTGTATACTTTGGGGTGTAGTGGTAAATTTTATAATCCTTTGGTGTTGCATTCAGTGCACACCTAATCTAGTAGATTATATTAAACCTGGTTCACAGGTGTATTAATACACAGATTCATAATTAATGTTATTGTTAATTTTCCTTGCACTTTGAAAGTGGCATTAAACTATTTTCTACACTTCGTTAAGCTCCAAAAGCATCATTTTAAAGCAACGATTGTACTTTCTTATAAAACCCATAAAACGCATGTGCTCCAGAATAAGACCCATAATCAAGCTATAGAGCAGCTGAGGCAATGGCTCAAAAGTCAGAATTTGCACCTTACAATCGCTACAACGCATACCAGGAGCCTCTACTTTCGACTTAAGGCCATTACAATATATACATTTATGAGTCATGATTCCCTGAGCAACAGTTTTATCAGATTCATAATCCACATCAGAATCATACAACATTCCAGACCAAGCTTTACCCTTCTATGGAAGCGATCACCTTTCTGATCATCTTCTTGGACTGTTTCTGTGATATCTATTTACAGCTTCTCTGTGACTTTCGAGGTTATTCAGCTTATATTTAGCTGATGATGTTTTAAGGGACCTCGGGTAGCACAGTCTCCTTTTTTATTTTCATAAAATATAGTACAGGCGTAGCCATGGATTGCTCTTGATCCCTTCCAGCATTTCCTGAAGATAAGATATTTTGGAAAACAAAGTTTAGGAAAACCAGAACCAGGGCAATCATTATTTTGATAGAAATAACAATCATTATGACACGTTACTGTAGATCAAAAAAAGTTTAGGTTGATTTTAATTTTTTGAAAGAAAAATAATTTTATTACATATTACTTTGGCTACTTTTCCAGCAGCTCCAAGAACATCTTTGTTTCTAAGGCTATATACAAATGGGTTTAACATTGGGACCACAGCCACATAAAGCAGTGACAGAATTTTGTCTTGTTCCTTAGAATCTCCAGATTCAGGTTTCAAGTACATGAAGATACTTGGTCCATAAAATAATAAGACAGTAATGATGTGAGATGAGCAGCTAGATAAAGCCTTAAGCTGCCCACTAGAGGCCCTAATCTTTAAAACTGTGGAGATAATTCTTACATATGATGTTAAAATAAACAAAAAGTTAAAACTACCAACAACATCTTCTATTGAGAAGATCATTTTCATACTCCGAGTGTCACTAGAAGAGAGTGCCAGTAATGGTATTATGTCACAAAAGAAATGGTTGATCTTATGTGAGTAACAGAATGATAATGTAGATATCAGTAAGGTTAACATTAGGGAATTCACGGCACTGATAGTCAAACAAGAAATTGCTATAATTAAACATAGTTTCTTGGTCATGATCAACAAATAATGTAGAGGAGAACAAATTGCCACATAGCGATCATAAGCCATAGAGGCCAGAATATAATTTTCAGTAACAGCACAGAACATGAAGAAATAAAGTTGAGTGATACAGCCAGAGAAGGATATCATCTTGTACTCTGTCAAAATGATGGATAACATATTTGGGAGAATATTAGACACATAAATGACGTCAACAGAAGAAAGATTACACAAGAAGAAATACATGGGAGTGTGAAGTTGAGGTACACTGTAGATCAGGACAATAATAATCAGATTTCCCACCACTGCTAGTAGATACACTAATAAAAACACAGTAAATATAAGAATGTCATGTATTCTGGAGGTGGAGAATGGGGTCAGGTAGAATTCAGTCACTGTAATGTTTTCACAATCATTCATCTTGAGTATCTGCCATAATATGAAGAAAAACATTGCTATGTACAAAAGGTAAATTTCCACAGATGATAATAGAGTGATGCTTTAGATCCAAAATTTAGCTTTTTTCCTCTTACAGAATTTCAAATCAACAGCACGGCCAAAAATGATCATACATGATTTCATTCTGCCATTCTGCAGCCACCAAGAAGGGAGCCCACTACTAACTGCTATAGAATTATTTGTATAACTATATGCAGTAAACTCCTTATCTTCCCCTGATAGTTGCTTCAGAAGGCCAGAATGTGAACATGCAATAAACATATTTTTAGGCATGGTATAATGCCTTTTTTTGTTTTGATAATATTTTACTGCATTTAATGTGAGAACTGTTTTTAAAAATGTCAGCAAAAAGAATCCTGAAGAAAGAGGTCTATCCTTACAGTCCAGCACTGTCAGCAGTGATTGGACAATGTCAGACTGTCAAGGAACCTCTGATGAACATTCTTTTGAAACATTTGGTTTGGTCCAAAGTAGTTTGTATCAAACCAGAACGTCATTTAAGAACCCCTAAAACTGATATATAACACTGTCTAAGAGCTATAAAAGCCCTGTATAACACTCTTAGGTCATCTATTGGTGTATCTTTAGACTTTTGAGATGTTTTATGGTAAAGTTAACAAAGAAAAATAAAAAAGAAGAAGTAGAAAGAAGTGGAAAGTAAAAGAAGAAGGAGGAAAGGGAACTAAAAAGAAGTAACATGAAAAAGGAAGGAAAGGGGGGAGGAGTGAGGAGGAGGAACAAAATGTTTCTTCTTCTTTTACCTTCCTCTTCTTTTTCCTTCCTTTTCCTCCTTCTTCTCCTTTTTATTTCTTCTCCCTATACCCTGAGAGGGAATTGAAAATGCGGTTATATATTAAAGAAAAAATATGACTGAGTGGTGATCTAAAAACTATATATAAATATATCAGGGGTCAATACACAGATCTCTCCCACAATCTAATTGTACCAAGGATTGACTTAATAAGGGAGAATCCTCTACATCTAAAGGAAAGAAGGTTTCTGCATGGACATAGAAGATGTGGTGATGGTGAATTTGATGAAATAATTTAAGAGGAGTCTGGACACTTTTCTTGAGCCTTACAATATTACGCAAATTATTTCAGAAAGGTTGCTGATTTAGGGATTATTCCCATTGCCATAATGGGAGTCAGGAAGGATTTTTTTCCCTTTAAATGGGGAAAATTGACTAACTCATTGAGGGAGAGGTAATAGGCTGAACTGGATGGACATTTGTCTTTATTCGGCCTTACATACCATCTGACTATATTACATCTGTTTAGTATACTACTTTTGTCTCCACCTCCAGGAAAATGAAAAGCTGTCTAGAAGAATATATATATATATATATATATATATATATATATATATATATATATATATATATATATATAGCTGCAGAACTGTCTGTGACTGTCCCATTCATCTGCATAGCAATTTTATCTGAATGAGGCTTGCAGAATTCCATATCTCCAATTTTCATTTATATACATACTGCTGAAATAATGCTCTTCATAGGTTTGTAAATAATTTTAATTGCAAATTATCACTAAATAATTAGAAAATATAACATTTAATATTTAAACTCAAAATGTGCAATGTTAATAACGAATGATACTTACTGTACAAACTGGTAGACTTCAGGTGGCACATCAGGAGGGAACATGTCATACAGCATGGCTCTAAGTGTGAGCAGCATATATAAAGGATAACTTACCCCTTACTCATGATTTTAAAGGTGTGCAAATGCCTAAGAGACAAGAAGATGTTTTTTCCCTGCTGACGTCTTATACCAATTTATTTTTCAATAATAAAGATCATGGGATTATAGAACATAAGGCTAATATTATACAACTAAATTATAACCAACACTGGACTACACAAAACTGGTAACATAAAACAAAAGAAAAAATCCTTACCTAGTTACTAATCTACCGGTAACTGAGTATTTGGAAGCCATTTTAATCATGCTATTATGCACTACAGCATTATGAGTATCCCAAAATCAATGTCTCAGACAGGACTGCAAAAAATACCCTTAAAAAATTGTTTATTGAAAATCACATAAATATCAAAGACATAAAAAAAAAAACAGAACATGAAGAAAATGCAGCATGAATACATAGGGGAATACATTACCAAGGTCACACATGTAAGAAGTTCCTAAAGAAAATCATGCTCATATATCATGTACATTGTTATGGGAATGATATCTTATTCCAGAAGATTTCACCAGTCTGCTCCTAATTGGTTATAATGAGAAGCTCCATGCATGATAATGTTTTTGAGCTTGACTTTATGTCATTCTCAGTACACTTCTGATTTACATGCATGCATGCCCCACAACATCATAACAACTACTGATTGGCTTAGTATGTAATGACTCTATGATTAACATATGTTAATGGCCTAGGTATATGCAACTACCAAACACGTCCCCTCTAACTAGTTGAGAACAAACTACACTTATACTGTGTTCATTGCGTAAGTAGCTTTTCCTTATTAATATTCCTGCCTCGACCAAAGGAATGCAGTAATAGATAAAAATCCCCCCCACCCCCGCCTTGTGAGCCAGTGCTGGGAACCCTGCGTTGGGGTCTACAGCACAGAATCCAACACACACCAGTGTACAGTATTGAACCAGTTAACCATTTAACTACTAGCTATTTCCTATGAAAGTGGATATATATACATGTTTGCCTAGCTGATTTAAGAAACACATTTATTATTACTACAGCAGACCATCCCTTTTCTTTTTTTAGCCAGGTACTTACAAATGCCCTAGTGGCAAGTGCCGGTATTCCTACACTACTTCCCCGGATCCCCCAACTGACGTTCCCATAATATGCACAAACAAAAAGTATCATAGGAAGGCACTGCAAGAAGAGAGGGTTGATCGAAAGCAGATTCAGCTTCAGAGTCAGTAGTCAAAGGCAAAGCATCATCATACATAACAGGGAAAGCTTTGTCAATAGTCTTTGGAAAAAATCCTCGAAGGCATGGAATAATGCAGTCAATAATAGCAATATCAGTAAGAATAGTCACTAAAGTTCTAGCAACAGATGAAAATCAGGTGGCTCCATCTGCCGAAAGTTTCAGTCCACCAGTCATCAAAAGGGGTCGGAGATGCCAGGATTTGCTGTTAGTTCTTTAAAGAGGCTAGTTAGACCCTTCAGAGCCTTACTTATGGAGCCATAGTTGTGAGAAAGATAACAGGGATTGAACAAACTAGGAGAAAGCATATATTCATCATGGTGGGCAGACTCTCTTGCAATGAGACACGTGTATCCAATTGGATTTGTCCTTCCAGCTGAACATCTGTAGCGGTGGTCAGGAACACTTGGTGTGGACCATCAAGTTTGGGTTCTAGAGCTTTGCGGACGTGTCTTTTGGTAACCCCCCAATCTCCTAGTTTCACAGAATGAGTTCCTTCTAAGCTGTCAGGATCTGGAAGGGAAGCAAATACTCGAGAATATACATTGGTTAAACGTTTTGAGAGAGCAATAAGACAGGTTTTCAAGCTACCATGCTGCATCTGACATTATTGTGGTAAATACAATCCTTACCTTGCGGCCGACCCAAAAAGTACCTCACATGGGCTGAGGCCTATTTTCAGGTGTGTGCCTTATGAAGGAGAGTACCAGGGGTATGCACTTGGTCCATGGCCTTCTGGATGGTGGTTTCTAAGGTAATATTTAAACTCTCTGCACTACAACTGCTTTGTGAATGTGGAGAATAAAAGGCCTGTTCTACCCCCAACACTTTCATTTTTTTCTGCATCACTTCTCCCGTGGAAGAAGCACCTCGGTCACTCTCAGTTGTCTCTGGCAGTCTGTATTTGTATACCACCTCAGATGTCAGTTTTTGATGGTGGTGTTTGTGAGCGGGTAGACCAGACTGGCTACGCTGAGAACATGTCTAGGCAGACCAGAATGAACTTGTAAGTGCCCACCCTTGGCAGTTGGAAGTAGTCTACTTGAAGACACTGCAATGGGTAGTCAGGACGAGGGGTGCACTGCATGGGAGCCTATACAGACCTACCCATGTTGTTCTGTGCACAAATCACGCTGCCATGATGCTAAATCCTGGTGTAGACCAGTGACTAGCGACCACATCTATCATCACTGTGTTTGACAGGTGTGTGTTTTCATGGCAGACCAGAGCTATGACAGGATAGCATCCTGTGGGAGACAAGGCATGTTGGATACCATCCATTTATCTCCAGGTGTCTCTGCCCTCTTGGTGGTTCCCATTCTTCCTTTTCCTCCCTTGGTTACTTGCTTTTGTAACTGAATCAACAGGCCATAATCCACCGGGGCTGACATATGAGGAGGTACCTGTATTGCCCCAAATCCTGGAGGATTAATTCTGGGCTTCTGTGTGGCTATCTTCACAGGCTGATCAGCCGGGTGATTTTCGGTTGCCTCTTTTGTGCCATCCCTGGAGTGAACTTTTGTAGCCTTTTTTAGGCCACTCTATTGGGCAACAAGAAGGCTTCCATCAGTGCCTGTACACCTTTTCTATTATTTTCTTTCGAGAATGACCTCGCTCTCCAGATGGGTCCATAGTCATGAGCAACGCCAAAACCGTAGCGTGCTTCTGTGTAGATGTTAGCCTTGGTCTCATGAGCATGCTTGCATGCTTCTTCCAGAGCTTGCAATTTGGCTTCTCAGTCTGACATGCAAGATGGAAGAGGTTTGGCTTTGTCCACATTGTGGAAGGAGAGCAGAACATAACCTGTATAGAAGTTGCCTTCTTGATCATACCTCGATTCATCCACAAAGAGTGCAAACTCAGGGTTATCTAATGACTGATCAACATGACTGAATCCCCTGTCTCTTGGGCCATTAGCTAGTGCATAGTCATGTGTATCAAGCTAAAAGGAAAAACTATTGGGTGATTGTAACCACTGCCCTCCTTTTCCAAAGGTAGCAAGGTAGCGGGACTGGGGCGTGGCAATGCTCAAATGTCGAGTGGCATGAGCAGGATGCCCTGTAGGTAAAAGTGACATTCTATGGAGCAAAGTCTGAGTGAAAACATATGACAGTGTTAACTGAGACATCATGGGGCTAAATACTGTCATATGTAACTTGAAGGCTCATCTTTGAACTTTATTTTTACAGCTGTAGTTAGCGTTTCTAAAACAAGAGGGCGCAACGCAAGCAACAGGGTGAAGGCTTGCTGAGTAATATGCTACAGAGCATTTCCAACCAGTCTGAGATGGAATGCCATAGTTCCGTACACCAGAGTTGATTTTTTTCTATCAGAGCCTGGGAAGGTAATATTTATCACTGCTTATCCTGAATTAATGAATAGAATATCGCAACTGCAGTGAAAACTGACACTAACATTTACAAAGAAATAGAAAAACAAAAAATGTGGCTGAAATTAACATCCTACCCTGAGCGGTCATTAGACTCTCATGCATAGGGGAAGAAAAAAGCCTACAGCATACCCACAGAGATACAGAAGGATGGGACAGTTCACTCAGAACGCAGTAGGATGCACACTATTCACACCAGGACATACAGATATGCTTGAAAGAGGCACAACACATAGAAGGCTGATTGTGAAGAGCAAACAAACATCAATTAAAAGGCATTAAAGTGCATCAGTTTAGCTTAAATAGGGGTGCAATGACTAATGAACCCCTCAGGTGAGCTTAGAAGGTGAAAGCTGGGTAACTCTCTCAGTGCTGGACAAAAGCAGACAGGGAAAGCAGAGGGACGCTAGCAAATGGCCGCAATAGCATCACACAAAGAAAAATTTACAGAAATGCTACAACTCTCCTTATCCTACATACAAATGCATTAAATCGCTACCTGGAATTCCTGTTATTAGGAGCAGCAAACATAAGAAAAACATACAACCTTTAACCGTTTCCAATACTAGAACTGTGAAACAGATTCCACAGTCAATACTAGTATCACTAATATTTTCCCATAAAGGAACACTCATTTCTCCTACAGGACATTCTCACAGAGAAAACACAATAGTAACACCATTTAGCAAGTATACACACGTCCAACCAATCACAGAACTGACATTTACACAAATAACGGCAAGAATTTACCTTTAAATTTCTATCTTTCCCATTTTTAAGACAGTATAATTCAATTGAATCATTAATAGTTTTTATTCCATTCATGTAAGCAGAGTACCGCTGCGAGATTTACAAAGTCAGTCACACTGTGTCCCTCCTCCCCGCTGGTTATCTATCTAACTATGAGGAGAGAAAAAAAAAGGGGGGGGGGGCTGTGCCCACAGCTCCTTGCAAGCACACTTTCCTTCTCTCAATGAAAGTATCTGAAAAGTGCTGAAAAGGAGGGGGGGGGGGCACTCCAAGGTGAAGCTGAAGTTCTGTTGTCAAAGGGTTCTCAAGAATCAAGCATTAACCATTTATCTATTCCTATATATGTCTATTATCATACATCTTTTCCTATATATCTATAGGTGACAGAATAACACTTGCACTGTCTCAAGACTATCAAATTATCACGTATTACTCATTTCTCTCTCTCCCCCTCTCTCCCCGTTGTGTGAATGCTTTCTGACACTTATGTGAAGAAGACAACACGTATAGCAAAAATCAGTGTTAAGACATCAAAAGATACAGAACAAACGGTGGTTATTTGTCATATATTTGTCCACAGATTCTGCATGAACTTGCTTCATGTCATATGGGGACACAGACTATAAAAGGATTCCGTTCCTCCCCCATCCCCCCCCCCCCCCCCATTGTGGAAAAAGATCACAGATCTCTTCAGCAACAAATATATATATATATATATATATATATATATATACATATATATGCGGGCAATTTAGGCACAATGCTAGGCAAAATCTAGTATGGCTGCTGGGCCATGGCTGGGACTCAAATGGCCACCAAAGGCATGGGCTGACTGGGCGATGGTGATGGGTGGGTCCAGGAATACTACATACAAAACATGTATCAAGGTATGCAGACTGCTATTGGCCACAATAACAACACTGCCATCTAGGGGCAGGGCAATAGAGAGAAAACATCATCCATAACCTGGCCAGAGTGGTGCCCTCAGATGGTGAAGAAGGGCTGACCTTCCTTTGTCTTTAACTGAAAACACATGGAACAATCACCATGTTGTAACTGCAACTATCCTACTTTAACTTTACGTCACCTACTGAAACATTCTTCACTGGGTCTCTGCAAACTTGAGCAATCGTCTATCAGCCAAAATTCCTTCATTATCAGTTAACACATTTTTCAAACCTTCTCTTTTAAACAGTCCGCTATTTCCATCAATCATTTTCTTTGCAACAGCTTGCACTATTTCTTCAGCTGTGAACATCCTTACTACATGATCATCCACTTTAAAATTAGCGTTACCTATTATTTACGGCCTGAAAGAAACCCTCTATAGTCTTTTTTAACCATTAACTACTTAGCAATCTAATGCCCAAAGAAGTTAAATTATTCTTGAGAATTAACATTTCTTATCTGAAGATATGATCATCTTATCTCAAGAAGCCATCAATTCTGCGTCCAGATTTAGAAAATGGGGTACACTACAGACAATGATAACAGCTTATCAGACGTCTAAACAACCATTTTAGCAACACAGAACCAGTGAAATCACAAATCAGGGTTCTTAAGTAGAAGAGTGACCGTTCCCTGCTGCTACATCTGCCACATCTCCCCGTATGAATGACGGATGAGAGCTGCCTGTGATTGGCTGAGCACCTCAGCCAATCACATTCAGCTCTTTCAGCAGGTGGGGATTTTAAATGTTCACCAACTGTTCACCATCCACGGCTTTGTCTTCCATGTTTTGGGGACATGGCAACAGGTAATTAGTGTATATTACATGTCGATATATTACACCACTAAGTAGAGTAACAAGAAGAAGATCCACCGCAGCACCACGATGCAGAAGATAATAAAAGTAACTTTATTCTTCCATCTAAAACATGGTTGCAGCGTTTCGATCTCTGATGTTAATAGGTCTTTGTCAATACTATAGTATATGTAACTGTGGAGCCCCCAGTATATTCGGTGTATCCTGCAGTAATATATTTTATCTCTGGTATACTCTACTCTACTACAGAGAGAATACAGTCACTGAGTTGTAGAAGACTATATACCTGCGTGTTGCAGAACTGAGTGTATTTACCTGCATATAGCAGAGCTGAGTGTATATACTTTTGTGAAGCAGAGCTGAGTATATATAGCTGTGTGCAGCAGAGCTGAGTGTATATAGCTGCATGTATCAGTACTGAGTGTATATACCTGCATGTAACAGAGCTGAGTGTATAAAGCTGCATGTGGAAGAGCTGGGTGTATATACCTGTGTGTAGCAGAGCTGAGTATACATGCCTGCATGTAGCAGAGCTGAGTGTATATAGCTACCTGCAGCAGAGCTGAGTGTATTTTCATGAATGTAGCAGAGCTGAGTGTATATACCAATGTGTGTAGCAGAGCTGAGTGCATATACCAGTGTGTAGATGTACTAAGTGTGTATACCTGAGTGTAGTAAAGATGGGTGGATATACCTGCCTGTATCAGAGCTGAGTATATATAGCTGTGTGTAGCAGAGCTGAGTGTATATAACTGAATGTAGCAGAGCTGAGCGTATTTACCTGTGTTTAGCAGAGCTGAGTGCATTAACCTGCATGTACCATAGCTGAGTGTATATGTCTGCCTGTAGCAGAGTTGGGAGAATATATCTGCTTGTAGCAGAGCTGAGTGTAGCAGAGTTGAGTAAATATGTATCTACGAGTAATAGAGCTGTGTGTATACACCTGCATGTAACAGAGCTGAGGGTATAAAGCTATGTGTAGAAGAGCTTAGTGTATTCACCTGTGTGTAGCAGAGCTGAGTGTATATACCAGTGTGTGTAGCAGAGCTGAATGCATATACCAGTGTGCAAATTAGCTAAGTGTATATACCTGAGTGTAGTAAAGCTGAGTGGATATACCTGCGTTTAGCAGAGCTGAGTGGATATAGCTGTGTGTAGCTCCCTCTGTCACCCATAAAACCTTGGCAATGTTATCTTGTTGTCTCAATGGTTTGCCATGGCACTTAGAAGCTTGGATATAGCCCCTGGGTCTGCAAGCTGTTTTGGCCTATAAGGCTCAGCCTCTGTCTGAGCTGCATAGGCTTTCTAATGCACTACTAAACTAATGCATAGTTTTGTATTAGGACATTGATAGAAGATGCTGATAATCAAGTCCCGCAGTGGGACAAAAATAAAAAGTTAAAAAAGTATTAAAAAAGTAATAAAATAATATAAATAAAATTTCGAAAACCCTACATTTCTCCTTTTAGGCCTCATTCAGATAAAAGTGTAATGTGCGCCCGTATGTGTGCACATAACCACGCATCTATCAGAACCATTGGTTTCCAATGGTGAGTTCACATGTCCATCTTTTACAGGCGTGCCAATTCGCGCACCTGCAAAAGATAGGACATCTGCATGCCGGGAAGATCCTGCTGCACATAAATATTTCCCGCGGGTAGTATCCTCATCACTGAACACTGTGACCGCACTGTCACAGTGTTCAGTAACGATGGCACTCCCCACGGGGAGTAAAGAATCGCCTGCCACAGCTGTGACAGCTGTGGCAGGGGATTACGATCTTCTTCCATTGCTTTGGGGCCTCTGCTGCTGCCGGTGGACCCATTGAAAGCAATGGGATGCCAGCAACCACTGCTATGAATTTTGGGGAAGGGCTTTAAATAAAAACCCCTTCCTGAAAATCATGGCTAGCTTGTATTAAAAAATTAAAAAAAATATATACTTACTAGAGATGAGCAAGCACGCTTGGTAAGGTGAGTTACTCGAGTGAGCCTCGCTCATCTCGAGTAACTGCCTCCTCCTCCGAGCGTGCTCGGGGGGGGGGGGGGGGCAGCAGGGGAGAGTGAAGGGGAGTGCCGCCCGCCGTCCCCCGAGCACACTCGGAGGAGAAGGCAGTTACTCGAGATGAGCGAGGCTCGATCGAGTAACTCACCTTACCGAGCGTGCTCACTCATCTCTTATACACACCTCTACACCGTCGGGGTTTGAGCGTCTAGCCGCTTGTTCCCCTGGCACTGTACTAAAGCTCTTTCAGCAGGCGGGGTTTTAAATCCCCGCCTCCTGAGAGGGCTGCGTCTGATTGGCTGAGTGCTCAGCCATTCATTAAATTAAATGAATGTCTGAGCACTGCCTGTGATTGGCTGAGTACTGTGACGAATCACAGGTAACACTCAGCTGTCATTCAATGAACGGCTGAGCACTGCCTGTGATTGGCTGAGCGCTCAGCCAATCAGACACAGCCCTTTCAGGAGGCAGGGATTTTAAATCTCCGCTTGTTGAAAGAGTTTCACTACAGTGCCAAGGAGACAAGTGGCCGAGCCCCAACAGCGGCGGAGAGGTGAGTATATATTTTTTTATTTTTACACAAGTTAGGCATGATTTTCAGGGGAGGCCTTATTTTGCAAGCCCTTCCCCGAAAATCATTGCAGTGATTTATGCTGCATATAAAATAATCTATTTTTCAAATGGTCAATTTGATTCTAACCATATTCCGTAAAGCTCCCAAAAATTCTTTGTTCCTTAAAGTGTACACAAATGGGTTTAACATTGGAACAACTGCAACATAGATCAGTGAGAGAATCATATCCTGTTCTTTAGAATCCATAGATTTTGGTTTAAAATACAGGAAAATAATTGGTCCATAAAATAATATTACTGTGGTGAGGTGAGAGGTGCAACTAGAGAAAGCTTTGAATCGCCCCTCAGTAGAACGGATTTTCATTATGGCGGATATAATAAAAACATAGGAGGTGATAGTAAGAGAAAAAGGTACAAAAGCAAATACTATATTCTCAATTATCATAAAGATTTCTCTGCTTCTGGTGTCACTAGTGGTGATTGTATATAAAGCTTGCAAGTCGCAGAAGAAATGCTCAAGTGTGTGAGATGAGCAAAAAGACAAGGTGGATACAAGACATGTGTACATTAGTGAATTACTAGATGAAATCACCCAGCAGAAAACAGCCAGTGATATGCACAATCTTTTATTCATCAAGGTAGAATATTTTAAGGGGATACAGATGGCTGCATAGCGATCATAAGACATTGAAGTTAGAATTAGGATATCACAAACAGCAGTTGATAAAAAAACGTACAACTGAGAAATGCAGGCTGGAAAAGATATTTGGTTGTCATGTGTTGCAGTTATGCACAAAAGTTTTGGAAGAGTGCTAGAGATATATATGACATCTGCTGTGGATAGATTACCAAGGAAGAAATACATTGGTGTATGTAAATGAGGCACTAAACAGATAACTATAAGGATTAATAGATTTCCTGTTACGGTTATCAGATAAATCAATAAAATGGCAGCAAAAATGAAAAATTGTCCAGTTTCAGATGTAGAGAAAGCTGAGATTTTGAGATCAGATGATGTGTGGTTTGGGCATTTGTCCATTCTTGATGGCCAAAACAAAACTGTCTTATTGTAAGAAGACAGCTAAAGCTTATTCTTGTCTATAACAAATTAAAATTTATAAAAAAAATAACACCATTTCATTAGTATAAATATTTAAATTTGTATTTTTATACAGTTTGAATTTCAAACTTTAAATTTACTCAAAACTGTTTACATTTCTTACATTGACGTGTTTTTATTCATAATTAAATGCAAATAGACTAAAACAGGACTTTTCAGTATTTTTCTTCTTGTGTTTTACCAGCCTAAATATGCTGATAGTTGAACATCACTATTGGTTAAAGTCAAGAGCAAAATTAAAAAATTATGTTTTGAACTTTCATGAATTTTGTGTAAAATTTAAATAAGAACAAAATTATTAAGCTAGGTTACTAAAACAGTGATTTGTGCAGCTAGAGAAAAGCATGTGCAGCTTATGATCACGCCTCCAGAGGTTCACCTTCTAACTGCAAAGCATCAGTTGTGATCGCTCTGGAAGATGTGGGTGGCTATTGACACTTAATTCTGCTATTACTCATTGGACATTTAAATTAATAGGTGAACATGCACTACATAGTAATAATGAGTTCACCAGAGTGTGACACACTTTCTGTAGTTGCTCTCAAATCAAATAGTTGACTGGCAGGCAGAGGACCTCCATCAATGACTTCTATTGTCCTCATATGGCATATGGAAAAGAATTAGCTAGCTAATATGATGAAATATGTTAGTGTGTTGTGGATCTGTTTAATACAACAGGTATCAAATAGATGTCAAACATTTCCAAAAATGCTTCTGAATGTTATGATAGAAAGTAATACAATATATTATGTAACAAAACACATTTGTACAGATACACAGCCCAATATATAATTGAGGGTGAAGTCACACGAACGTATATCGGCTCGGTTTTTACACCGAGCCGATATACATTGTCCTCGTGTGCAGGGGGGGAGGATGGAAGAGCCAGGAGCAGGAACTGAGCTCCCGCCCCCCTCTCTGCCTCCTCTCCGCCCTTCTGCACTATTTGCAATGGAGAGAGGTGGGACGGGGGTGGGGCTACTTCGCGGAACTTAACCCTGCCCCGCCCCGCCTCTTCCCATTACAAATAGTGCAGAGGGGCAGAGAGGAGGTGGAGAGGAGGCGGAGAGGGGGCCGGGAGCTCAGTTCCTGCTCCTGGCTCTTCCATCCTCCCCCCCCCCCTGCACACGAGGACAACGTATATCGGCTCGGCGTAAAAACCGAGCCGATATACGTTCGTGTGACTTCACCCTAACCAAGACTATAAGAGACACAATAAAGATTAATCATTTAATAATAGTTTAATGACTTGGTTTGACCAAGTTGAAGTTGATAAGGCTGTAAAGGTAATCAAATTGAATAAACATCAACCAAACTAAGGCCTCATTCATATAGCCTCAATTGAGTCCTGAGCCTAATTATCATTTGATGCTCCATTCACAAGGCGGGAAATATACACAGCAGCACGGAAATTTTTCAGTCAGCAGAAATCCTCGGAATGCCTTCTAATAGCTTCATTTTTTTAACTCCTACAGGAGTCTATAGGAGCTTTCTGCATTTTCTATTTATTTATTTATTTTTATTTATTTATTACCCCCCAGCAAGCTGGGTACTCATTTTGATGACCTCAGAAGGATGGAAAGCTAAGTCAACCTTGAGTCGGTTACCTGAACCATGCAGGGATTGAACTCGCAACACTCTGCACCATACAAGGCCCCCTCTTGTGTTGTTTGAATCCTGTTATTTTTAAGTGAAGGTTTATTGTTAAGCTTTGTCTGTTTGCTGATGACACAGAAGTGTGCTACAGGGTGGATATTTATGATGGTGTCTTAAACATAGTAAACAATTTCCTGGATAAATGGTCAAAATGCTGGAAACTGCAATTCAGTGTTTCCAAATGTAAAATAATGCACCAGAGGAGAAAGAATCCTCGCACTGAGTATCATATTGGCTGTTCTGTGCTATCCAGGTATTCAGAAATGGAAGATTTAAGGGGCCTTATTTATACCAGCCTCAAAAGGAGTTCACACTGTGATAAGGCAGCAAAGAAAGCAAGTTGGATGCTCAGCAGCACAACTGGCGGAATAACCGTTAGACATAGAGAGTTTAGGATAGAATTCTGGTGAGACCACTTGTTGAATATTGTGTTTAGCTCTGGAGATCTCCCCTACAGAAAGATATTGGTAAAATGGAATGGGTCCAAAGACCGGCTACAAAAATAGTGAAAGGTCTTAAGAGCAAAACGTTTTGGGAAAAATGTAAAAAAAACTTTATTTGTATAAGGCCTCATTTACACAAGTGTTTTTGTCGCACTGCTAAGCAGCGTGAAAACAGTGCTTCTATAGAAGCGTTCAGATAGGCGATTTTTAGAGGCACGGAATCAGAACGTCTAAAAAAGATAGGACTTGCGAATGCAAACTCACTTGTTGGCTCCGAGGTGCACGCAAATATAGGACATGTCCTATCTTTACTACGTGCTTTCCATAGGCTCCTATAGGAGCCGGGAAAGCACACAGCATACGCCTCAAATCATGTGAACAGGCGACTTCACGGAGTTTGAAACCGCCCCGTTCCTGTGATCTTTTCATGGCCATAGTAGCGCTGTTTTGATATATTATGGCCTTGTGAAATCGGCCTAAATAATCTCAGACAGGTGATCTTCAAAGATTACTTCTAATTAAAGGATATTCTTCCAAAGTGCAAAAATAGTGACTTGTTTGTGTACAGGCTGCTGTATAAGGATTTGACAATGTTTAATCAAATTGAAGGCAATTTGTCTAGGGGAGAACTAGGTTATGCTATATAGCTGACTACCTGAAGCCAATTTTCAATAATACGTGTAACCATTAGGGATGTGTCTGAGTAATCTAACTTCATTCTGCAGGACACTGACCTCCAAGACAGCCCGGGTCACAAAAATCTTTGATAAACCTCTAAAGGAAATAGCATGGTCTCCAATACAGTAAGGTTGTTTAGAACCAAAAGTCTTCAAAGACATCTTAGTCATGCACAGTATCTCAAAGAACTGATGACTATAATCATAGTGGAGATGCAACATACAATAACTGATATACTGAAAGTTGTAGGTGCATAAGAAATACTTATGTAAAAATAACTGGTTATATGGCATATAGAGAAGTGATGGATGGAATACACTCAGGTGGGCCCACTTCTGTTATTTGATGTACACAATTGATACATTAGAACTGCACATGATTTTCTCAAGTCTCTCCAAGTTTTTAGTCAGTTCATTGCCCTGTGTTAACCACTGATTGACTGACATGTAGTGCTCCATCTTTAAAAAAAAAGACCTTTAGCAGAGTGGGTAATATAGTTCTACGTAACATCTGTGCCAGAATGCCATAGTATACATCTTAAATACTGTTGAAATTTTGGGGGGAAATGATGAGGGCATTTTATATTGGTCACTGGTGGACAGATAACTCCAATTTAAGGCTTAAACAAACAAACATATTTGCACAGATTTTTGCATGCAAGAAACTTATGTCCATAAAATGTGAAAAAGTGAAGCAATTGACTTCAATGAGTTTGTTCTCATGAGCATGTGTATTGCTGCAAGGAGCAAGACTTAAGTTAAGATTACTTAGAGCTTCTCATCCTTCCATCAGAGATTCCAAGACTTCTTCTAGATTCCAAAAACTACTACTCCTTCTAAACTTGAGAAGATAGGACCAGGGGCGTAACTATAGAGGATGCAGGGGATGCGGTTGCACCCATGCCCAGGAGCTCTAAGGGGCCCACAAGGCCTCTCTTCTCCATATAGGTAACCCAGCACTATAAGTAAAGCATTATAATTCAGGGCCCTGTTCCAAGTTTTGCATCGTGGCCCGGGAGCTTCAAGTTACGCCTCTGGCTAGGACCTTTTTATATTCTAATGTAGCTGACCAAGTCCTAATTCAAACAGGTTTCCATATGGCTGCATACCAAAGGTACCAGCACATTCCTGTGTGAAGTGGATATCAAAGAGTTGCACATGGTCATAAATATTGACTCCATGATGTCTGAATACAAACTTAATTACACCTCTTCCTAGACCAGAATGTAATCTTAAATGTCCGTCATGTTGAGTTCAACCTTGTGTTCAAGTGAATAGAATTTGTACATCAAAAGAGGGGAAATCTGGTTTAGCTACCTACTCAGTATATTCTGGTCAAAGGCTCAAAATTGTAATTAAAATGGCTGAGTGAAATCTAAATAATCATACATTTAGTATTTTCCTAACAGCATGTTTCTCATAAAGCTGCCATAGAAGTCTATCGTAGGTTTAAAAAAATCAAGGTGAAGGATGTGACCTTGTAGACAACTCTTGTTCATGTACAAATAGGCTGAGCTGCGGATTGCATATTTGTGCCCTTAGTCTTCCAAAACAGTTTATGCAGCTGATATGTGTGTTGAAAGGAATAATGTGGCCACACTGTAAATTACAAAGCATGTAAGTAGTCATCTCAGAGGTCCATGATCTGTGTAAATGTAATCTTACCTGTTATACTGAAAGCTATATTGAAGCAGTGGAAAATGCAACATTAAATCTGTGAACTGAATAGATCGAGCAGCAGTGTAACCAGCTATAGATGCTTTATATAAATGGGTTTTTTGCCTGGTTTTGCCAGATTTAAAAGGTGCTATGTCTCTTTAGGGAAAAGATCAGTAATCTCTGTGGGATTTTGTGCAGTTAACATTTTCATATTTAATTATGACAAAACAGGTTTCTTGTATTATTAAAGTAGAACCTAATCTAGAAAAATAGTTGGCTTATGTTAAGTACTGTTGCTCGTCATGATCGGTGAAAAGATAAAGTCGTAGATTTTTGTTAAATCGGATTGGGTCAGCCAAACCTGATTTTTCTCAAAGATAGAGGAAAAATCAGCTACTTAGAAATACTATTGAGAAAGCCCTACAGAACATTTATAATGTATCCCCCCACCCCTATAAGTGATTAATGCTGTTGCCTTGCAGCACTCAGGTCATAGATTAAAATCTAGCCAAGGACAATATCTCCATGGCTTTCTTCATAATAATAATAACCATCCTTTTTGGGGCTCAGAATCCATATATACTCCATGCAGTTGTTTTTTCTTGGTCAAATTGTAACCTGACACACTAATGTTGCAAGGCAACAGTACTAACCACTGAGCCACTGAGCTTTTCCTTTCACTTTTTTCCTGTTCCTCTTCCTGTGTAATGTATATATAATATATAAAAAAGGTCACTATTATTAAGAAACCCACAGAGGTTGTCCTTGCCCAGACCATTCCAGACACCATATATGCATCTGTGCTTGGTATTGATATAAAAAAGAAAGGAAGACACTTAAAGAGTATGTCAGGGACTGTGGATGACATATCCTCAGGATAGCCAATCAGTAGTTGATTATTGAGGGTTTGTGGCTCAGGATCCCTGCTGATCATCTGCTTAATAAGCCCCCTGTCATTGCGGACAAAGCCTAAAATGGACAGGTTTGTCCAAAGTGCTGTGGCCTAGGTTGATATTGCTGGTGCAGCTTCCATTGAATTGGAATTGTTAACCCCTTAGTGACTACTCATACGTATTTTCACATTCTGGATGTCTGAGCTTTATTCTACAAGGCCATGAAAACACGTTGGCCCTGTATAATAAAGCGACGGGGTCAGGGAGTGTGACAGCTTCCTACTATCGGCTATCAGAGCCAATAGCTTGGGGCTGTCAAAAGCATTCGTAGTGCGTGGTTACGTGACCACTATTATCTAATGTATAACGGCAATCATGTAAATGTTTTTAAAAAGTTAGTTGCATTTCCCCTCATGGATCCTATCTAGAGATGAGCGAGCACCATCATGCTCGTTGCTCGAGTCGAGCTTTCCGTGATGCTCGAGAGTTTGTTTCGAGTAACGAACCCCATTGAAGTCAATGGGCGACTCAAATATTTTTGTATATGACCGATGCTCCACTAAGGTTTTCATATGTGAAAATCTGGAAAACCTATGAAAGTGATGGAAATGACACAGAAACGGATAGGGCAGGCGAGGGGCAACATGCAGGGCTGCATCTCAGGTTCCCAGGTCTCACTATTAAGCCACAATAGCGGCAAGAGTAGCCCCCGATCCCTACGAATTTTTACTTCGAACAAACCCTCATTAGCAAGGCACACCTTAGCTAAGCACCACACTACCTCCAACCAAGCCCAATCACTGCCTGCGGGACACACCGCTGCCTCTTCTCCAGGGTTACATGCTGACCAACCCCCCCACACGACCCTGCATCCGCAGCACACACAAAAGTGTCCCTGCACAGCCTTCAGCTGCCCTCATGCCACACGCTGGCTTCATAGCTACACCACCCTCATGTCTATTTATAAGTTCGTCTGCCATGAGGAGGAACTGGAGGCACATACTGCAGAGGGTTGGCAGGGCCAGGCAGCGATCCTCTTCGAAAGGGAGGGGAGGGGGCAATAGCCCACAATGCTGTTGAGAATTGATAATAGATTGACCTTCGATCTTCATTCCATTCCTGTGCCACCTCCATCAGGAGCTGCAAACGTGGGCATAAAGGGGAGTCCGCTGCCAGCCCAGCACTTCTACACATCTCCACAATGCAGCAATACTCTGTGTGGGAAGTATGTGAGCGGGCCCTGGGTCAGCCTCTGTCCCAGCAAACACCTTGTGTGGCCCAAGATGCTGTGAGTGACAGAGCAATGGGGACTACATGTGTCCACACACTACTCATTCTGTTTGGGTGATACCTCATCGACAATGCAAGGGGTAAACCATCTGCACTCTGCACCCTACCCAAGTCTGTCAGTGTTTTGGGGACAGACAGGTAAAACACCTCAATGGGAAGTCTGTGTGCACCCACAGCATGGGTGGCTAGCAGGAACCCACAGACGGTACATAAAGAAATCCCATTGCAGTACCCCGTATAACTGAGGTAACGTGAGAGAAAATACATGTTGGCTTCGGCCCACACTCCATGCCCCAGTCGGTCTGGGTTTTTTAAAAAGTGCCAGGCAGGTACAACTCTGCTATGGCAACTCTGTGTGCACAGAGAGCATGGGTGGCTAGCAGGAACCCACAGACGGTACAGAAAGAAATCCCATTGCAGTGCCCCGGATAGCTGTGGAAACGTGAGAGAAAATACATGTTGACCTCGGCCCACACTCCATGCCCTAGTCAGTCTGGGTTTTTTTTAAAGTGCCAGGCAGGTACAACTATACTATGGCAAGGATGTGTGCACCCACAGCATGGGTGGCTAGCAGGAACCCACAGACGGTACAGAAAGAAATCCCATTGCAGTGCCCCGCATAGCTGTGGTAACGTGAGAGAAAATACATGTTGGCCTCGGCCCACACTCCATGCCCTAGTCAGTCTGGATTTTTTTTTAAAGTGCCAGGCAGGTACAACTCCGCTATGGCAAGTCTGTGTGCACCCACAGCATGGGTGGCTACCAGGAACCCACAGACGGTACAGAAAGAAATCCCATTGCAGTGCCCCGGATAGCTGTGGTAACGTGAGAGAAAATATATGTTGGCCTCGGCCCACACTCCATGCCCTAGTCAGTCTGTTTTTTTTTTTAAAGTGCCAGGCAGGTACAACTCCGCTATGGCAAGTCTGTGTGCACCCACAGCATGGGTGGCTAGCAGGAACCCACAGACGGTACAGAAAGAAATCCCATTGCAGTGCTCCGCATAGCTGTGGTAACGTGAGAGAAAATACATGTTGGCCTCGGCCCACACTCCATGCCCTAGTCAGTCTGGGTTTTTTGGGGCCAGATAGGTAGAACACCGCAATGGGAAGACTTATTGCACCCATAGTATACACGTACCCCTGTAATATTCCTGTAGCAAAGGTATAAGCTGACCCCAGTAACAGTTATGTTGCAGAAGTCTAGGGAAATCGCAGTAACATTTCTGTAGTAACAGTACAGACAGACACCAGTAACATTTCATTAGCAGAAGTATAGGCAGACCCCAGTAACATTTTAGTAGCAGAAGTATACGCAGACCCCCTAGTAACATTTATGCAGCAGCGGTATTGCCAGACCCCTGTAACATTTCTGTAGCCGCAGTATAGGCAGACCCCTGTAACATTTCTGTAGCAGCAGTATATGCAGACCCCTCTAACATTTCAGTAGCAGCAGTACATGCAGACCCCTGTAACATTTCAGTAGCAGCAGTACAGGCAGAGCCCAGTATTTGTAACATTTCAGAAGTAACAGTATAGACACACCCCAGTAACATTTCTGTAGTAAAAGTATAGCCAGACCCCAGCACCATTTCTGTAGTAGAAGTATAGGCAGACCCCTGTAACATTTCTGTAGAAGCAGTATAGGCAGACCCCTGCAACATTTCTGTAGCAGCCGTATAAGCAGACCCCTGAAACATTTATGTAGCAGAAGCATAGGCAGACCCCTGTAACATTTTTGTAGCAGCAGTATAGGCAGACCCCAGTACCATTTCTGTAGAAGTAAAGGCAGACCCCAGTAACATGTCTGTCTCTGCACTATAAGCAGACCCCTGAAACATTTATGTAGCAGAAGTATAGGCAGACCCCAGTACCATTGTTGTAGCAGCAGTATAGGCAGACCCCAGTACCATTTCTGTCGAAGTAAAGACAGACCCCAGTAACATCTCTGATGCCAGAGTATAAGCAGACCCCTGTAACATTTATGTAGCAGAAGCATAGGCAGACCCCAGTACCATTTTTGTAGATATAAAACAAATAGTAATTGTCCCACCTTGCTTCATGTGCTGCAGCTTTGTTCCCGTCAGCAGGTATACTCACACGCCTTCACATTGCCATCTGGCTGCTTTGGCTTTAGTTAAACACACACATTCCATATGCAGGAGTCCGGCTTTTGTGAGAAAAACCTTGCTTTTATTCAAATAAACTTGTGCTCATAACAGACAGAGTACGCGTTTCGGTTCACATAGAACCTTGCTCACCTCTAAATAACAAACATTACACAGACCTTTAAAAAGCTTAACATATAATTAATTAATTAAAAACACATGTGTTAACCCCTGCATTAACTTTCTTATGTTGATTACCATGGTTCGTTCCTCCTGCAAGAACCGACACATGTCTATTTGCATATAGAGTATATATAGTAGGACGATACAAAGATGGATATCTTAATAAACACAGTGGAAAATATAGTGAAATAATTACAACCTTAAGGGACTTGAAGCGGCTTACTTATTTAACCATGTATATGCCACAAACAACTCATCTAGCAGTACATCAATAAATGTATAGATAATATACTTTATAAAGCAAAGCAATTCAATATGGGCAGTCATATTAAATAGAAGCTCATTATGACAGACTGGAACAGCTTGATTAACACGTCATTAGCATTGCTATATATGTGTTTAATGACATGCAAAGGACGGCACACAGATAAATAAATGAACAAACAATAAAAACAAAGAAAAAAAAAAAAGAGAGGAAAGACAATGGATTTTTGCAGATCTAGTTAGATCTAATATATGTACATAAGATCTGTCCTATAATTCATCCCTTTAGGGTATCTGGTGTTCAAATTTAGAATCCAAAAAGCTTCCCTTTTGAGAACTTTTTCCGGGCTGACTATACCTTTTTTCTTATTCAGCACCCTTTCTATCCCAAAAAAAGAAAGATTATCTATGCTGCCTGTGTGTCTCTCACAAAAGTGCTTAACTACACCTGAGCTGCTCGTATTACCTTTCTTTATATTACGGATGTGCTCACTAACTCGTGTTTTTAATTTGCGTGTAGTACATCCTATATAGCTTATATTACATTCATTGCATCGGATCATGTAAATTACATTAGTGGTATTGCAATTAATGTAGCTCCATATTTTATATTCTTTCGTGTCACTACTGTCAAAAAAGCTCTCTCTTTTGACAGCTAGATGACAGACAGTACATCGTGAATTGCCGCAACGGTAGAAACCCTTGAATTTTAACCAATGAGGTTTTTCTATGTTAGAAGAAAAATTACTTGGGGCTAATAGGTCTCCTAGATTTTTATTTTTTCTTGCAACAAATTTTACTCCTCCATTCAATATTTCATCAACCATATCGTCCTGTCTAAGTATTGGCAAAAATTAGAAAAAAGTTTTTCTGATACTATAAAAATTCCTGCTGTATGCTGTGGAAAATACTAAGCCTTTGTTCCTCTTTTTTCCTTGTCCTTTAAGTCTATCCATGAGTAGCTCTTCTCTGTTTAGTGCTTCCATTTTAGTGCATGCCCTATCCAGCAATGTTTTTTTATAGCCTCTCTGATGTAATCTGTTTTTGATATCAATTTTTGTTGTATTAAACACGGAGCTGTCAGAACAAGATCTTTTTGCACGAATAAATTCTCCCATAGGGATGGCTTTTATGGTATGTTTAGGGTGACCGCTACTCGCGTGTAATACAGTGTTGCCTGCTGTTTCCTTCCTATACATTTTTGTTTCAATACCCATAACCAAATTATCTTTTAAGGTTAAATCTAGAAATGGTACTTCTTCCTTATTGTATGTAACAGTAAATTGACAGAGTTGTTATTAATGTATCTACTAAACTGATTGATTTCTTCATGACATTTTCCTTGTACTGAACCTTCGTCCCAAATTATTATTACGTCATCAATATATCTAGCATACCACACCATGCGGCCAACAAAAGGATTATCATGATTGAATATAAAACAATCTTCCCACCAACTCATAAAGAGATTGGCTATCGCCGGAGAGAATTTGGAGCCCATCGGGGCTCCAGAAATCTGTAAAAAAAATTCCTGATCAAATGAAAAAAAATTATGTTTTAACAAAAATTCAGTAGATAGAAGGATAAATTCCTTTAATTCATTACTGTAATTGCTGAAATTTTGTAAATGAAACCGAACTGCCTCTAAAGCCGCATGGTGTGGTATGCTAGAGTAGAGATCCTTGACATCACACAGAATCCAATGGAAACTATTACTCCATTCCATATGTTGGAGTTTCTGTATAACATGCTTACTGTCTCTTAGGAACCCTGGAGTTCTGCATACTAACGGTTGCAGGGATCGGTCCACCCACGAACTTAAACGTTCACAGGGTGAACCGATCCCTGCAACTATCGGCCGTAACGGGGGTGGAAATACCCCCTTATGAATTTTAGAGAGACCATGAAATATAGCCATGGTTGGAATCATGAGAGCTGCCCCTGAGCCAATCAGAGGCAGCCCTCACTCACCCATTCATGAATTCATGAATGGGTGTGAGTGAGGGATGCCTCTGATTGGTCAGGCTGTGACCAATCAGAGGCATCTCATTCAGCAGGCGGGGATTTTAAATCCCCGGCTGCTGAATACTACTCACAGCTGTTTAGAGCAGTTCAGGAGAACTGCAGCCTGCCGCGCTGCACTCCGTCTGCCGGGACCAGGTAAGTATATATATATTTTTTATTTTTACACATTTCTGGATGAATTGCAGGGAAGGGCTTATATATTTAACCCCTTCCCGACAATTCATCCCGCGATCACCGGCAGCTCATTGCTTTCAATGGAGTCGGCTGTATTGCCGGCTCCATTGAATTCAATGGTCAGTGCTCGTTTAATCGAGACGAGTACCGCGTGGTGCTCGTCTCGAGTAACGAGCATCTCGAGCACCCTAATACTCGAACGAGCATCAAGCTTGGGCGAGTATGCTCGCTCATCTCTAATCGCTATGTATAATGCCTATGTAATTTACAAAAAGTCCCAGGGAATGCTCACTTTCCTGCAGTTCCAGGAGCAGCTTGCTGAGCACCCTCTGCGTAAGAGCACCACACTTCAGCAAGATTATGAGTGTGAGGAGGTGTGAAGGCTCACAGAATGCCACTTTTTACACCCCATCCCTGCTACTGAGGTCAAGAAATACCCTCCCAAAAAGTGTCAGGTTTGCAGCAAGCACGTCAGAAGGAGAGATACCTGGTTTTATTGCCCAATGTGCCCATCCCAACCGGGCGACTGTAATTACCCATTTTGAGACATATCACAAAGTTTTTCATTATTACTTTTATCTAAGATTTGGGGAATGACAAAAAAGGAGGGGGAAACCTTTTTAGGGATTCAATTTTTTTATGCTCAAGTGTGCAATGGGGCCGGAAATTTATTTAGTTCTGCCCTGAAAGCCAGTGTGTGTTACTTTCTTTATAGGCTTAGCCATGTGCTATAAAATTTGGAGTGTGTCTCCCCAATTTTCCCTGCTTGAAGCAAATTAAAATGTCATGAAAGTGACATTTGTGAAAAAATGACATTGTATTTATTTTTCACCTGCTTTACAATAATTTTTGCAAAAAACTGTGGGGTCAAAATTCTCAATATACACCTAGATAAATGGGGTCTAGATTTCAAAATAGGGTAATTTGTGGGGGGGGCATTCTTTTGTTTTAGCAGCTTGATGGCTCTACAAGTGAGCAATGGGGCCTGGAATTTATTCAGTTGTGCCCTGAAAGCCAAAGGGTGTTCCCTTCATTATAGGCCTAACCATGTGTCCAGTAAGCAGATTAGGGTCACAATAAACACAGGACAAACCGGGGTATCCATTTTTGGGTGCAAATCTTCATTCATACGTACTGTGCAAAAAAAAAGTTTTTAAAATCGTATTTTTTTCTTTTTGCTTTGTTTAGATTCATTCAAAAATTGTGTGGCCAAAATACATAGTGCACCCCTAGATAAATTCGTTAAAGGAGCTAGTTTTTTAAAATTGCATAATTTTCTAATGTTTTAACAGCTCAAGAGTTCTGCAAGTGTGCAATGGGGCCTGAAACACCTTCAAGCAAAATATCTGTTCTGAAAGCCAGTTTTGGGCTCTGTTTTGCATACAAACATAAGATTAGTGTGACACTGGGTATGTGTATAAACACAAACCAAACATAGGACATTTAGGCCTCGGTCAGACGGGCGTTTTTTGCCACGATTTGCGGATCGCATGACGGATGCGCATCCGCAAATCACGTGACCAAGGCCGAAAAATCGCCGGGAAAATCTGCTCCTAGCCGCGTTTTCTTTGAAACGGGCCCGATCGCAGGAGCGCTGTCCAGCCCATTGAACTCAATGGAGCCGGCAATACAGCCGGCTCCATTGAAAGCAATGGGCTGCCGGCGAGCGCAGGATGAATTTTCGGGAAGGGCTTAAAAATATAAGCCCTTCCCTGAAAATCATCCAAAAATGTGTAAAAAGGAAAAAAAAAATATATACTCACCTTGTCTGTGCAGCCGGAGTTCAGCCGCGGCTGGCAGTTCTCCTGAACTGCTCTGAGTAGTATTCAGCAGGCGGGGATTTAAAATCCCCGCCTGCTGAATGGGCTGCCTCTGATTGGTCACAGCCCTCACCAATCAGAGGCAGCTTTCACTTACACCCATTCATGAATTCATGAATGGGTGAGTAAGTGCTGCCTCTGATTGGCTGAGCGCAGGGACCAATCAGGGGCAGCTCTCAGCTATTGAATGACAGCTGAGAGCTGCCCCTGATTGGTCCCTGCGCTGAGCCAATCAGAGGCAGCACTCACTCACCCATTCATGAATTCATGAATGGGTGTGAGTGAGAGCTGCCTCTGATTGGTGAGGGCTGTGACCAATCAGAGGCAGCCCATTCAGCAGGCGGGGATTTTAAATCCCCACCTGCTGAATACTACTCAGAGCAGTTCAGGAGAACTGCGGGCCGGCCGCGGCTGAACTCCGGCTGCACGGACAAGGTGGGTATATATATATATATATATTTTTTTTTTTTTTACACATTTTTGGATGCTTTTCAGGGAAGGGCTTATATTTTTAAGCACTTCCCGAAAATTCATCCCGCACTCGCCCACAGCCCATTGCTTTCAATGGAGCCGGCTGTATTGCCGGCTCCATTGAATTCAATGGGCGAACATCATTCTTCTCTGCCACAGCTGTTACAGCTGTGGTAGAGGAGAATGATTTCTGTAGTATATGTTCTCAATGGGGCCGGCGCTGCTGCCGTCGGCCCCATTGAGTGCATATAAAGAACACAAGGAATCGCAGATCGCAGATAGGCGTGATGTGCGATTTCTTGTGTCCTATAATTTATCGGACAAGCGCATAAAAAGCGCCCATGTGTCCAATACCATTGCAAAGCAATGGTTCTAAAATATCGCATGCGCCAATCGCGCGAAAAAACGCCCGTCTGACCGAGGCCTTAGGGTGCACATTCTCATTTGCATGTGCACTATAGAAAAAAAACTGGTTTAAAATGACATACTTGCAAAAACATTTTTTCTCCTCTAATTTTCATTAACTCCTGTAAAGAAATGTGGGATTACAATACTCATTACACCCCTTAGTCAATACATTAAGGGGAGTATTATTTATTTTATTTTTTTTAAATAGGGGTTATTTATCATACTGACACCTATGAACATTTTCAATCTGACATTTGTCAGATTTCCAAAGTTTGGCCTGGCCATTAAGGCCTAAACGGGCTTGGTCACTTGGGGCTGAACTCAGGAATTTAAAAAGAGCACAAAGATGGAAAGCTTGTTGGTTTCCAAATAAATTGATCTCTTTAAGCAGACTTCCTATAGGCTGACCAGTTGGTTAGAGGAAAGCACAGCGCAGATTAGTGTAAGCAGTTTGAAGATGCTGACTCTCTCTCAATCATTTTATTGAGGAACTCTTTATTTACAATGGGACTTCCAAAATATGGAAGAAATGCAAATCTTTCCATTATTCTTTCTCTCTGTACGTTCCACTTCTGCTTTGGCTCACAAAATACTGATAAAGTAGGCTTAAAACACTAGATGGTGACAACATAAATATTAAAACATATATGATCAAATGTACTTTTTTGTATGAATCAGTAAATTCTATATGTGCATCTAACAGTCACAAGACAAATCTTACAGTTACATTTCTCCAATTCCCATTACCATCTAATGCTTTATGTCCTGTGTTAGTAAGACAGTTCCTTATTATAATTAATGTTCAGTGATCTACAATAAGCTTTAGTTAACCCTAAAGTTAACTTTACACAGGCAAGCTCGATATGGGGCAGTCAGCCCCTATATTGCGCTCGCCATCCATGTGAAATTCCCAAAGATGCGAAGCGTTTTCATAGCAAAACAGCCTCACATCACTTTGTAGAAGAAGGGTGGGGGATTGCAGAATCTCTCCCATTGTTTTTACTGGGGCATCTCGTACTGATTGCTCTTTGCACATGGTGCGATGCTGCCGCCATCCCCATTGAAGACAATTGGCGCTGAAAGAGCAAGCAGCATGATAGAACATGCCGCGATTTGTTTCCCATGTAGCATCACATCGCGGTGCAAGGCAGGGAAACCGCTCATGTGTATGACCCATTCAAAAGAATGGAGTTCATATTTGTGTGAGATTTGTGTGTCTTGCAGTGCACAAATCTTGCATGATTTTAGTGCCTGTGTGAAGCCAGCCTTAGTAATTATCAATTTGATCAGTGTATTACAAGTCATTCAACAGCAAAACCAGTATGTGTACATGCAATCATACTCAATCATATCAGCTGATATAGGGTCATCTGTCACTGCAGAGAAATTTGGAATCAGACAGCTCTGTTCATAGTGCAGCTGCCCAGTTTGGTAAGGCAGGAATTGCATTCAGGGGGAACTAAGCCTGAAATACCACCTGGGTCTCTGCACTATGGACAGATGTCTGATTCTGGCAATAAAAGCTGACCAGATATGAAAAACAAGATGATATCCAGCTACATCAACATAAGTAAAACTCTTACATTGCTCAGAATTTGCAGTAGCAAAAAAAAAAGTGTAAATAGTTGTTCAATTTCAATTAAATTATAATAATATGAATAATTTTATTAATGCATATTTTTCATCATTTGGAAGCACTATGTACAACATACTGTAAATCAGTATGGCTGCCTAAAGAGTGAATGGAAATTACATATGACATAGCAGTAGATAAACCTTTGCAAATCACATTAATGCAGGAATGTTGCAGTGACAAGTGAGGTGCCATAAAAGTAGTTGTGTTCAATTCTATTTTCCTTCATGAAGACCATGAAGCACAAAAAGGATGCTTTCAAAGTGTTTGCTTGACATTATAACACAAATCTTTTTTTAACTCCATTTGAATTTGTCCCTGATAATCTTGTACAGTGTACATATGTACACTGAATGAAGATGTTATTAGACACTGGGTCTTTTATGATTGAAGCTTTCCTCTATGAAAATCAGACCTGTGATCCAGCGATGCAGCATGCAATCAAGTGAACAAGTTCAAGACGATCAGTTTTAGGCCTTAGTCAGACGGGCGTTTGTAGCCGCGATTTGCGCATGCGCATGCGTCCGGCGATCTTTTAAAACCATTGCTTTGCAATGGTATCGGACACATGAGCGCTTTTTATGCGCTCGTCCGATAAATTATAGAACAAAAAAATCGCAGATCGCACCTATCTGCGATCTGCGATTCATGTTCTCTTCTGTATATGCGCTCAATGGGGCCGGCGGCAGCAGCGCCGACCCCATTGAGAACATATAGAAGACAAATCATTCTTCTCTGCCACAGCTGTAACAGCTGTGGCAGAGAAGAACGATGTTTGCCCATTGAATTCATCATTGAAAGCAATGGGCTGCCGGCGTGCGCGGGGTGAATTGTCGGGAAGGGGTTAAATATATAAGCCCTTCCCTGCAATTCATCCTAAAATGTGTTAAAATAAAAAAAAATTGTATACTCACCTTTCCGCTGCAGCCGGAGTCCAGCCGCGGCAGCTGTCAGTTCTCCTGAACTGCTTCTTGGCACTATTCAGCCGGCGGGGCTTTAAAATCCCCGCCTGCTGAATGATCTGCCTCTGATTGGTCACAGCCCTGACCAATCAGAGGCTGAAAACACTCACACACCCATTCATGAATTCATGAATGGGTGAGTGACTGCTGCCTCTCAGCGCTGAGCCAATCAGGGGCAGGTCTGACTCACATCCATTCATGAATTCATGAATGGGTGTGAGTGAGGCATGCCTCTGATTGGCTCAGCGCTGAGCCAATCAGGGGGCAGGTCTGACTCACACCCCCTTCACACCCACTGCAGGACGGCCGCACGGAGCTCCGGCTGCCGGCAGAAGGTGAGTATACAATTTTTTTTTTATTTTTACACATTTTAGGATGAATTGCAGGGAAGGGCTTATATATTTAAGCCCTTACCGACAATTCATTCCGGGCTCGCCCGCAGCGTATTGCTTTCAATGGAGACGGCTGTATTGTCGTCTCCATTGAATGCAATGCGCTGGACAGCTCCGGCCCGTTTCTAATGAAACGTGGCTAGGAGCAGATTTTCGGGCGATTTGCGGGCGACTTGCGCGCACCGGTCACGCGATTTGCGGATGCGCATCCGTCATGCTATCCGCAAATCGCGTGAAAAAATGCCCGTCTGACTAAGGCCTAAGTGTGAATTCATATTTGAATAGGAAAGTCCAGCTTTTTAAGCAAATTCCAACAAGGACTGGTCATTGGTGCTATACTAGCTGGTGCCAGGATTTCTCATGCATCCATGGTAAAAATAGCGTGATCAAGGAAAATATCCAGCGAAAGGGGATCCTGTGGACGGAAGCAATTTTTTAATGAAAGGGGTTAGAGGAGGATGGCAAGCGTTGTTCTGTTGAATAGGTGGTGCCTGGTCAACCAAATTGCAGCTGAGTACAACACTAATGCATCAACTAATGTGTTCAAGTGTATAACTTGTCATTTCTTAGCACAAAAGTGCTAGAACAGCACATGACCAGTTCCAGAACCATTGCTAAGAGGAGCACAAAAATTAGATCCCTGAACAGTGAAAAACATCTACTGGTCAGATGAATCCAGATTTCTCTTGCACCATACCAGTGAGTGGGTCAAAATTTGGCAAATGTAGCATTATTAATGAACTCTTCCTGTTAGCAGCTCAGAGCATGTCAGTACCTCCATCTATATTATGGCAACTACAAGAAGCTTCTTGTCCACATGGAAGAATATTCCAGCAGGACTATAGTATTTCAGCATCTAATGGAATACAAATTGTTACAGTTCTAAAGGGTGAAAGGAGGTCCAACGTTCTACTACATGTGTCTCAAATAAGGTGGCGAGTGAATGTGCACCCAGTAGATGAAGGATGAATATACATATAGGTAGACACATACATAGATGCACACATATAAATTACACTTGTGCTTTTGATACATATACATTGGTTAAAATTCACCAGATTTCAGAATTTTAAAATTCTTGACTCTTAGAAGTTGGGAAGTGGACATCAACTGACTATGTGTAACGTGGAAGGGGGGAGGAGCCATATTGTGAGTTGCTACGTATGCCATATATTTACTGACCATGACAGAGCAGATGTAACTTTTCAGGCCTCAGTAAGATGAGCAGTTTTACACGTGTTTATTCGCTCGTAAAAAATATCGCACTGACCGCTTACAAAAACGTGTGACCGCGTCCATTGCCACCCATATGTTCTATCTTTTGTAGGTGTGAATTTTATGCGCATGTAAAAATTGGACAGGTGACCGTTGCCATTGAAAAGCATTGGTTCTATTAGATGCGAATCACAAACACACAAAACACGTGCAGCGAACAAACAGCCTTCTGACTGAAGCCTCAGAGTAACATAGTAACATAGTATGTAAGGCCGAATGAAGACACTGTCCATCTAGTTCAGCCTGTTCATCCTCCTATGTTGTTGATCCAGAGGATGGCAAAAAACCCCAAGAGGCAGGAGCCAATTAGCCCTTTTGGGGAAAAAATTCCTTCCCGGCTCCCTAATAGCAATCAGACTAATCCCTGGATCAACCTCTAATAGTTCCTACCTGCCTGTATACCCGGATTAACAATTAACCTAAGATTTATATCCTGTAATATCCTTCCCTTCTAGAAATACATCAAGTTCCCTTTTAAATTCCTCTATGGATTTTACCATCACCATATCCTCAGGCAGAGAGTTCCACAGTCTCTCTGCTCTTACAGTAAAGAACCCTCTACTGTGTTGGCAATGAAACCTGCTTTCTTCTAGACATAGTGGATGCCCTCTCATTACCGTCACAGTCCTGGGTATAAACAGATCATGGGAGAGATCCTTGTATTGTCCCCTCATGTATTTGTACATAGTTATTTGAGCACCCCTTAGCCGTCTTTTTTTCCAGGGTAAATAGTCCCAATTTGGATAGCCTCTCTGGGTATTCCAGTCCCTTCATTCGATGTATTAGTTCAGCTGCGAGGCCTGACAAATGCCTTATATAGTGGGAGGATAATGTTCTCGTCCCTCGCCCCTGTACCTCTTTTAATGCACCCCAATATTCTATTAGCTTTTGAAGCAGCTGACTGGCATTAGTTACTCCAGTTTAATCTATAATCCACTAGTACCCCCAGGTCTTTTTCCATATCACTTTTCCCTAGCAGTACCCCATTTAGTGTATATTGGTGACAATCATTTCTCCTGCCCATGTGCATAACCTTACATTTATCAATATTGAACTTCATTTGCCATTTTTCTGCCCAAGCCCCTAGCCTATCAAGGTCCATTCGTAGCCGTACCTTGTCCTCCATTGCATTGATTATATTGTAAAATTTTGTATCATCTACAAATATTGATTTTTTTACTGTACATCCCCTCTATCAGGTCGTTGATAAATATATTGAACAGAATGGATCCCAACACTGAACCCTGTGGCACCACGCTAGCGATGGTGGCCCAATCAGAGTATGAACCATTTATTACCACCCTCTGCTTTCTATCTCTGAGCCAATTCTTTACCCATATACATACATTTTCACCCAATCCGAGCTGTCTCATTTTATATATCAGCCTATTATGGGCACGGTGTTGAATGCTTTAGAGAAGTCCAGATATACAAGATCAATAGAATCTCCTAGGTCCAGCCTAGAGCTTACTTCATCATAGAAGCTGATCAGATTGGTCTGACATGATCGACCCTTCATGAATCCATGCTGGTGAGGAGTTATTCCATTCTTCTCCTTGAGGTATTCTTTGATGGCGTCTCACAGAAACCCCTCGAATATTTTTCCAGTTATTGAGGTGAGACTTACCAGCCTGTAGTTACAGATTCTCTTTTGGACCCCTTTTTTTATAAATTGGAACTACATTGGTAATGCGCTAATCCAATGGTACAACCTCGGTCTTGATAGTGTCCATAAATATATGAAATAGTGGTCTAGTGATCACATCACTTAGTTCCCATTAGAACGCTTGGGTGTATTCCATCCGGACCCCGCGATTTATCGATTTTAATTCTCTTTAACGAGCTCTATACTTCCTCCTATGTTAGCTATGCAATATGTAGCGGGGGTTCGTTTTATTCCCCTGCATCTTGTGTGACATTTCCTTTTCGTTTGTGAATACGCTTGAAAAGAAACTATTTAATATGTTTGCCTTCCCTCCATCATCTTCAATGATTTCTCCTGCATTATTTGTTAAAGGACCAGTGCTCCCAGTGCAAATCCTTTTGCTGTTAATATAGTTGAAAAATAGTTTCGGGTTGTTTTTGCTCTGTTTCGCGATCAGTCTTTCTGCCTCCTCCTTAGCAATTTTGATCTTATCTTTGCATATTTCTGTCATATTTTTGTCAGTTCTAACTCTACTAACCCCACCCCCTGCTCGGCCCCCATTCCCATTGCTTAGACCCAGGTTGCTAGCTACCCTGACTACCCCCTTATTTTTTTTTTTTGCCCTCCCCCCAGTCCCTAGTTTAAACACTCCGCCAACCTTATAGTCATCTTTTCCCCCAGCACAGCTGCACCCTCCCCATTAAGATGCAGCCCATCCCTATGGTAGAGCCTGTAGCTGACAGCAATGTCAGCCCAGTTCTCCAGGAACCCAAATCCCTCCTTTTTACACCAACTCCAGAGCCACTTGTTTACCTCCCTAAGATCCTGCTGCCTTTTTAGTGTGGCTTTAGGTGCAAGTAGTATTTCCGAGAAAAGTACCATGGAGGTCCTCGCCCTAAGCTTGGACCCTAAGTCCCTGAAATCTTCTTTGAGGGCCCTCTATTGACCTCTAATTTTTTCATTGGTGCCAACGTGCACCATGACCGCTGGACGCTCACCAGCCCCTCCCAGTAATCTGTCAATATGACCCATGATGTGTCGAACTCGTGTGCCAGGAACACATCGTTCGACGATCCCGGTCCTTATGGCAGATTTCCTTATCTATCCCCCTTATAATTGAGTCCCCCATCACTAGGACCTGTCTAGCCTGCCCTGCGCTCCCCGTCCCCATCTCAATGGAGCAGTCAGCTCCCTGGCGTTCAGAGGGCACGTCGTGCTGCAGAGTGTTGACAGAAAAAAAAATCTGTGTACCTACAGAAGCAGAAGAATGGTACCATGTAACCCGTAGAAGCAGGTGGATTAGGAGTAAGTTAGAACCTACACTGCTCAGGAACTAGTACCAGGCTCTCACACAGGAGAACAACAATGAGGTACATCAAGAAATGACTTTGCCCACAAAGAACTGTTTAGTAACCATTCAGAATTCTAAATACACTATGTCTAACAAATATCTATAGCTGTATAAGGAATTATTAGAAATTACATATACTGCAGCAGTAGATGACTTTTTAAAACCCAACTAATGCAGGAAATTGCAGCGAATAAAATATATTATGGGTTCCTCTGTTAAATCTTGTTTTTTCTTTGCTTGTTTGGGTATATTTACTGATTAGGTCAATACCTATAATGGAAAAGAAGTCATAAGTGATAAGACAAGTTTAAGTGAATGACTTATAATATCAGGCGCAACCACTATACAGAATGCTGCTGTTTCTTGAAAGACAATAGATTATACACTTACTCTATATAAAATAATATATTTTTCAAATAATAGACTTGATTTTAACCATCTTCCTTAAAGGACCCAAAAAGTCTTGGTTTCTTAAAGTGTAGACAAATGGGTTCAACATTGGAACAACAGCTACATAGAACAGTGAGAGAATCATATCCTGTTTTTTTGTATCCATAGATTTTGGTTTAAAATACAGGAAAATAATTGGTCCATAAAATAATATTACTGTGGTAAGGTGAGAGGTGCAGCTAGAGAAAGCTTTGAATCTCCCCTTAGCAGAACGGATTTTCAGTATGGTGGATATAATAAAAACATAGGAGGTGATAGTAAGCAAGAAAGGTACAAAAGCAAATAATGTATCCTCGAATATCATTAAGATTTCTCGGCTTCTAGTGTCACTTGTGGTTATTGTATACAAAGTCTGGAGGTCACAGTAGAAATGCTCAAGTTTGTGGGATGAACAAAAAGATAAGGTGGATACAAGGTATGCGTACATTAGTGAATTAATAGAGGAAATCACCCAGGAGGAAGTAGACATTAATACGTACAATTTCCTGTTCATGATCATAGAATACATTAAGGGAATACAGATGGCTACATAGCGATCATAAGACATAGACGTCAGAATTAAGACATCACAGAGACCAGTTGATAAAAAAAAGTACAACTGAGAAATACAGCTGGTAAAGAATATTCGGTTGTCCTGTGTTGCAATTATAGACAAAAATTTTGGAAGAGTGCTAGAGATATATATGACATCTGAAATGGATAGATTTCTAAGGAAGAAATACATTGGCGTGTGCAACTGAGGCACCAAACAGATAACTATAAAGACTATTAGGTTTCCTGTTATGGTTATCAAATAAATCAGTAAAATGGCGGCAAAAATTAAAAATTGTCCCATTTCAGATGTAGAAAAAGCTAAAATTTGGAAATCGGTTGCTGTATTGTTTGGACACTCATCCATTCCTTGTGACCGAGAAATGTTTGCAAATAAAATACAGAATCTTGCAGAAGTTTAGACCATTAATGAATATACATTTTTATAATATAAAAATAAAACATTTATAATTGTATTTTTATGATGGTTAAATTTCAAAATTTAAATATACCTGATGCTGCTCAAATTTCTTACATTTACATGTTTTTTATTCATAGGCAAACACAAGTAGACTAAAGCAGGATTTCTCAATCTTTTTCTTCTTATGTTTTACTAACCAAAATACATTGATAGTTGGGCTTCACTTTGTCAAAGTTGATAGCAAATTTAGTAACATTATTTTAGTTTTCTATCTTTCATGAGTTTAGTATAACATTTAAATATGCACAAGAAGAGCTAACTAAAGGTGCTTTTATAGGGGACATTCTGTCGGGTGCAGATGTTGTTCCAGCGATAGCCGTTCCTGTGCTTTTACACAAGAACAAGAATCACTCAGTGAATGGAGGTGGAGTGGCCGGGGATTGTTTCAGCCCACCCGCCTGTATTCACAATAAACAGGCAGTGTTCAGAAGTCAACAACTGCCTGTTTACATGGGCTGATCTGTCATTCAGTTTTATGCATGTCAGGGCATGCATTTACACTGAAAAGTAATCATTCAGATTCTTGTTGGATCATGGGAATCTAAATGATTATGAGCCTGTGTAAAAGGTCCTATAGTCACTAAACCAGTGAGTACAGCTAGGGGTAGGCATGTGCACCTTTGATCACATTAAAATCAAAATTACCTCAGCAAGTGCACCTTCCACCTGCTAAGCATCAGATGTTATCCTTCTGGAAGCTGTACTGTAGGTACCCTTTACCACTTACATTTAAATTAATGGTGAGGGATGCAATACATAGTTAGGTTGAGTCCACCAGAATTGAAGATACATTTTTGTAGTAGCTGTCAAATCAAATAACATAATAATAACAACATAATAGATAACTGGCAGGCAGAGGACCTCCATCAATGACTTTTATACCCCTCATAAGGTGTATGGGAAAGAGATAAACTAAATAGCTTTTATGAAGAAACAGGTTGGTCTACAGTGTATTTTGGTAATGCAATTGAAGTAGCATGACTTGTGTTTTAGATATATAGATACTTTGGCATATTCTACATTAATACCATATGTCAATATACAAAACAAAATAGATGTCAAACAATTCCAAAAAATGTTACTATGGAGTCATAAATGTAACAGACTTGTTTTACACATAATCTTTGTATGGGGATATAGCCCAATATATGATTAATGAAAATGAAAAAGAGACAATAAACATCAATAATATAATAACTTGATTCACAAAGTTAAAATGTATAAGGCTGCAGAGGTAATCAAACTGAATGATGAAGCACATAACCTACTGATGCGCTCATGGATTATGTTACAATTTAGCCTTCATATCCTCAGTTTTTACCAGGTGACTAGAGGAACTGGGGATGTCTTAGTAACAGAAATACAAGATTTAGCAACCTTTCTTAAGAGAAATATGTAATCAACCTAAGTAATCTCAGAATTACTAGCAAAAAGATATTTTTCCAAAATGGAAGCAAGGCCAAGAACCTTGCCTGTATACAAAAAAACAAGAACAGGCTACTGAAGAGGAATTTGACAATGCTTCAAAGAGACATTGAAAAAGCTGGCATTTATCTACTTATGTTCTGATATATATCTTATACATACTACAAACAGTCCCAATAGGAATTCCCCAACACTTCTTTTCCAAATTGCACCAACTCTTTATAAGATTCATCTGGAACAAACGTAAACCCCGCTTGGCATTCTCGTACCTAAACAAAAAAAAACAGGGTGGTTTTGGCCTACCGCACATATCCTTATATCATAAAGCAATACATATAGATAGATAGATGTCTTTAGTAGACAATAAAATGAATTTCCCCTCAATTAACATAGAAAGAGCCATGCTGAACCGGGAGGGACAGTATCTTCTGTGGTCTAAGGACCCCCATCTAAACAGAACTCAAACACTCCTGCCCCTGAGCCAATCAGAGGCAGCCCTCACTCACCCATTCATGAATTCATGAATGGGTGTGAGTGAGGGCTGGCCTCTGATTGGTCAGGCTGTGACCAATCAGAGGCATCTTATTCAGCAGGCGGGGATTTTAAATCCCCGGCTGCTGAATACTACTCTCAGCTGTTCAGAGCAGTTCAGGAGAACTGCAGCCTGCCGCGCTGAACTCCGTCTGCGGGCACCAGGTGAGTATATATATATTTTTTATTTTTACACATTTCTGGATGAATTGCAGGGAAGGGCTTATATATTTAACCCCTTTCCGACAATTCATCCCGCGATCGCCGGCAGCCCATTGCATTCAGTGGAGTCGGCTGTATTGACGGCTCCACTGAATTCAATGGGCTAACATCGTTCTTCTCTGCCACAGCTGTTACAGCTGTGGCAGAGGAGAACGATCGTTATGCTGACAGTGCGGGGGGGGGGGGGGTCTCACTCTTGCCACTATTGTGGCTTAATAGTGGGACCTGTGAACTTGAGATGCAGCCCAACATGTAGCCTCTCGCCTGCCCTATCCGTTGCTGTGTCGTTCCCATCATTTTCTTGAATTGCCAAGATTTTCACACATGAAAACCTTAGCGAGCATCGGCGAAATACAAAAATGTTCCGGTCGCCCATTGACTTCAATGGGGTTCGTTATTCGAAACGAACACCCGAACATCGCGGGAAGTTCGTTTCGAATAACGCGAACCCGAACATTTTGGTGTTCGCTCATCTTTACTTAGGAACACTATGCATTTATACCTCACTAAAAAACTACAGACACAGTTTTGTGACTGAGGGACCCATTGTGGTTCAAAACATACCTTTCACTATCTGAACGACCTTGGAAGCTCATGACGTGCCTATATAAAGGCTTGTTATTGAACACCTCATCCGATAAACCATGGTTTCTTAGTGTCTGGGTAAAGGAACTTGGGGTCATTTTGGTCAAGGAAGACACCAAAAGAGTCCTACGGTATCTCTCAGTGTCCGAATACAAGAGAACTCACACAAAATTCTCACCCGCTGGTATAAGACTCCGGTCACATTATTCAAATCTAATCTTTCACAGACAGATATTTGCTGGAGGTGTGATTAGCATAAGGGAAATTTATTGCACATCTGGTGCCACTGCCCGATCATAAAACCCTTCTGGCAACAGATCACGACACATATAAGCAAAATATGTGGTACCTCACTCAATCTCACCCCTAAGGAGGTGCTACTGTGGTTGCCCTCTGGACAGATAAATCCCTCTAAAAGACATCTACCCACAATACTGATTTCTGCAGCAAAACTACTTTTAACACTTTTCTGGAAAAATAAAACAATTCCTACACTGTCTCAATGGAGGGATAAGGTGTCTCAAATATACCGTTTTGAAGAGCTGGCTGCCTGGGAATCTGGCACAAGATCTAAAGTTTTACTGACCTGGTCACCATGGGTTTTATACCAAAAGAAACAACTCTCATAATGTATCTAGCACAATCTCAAGACTTTGACACCCTAATATTTATATGTAGGCAAATATCCAAGGCAGAAACGCTTCGTTGGTAAGTTCCTTTGTATTCTTTTGTTATGTTTCAACTTATCCACATTTAATACATGAGGTATTATCGGAGCTGCAACATAGCGACCCAGCTACCTTGACGATAGATAGTTAGTAGGGATGAGCGAGTATACTCGCTAAGGCACTACTCGCTCGAGTAATGTGCTTTAGACGAGTATCTCCCTGCTCATCCCTGAAGATTCGGGAGCCGCCGCAGCTGACAGGTGAGTTGCGGCCAGGAGCAATGGAGAGCGGGTGGGAGGGGGAGAGAGATCTCCCCTCTGTTTCTCCCTGCTCTCCCCCGCCGCTCCCCGCTCCGCGGTGGCTCCCGAATCTTCAGGGACGAGCAGAGAGATACTCGTCTAAAGCACATTACTCCAACGAGTAGTGCTTTAGCGAGTATACTCGCTCATCCCTAATAGTTAGCAATTTCATACACAAGTATAAGAAGGTAACAGAATAGTCAGACAACTCCCACCTTTAACTTCTAATTGGATTCAATCTAGTCGAGTTACTAGTATCCACCATAGCGTTTGGTCTTCTTCTTTTACACTCAGGAGGGAGTATGGTCGCGCACTTGACCTGCTCAGGACACACACATGAAGGTCACCCCCTTATACTACGCTCTTCAAATGAGGGTCAACATAAAAGAAAAACACAATCATACCTTAACCCTCGGTTTATATGCCAATTATCCGAGCAACTACCCGCATCTTATGAAATGTATACTTATACTGTATGTAGGACTTGCGAGTCCAATTTCAATTTTGTACTGAGACTGCTTACTACTAATGCTCCCTTACCTCGAATGTTATCTTAACATCGTTTAATAAAAAGAGATTGTTTTAAAAGAAAAAGCTGGCATTTTAGAATCAGATAGGGAAACTGTTTAGGAGGAAACTAAAGAACACTGCATAGCTGACAATCTGAAACAGATTTTCAACAATACATGTTACTCTTAGGGAGGTATCAAAGTAATCTAACTTCATTCTGCAGGGCACTGACCTCGAGGACAGTCAGGGTTATAGAAATCTTTGCTAAAACTGTCAAACAAATGTCATAGCCTCCACTACAGTGAGGTTGTTTGTAACAACATAGAACCAAAAATCATCAAAAAGCTTCCAATCATATATCTAAAGGAACTTATGTACTAAAAGGCAAAGTATAGATGCAGCATCCAAAGATAGATACACTATGAATTGTAGGCCTTCAGAAATTCTTATGTATAAATAGATAGAAACTATGTTACTATGTAGTCTTAGTATATGGCGTATAGGAAGGTGATGGATAGCATACACTTAATTGGCTCACTACTATTATTTGATGTTACATAGTACTTTGGAGCTGCCCATCTTTTTCTGTAGTCTACCCCAGATCACTTTTTAGTATCTCCATTCGGCTGTGTTATGAACTGATTGGCTTGCCTGCAGTGCTCCCTCTATTGAAAAAGGGATCTTTAACAGAGTGTATTATGCAGTTATATGTCACATCTGCTGTAGAATACCAAAATAGAGATCTTAGGCTGTTTTCAGGGGGTTCCATTTTCCTGCACCATTATGGGAGCAGTGAAGGGGAATCCCCTGGCTGAATGATTCCATCTTATAATGGAACTGAACAGCACCCAACTGTAATGGTTTCCACTCAGCTGGCCAGCTTTTTACCAGATGAAAAAGCAAGCAGTGCATGCAGCTTTTTTTCTTCTGGTATTTCACGCAGGATCTGCAACAGAACTTCTGAATGTTGATTCCAACATGCATATGAAAACAGCGTTACATCCAGATTTTTTTTTTCTGAAACAATGAGGGCATTTTATATCAATGAGTGGTGGGCATGAAGCTCCAACTTACACTTCAAAAAGAGGTTCTGCAGCTGAGATGTGTGTTAAAAGGAATATTGTGCCCATACTGTAAATTATAAAGCATATAAGCAGTCAACTCGGAGTTCCATAATGTGCATGAACATAATCTTACCTGATATACCGAAGAGCATATTGCAGCAGGGGAAAACACAACAGTAAATCAGTGAGCTGTATAGAGTAAGAACAGCATAACCAGCTTTATTAATGCTGTATATATAAGGATTTATCTGCCTGTTTTTTTCTCAGACATAAAAAAATACTTTGTCACCTTAGGGGATAGAGAAAGATCAATAACCTCTGCGGGATTTTGTCTCGGGGCAATTAATTTTTTCCTATTTAATTATGACAATACATATTTCTTGTAGCATCAAGGTAGAAACAAATCTAGTAAAAGATGATTGGCTTATGTTAAGGTACAAAGCAAAATGTTGGTGCTTTCATTAAAACAAATAAAATCATCTTAGAGATAAGCTACCTTTGAATGACTAATAGAGATGAGCGAGCACCAAAATGCTCGGGTGCTTGTTACTCGGGACGAAATTTTCGCGATGCTCGAGGGTTCGTTTCGAGTAACGAACCCCATTGAAGTCAATGGGCGACCCGAACATTTTTGTATTTCGCCGATGCTCGCTAAGGTTTTCATGTGTGAAAATCTGGGCAATTCAAGAAAGTGATGGGAACGACACAGCAACGGATAGGGCAGGCGAGGGGCTACATGTTGGGCTGCATCTCAAGTTCACAGGTCCCACTATTAAGCCACGATAGCGGCAAGAGTGGGCCCCCCCCCCTCCCAACAACTTTTACTTCTGAAAAGCCCTCATTAGCAATGCATACCTTAGCTAAGCACCACACTACCTCCAACAAAGCACAATCACTGCCTGCATGACACTCCGCTGCCACTTCTCCTGGGTTACATGCTGACCAACCCCCCCCCCCACGACCCAGTGTCCACAGCGCACACCAAACTGTCCCTGCCCAGCCTTCAGCTGCCCTCATGCCACGCCACACTCATGTCTATTTATAAGTGCGTCTGCCAGAGGAAAAGCAGGCACACACTGCAGAGGGTTGGCACGGCTAGGCAGCGACCCTCTTTAAAAGGGGCGGGGCGATAGCCCACAATGCTGTACAGAAGCAATGAGAAATATAATCCTGTGCCACCGCCATCAGGAGCTGCACACGTGGGCATAGCAATGGGGAACCTATGTGCCACACACTATTCATTCTGTCAAGGTGTCTGCATGCCCCAGTCAGACCGCGGTTTTTAATTCATAGACACAGGCAGGTACAACTCCCTATTGTGAAGTCCCTGTGGACCCACAGCATGGGTGGCTCCCTGGAACCCACCGGCGGTACATAAAAATATCCCATTGCATTGCCCAACACAGCTGAGGTAGTAATGTCGTGCTTAATGCAGGTGGGCTTCGGCCCACACTGCATGCCCCAGTCTGACTGGGGTTCTTTAGATGTGGAAACAGATGCATTTATAATTCCCTGTGGACCCACAGCATGGGTGGGTGCCAGGAACCCACCGGCGGTACATAAAAATATCCCATTGCATTGCCCAACACAGCTGAGGTAGTAATGTCGTGCTTAATGCAGGTGGGCTTCGGCCCACACTGCATGCCCCAGTCTGACTGGGGTTCTTTAGATGTGGAAACAGATGCATTTATAATTCTCTGTGGACCCACAGCATGGGTGGGTGCCAGGAAGCCACCGGCGGTACATAAATATATCCCATTGCATTGCCCAACACAGCGGATGTAACGTCAGCTGTAATGCAGGTGGGCTAAAAATTCATTTGATTACACTGTAGGCGAGGGCCCACAAAAATTGCTGTATCAACAGTACTAATGTACATCCAAAAAATTGGCCATGGCCAACCAAGAGGGCAGGTGAAACCCATTAATCGCTTTGGTTAATGTGGCTTAAGTGGTAACTAGGCCTGGAGGCAGCCCAGTTTAACGAAAAATTGGTTCAAGTTAAAGTTTCAACGCTTTTAAGAGCATTGAAACGTATAAAAATTGTTTAGAAAAATTATATGAGTGAGCCTTGTGGCCCTAAGAAAAATTGCCCATTCGGCGTGATTACGTGAGGTTTCAGGAGGAGGAGCAGGAGGAGGAGGAGGAGGAATATTATACACAGATTGATGAAGCAGAAATGTCCCCATTTTGGATGGTGAGAGAGAACGATGCTTCCATCCGCGGGTGCAGCCTACGTATTGCTTAGGTATCGCTGCTGTCCGCTGGTGGAGAAGAGAAGTCTGGTGAAATCCAGGCTTTGTTCATCTTGATGAGTGTAAGCCTGTCGGCACTGTCGGTTGACAGGTGGGTACGCTTATCCGTGATGATTCCCCCAGCCACACTAAACACACTCTCTGACAAGACGCTAGCCGCAGGACAAGCAAGCACCTCCAGGGCATACAGCGCGAGTTCAGGCCACGTGTCCAGCTTCGACACCCAGTAGTTGTAGGTGGCAGAGGCGTCACGGAGGACGGTCGTGCGATCGGCTACGTACTCCCTCACCATCCTTTTACAGTGCTCCCGCCGACTCAGCCTTGACTGGGGAGCGGTGACACAGTCTTGCTGGGGAGCCATAAAGCTGGCAAAGGCCTTGGAGAATGTTCCCCTGCCTGCGCTGTACATGCTGCCTGATCTCTGCGCCTCCCCTGCTACCTGGCCCTCGGAACTGCGCCTTCTGCCACTAGCGCTGTCGGATGGGAAGTTTACCATCAGTTTGTCCACCAGCGCCCTGTGGTATAGCATCATTCTCGAACCCCTTTCCTCTTCGGGAATGAGAGTGCAAAGGCTCTCCTTATACCGTGGATCGAGCAGTGTGTACACCCAGTAATCCGTAGTGGCCAGAATGCGTGTAACGCGAGGGTCACGAGAAAGGCATCCTAACATGAAGTCAGCCATGTGTGCCAGGGTACCTGTACGCAACACATGGCTGTCTTCACTAGGAAGATCACTTTCAGGATCCTCCTCCTCCTCCTCCTCTTCCTCCTCCTCAGGCCATACACGCTGAAAGGATGACAGGCAAGCAGCATGGGTACCGTCAGCAGTGGGCCAAGCTGTCTCTTCCCCCTCCTCCTCATCCTCCTCATGCTCCTCCTCCTCCTCCTGAACGCGCTGAGATATAGACAGGAGGGTGCTCTGACTATCCAGCGACATACTGTCTTCCCCCGGCTCTGTTTCCGAGCGCAAAGCGGCTGCCTTTATGCTTTGCAGGGAACTTCTCAAGATGCATAGCAGAGGAATGGTGACGCTAATGATTGCAGCATCGCCGCTCACCACCTGGGTAGACTCCTCAAATTTTCCAAGGACCTGGCAGATGGCTGCCAACCAGGCCCACTCTTCTGTAAATAATTGAGGAGGCTGACTCCCACTGCGCCGCGCAAGTTGGAGTTGGTATTTTACTATAGCTCTACGCTGCTCATAGATTCTGGCCAACATGTGGAGCGTAGAGTTCCACTGTGTGGGCACGTCGCACAGCAGTCGGTGCACTGGCAGATTAAACCGATGTTGCAGGGTCCGCAGGGTGGCAGCGTGCGTGTGTGATTTGCGGAAATGTGCGCAGAGGCGGCGCACCTTTCCGAGCAGGTATGACAAGTGGGGGTAGCTTTTCAGAAAGCGCTGAACCACCAAATTAAACACATGGGCCAGGCATGGCACGTGCGTGAGGCTGCCGAGCTGCAGAGCCGCCACCAGCTTACGGCCGTTGTCACACACGACCATGCCCGGTTGGAGGCTCAGCGGCGCAAGCCAGCGGTCGGTCTGCTCTGTCAGACCCTGCAGCAGTTCGTGGGCCGTGTGCCTCTTCTCTCCTAAGCTGAGTAGTTTCAGCACGGCCTGCTGACGCTTGCCCACCGCTGTGCTGCCACGCCGCGTGACACCGACTGCTGGCGACGTGCTGCTGCTGACACATCTTGATTGCGAGACAGAGGTTGTGGAGGAGGAGGAGGAGGAGGGTGGTTTAGTGGAGGAAGCATACACCCCCGCAGATACCACCACCGAGCTGGGGCACGCAATTCGGGGGGTGGGTAGGACGTGAGCGGTCTCAGGCTCTGACTCTGTCCTAGCCTCCACTAAATTCACCCAATGTGCCGTCAGGGAGATATAGTGGCCCTGCCCGCCTGTGCTTGTCCACGTGTCTGTTGTTAAGTGGACCTTGGCGGTAACCGCGTTGGTGAGGGCGCGTACAATGTTGCGGGAGACGTGGTCGTGCAGGCCTGGAACGGCACATCGGGAAAAGTAGTGGCGACTGGGAACCGAGTAGCGCGGGGCCGCCGCCGCCATCATGCTTTTGAAAGCCTCCGTTTCCACAAGCCTATACGGCAGCATCTCTAGGCTGATCAATTTTGCAATGTGCACGTTTAACGCTTGAGCGTGCGGGTGCGTGGCGTCGTACTTGCGCTTGCGCTCAAACTGTGGCACTAGCGACGTCTGGACGCTACGTTGAGAGACATTGCTGGATGGGGCCGAGGACAGCGGAGGTGAGGGTGTGGGTGCAGGCCAGGAGACGGTAGTGCCTGTGTCCTCAGAGGGGGGTTGTATCTCAGTGGCAGGTTGGGGCACTGGGGGAGAGGCAGTGGTGCAAACCGGAGGCGGTGAATGGGCATCGTCCCACCTTGTGGGGTGCTTGGCCATCATATGCCTGCGCATGCTGTTGGTGGTGCCTCCCCAGCTGATCTTGGCGTGACAAAGGTTGCACACCACTGTTCGTCGGTCGTCAGGCGTCTCTGTGAAAAACTGCCACACCGTAGAGCACCTTGACCTGTGCAGGGTGGCATGGCGCGAGGGGGCGCTTTGGGAAACAGTTGGTGGATTATTCGGTCTGGCCCTGCCTCTACCCCTGGCCACCGCACTGGCTCGGCCTGTGCCCACACCCTGACTTGGGCCTCCGCGTCCTCGCCCGCGTCCACGTCCTATAGGCCTACCCCTACCCCTCAGCATGGTGTATTACCAGTGATTTGATTTCCCAGGCAGGAAATAAATTGGCGCAAGCCTGCTGTTAAACGTAGCTGGCTGCGTATGATTTGTTTACTATCTCCACCCACCACACACGTACACAGAGCGCTGAGGACTGACAGAGGCAGGGCACATAGAATGTTTCCCTTTTTTAAAAAGAAAAGGCCCACTGACTATATTCAATCAGATAAGATATGTGTTGCACAGAAATGCAGTTATATGAAGTGCAGCAGAGCGGTTACTTTTCCCAGGCAGCAAATAAATTGGCGCAAGCCTGCAGGACAAATTGAATGTTTCCCTTTTTGGGAAACGGAGGGCCCACTGACTATATTCAATCAGATAAGATATGTGTTGCACAGAAATGCAGTTATATGAAGTGCAGCACAGCGGTTACTTTTCACAGGCAGCAAATAAATTGGCGCAAGCCTGCAGGACAAATAGAATGTTTCCCTTTTTGGGAAACGGAGGGCCCACTGACTATATTCAATCAGATAAGATATGTGTTGCACAGAAATGCAGTTATATGAAGTGCAGCACAGCGGTTACTTTTCACCGGCAGCAAATAAATTGGCGCAAGCCTGCAGGACAAATAGAATGTTTCCCTTTTTGGGAAACGGAGGGCCCACTGACTATATTCAATCAGATAAGATATGTGTTGCACAGAAATGCAGTTATATGAAGTGCAGCACAGCGGTTACTTTTCCCAGGCAGGAAATAAATTGGCGCAAGACTGCAGGACAAATACAATTTTTCCCTTTTTTGGAAACGGAGGGCCCACTGACTATATTCAATGAATAATATATGTCTTCTGGCCCTGCCTACACAATTCTCTCCCTGTAGTATTACTGCAAGGCGCAATGCTCTGCAGACAGCCGATTTTGAAAAGAAAAAAATATGCAACACTGCTAACAGCAGCCTGCACAGTACTGCACACGGATAGATGTGGCCCTAAGAAGGACCGTTGGGGTTCTTGAAGCCTACACTCACTAACACTCTCCCTGCCTAACCACCACTTCTATCCCTGGACTATTACTGCAAGGCGCAATGCTCTGCAGACTGCCGATTTTGAAAAAAAAAAAATGCAACACTGCTAACAGCAGCCTGCACAGTACTGCACACGGATAGATGTGGCCCTAAGAAGGACCGTTGGGGTTCTTGAAGCCTACACTCACTAACACTCTCCCTGCCTAACCACCACTTCTATCCCTGGACTATTACTGCAAGGCGCAATGCTCTGCAGACTGCCGATTTTGAAAAAAAAAAATGCAACACTGCTAACAGCAGCCTGCACAGTACTGCACACGGATAGATGTGGCCCTAAGAAGGACCGTTGGGGTTCTTGAAGCCTACACTCACTAACACTCTCCCTGCCTAACCACCACTTCTATCCCTGGACTATTACTGCAAGGCGCAATGCTCTGCAGTCTGCCGATTTTGAAAAAAAAAAATTTGTGCAACACTGCTAACAGCACCCTCCACAGTATTGCACACGGATAGATGTGGCCCTGAGAAGGACCGTTGGGGTTCTTGAAGCCTACACTAACTCCTAACACTCTCCCTATAGCAGCTCCGGCACCAACAGCACTTTCCCTCAGCTAACTCACAAGACATCTGAGGCGAGCCGCGGGAGGGGCGATTTTTATACTCGGGTGACATCTGATCGCCCCAGCCACTCACAGCAGGGGGGTGGTATAGGGCTTGAACGTCACAGGGGGAAGTTGTAATGCCTTCCCTGTCTTTCAATTGGCCAGAAAAGCGCGCTAACGTCTCAGAGAGGAAACTGAAAGTAACCGGAACACAGCGTGGTGCTCGTTAAGAGTAACGAGCATCCCGAACACCCTAATATTCGCACGAATATCAAGCTCGGACGAGTACGTTCGCTCATCTCTAATGACTAACAAATAAAAGGAACAGTGCAAGTTTTTAAGGCCAGTTGGGCCTCTTCTTCAGGCCTGTCTCAAATTATAGCCTAATTAATGCCTAAGAATTGAAGCAAAACAAGTCACAAGCCTGATGAAATGCCTTGTCTTTTATCTAGTATTCGCAGGCATGGCCAATCCATGAACTAATACCTCATACTTTTATAGCTATTCCATCTGTTATGTGTGCAGGTATGCGAGGTGAGTGTTTTGGTCGCAGAAAATTAGAATGCCAGTGGATAGTGCTAAAAACTGCAGGTAATTCAACCTCCCCTAGAAAGGGTATTGAGAGACGCTCTGCACAGGGGCGTAGTGTTTAGCAATGAGAACTATGCCTAATGCACTGCACACAAAGAACAGTAGCGGTGAAATGCTCTGCAGGGGCCCAGGAAATATTAGCGTACTGTTTTGTGATGAGAACTTTGGCGAATGCAGTGCACACACAGAACGGTATAGCTGAAATGCTCTGCAGTGGCTCAGGGAATACTAGCGTACTGTTTTGTGATGAGAACTTTGCAAATGCACTGCACACACAGAATGGTACAGCTGAAATGTTATGCAGCGGCCCAGGGAATATTAGTGTACTGTTTTGTGATGAGAACATTGGCGAATGCACTGCACACAGAGAATGGTATAGCTGAAATGCTCTGCAGCGGTCCAGGGAATATTAGCATACTGCTCTGTGATGAGAACTTTGGCAAATGCACTGCACACACAGAACGGTACAGCTGAAATGCTCTGCAGCGGCCCAGGGAATATTAGCGTACTGTTTTGTGATGAGAACTTTGGCGAATGCAGTGCATACACAGAATGGTATAGCTGAAATGCTCTGCAGCGGGCCAGGGAATATTAGCGTACTGTTTTGTGATGAGAACTCTGCCTAATGCACTGCACACACAGAACAGTATAGCTGAAATGCTCTGCACAGGCCTAGATGCTTTAAAAAAAAAGTGCACTACTGCTCCCAACCAGCCATAATAGTAATGCACATAATGAAGAGTAGCCCTAAGAAGGACTGTTGGGGTCTTGATGTCAGGATCTCTGCCTAACCGCCCTCTACACTACCACTTTCCCTATCTCAACATCAGCAACTTTGACCCTAACCTCTGCCCAGCATGCGTCTGAGGCTGCCCCAGTTTAAGTACTCGGCCGTCACCTGATTCCGCCAGCCACTCACTGCTGTTGGTGGGCAGAGGGCTGGCACGTCACAGCAGGAAGAAGTGGTAATGCCTTCCCCCCGTGTTTTTTTTGGCTAGAAAATGGCGCTAAACATGCAGGGAAGAGAAATCCAATTGACTCGAGTACCGCATGGTGTTCGTCTTGAGTAACGAGCATCTCGAGTACCCTAATACTCGAACGAGCATCAAGCTCGGATGAGTGTGCTCGCTCATCTCTATAGGGCATCAAACCAGTATGATTATTTGATGTTAATTTTGTATTACAGTGCAAGAAAAAATTAATTTTGAAAAAGTAAATATATTAAAGAAAAGAATAAAAGTAATATTGTCTAAAACCTTAACACAGGTATGAAAAAATGCTGCAAAGTAAGATTTTTTTTTCAAAAATAGGCTTCTCATTGACACCAAATTTATTCTGCAGCAAGAAAATGGCGTCAAAAATCTAGTCAATGTCATTAGCAGCTATCTTTAGCGTACAAAATCAGGAGGTCCTGTATGTGATGATATGGCCCCCACAGAGCCCTGATGTCGACATCATTGAGTTTGTCTGGGATTACAGAAAGGCACAGAAGGATTTGAGCAAGCCTACATCCACAGAATATCTGTGGTTCGTTCTCCAGAATGCTTGAAAACAAAAAAGCTCTGCCGAGTTAATAAAAAAACTTTGCGTGAAAAGAAAAACTGATGCCATTTTGAAAACAGGGGTTTCACACAAATATTGATTTGATTTAGATTCCTCTAATACTCATTCACATTGCATTTTGTTATTTGACAAAAGAACTATTGGGGGCTTCTTCAGATGACCATGATTTTGTTCCGTTTTGCAGCCATGAAAGTCATGGCTGAAAACGAGTCAAAGCAAAACCATGGATTTCAATGGTTTTGTTTTCGCTTGTGGGATTCTTGTGCATTAATACTATGGCCGGGACCAGTCATCTGCAAGTATTGCCAAAAGAAAGGGCCTACCGAGAAAAACTGCTGGAAGTTAAAAGGGTATCCCCTGAGGCCAAAGACCGCCCCTCAGGTGGACGAAGTTTAGGTCCAGACACACCCAGAGGGTTCTGGAAGTACGTGGGACCCTGCCTATAGGTTATCCTATACTTCAATGGCATACCATTTCCAGCCCTACTGGATAGCGGATCCCAAGTAACCATCATCCGAAAAGCCGTATTCCAAAAATACTGGTCGGCTAAAGAATTGATGCAACCGACCAGAACAAATTTTAGATGAGACTGAGAAACAATTTGTTTTATAGTTCATTGCTGGAGACCGTAAAATATAACTAACTGCTACTAAATCCTCTCTTAGGAAAAAATGAAGTTCAATGTTCGTTCCTTCATATTTTTTTTTTGATTCTATAGAAATTATTGTTGTGAATACAAATGTGTTTCTCTTATAGAAGTTGCGTCCGTTATTAAAAAAACGAATACTTTTAACATTTTTCATTTTATTTCAGGAACTTTTTGGAATCACCTTTTGGGAAATTTGATTCAGTATGTTTTTAAACAATTGCTGGGGTTGCCTGGTTGTGTCCATATACATTTCTCTAAAAAGGAAAAAGAAAATGACCGAGATAGGGAAGAGTATACTGCTTTTGAACGGAATTAATCATTGTGTAATTTGTATACTATGTACAAAATAAAAGACGTTTGAGGGTTGCCTAGCAGTTGTCCAATTGAGCTTAAGTTTTGCACAGTCCGATTTTTGGTTAATTGGAACAGAATTAGGGGATGGGAGCAGCAAAAGTTTAACTTTCAGAAAATTACCGATAGCTAAGGGCCACCCTAGTGTATATATACAAAGGTGGCTCATCATACAAATAATGGTTTTCAGGAGGACCATTGTATGTTGCATGTTAAAAATTAAGATTGAGCCATTCTCACCCAGTGTGCAAAGCAGCAGCTCATCCTGGTACAGGTAAAGAACAGTAAAGGACATGTAGTACTGCCCTGTACCGTGGAGAGGCTCTACTAGACAGCCAGTATGCATGAACAACAGTAATAGAATGTTTTTATGAGTTAAATGTCCATGCTGATTGGCTGAATTTTCCAGAAGAGTGGATGTGCTACAGATATGGACTGTGTCATATTGTATATTAAGTCTGATTTCAAGCTACAATGATTTCCATTAGAAAAGACCATTGCATGTTGAAAATATTGTATTGTGAGGCCATTGCAACTTAAGGGATCACTGTATTAAAGATGCTTTACATGGGACAGCAAATTCAGACAATAATCATCTCATGTATGCATGGCTGTCAACAGGACACACTCATTTGTCAGAGTGTCTTCTCCAAAAATCAAGCAAATATTGGCCCGTGTAAACAGCAGCTGCTCAATGTTTGAACAACTCCTGTTTGCTGTGAATGGAGGTGCAGGCCTGAACAATCCATGCCTTCTCTTCCTTCATTCACTTGAAGGACTGTTTCTCCTGTGTAAGTATAAGAGTGATAGTTGGGCGGCAGTCTGTAGGATGGCTGTTGGTTGCTTATGCACCCGACAGTCATGCCATGTAAAGGGACCTTTAGTAATTTTGTATTAGGAAAAGGGATTATGTGTTGTATGTGACACAGATGCTACTTGCTTTGATGATGTAGATCCTGGTAAATGTATGGACCAGTGACATTAGGATACTGAGAGGCTGCTTTAGAGCTGCATTCCTATCTTGATTCTTATGGCACATCCAAGAAATATGCCATGAAAGTCTGATAGATGCCGGCCATATCTCTGGAAATGGCACCTTTCTCTATAGTGTAGCATGACCACCCCGGAACAGCTTTATGCAGTGTCCAGGGGTGGTTAGGAGTTACAGAAACAGCTAAGCAGACTGTCTTACTCTGCTTCACTTCTATGGGAGTTACGGAAACAAAAAAACACATTGAGCTGCACTGTTTCCATAACTCCCAGGTTCGGGATAAAGTGTAGCTTACAGTGCTAAGCTATTACGAATGGGAGATACGGAAACAGTGTAGTTTATAACTTTTACCTGTTTCAGTATTCTCAACCCACTTGGCTGCAGAGCAGTTTTCCATCTTGGCCATGTTGGGCTGAGATTCGAATACTCCTAATAACAAAGAGCTTGGGTGGGGAGATCACTCTTATACTATTTTTAGGGGCTGACCGGCTTTAATGGGGTTTGCTCTTTCTCAGAATTCCATGGCTGACATGATAAACTCGTGATTGATTCCTGCCTGCTTCATGAATTATGAAAACCATATAGTGTGCTGTGCTATGCTGTTTTCGCCACTCCAATTCACTGCAATAGGAGTTAAAGAAATAGTGTAAAGCTTCTGTTTTGGCGGTTTCCATAACACCTGGCGGGGTGGTTGGGAAACAGACTCTATTTTCTCATCTCAGTCAGAGAAATGCTGAGAGGGTACAACCTCTTCCAGAAGGTGAGGTTCTGGTGCTTATTTCAAAATAAAGCTAACAAATAACAAGATGACTGTGTATGATGACTACAGACTGAACAGAAAAAACATTTTCTGTTTCTCTGCCAGATAACCTCTGTAGCAGACTTTGTTATTTTCCCTGCAGAATAGTGAGACCGTTTGTCTGAGTTAAAGATTATTATTTTTCCGTTCGTTGCCTGGTGTTATGCTGCTGAATAGTGGTGAGCAAAGTTTGGTTCAGATGGTTTGGTCCAAGTTAGTTTGAACCAAGCCAGAAGTTCACCATTACCACTAAAACTGGTGTAAAAACTGTCTGAGAGTCATAAAATCCCTATATGTTTAACAGGGCTTTTATGACTCTTACACATTAGGACTAGTGTTGAGTGAACCAAATCAGTATAACAATGTTCCATTTCAAACTTTGCTAAAAGCTGAGCTTTAGCAAAGTTTGAAATGAAACATTGTTGTACTGATCTGCTTAACACTGCTGCTGAAGAAAGAAGCTGTAAGTTGGACATTTTTCATCTTAGAAATGAACCTGTGTATCTACTAAAATGTATAGTAATTGTTCTTAGTAAGAGAAATAATAAAATCTCTTCGATATGACTAGAGATGAACGAGCATGCTCGTTCGAGCATTGGCATACTCCAAAGTACTCATTACTCGAGCGAGAAAATTTCACCCTCTCCTCCCCGCATGTTTAGTGGCTTTTTTAGCCAATGAACATGCAGGGAAGGCTTTGGCACTTCCTGCTAAGACGTGCCAACCCTGTGCACATCTATAGCAGTGACTGGCTGGCCAGATCAGGTGTCCTAGGATCATAAAAACTCAGGTCACCTGATGATCGCCTCACATGGAGGCTGGATTAGCTGAGGGACAGAGCTGCTGTGAATGAGGGAGAGCGATAGTGTAGGTTAGAAGGAGCATTTAGGCAGGGATCCATCTTCAAAGAACCCAACAGTCCTTTTTAGGACTACAACTCCACTTTTGTGCATCATCAGTTTGGCTGCCTGGGACCAGTAGTGCACACAAAGCATTCACAAGCATCCCGGCTGTATACTACATACTGTTACCGATTCTATACAGTATACTGTTACTGGTGTACACAGACTATGTAGGAACTAACAAAACTCCTCTCATTTTTCATTTTTTATTTGTTTTTCTACAAGACTGTACACATTTTTGACTCTCTATTTTTTTCTTTAGTATACGCAAAATACCCCAGTGTGAGTCCTGTCGATCCACACTATATAATGAGACTGTACACATTTTTTACTCTCTATTTTTTGCTATAGTATACGCAAAATACCCCAGCGTGTGTCCTGTCGATCCACACTATATAACGAGACTGTACACATTTTTCATTCTCTATTTTTTGCTATAGTATACGCAAAATACCCCAGTGTGTGTCTTGTCAATCCACATTATATAACGAGACTGTAAACATTTTTCACTCTCTATCTTTGGTTTAAAGCATATGCAAAATACCTTGCAGTTTGCGTAACATTTTGACGCAATGCATTATACAACATGATCAAGACTAGGGGTGAGGGTTGAGGATGAGGACATGGGTGTCCGATTGAGGGTGTGGGCAGAGGCTGAGGTCCTCCACACACCGTTTTCACCCTTTTCAACCCATGGAATAAGGAGAAACTTTCCACTCTCATTCTCAAAGAGGAAAGCAATACCACAAGGCCCTGGTGGAAAAGCTGATACTAAACTTTCAGTGGGACAACTACAGGGGAAACAGGGGGAAAAGGCAGCATGTCCAGCACAGGCAGGGGAACACTCTCCAAGGCCTTTGCCAGTTTTATGGCACCCCAGGAAGACAGTGTCACCACTCCCCAGTCTAGGATGAGTAGGAAGAAACAGTGTAAAAAGATGGTGAGGAAGTACATAGCCGACTGTACCACCGTCCTCTGTGATCCCTCTGCTCCATACAACTATTGCGTGTCAAAGCTGGACACGTGGCACGAACTTGCGCTGTACACCCTGGAGGTGCTGGCCTGCCCTGCTGCTAGCATGTTATCAGAGAGGATGTTTAGCGCTGCTGGGGGATCATCACAGATAAGCGTACCCGCCTGTCAACTAAAAGTGCTGACAGACTTACACTTATTAAGATGAACAAAGGCTGGATTTCCCCAGTCTTCTCTTCTCCACCGGTGGAAAGCAGCTTAACATAAAGAATCTTTAAGCTGGAACTAGAGAACCATGCACCCTCTATCACCCCAGAAAATGGTAGAAGTAGCTTGGTCTATCCTTCTCTGATCTTCCTCCTCCTCTTCCTCCTAAGGGTGCCTTTCCACTAGCGTTTTTTTAACGCTGCAATATTGCTGCATTTTTTTCACGCAATTGTCAATGGGACTTGCAATTTCTCTGCGATGTGTTTTTAACATTAGAAAGTCTCATTGACAATCGTGTAAAAAAACCCGCAGCAATAAAAAAAGGCTAGTGGAAAGGCACCCTGAGGATGACTACCCACTGCAGCTTTTTTTCACTGCGAATTTCGCAGTGTTTTTTTTCTGTAGGGGTCTATGGGACTTGTAATGTTAAAATCGCAATTTACTGTGAAATCGCGATTTTGTGCAATCACGATTTTAATATTACAAGTCCCATAGACACCTGCAGAAAAAAAACGCTGCAAATTTCGCAGTGAAAAAAAACTGTAGTGGGTAGTCACCCTAAACCACCATGTCAGCACGCTGAACAGCCAATTCTTCTTGGCGGGCTGCCTGCAGGCTCTGTCAAAACTTTTTTTTTCTGAGGGCCACCTCCAGGTTCCTGCCCCCAATTTTGAAGCGGTTCACATCTAGAGTTCAGCAAATGTGCTGGTTCCAGCTTCATATGCCCACAGAGTCCACAAATGTATCCCAGTGCAGTATCCAGCTGTTTGACACCGAGACAGAATGAATTGTCCTGGTTTGGTCACTCTAATTTCTTCATAGTACATGCTGCCTTTCTCTGGAGCACTGGTTTAAAAGCTCCTCGGGAATAGGCAGAGGCTGGGACAGGCGGTAGCTTGCCTGTCGGTGGACCAACACCTGGATCCCATTAAGCAAGTACGAGCTCTATGTTAAAAAAATATTTCAGGGGTTCACCTGCACTCTGGGTAAACAAATCTTTCAGGTGTACATGTATACTCTTGGTACCCAAATCTTTCAGGGGTTCGCCTATACTCTTGGTAAACAAATGTTTCAGGGGTTCACCTATACTCTTGGTAAACAAATACCCTGCACTCTCACTCAAAAAATCTTTCAGGTTCTCACCTGCAATCTTGGTAAAAAAAAATCTTCTTTTTAAAATGGGTTGTTTTCTTCATTAAAAATGTTGAAGTACTGGCCTCTGAGTCCCCCTTGCTAGCGTTTGTAGCTAATGAAATGCTGTGATGGAGGAGGGATGGGATGGCACTTAGCATCATGCATTAATTTGTTTGTGATTTATCAGTTTGAAGCACAATTTTAAAAGGGTCACACTGTGTATGGAAACATATCCCAGCGTGGTGTCCATCTTTGGCCAGTTCATGCTGTCTTTCCCTGGGGCACTGGTTAACAAGCCCCTCGGAGAGAGGCAGGGGCTGGGACAGGCGGTAGCTTGCCTGTTGGTGGACCGCCACCTAAATCCCATTAAAAAAGTACGAGCTGTCGCTCAAAAAATCTTTCAGGTTTTTACCTGCACTCTTGGTAAACAAATCTTTCAAGGGTGCACTTATACTCTTGGTAAACAAATCCTTTTAGGGGTTCACCTATACTCTTGGTAAACAAATCTTTCAGGATTTCACCTGCACTCTTGGTAAACAAATCTTTCAGGGGTTCACCTGCACTCTGGGTTAAAAAATGTTTTGTTTTAGAATGGGTTGTTGAATTGTGGAGATGTGCAGAAATACATGCATCTGAGTCCTCTTTATGCCCACGCTTGTGTCTAATGAAATTTTGTGACAGAGGTGGCATGGGATTGGAATTATTGGATCATACGTTAATTTATCAACAATAGTCATCAACATTGTGGGCTATCGGCTACAATTTCAAAGAGGGTCACTGCTAGGCCCTGCCAACCCTGTGTGTCTCCTGTTCCTCCTCATCCAATATCATTGATATTGAAGGGTGGTTTCAAGTCACAAAACCACAGAAGAATTTGGGAATATAAATTGATAACAACTAGAGATGAGCGAACGTACTCGTCCGAGCTTGCTGCTCGTTCGAGTATTAGGGTGTTCGAGATGCTCGTTACTCGAGACGAACATCACGCGATGTTCGAGTTACTTTCACTTTCATCTCTGAGACATTAGCATGCTTTTCTGGCCAATAGAAAGACATGGAAGGCATTACAACTTCCTCCTGTGACGTTCCAGCCCTATACCACCCCTCTGCAGTGAGTGGCTGGGGAGATCAGGTGACACCCGAGTATTAAATTCTGCCCCGCCCGCGGATCGCCACAGATGCATGGTGACAGAGATCAGGGAAAATGCTGTCTTGCTGTAGCTGCTATAGAGAGAGCGTTAGGTGTTAAATTAGTCTTCAAGAACCCCAACGGTCCTTCTTAGGGCCACATCTGACCGTGTGCAGTACTGTTGAGGCTGCTTTTAGCAGGCATATGATGGCCAAGCACCCCACAAGGTGGGACGAAGGCCGTTCACCACCTCCGGTTTGCACCACTGCCTCTCCCCCTGTGCCCCTACGCAGCCACGCACCCGCACGCTCAAGCGTTAAACGTGCACATAGCCAAATTGATCAGCCTGGAGATGCTGCCGTATAGGCTTGTGGAAACGGAGGCTTTCAAAAGCATGATGGTGGCGGCGGCCCCGCGCTACTCGGTTCCCAGTCGCCACTACTTTTCCCGATGTGCCGTCCCAGCCCTGCATGACCACGTCTCCCGCAACATTGTACGCGCACTCACCAACACGGTTACTGCCAAGGTCCACTTAACAACGGACACGTGGACAAGCACAGGCGGGCAGGGCCACTATATCACCCTGACGGCACATTGGGTGAATTTAGTGGAGGCTGGGACAGAGTCAGAGCCTGGGACCGCTCACGTCCTACCCACCCCCAGAATTGCGGGCCCCAGCTCGGTGGTGGTATCTGCGGCGGTGTATGCTTCCTCCACTAAACCACCCTCCTCCTCCTCCAACGCAACCTCTGTCTCGCAATCAAGATGTGTCAGCAGCAGCACGTCGCCAGCAGTCGGTGTCGCGCGGCGTGGCAGCACAGCGGTGGGCAAGCGTCAGCAGGCCGTGCTGAAACTACTCTGCTTAGGAGAGAAGAGGCACACGGCCCACGAACTGCTGCAGGGTCTGACAGAGCAGACCGACCGCTGGCTTGCGCCGCTGAGCCTCCAACCGGGCATGGTCGTGTGTGACAACGGCCTTAACCTGGTGGCGGCTCTGCAGCTCGGCAGCCTCACGCACGTGCCATGCCTGGCCCACGTCTTTAATTTGGTGGTTCAGCGCTTTCTGAAAAGCTACCCACGCTTGTCAGACCTGCTCGGAAAGATGTGCCGGCTCTGCGCACATTTCCGCAAGTCCCACACGGACGCTTCCACCCTGCGCACCCTGCAACATCGGTTTAATCTGCCAGTGCACCAACTGCTGTGCGACGTGCCCACACGGTGGAATTCTACGCTCCACATGTTGGCCAGGCTGTATGAGCAGCGTAGAGCTATAGTGGAATACCAACTCCAACATGGGCGGCGCAGTGGGAGTCAGCCTCCTCAATTCTTTACAGAAGAGTGGGCCTGGTTGGCAGACATCTGCCAGGTCCTTGGAAACTTTGAGGAGTCTACCCAGATGGTGAGCGGCGATGCTGCAATCATTAGCGTCACCATTCCTCTGCTATGCCTCTTGAGAAGTTCCCTGCAAAGCAGAAAGGCAGACGCTTTGCGCTCGGAAACGGAGGCGGGGGAAGACAGTATGTCGCTGGATAGTCAGAGCACCCTCCTGTCTATATCTCAGCGCGTTGAGGAGGAGGAGGAGGAGGTGAAGGAGCATGAGGAGGAGGGGGAAGAGACAGCTTGGCCCACTGCTGAGGGTACCCTTGCTGCTTGCCTGTCATCCTTTCAGCGTGTATGGCCTGAGGAGGAGGAGGAGGAGGATCCTGAAAGTGATCTTCCTAGTGAGGACAGCCATGTGTTGCGTACAGGTACCCTGGCACACATGGCTGACTTCATGTTAGGATGCCTTTCTCGTGACCCTCGCGTTACACGCATTCTGGCCACTACGGATTACTGGGTGTACACACTGCTCGACCCACGGTATAAGGAGAACCTTTCCACTCTCATACCCGAAGAGGAAAGGGGTTCGAGAGTGATGCTATACCACAGGACCCTGGCGGACAAACTGATGGTAAAATTCCCATCCGACAGCGCTAGTGGCCGAAGGCGCAGTTCCGAGGGCCAGGTAGCAGGGGAGGTGCGGAGATTAGGCAGCATGTACAGCACAGGCAGGGGAACACTCTCTAAGGCCTTTGACAGCTTTCTGGCTCCCAGCAAGACTGTGTCACCGCTCCCCAGTCAAGGCTGAGTCGGCGGGAGCACTGTAAAAGGATGGTGAGGGAGTACGTAACCGATCGCACGACCGTCCTCCGTGACGCCTCTGCCCCCTACAACTACTGGGTGTCGAAGCTGGACACGTGGCCTGAACTCGCGCTGTATGCCCTGGAGGTGCTTGCTTTTCCTGCGGCTAGCGTCTTGTCAGAGAGGGTGTTTACTGCGGCTGGGGGAATCATCATGGATAAGCGTACCCTCCTGTCAACCGACAGTGCCGACAGGCTTACACTCATAAAGATGAACAAAGCCTGGATTTCCCCAGACTTTTCTTCTCCACCAGCGGACAGCAGCGATACCTAAACAATACGTAGGCTGCACCCGCGGATGGAAGCATCGTTCTCTATCACCATCAAAAACGGGGACCTTTTAGCTTCATCAATCTGTGTATTATATTCATCTTCCTCCTGCTCCTCCTCCTGAAACCTCACGTAATCACGCCGAACGGGCAATTTTTCTTAGGCCCACAAGGCTCAGTCATATAATTTTTGTAAACAATTTTTATACGTTTCAATGCTCATTAAAGCGTTGAAACTTGCACCTCAACCAATTTTTATTTTAACTGGGCTGCCTCCAGGCCTAGTTACCAATTAAGCCACATTAACCAAAGCGATTAATGTGTTTCACCTGCCCTCTTGGTTGGGCATGGGCAATTTTTCTCAGGTACATTAGTACTGTTGGTACACCAATTTTTGGGGGCCCTCGCCTACACTGTAATCCAATTAATTTTTTGCCCACCTGCATTAAAGCTGACGTTACATCAGCTGTGCTGGGCACAGCAATGGGATATATTTATGTACCGCCGGTGGCTTCCTGGGAGCCACCCATGCTGTTGGTCCACACGGAGTTGTAACTGCATGTGTCCACTTCTAAAGAACCCCAGTCTGAATGGGGCATGCAGTGTTGGCCGAAGCCCACCTGCATTTAACATGAAATTACCTCAGCTGTGATGGGCAATGCAATGGGATATATTTATGTACCGCCGGTGGGTTCCAGGGAGCCACTCATGCTGTCGGTCCACACGGAGTTGTAACTGCATGCGTCCACTTCTAAAGAACCCCAGTCTGACTGGGGCATGCAGTGTGGGCCGAAGCCCACCTGCATTAAACATGACATTACCTCAGCTGTGCTGCGCACTGCAATGGGATATGTTTATGTACCGCCGGTGGCTTCCTGGCACCCACCCATGCTGTGGGTCCACAGGGAGTTGTAACTGCATGTGTCCACTTCTAAAGAACCCCAGTCTGAATGGGGCATGCAGCCGAAGCCCATCTGCATTTAAACTGACGTTAGCTCTGCTGTCCAGGGCACTGCAATGGGATACATTTATCTACAGCTGGTGGGTTCCAGGGAGCCACCCATGCTGTGGGTGCACACGGAATTCCCATTGCGGAGTTGTACCTGCCTGTGACTATTTATAAAAAAACGCGGTCTGACTGGGGCATGCAGACACCTTGACAGAATGAATAGTGTGTGGCACATAGGTTCCCCATTGCTATGCCCACGTGTGCAGCTCCAGATGGAGGTGGCACAGGATTGGATTTCTCATTGCTTCTGTACAGCATTGTGAGCTATCGCCCCTCCCCTTTTAAAGAGGGTCGCTGCCTAGCCGTGCCAACCCTCTGCAGTGTGTGCCTGCGGTTCCTCCTCATGGCAGACGCACTTATAAATAGACATGAGTGTGGTGTGGCATGAGGGCAGCTGAAGGCTGCGCAGGGACACTTTGGTGTGTGCTGTGGACACTGGGTCATGCAGGGGGGGGGGGGGGGTTGGGCAGCATGTAACCCAGGAGAAGTGGCAGCGGAGTGTCATACAGGCAGTGATTGTGCTTTGTTGGAGGTAGTGTGGTGCTTAGCTAAGGTATGCATTGCTAATGAGGGCTTTTCAGAAGTAAAAATTGTTGGGAGGGGGGGGGCACTCTTGCCGCTATTGTGGCTTAATAGTGAGACCTGGGAACTTGAGATGCAGCCCAACATGTAGCCCCTCGCCTGCCCTATCTGTTTCTGTGTCGTTCCTATCACTTTCTTGAATTGCCCAAATTTTCACAAATGGAAACTTTAGCGAGCATCGGCGATATACAAAAATGCTCGGGTGGCCCATTGAGTTCAATGGGGTTCGTTACTGGAAACGAACCCTCGAGCATCGCGAAAATTACGTCCCGAGTAACGAGCACCCGAGCATTTTGGTGCTCGCTCATCTCTACTCACAAGTAGCCCCCTGTATTTGATGGCCACGCATGAACCCCCTATCTAATGACAGCACCAGAACACCTGATCATGCTGGGGTTGTGCTTCACAGGAAAATGTCTGCACACCCCTATTTTGTACTACAGTCTTACGGCGTGACTGTCGGCCTCGGTTCTAATGGTGCTTGTGGACTGATACCACAACAAGCGTCCACCCCATTGACCAGATCTAGTTCAAACGCCCCACTGTTTCTTTTTTACAGGTGCTTAAGGCCTTTGTCAGACGGGCGTTTTTTCGCGCGATTTGCGCATGCGCATGCGTTCGGCGGATTTTTTAAAACCATTGCTTTGCAATGGTATCGGGCACATGAGCGCTTTTTGTGCGCTAGTCCGATAAATTATAGAACAGAAATCGCAGATCGCACCTATCTGCGATCTGCGATTCCTGTTCTCTTCTCTATATGCGCTCAATGGGGCTGGCGGCAGCAGCGCCGACCCCATTGAGAACATATAGAAGACAAATCATTCTTCTCTGCCACAGCTGTAACAGCTGTGGCAGAGAAGAACGATGTTTGCCCATTGAATTCAATGGAGCCGGCAATACAGCCGGCTCCATTGAAAGCAATGGGCTGCCGGCGTGCGCGGGATGAATTGTCGGGAAGGGCTTAAATATATAAGCCCTTCCCTGCAATTCATCCAGAAAAGTGTTAAAATAAAAAAATATATATATATACTCACCTGCTCCCGGCAGCCGGAGTTCCGCGCGGCCGGCCTGCAGTGGGTGTGAAGGGGGTGTGAGTCAGACCTGTCCCCTGATTGGCTCAGCGCTGAGCCAATCAGAGGCAGGTCTGACTCACACCCATTCATTCGCGCGGAACTCCGGCTGCCGGGAGCAGGTGAGTATATATATATTTTTTATTTTAACACTTTTCTGGATGAATTGCAGGGAAGGGCTTATATATTTAAGCCCTTCCAGACAATTCATCCCACACTCGCCCGCAGCGCATTGCTTTCAATGGAGCCGGCAGTATTGCCGGCTCCAATGAATGCAATGCGCTGGACAGCTCCGGCCCGATTCTAATGAAACGCGGCTAGGAGCAGATTTTTGGGCGATTTTCGGGCACCGGTCACACGATTTGCGGATGCGCATCCGTCATGCGATCCGCAAATCGCGCGAAAAAACGCTTGTCTGACTAAGGCCTAAGAGCGCTGCATAGTGAGTGCAAGTGCGCGCTCTGACAGTCCAGACTTTCCAAAGACTTGGTATTGGTAAACATAGTAACATAGTTCGTAAGGCTGAATGAAGACAATGTCCATCTAGTCCAGCCTGTCTAGCCTCCTGTTTTGTTGATCCAGAGGAAGGCAAAAAACCCCAAGAGCAGAAGCCAATAGCTCTTTTGGGGAAAAAATTCCTTCCCGACTCCCTAATGGCAATCAGACTGTTCCCTAGATCAACCCCTAATAGTTCCTACCTGCCTATATACCCGGATTAACAAATAATCTTAGATTTATAGCTTATAATATCCTTCCTCTCCAGAAAGACATCTAGTCCCCTTTTGCCATCACTACGTCCTCAGGCAGAGAGTTCCACAGTCTAGCAGCTCTAACAGTAAAGGATCCCTTTCTATGTTGGTGATGAAACCTGCTTTCCTCTAGACGTAGCGGATGCCCTCTTGTTACCGTTGCAGTCCTGGATATAAACAGATCCTGGGAGAGATCCTTGTATTGTCCCCTCATGTACTTATACATGGTTATTTGGTCGCCTCTTAACCTTCTTTTTTCTAGAGTAAATAGTCCCAATTTTGATAGCCTCTCTGGGTATTCCAGTCCCGTCATTCCATGTATTAGTTTAGTTGCCCTTCTTTGAACCGCCTCCAATACCGTAGCATCTTTCCTGAGCACCGGTGACCAGAACTGTACGCAGTATTCCATGTGGGGCCTGACAAGTGCCTTATATAATGGAAGGATAATGTTCTCGTCCCTCGCCCATATACCCCTTTTAATGCACCCCAAAACTTTACTTGCCTTTGCAGCAGCTGATTGGCATTGGTTACTCCAGTTTAGTCTATAGTCCACTAGTACCCCCAGGTCTTTTTCCATATCACTTTTCCCTAGCGGTACTCCATTAAGTGAATATTGGTAACAACCATTCTTGCTGCCCATGTGCATAACCTTACATTTATCAACATTGAACTTCATTTGCCATTTTTCTGCCCAAGCCCCCAGCTTATTTAGGTCCGTTTGTAGCCGTACATTGTCCTCCATTGCATTAATTATTTTGTATAATTTTGTGTCATCTGCAAATATTGAAATTTTGCTGTGCAGTTCCTCTATCAGGTCGTTGATAAATATATTGAACAGAATGGGGCCCAATACTGAACCTTGTGGCACCCCACTAGTGACTGTGGCCCAATCGGAGTATGAGCCATTTATTAGGAGGGATTGATTCTGACACAACAATGCATGGGACTTTTTTCGAAGTCAAGGTCCAAGAGTAGATTGGTACTAGTGCGATGATGAGAAGAAGCCTCTGAGGATTTGGTATAAGCCAATACTCTAAGTGCACCATTGTTAATTCGGCCATGGTAGCATTGTCAATGTTATGTAAGTCATCCATCCATAAAGCTAAGTGTTGTTAGGCTGCTAGCAGAGTGCATAACCAGCATGAATGGTAGTGGCTACTGCTGTCAGGTATAAGCCATCAAAGTCTGTGGTGTAATCAGTAGTTATGAAGCATACTGTAGTTTTTGGATTGGGGCTTTTAACAGTTGTGGGTAGGCATACCATGGCCCACAGAGTAGCTTAGAATTAAACAATTAGGGCTGCTCATTGCGATTGGCCATGTGATAAAATCCCATCAATTTTTGCAAAATTGGATCAGACTGGCCCATGGTGGTTGTTGTAGTAGTGGTGTTGGTGCTGCTTCTTCAATGAATGTGGCCAGAGGCTAGCACTGTTGCCTTGTATTGATGGGTTCATAATTTCACATTTCATCAAGGACAACAACATCTACATGGGCTTTGAAAAACTCCAAACAGATATTGCCCTTGGTCAGATTTGAACCTAGCACTATAGTGTTGGTAACAGCGAGCCACCACACTAGTTCTTGCATCTCCAGAGGAGCAAGAAGAATAAGCACAAACAGAACATAAAAACTCCAGACAGATGTTACCCTTAGTTAGATTTGAACCTAGAACTCCAGCTCTACAAGGCAGCAATGCTAACAACAGGGTTACCACGGGAGAAGAACAAGAAATTTTAATAAAGTTAATATTCCTGTGGCATTTCAGCTTCTCCGGGTTGTGCATTTCTCTGGGACTACGCATGATGTTACTCAGTGCACAATTTTTTTTATCTTACTGAAGGACTTTGCCCAAAACATTGTATGTACACTGGCTAACATCTGCAGTTGTTCAATACAGTATCTTTACTTTTGCATGAATTCCTGGAGTGTGTGCTCAATTTTAGTTTTCTTTACAAATTGATAAGCATTGACAATATGGCTTGTGAGTCAGTGGCACAAAGCAATACCTAATAGGAGAGTGCTACTGTCTACTGCACATGTATATGTCCAGTTAAAGTGAAAATATTCAGTATTCACTGAACCTCACAAGCAATCAAATTCGCCACAAATCTCCAAAGTGCTGAAATGGTTAGATCATCTAGATTAACTACTTTCAAGATTGTGTGAGCAAGTTCAGTTGTTTTGGATTTACCACTATTAGAGCTTAAACAGATGGGTGTTACTTAGTCCTGGTATGCGGCTATAAAAATCACAGCCGCGAATTGGGATGAAACAGAACCATTGATTTGAATGGTTTTGTTTTCATTAGCGGGATTCTTGGGCATTAATATCTATGTCTGAGAAAAGATGGGACTTGCCTTATTTGTCTCACTCGTAGTTAACCCTTTCCAATCCAATTTCTATCCTGGTTTTCCTAGGGGGCTTACTCTTTTTCTGCCGTTAAACAACAGCGCTATCTACTGGCTAAAGCCAGTACTGCATGAGGTGACACGTTGGATAGCCTCCGACAGCAGAGAGGCTGGCAATATACGGTAAGAGAACCCCGACGGATGTCTTCCAACATCGGAGCTGTGCAGGCTTAAATCATAATGTCTTTAGACGTCAGACAGGGAATTGGAAAGGGTTAATACTATGTGCAAGAAAGATAGGGCAGAACCTATCTTCTCCCAGTTTTTTTCAAACTTGCGCAGATTAGTGTAGAGTTTGAAAGGTAAGAAATAAGGCTTTACCTTGTTCATGCGCAACTACTCTCAGTAGTGGCGAGCATGGTTGTGCATATACCCATGTGAAGAGGCCCTAACACACCTCAGAGGTATATGTTGGGAGTATTTCCCAATGTAATACATCTGATGTTTCCATAGGCCTCATATGACCAGTGTATGTTAAAAGAGTATCCTATATGATTCGGAATAGCATTTATTTTACTCGGTAGAAAAGTGTAGTCCATATATCATGCTGGCCAAGGATTGTCACATTGTCTTATAGTTGCCTCAAATACAGTAAATTGACAAGTTTAGTCAACTGCATTTCTTAATATATCTGTATATAAAAGCAATATTGTACAGCATCGTCTAAGTTAACATAATGCCAGATATAAAGAAATGCATTTGATGGATCATCAAAAAGTAACACCAAATATAATCCACAGATCTGTCGCGAACCAAGCCTTCACAGTTTTAAGCATCAACCCTTTTTCTTGAAGTTAACTTTCGAATAGCCTTCAATACATCTTTGTTCCTCAAACTATAGACAAATGGATTTAGCATTGGAACCACGGCTACATACAGTAATGAAATTAAGTTATCTTGTTCGGCAGAATGTTCTGATTTCGGTTTCATGTACACAATTAATATTGGACCATAGAATAATATAACTGTTGTGAGATGGGAAGAGCAACTAGAAAAAGCCTTAAGCCGTGTTTCAGAAGATCGGATCTTCAAAATAGTGGAGATAATTTGTACATAAGAAGTTATAGTGAGTGAAAATGGAACAAAGGCACTAAAAATGTCTTCTATAAACATAAAGATTTCCCTGCTAGAAGTATCACTTGAAGACAACTCAGTCAATGTTTTAAGATCACAGAAGAAATGGTTGATTTTGTGGGAATTGCAAAAATTCAGCACAGATGTAAGCAAGGTCAACAATAATGAGTTCATAGAAGACAAAGTCCAGCAAAAAGCAGCTATTGTGATGCAAACATTTCTGTTCATGATCAGACTGTAGTGTAAGGGATTGCAGATTGCTACATAGCGATCAAAAGCCGTAGATGTTAATACAAAGATATCACACCCAACACTGAATGTAAAGAAATACAGCTGAGCCATACAGTCATAGAATGAAATTCTGTTATTCTGGGTTATAGTGATAATCAGTAGTTTTGGAAGAGTGGATAAGACATAAATAACATCTACAACAGCAAGATTGCATACAAAGAAATACATTGGAGTATGTAGTTTTGACATTAAACAGATGAACATAGTAATCAACAGGTTCCCAAAAAATGTCAATAAGTACATCACCATAATTCCAAGAAATAACACAATTTGTTTAGTCTTGAAAGCATAGAAACCCAAAATGTAGAAATCAGTCACTGATGTGTTTTCACAATGATTTGTCATTTTTTTGCTCAGTGATTAAACCCTGTGAAGCAATTATCCAGTTTTAGAAATATGCCTATATTTTCATATACCCTGATATAATACCTGGGAAACTGTATGGAATGGACCTTTTTAGTTTTTTTTTAACACGTTACTCTATAGGGGACTGACATGAATAAAAACTATACAGGTTATACTCAGTTTAATGGGTTTATTTAATACAACTGTTCATGTGCAGACAGGTAAAGAAATTGTTAGCCAAGTATGTGGCTTTAATTCATTTAAAGCTTAGGTCTTGAGACAGGTGAGTCTTTTCAGAGTAGGACCTGTGTGAATGCGGGTAGCCAGGATGTGAAATGAGAGCCACCATGTTTTGATCAAAATATGTGCTAAAAATCTTGCACTTTAATGCAGTTAGTATATACTACAGTTGAGGAATTTTGCTGAGGCATGCATGTTTTTGCTACCAAATTTTTGCACCCATGTCTTACCTCCAATTTTTTACTTATTGAGAGTAATGGCTTAAACAGAAGGGCATATGCGCAACTACACTACTTGCTATGGAGCATAGTTGAGTAGTGCACGAACCACACTAGTGTGCAAGTTTGAAAAAAAAAAGTGGGAAGATAGGTCTGCATGCGAGAAAGAGAGGCAAATCCTATCTTTACTCTGAAATAGTATTAATGCCCAAGAATACCACTAGTGAAAACAAAACCATTGTTTATCACTCCTGCATATGGGCTCAGTCAGAGGAGCAAACTTTTCATGCTTCATAGGCGCGGGAATAAAATCCCACATTGCGTGTAGAAAAAAATAGCATGGCCAGGTGCATTTGCACTCAATTGTCCTATCTTTTACAAGATAATTTTATTTTCCTGTCCACAAAGTTATATGACAGCTCGTTTTTTGTGGGACGTCCTATAGCTTCTAATGGTACCATATTGCAGTAAATACAACTTTTTGATAGCTTTTTATTTGCTTTTCTACTTGATGATGGGCTGACTTCTAAAAAAAGCGCAATACTGACAATATGTTTTTTTCTGTCAATAAATCAGAAATTTACAAATGCAGCGATAACAAGTATGTATTTTTTATTGTACAAATGGGAAAAATGCATATTTGGCATCGCTGCATCCGTTAAAGTTCGATTTATCAAAGCAATGCATTATTTAAGCCGCACAGTGAACGCCGTCCAAAAATGTTAATAAAAAATGCCAGAAATGCGCTTTTTTAATCACCCTGTCTAATAGAAAAAAATGTAATAAAAAGTGATCAAAAAGTTCTATGTATTCCAAAATAGTACGAACAGAAACAACAGGACATCTCGCAAAAAAATGAGCCCCCCACACAACTACGCTGACGGAAAAATAAAAAAGCTATTGCGATCAAAAGACCGTGGCAGAAAATAATTTTAACAATATAGAATAAAGAGAGTACAATAAAGCTATCTTATCATTTTTGTTGCAGTTTCTGCGACTTAGAAACAAGACGTACTGAAAGATGGGGGAATTTCACTTTTTTTTCCCGTTTTTCGTCACTTAGATTTTTTTTTTACGTTTTTCAGTACGCTATATGGTACATTAAATAGTACCCTTGAAAAATACAACTCAGCTCGCAAAAAAACTAGGACTCATACAACTACTTCACACATGGCGTATATATTGCCGGCTATCCTCAACAAAAAAAACAAAGCAAATACACACTAAATCTGCAGTGGCCAAATCAACGCCTAAGTGGCATGAATTTGACAGCGCTTTTAATTGCAGATCTGCTGCAGGACTTAACCCTTGCACATCAATGGTTGAATTTCACAGCATAAATAGATATTAGAATCTGCAGCATTTTTCAAAAATTACCGTGGATTCGCTGCAGAACATTTCTGCACCATGTAAAATTGAATTTTTTAAATCCCCTCCGCGCGGCTTGTGCTGTAAATGCCTTGCTATGACTGTTTACTTCATGCATCAATTATCAATCCTATAATTATAACTTAAATGTAAAGATGAGATTTATGTGTTTCCCATTAGGGTGAAATATGCTAATAAATAGATCCACAGGAAAATATGCGGATTAGAAAAAAAAAACATGCTATGAAACATAAATGTACAAATCTACATAAAACATAACAATAACTGACCGGCAATTGTATGCAGCCTGAAAGAGAAGCATTTCTATAGAGGTTCCAGAGAATTATATAAACGGTTTGAATAGCTGTGGGGATTAATTAACTAAAAATTCATGTGTGTGCATTAAAATCTCAGATTAATTAATTAGATAAAATAAAGATACAATTGTACTTTTCAATTCACAGAGTGCAAAACTAAAAAGTCTATAATCTTCAATATAACCCTTTCACAGAGAAGACTTACTAAAACCTAATTTCTTAATTGATACACTCCTAAAAAACACAAACACTTAGGGCACAAGGTTGTGGCATGGGGTATAATACTAAGATAGTATTGATCCACGTCCTCCAACCAAACAACAAATGCGTGAATGGGCAAAGTTTGCACATGAAACTTTGCCCGTTCACTGGAGCAGCTGCTCCACAAAGGTCCCCTCATAACTGAACACTGTGACAGCACTGCCCAAAAGCCCCTTTTAAATGCCCTGTTGTAAGCAGCGGGTTTTCTGTTCCGTGCTAAAGAGTTTCCATTAACTCCTGAACTAATAAGGCTGGCTTCACATTGGTGATAGCCTATCTTGCATTGCAAGACTGAGTGAAAATTCAGGAAAATGAAACCAATGATTTTCAAAGGTTTCATTCTCATTTGCGATGACTTCACTTCACACTCACAGTGCTAAGAAAAATCTGCACTATCGCCCATTGTTTTCAATGGGGCCGGCGCCAGCAGCGCTCCCCAAGTAAAAGCACATTGCACTTCCCTGACACAGTTGTGACAGCTGTCACAGCTATGGCAGAGCTCTGCAATGCTATCCTATTACTTTCAATGGGGCCAGCAGTGCTGCCGCCCCATTGAAAGGTAATCAGTTGCAGGCAATCCCCATAGCAATGATTTTCGGGGAAGGGCTTGAAATATGAGTGGTTGAAGCAGTCTGGATGAGATCCCAAGCTGATGCATAATGTTTCCAAAGGAGGAGACACCTAGGCAGTGGGTGAGCAAAAACCTTTTTAATACATATCGTGTTTGCATGTAGGTCTACTGTGTCTCTCTGCTTCCTAAAGATGGTTTGGACACCTGTAGTCCTTGTTTGTATCATATGCAGATCCCCTCTTTCCTTCCCCTGACAGGCGCGGCCTCCAGATGTCTTATGTCTCGTCTGCGTGTCAGTTGGTTGATCCCTGACACAGTTCCCTATGTTAACTCGGTGGCTGACTGTTTATCTCCCTGGTATGAGGACACTTGGACTTGCTGTGGAGTTTCATCTGTGTGCATGTTAGCTCTGGGTGGAGCCTGTGTGGTTTGTACTATATGTTGTAGTCTGCTGTAAACCAGTGCCTGTGAAGCCAGTATCCTGGTGTTCTGTTTGTCTGTGCTGTTGCAGCTTGCTGTGTGAACTGTGTCCGGTGCTGCTGGACTCCTGGTTAGTGTATGGACTAGCGGTATATTCAGGAGCCGTGAAGTGGCCCGCTAGCTTCCACGTTTTGATCAAAATGTCAACTAATACCTGGTATTTATATATAGCTTATCACCTGTTACTAGTGGTTGCATTTTGGCTGTTGTATGCTGTGTTTTCTGGCTCTGTGTATCCTGTTGTTCTGTCCCTATCATGTGGCATGTGTATGTGTCCTGTTCTGGTGGCGTAGTTCCTAGGAGCAGCTAGGACCCAGTTCCGATGACCGCTGGGCCGCCATTTATCAGGGTAATGTTCCCGCTCAGGTAGGGCCATGTCATCCTCCCCTGTAGCACAGGGCCAGTTGTCTGTACCCCTGTGTATCTATTCTTTTTGGTCACAATCGTCTGGGCTCCGTGTTTAGTTTGCCCACACAATCGTAACACACACCTTCTCAGGTGTGGAATAATTGAGCTGGCTGGGTGTGGAGTTTCTCCATGCAGCCAATCTCCATTAGTCTGTGGCACATATATACCACCCCCTCCCCTCTGGCTAGACGATGCTGGTTTCCTTATTCCCTCATGTGTTTGCTTTCTTGCTTGTTGTTTGATGGGTGTGAGTTGTGCTGTGTTGTGTGTGTCTGTGCTGGGTGCCAGACATGTGGTGTGAAGAGTCCTGTTCCTTTTTGTATGCATTCCATGCTGTGTTGCTGTTAACTGTCTCCTGGCTGCTTGGATAGTTTGCCATCTAGAGCTAGTAAGGTCCTCAGGTTCCAGTGTGCGGCCGTCACTATCGGGATGATCACCCTGCAGGCAGGCACGTTTCATAGGGTAAGTTGCCTTGTGAGAGTAGGGACCTACAAGACAATGAGGACCCTTGTCGTGAGCTTGTGAGCTTAAGTATTTTGGCCAAAATGTGAACTTATACCTCATACTGTATCTATTCCATCTGTGTATGCATGCAGGTATGCAAGGTGAGTGTTTTGGGCATTTGTCAGTCTTTGTGTTATATCTGCCTGTGAGTCCAGTTTGCTGTTTCTGAAATCCATCATGTAAGAAGTGGATATAACAATACAGATAGGAAAAATCTACCAGATTACAGCCATGTTAAAGATGCCTTTGGCTGCAGTTTGCCTAAAATAAATTTGGAAATCTATAGAATAACTAGGAAATATGTATAGATTCAATTATTTTATACATTGCTTTCAAGTTTAATGCTTTTTTACACAAACCCCGTCTCATATATATTTTATATCTAGCTATCTGACTTAAAGATTCTAGAAAACATTTTCTTAATATTATTGTTAAGAAACACTATTAGTAATAACTAGAGATGAGCAAGCACCAAAATGCTCGGGTGCTCGTTACTCGAGACGAACTTTTCGCGATGCTCGAGGGTTCGTTTCGAGTAACGAACCCCATTGAAGTCAATGGGCGACCCGAGCATTTTTGTATTTCGCCGATGCTCGCTAAGGTTTTCATGTGTGAAAATCTGGGCAATTCAAGAAAGTGATGGGAACGACACAGCAACGGATAGGGCTGGCGAGGGGCTACATGTTGGGCTGCATCTCTCAAGTTCACAGGTCCCACTATTAAGCCACAATAGCGGCAAGAGTGGGTGCCCCCCCCTCCCAACAACTTTTACTTCTGAAAAGCCCTCATTAGCATGGCATACCTTAGCTAAGCACCACACTACCTCCAACAAAGCACAATCACTGCCTGCATGACACTCCGCTGCCACTTCTCCTGTGTTACATGCTGCCCAAACCCCCCCCCACGACCCAGTGTCCACAGCGCACACCAAACTGTCCCTGCCCAGCCTTCTGCTGCCCTCATGCCACGCCACCCTCATGTCTATTTATAAGTGCATCTGCCACAGGAAAAGCAGGCACACACTGCAGAGGGTTGGCATGGCTAGGCAGCGACCCCCCCATAAAAGGGGCGGGCTGATAGTCCACAATGCTGTACAGAAGCAATCAGAAATCCAATCCTGTGCCACCTCCATCTGGAGCTGCACACGTGGGCATAGCAATGGGGAACCTATGTGCCACACACTATTCATTCTGTCAAGGTGTCTGCACGCCCCAGTCAGACCGCGGTTTTTTATAAATAGTCACAGGCAGGTACAACTCCACAATGGGAATTCCGTGTGCACCCACAGCATGGGTGGCTCCCTGGAACCCACCCGCTGTACATAAATGTATCCCATTGCATTGCCCATCACAGCTGAGGTAATGTCGTGGTTAATGCAGGTGGGCTTCGGCCCACACTGCATGCCCCAGTCAGACTGGGGTTCTTTACAAGTGGACAGATGTAGGTTAAACTCCGTGTGCACCTACAGCATGGGTGGCTCCCTGGAACCCACCGGCGGTACATAAAAATATCCCATTGCATTGCCCAACACAGCTGAGGTAGTAATGTCGTGCTTAATGCAGGTGGGCTTCGGCCCACACTGCATGCCCCAGTCAGACTGGGGTTCTTTAGAAGTGGACACATGTAGTTACAACTCCCTGTGGACCCACAGCATGGGTGGGTGCCAGGAAGCCACCGGCGGTACATTAATATATCCCATTGCATTGCCCAACACAGCTGAGGTAGTAATGTCGTGCTTAATGCAGGTGGGCTTCGGGCCACACTGCATGCCCCAGTCAGACTGGGGTTCTTTAGAAGTGGACACATGTAGTTACAACTCACTGTGGACCCACAGCATGGGTGGGTGCCAGGAAGCCACCGGCGGTACATTAATATATCCCATTGCATTGCCCAACACAGCTGAGGTAGTAATGTCGTGCTTAATGCAGGTGGGCTTCGGCCCACACTGCATGCCCCAGTCAGACTGGGGTTCTTTAGAAGTGGACACATGTAGTTACAACTCCCTGTGGACCCACAGCATGGGTGGGTGCCAGGAAGCCACCGGCGGTACATTAATATATCCCATTGCATTGCCCAACACAGCTGAGGTAGTAATGTCGTGCTTAATGCAGGTGGGCTTCGGGCCACACTGCATGCCCCAGTCAGACTGGGGTTCTTTAGAAGTGGACACATGTAGTTACAACTCCCTGTGGACCCACAGCATGGGTGGGTGCCAGGAAGCCACCGGCGGTACATTAATATATCCCATTGCATTGCCCAACACAGCTGAGGTAGTAATGTCGTGCTTAATGCAGGTGGGCTTCGGCCCACACTGCATGCCCCAGTCAGACTGGGGTTCTTTAGAAGTGGACACATGTAGTTACAACTCCCTGTGGACCCACAGCATGGGTGGGTGCCAGGAAGCCACCGGCGGTACATTAATATATCCCATTGCATTGCCCAACACAGCTGAGGTAGTAATGTCATGCTTAATGCAGGTGGGCTTCGGCCCACACTGCATGCCCCAGTCAGACTGGGGTTCTTTACAAGTGGACAGATGTAGGTTAAACTCCGTGTGCACCTACAGCATGGGTGGCTCCCTGGAACCCACCAGCGGTACATAAAAATATCCCATTGCAGTGCCCTACTCAGCAGAGCTAACGTCAGATACAATACAGGTGGGCTTCGGCCCACAGTGCATGCCCCAGTCAGACTGGTAATATGTACCTTAACAGTAACCTCGTTGGTGGTAATGTGGTGGTGACTGCGGACCTAGTAGCGCGGTTTTATGTAGTTGGTTTTCGGAATGTGGCCATGATTAAGTGGGCCGTGGCGGGGGGATGGTGGCGGTGCTCTCTAGTAGTGTCGTTAAAGGTGAAATTCTTGGACTGCCACCAGACGGACCAATGCAAAGGTATTTGCCAAGAATGTTTTCATTGTTGGAGGAGGAGGGGGATGTTTTGGAGGCACTATGTGTCCTCTCCACGTGTCCATGGTTATATGCACCTTAACAGTAACAGCGTTGGTGGGAAATGGCCTCGCCGCCATCATGTCTTTGTGAAGCCTCTGTTTCCACACCCCAGTGACATACCATTAGCTGCGGTATAGGCACAGCCCAGAATTATTCACATTTCAGCGGTAGTATTAGGGACAGGCCCCACTAACATATCACTAGCAGCAGTATAGGGGGAGCGCAGTCTTAGTTCCATTTCAGTAATAGTAGCACTCAAGACAGGCCCCAGTAACAATTCCGAAGCAGCAGTATAGGAGGAGCGCAGTCTTAGTTCCATTTCAGTAATAGTAGCACTCAAGACAAGCCCCAGTAACAATTCCCATTGCAGCAGTTTAGGGAGATAACAGTCTCTTTCACATTTCAGTAGCTGCAGTATAGACAAGGCCCCAGTTACATTTATGTAGCAAAAGTGTAGGCCAACCCCACACACCTTTCTGTACCATGAGTGCAGGCGAAGAACATAGACATTACAATGATTACACTGTAGGTGAGGGGGGCCCAAAAAAATTGGTGTAGCAACAGTACTAATGTACCTCAGAAAAAATTGGCCATGCCCAACCAAGATGGCAGGTGAAACCCATTAATCGCTTTGGTTAATGTGGCTTAAGTGGTAACTAGGCCTGGAGGCAGCCCAGTTTAACGAAAAATTGGTTCAAGTTAAAGTTTCATCGCTTGTAAGAGCATTGAAACGTATAAAAATTGTTTGGAAAAATTATATGAGTGAGCCTTGTGGCCCAAAGAAAAATTGCCCGTTCGGCGTGATTACGTGAGGTTTCAGGAGGAAGAGCAGGAGGAGGAGGAGGAATATTACACACAGATTGATGAAGCAGAAATGTCACCGTTTTGGATGGTGAAACAGAACGATGCTTCCATCCGCGGGTGCAGCCTACGTATTGCTTAGGTATCGCTGCTGTCCGCTGGTGGAGAAGAGAAGTCTGGGGAAATCCAGGCTTTGTTCATCTTGATGAGTGTAAGCCTGTCGGCACTGTCGGTTGACAGGCGTGTACGCTTATCTGTGATGATTCCCCCAGCCGCACTAAACACCCTCTCTGACAAGACGCTAGCCGCAGGACAAGCAAGCACCTCCAGGGCATGCAGCGCGAGTTCAGGCCACGTGTCCAGCTTCGACACCCAGTAGTTGTAGGTGGCAGAGGCGTCACGGAGGACGGTCGTGCGATCGGCTATGTACTCCCTCACCATCCTTTTACAGTGCTCCCGCCGACTCAGCCTTGACTGGGGAGCGGTGACACAGTCTTGGTGGGGAGCCATAAAGCTGCCCAGCGCCTTAAAGAGTGTTGCACTGCCTGTGCTTAACATGCTGCTCGATATCCGCACCTCCCCTGCTACCTGGCCCTCGGAACTGCGCCTTCTGCCACTAGCGCTGTCGGAGGGGAATTTTACCATCAGCTTGTCCGCCAGGGTCCTGTGGTATAGCAACACTCTCGAACCCCTTTCCTCTTCGGGAATGAGAGTGGAAAGGTTCTCCTTATACCGTGGGTCGAGCAGTGTGTACACCCAGTAATCCGTAGTGGCCAGAATGCGTGCAACACGAGGGTCACGAGAAAGGCATCCTAACATGAAGTCAGCCATGTGTGCCAGGGTACCTGTACGCAACACATGGCTGTCTTCACTAGGAAGATCACTTTCAGGATCCTCCTCCTCCTCCGCCTCCTCCTCCTCAGGCCATACACGCTGAAACGATGACAGGCAAGCAGCATGGGTACCGTCAGCAGTGGGCCAAGCTGTCTCTTCCCCCTCCTCCTCATCCTCCTCATGCTCCTCCTCCTCCTCCTCCTCCTCAACGCGCTGAGATATAGACAGGAGGGTGCTCTGACTATCCAGCGACATACTGTCTTCCCCCGCCTCCGTTTCCGAGCGCAAAGCATTTGCCTTTATGCTTTGCAGGGAACTTCTCAAGAGGCATAGCAGAGGAATGGTGATGCTAATGATTGCAGCATCGCCGCTCACCACCTGGGTAGACTCCTCAAACTTTCCAAGGACCTGGCAGATGTCTGCCAACCAGGCCCACTCTTCTGAAAATAATTGAGGAGGCTGACTCCCACTGCGCCGCCCATGTTGGAGTTGGTATTCCACTATAGCTGTACGCTGCTCATAGAGCCTGGCCAACATGTGGAGCGTAGAGTTCCACCGTGTGGGCACGTCGCACAGCAGTCGGTGCACTGGCAGATTAAACCGATGTTGCAGTGTCCGCAGGGTGGCAGCGTCCGTGTGGGACTTGCGGAAATGTGCGCAGAGCCGGCGCACCTTTACGAGCCGGTCTGACAAGCGTGGGTAGCTTTTCAGAAAGCGCTGAACCACCAAATTAAAGATGTGGGCCAGGCATGGCACGTGCGTGAGGCTGCCGAGCTGCAGAGCCGCCACCAGGTTACGGCCGTTGTCACACACGACCATGCCCGGTTGGAGGCTCAGCGGCGCAAGCCAACGGTCGGTCTGCTCTGTTAGACCCCGCAGCAGTTCGTGGGCCGTGTGGCTCTTCTCTCCTAAGCTGAGTAGTTTCAGCACGGCCTGCTGACGCTTGCCCACCGCTGTGCTGCCACGCCGCGCGACACCGACTGCTGGCGACGTCCTGCTGCTGCTGACACATCTAGATTGCGAGACAGAGGTTGAGGAGGAGGAGGAGGGTGCTTTAGTGGAGGAAGCATACACCACCGAACATACCACCACCGAGCTGGGGCCCGCAATTCTGGGGGTGGGTAGGACGTGAGCGGTCCCAGGCTCTGACTCTGTCCCAGCCTCCACTAAATTCACCCAATGTGCCGTCAGGGAGATGTAGTGGCCCTGCCCGCCTGTGCTTGTCCACGTGTCCGTTGTTAAGTGGACCTTGCCACTAACCGCATTGGTGAGGGCGCGTACAATCTTGCGGGAGACGTGGTCGTGCAGGGCTGGGATGGCACATCGGGAAAAGTAGTGGCGACTGGGAACTGAGTAGCGCGGGGCCGCTGCCGCCATCATACTTTTGAAGGAATCCGTTTCCACAACCCTATACGGCAGCATCTCAAGGCTGATAAATTTCGCTATGTGGACGGTTAACGCTTGAGCGTGCGGGTGCGTGGCGGCGTACTTGCGCTTCCGCTCAAAGACTTGCGCTAGCGACGGCTGGACGGTGCGGTGCGAGACATTGCTGGATGGGGCCGAGGACACCGGAGGTGAGGGTGTGGGTGCAGGCCAGGAGACGGTAGTGCCTGTGCCCTCAGAGGGGGGTTGGATCTCAGTGGCAGGTTGGGGCACAGGGGGAGAGGCAGCGGTGCAAACCGGAGGCGGTGAACGGCCTTCGTCCCACCTTGTGGGGTGCTTGGCCATCATATGTCTGCGCATGCTGGTGGTGGTGAGGCTGTTGGTGGTGGCTCCCCGGCTGATCTTGACGCAACAAAGGTTGCACACCACTGTTCGTCGGTCGTCAGGCGTCTCTGTGAAAAACTGCCAGACCTTAGAGCACCTCGGCCTCTGCAGGGTGGCATGGCGCGAGGGTGCGCTTTGGGAAACACTTGGTGGATTATTCGGTCTGGCCCTGCCTCTACCCCTGGCCACCGCACTGCCTCTTGCAACCTGCCCTGCTGCTGCCCTTGCCTCCCCCTCTGAAGACCTGTCCTGAGTAGGCGTTGCACACCAGGTGGGGTCAGTCACCTCATCATCCTGCTGCTCTTCCTCCGAATCCTCTGTGCGCTCCTCCATCGCACTTACTGCCCTTACTACTACCTCACTGCAAGACAACTGTGTCTCATCGTCATCGTCCTCCTCACCCACTGAAAGGTCTTGAGACAGTTGCCGGAAGTCCCCAGCCTCATCCCCCGGACCCCGGGAACTTTCCAATGGTTGGGCATCAGTGACGATAAACTCCTCTGGTGGGAGAGGAACCACTGCTGCCCAATCTGAGCAGGGGCCCGAGAACAGTTCCTGGGAGTCTTCCCGCTCCTGAGCATGTGTCATTGTAGTGGAGTTGGAGTAAGGAGGCTGGGAGGAAGGAGGAGCAGCAGCCAGAGGATTCGGATTTGCAGCACTGGACGGCGCAGAACTGTGGGTGGATGATCGCTTGCTCGAAGCACTTTCTGCCATCCACGACAGGACCTGCTCACACTGCTCATTTTCTAATAAAGGTCTCCCGCGTGGACCCATTAATTGGGCGATGAATGTGGGGACGCCAGAAACGTGCCTCTCTCCTAATCGCGCAGTAGTCGGCTGCGATACACCTGGATCAGGAGCTCGGCCTGTGCCCACACCCTCACTTGGGCCTAGGCGTCCTCGGCCGCGTCCACGTCCTCTAGGCCTACCCCTACCCCTCAGCATGCTGTATTACCAGTGATTTCCCAGGCAGGAAATAAATTGGCGCAAGCCTGGAGGACAAATAGAATTTTTCCCTTTTTTTTTTAAAGGGAAGGCCCACTGACTATATTCAATCAGATAAGAAATGTGTTCCACAGGAATGCAGTGTTACATGAAGTGCAGCAGAGCGCTGATTTTTCCCAGGCAGGAAATAAATTGGCGCAAGCCTGGAGGACAAATAGAATTTTTCCCTTTTTTTTTAAAGGGAAGGCCCACTGACTATATTCAATCAGATAAGAAATGTGTTCCACAGGAATGCAGTGTTATATGAAGTGCAGCAGAGCGCTGATTTTTCCCAGGCAGGAAATAAATTGGCGCAAGCCTGGAGGACAAATAGAATTTTTCCCTTTTTTTTTAAAGGGAAGGCCCACTGACTATATTCAATCAGATAAGAAATGTGTTCCAAAGGAATGCAGTGTTATATGAAGTGCAGCAGAGCGGTGATTTTTCCCAGGCAGGAAATAAATTGGCGCAAGCCTGGAAGACAAATAGAATTTTTCCCTTTTTTTTTAAAGGGAAGGCCCACTGACTATATTCAATCAGATAAGAAATGTGTTCCACAGGAATGCAGTGTTATATGGAGTGCAGCAGAGCGCTGATTTTTCCCAGGCAGGAAATAAATTGGCGCAAGCCTGGAGGACAAATAGAATTTTTCCCTTTTTTTTTAAAGGGAAGGCCCACTGATTATATTCAATCAGATAAGAAATGTGTTCCACAGGAATGCAGTGTTATATGAAGTGCAGCAGAGCGCTGATTTTTCCCAGGCAGGAAATAAATTGGCGCAAGCCTGGAGGACAAATAGAATTTTTCCCTTTTTTTTTTAAAGGGAAGGCCCACTGACTATATTCAATCAGATAAGAAATGTGTTCCACAGGAATGCAGTGTTATATGAAGCGCAGCAGAGCGCTGATTTTTCCCAGGCAGGAGATAAATTGGCGCAAGCCTGGAGGACAAATAGAATTTTTCCCTTTTTTTTTAAAGGGAAGGCCCACTGACTATATTCAATCAATAATATATGTCTTCTGGCCCTGCCTACACAATTCTGTCCCTGTAGTATTACTGCAGGGCGCAATGCTCTGCACAGCCGATTTTGAAAAAAAAAAATGCAACACTGCTAACAGCAGCCTGCACAGTACTGCACACGGTTAAATGTGGCCCTAAGAAGGACCGTTGGGGTTCTTGAAGCCTACACTCACTCCTAACACTCTCCCTGCCTAACCACCACTTATGTCCCTGGACTATTACTGCAGGGCGCAATGCTCTGCAGACAGCCGATTTTGAAAAAAAAAAAAGTGCAACACTGCTAACAGCACCCTCCACAGTACTGCACATGGATAGATGTGGCCCTGAGAAGGACCGTTGGGGTTCTTGAAGCCTACACTCACTCCTAACACTCTCCCTACAGCAGCACCAGCAGCAGCACTTTCCCTCAGCTAACTCACAAGGCATCTGAGGCGAGCCGCGGGAGGGGCCGACTTTTATACTCGGGTGACATCTGATCTCCCCAGCCACTCACAGCAGGGGGGTGGTATAGGGCTTGAACGTCACAGGGGGAAGTTGTAATGCCTTCCCTGTCTTTCAATTGGCCAGAAAAGCGCGCTAACGTCTCACAGAGGAAAGTGAAAGTAACCCGAACACCGCGTGGTACTCGTTACGAGTAACGAGCATCCCGAACACCCTAATATTCGCCCGAGCATCAAGCTCGGACGAGTACGTTCGCTCATCACTAGTAATAACGAATATTTTTTTAAATGTTTTTTCTATTGGTTATCTTTCTAAATGCTTTAAAAAAATCTTGATTCCGCAAAGTATACACAAATGGGTTTAACATAGGAACCACAACCATGTAGAGCAGTGACAGAAGTTTATCTTTGTCTTTAAAGTATTCTGAGTCTGGTATTGTATACAATAAAAAGATTGGTGCATAGAATAATAAAACTGTGGTAAGATGCGAAGAGCAGCTAGAGAAAACTTTATATCGGCTTCCAGGAGAACGTATTTTCAGGATAGTGGAAATGATGAACACATAAGAGAGGATAGTTAGTAAAAATGGAAGTGATGCAAAAACGGCATCCTCTGCAAAATTCAGGATCTCCCAGCTTGAAGTGTCAGTAGTGGAAAGCGCCATCAAAGTTTTTAAGTCACAGAAAAAATGATTAATATCATGAGAATGACAGAACTGTAGTTTCAATGTGAGAACAGTTTCTAATATCGAGTTCAGAGTACCTAATGTCCAAGAAGAGGCAGACAGAATCACACATAGTCTGTTGGTCATAATGACTGAATACTGCAGTGGTTTACAGATTGCCACATAGCGGTCAAAAGCCATAGAGGTCAATATATAAATTTCCAGATTTGCACTTACAAGAAAAATATACAACTGAATGATGCAGCTATGGAAATAAATAGTTTTATCCTTTACTAAACTGATGGACAAAAGTTTAGGAATAGTGGCAGACACATACATGACATCTACAATGGAGAGATTAAATAAAAAGAAGTACATTGGAGAGTGCAGCTGTGGCACAGCACAGATTAGGGTAGTGATGGTTAGATTGCCACTTATTGTAATGACATATACGAATAGAAGTGCAATAAAAATAACTAAATTGGCTATTGCAGAAGAGAACACTGATGATATGTGGAATTCATTTGTAGAGCTGTTTATGCAGTCATTCATCTTGCCAGCTGCAAAAAAATAAATCATTGTTAGCTCTGCTTCATTTTAATCTGCCACAAGCAAGCCCCAAATCACAAAATAACTAAGTTTAGTAATGTGAAAAAAGTAAGATACGCCATGTAGACATATATATATATATATATATATATATATATATATATATATATATATATATATATGTGTGTGTATATATATCTTTATTCAAACACTATATGAATCTAAAGATGATGTAATTGAACAACAACAAAAAAAACATCTTACAATTAACGGGAATTCTCCGTCTCCATTGCCATTTGCTGTCTTCTGGCTTGTTGTTGGGACAGTTGTTATAATGTGTTTAAACCCAGTATTCTTCGTTTAAAGAGACTCTGTCATTATCTTCTTTGCACTCTTCTCTTAGAGCACAAGGTAGTCACTGGCACATTGATTGCAGTGATATGTCAGCTGTGTGTATCTGTGCAGTAGTTTTTGAGAAAATTACATTTTTTTTAGCAGAACATGCATAGAGAAAGTAATCCTAGATATTCATGAGTGTCAGGCTGGTTACACTCACCTCGCCCTTCAGTCACAGATTGATAGCTCTCTGCTTATTACTGTGCATAGAGAGAAGGCTGCCAATCATTGGCTGGAAGGTAAGAAAGCTGTGGCTAGGCTGCAGCCAAAAAAATTTATGTCTGGATGCTACTAGTAAATTACAAATTTCTCCTAGCCAAAACTACTGCAAAATATACGTGTCAGACATATCACTGCAATCAGTGGGACAGGCACTATATTATGGTTCTTTCAGATAGGGCTACAAAAACATGGTGACTGGTTCCTTTTAAATTACAGTACTTTGTTTTAGCCCTGTTGGTTATTCTTAGCATTATTTTGTACCTATTCTTGTCTCTAGTTTGTTCCTCCATTCCTTGTTTGTCTTTGTCTAATCTTGGTATATTATTTATAGAGATGAGCGAGCAACAAAATGCTCGGGTGCTTGTTGCTCGAGTCGAACTTTTCGTAATGCTCGAGAGCTCGTTTCGAGTAACTAACGCCATTGAAGTCAATGGGCAACTCGAGCATTTTTGTATGGGACCGATGCTCCGCATAGCTGATGACTTGTATAGTGTATAACTTTCCCTATAGAAGTGGCTGTGTCCCTACACTCTGTGTTATGCACTGCAGACACAGAACGGTATAACTGAAGTCGTTTGCAGTAGGCTAGGAAATGTTAGAGTGCAGTTTCACGGTGAAAGCTGGTTGTACGAACTGCAGGCTGAGAACACTATTACTGAAAGGCTGAGAACCGGCGTAGATATGCAATACAAAAATTGATGCACTACTGCTCCCAGCCAGCCACGACTGTAAAACACAATGTGAGATGTAGCCCATAGAAGGAACATTGGGGTTCTTGCACAGAGGATCAGGACTGTATAACTTTCCCTATAAAGTGGCTGCGTCCCTCAACTCTGCGTTATGCACTGCAGACACAGAACGGTATAACTGAAGTCGTTTGCAGTAGGGTAGGAAATGTTAGAGTGCAATTTCACGGTGAGAGCTGGTTGTACGGCACTGCAGGCTGAGGAAGCTATTACTGAAAGGCTGGAAACAGGCCTAGATGCATAATACAAAAAATTGGTGCACTACTGCTCTCAGCCAGCCACAACTATAATGCACACGGTCAGATGTAGCCCTAAGTTCATGTACAGAGGATCAGGATGACTGTATAACTTTCCCTATATAAGTAGCTGTGTCCCTACACTCTGTGTTATGCACTACAGACACAGAACAGTATGGCTTAAATGGCCTGCACAGCCCGAGATGCTTAAAAAAAAAAATTGGTGCACTACTGCCCCAAGTCAGCCAAACAGTAATGCACACTATGAAGAGAAGCCCCAAAAAGGACCGTTGGGGTTCTTGAAGACTAGATCCTAAGCTAACACTATCCCTGTTTAAGCAGCAGCACTTTCCCTAACCTCTGCCAGCATGCGTCTGAAGTGAGTAGCGGACAGGACAAGTTTAAGTACTCGGCGGTCACCTGATTGGCCCAGCAACTCACTACTGTGGGGGGGGGGGGGGGAGAGGGCTAGCACGTCACAGCAGGAAGTGGTCATGCCTTTCCCGCATGTCTATTGGCTAAAAAATGGCGCTAAACATGGGGGCAAGAAAATGCAATCGACTTGAGTACCGCATGGTGTTCATCTCGAGTAACAAGCATCTTGAGTCCCCTAATACTTGAACGAGCATCAAGCTCGGACGAGTGTGCTCGCTCATTTCTAGTTTGTTACAAACCCATGCTGGCTCTGGTTAATTACTCCATTCTCATACAAGTACATGTATACATGCTTTTTAATAATTTGTTCAAAGATCTTTCCCAGTGTAGAAGTCAGGCTCACAGGCCTGTAGCTTTCTGGATCCACCTTATTCTCTTTTTTAAAGATAAGGACAACATTTGCCCTTTTACATTCCTCTGGGAATCTTCCTGATCTCTATGAATTTTCAAAGATTATGGCCAGTCGTTCAGCAATAACCTCTGCTGTTTCCTTTAATATCCTAGGATATAATTCATCTGTACCCGGAGACTTAAATTCATTAAAAGTAGCTAAGTGTTCCCTCCCCATCTCTCTGCTGATAGATAGCCTGCATTCTTTTATTCCCCCAATAGCACAGGGAAGATCAGTGGATGTACCATCTACTTTCTGAGCGAAGACAAATACATGATAGAAATTTAAAGGTTCGGCCTTCTCAACATCATTCTCAACCACTATTCCAATCCTGTAAATATTCTAAAGCATCCTTGACTTTTCTTTTGCTCTTAACGTACCCCCAAAATATCATTTTATTGCTTATGGCCTCTGTTACAAGCCATAAATCATTATTAGCTTTAGCTTCTCTTACCCCCGAAAATGGTACCGATAAAAACTACAGCTTGCCATGCAAAGAACAAGCACTTACACAGCTCCATCCATGGAAAAATAAAAAGTTATGGGATGTGAATGCAACAATGTAAAAGAAAAAAAATGTAAAAAAGTGGAAAAACCTAAGTTAAAAAAATTGATATTGTTATAATCATACTAGCCCGCAGAAAAAGTTTATCATGTCATTCATTCTGCATGATTAACGCTGTAAAAATAAAGGGTTACCATTCATGTGTATTTCCATTCCCTGCCCTCCGAAATAAAATTACAAAAGTTTTACAATTCCTTATATGTAACCAAAAATGGTATGAATAAAAACTAGTTTGCCACATTTAAAAAAAAAGCCTTCATATGGCCATGTTGACAAAAATCTAAAACCGTTTTGTATTTTGAAATGGGGAGATGAAAATCCCTCAAAAATTATTGTGTCATTACGGCCAAAATAGGCCATGTTCTTCAGGGCTTAAAAAAGGGTTTTTTCATTAAAAAAACACTTTAGCCAAAATTAACTGTTGCCACCAATTCCTCCATGTATCCTTATTTTCAACTTTCCTTTTTTCTTTTTATGCTGGTTTAAAATAAAACAGAGAAGCTGAGCTAACTTTCTAGATTATATTGGACTTTATATTTCAGTCAGCAGCGTATACACCCATCACATTTTTTACTTTTCTTTGATTCCAACACTGGTCATGTGACCCTCAGCAGAGCTTTATTGTCATTTCTTTTATTTCTGGCCCGATCAGTGAACACAATGTCACTAGTGACATAGCATTTACTTTATTTACATCGCCACAGCACCATAAACTAAGTTATGGTAGGATTAGGGAACATGACAGGGAGCCTGGTGAGATATTTTTTATACTCATGGGCTCCTGAAATTCAGGGCTGTTATCCTCTGAAGTCTGCGCACAACACAAAAATACGACTCTTTTCCGAGTCCTGTGCACATGCTCTCCCATAGTCTTCTATAGGAGAGCAAACACATAGGACTCTGAAAATAGATTTTCTTGCTGCAGACCTACTACTGAGGGTGACACCGCTGGATTGTGGAAGATTGCTTATGTGCTTTACAATGTATAGGGTGGTGTTTGTGCACACATGTGTACAGTATATGTTTTGCATACATGTGTATAACTTGACAAGAACTTCTATACCACTTACACTTCATTGTTAGGCTGGGTTCCCACACAGCGTATTCCCGGTGGAAATCTTGCGGTTTGGCCTCAGCGAAAAATCGCAAGATTTCTGCCGGGAAAGCGCTGCTTTAAAAACCGCGGCACTTAGCCGCGGGTTTTGGAGCCACACTTTTCTATTGCAGATGACACTTCAATAGAGGACAGAGCGGCCGCAACGGACAAAAAAAGAATGAGCACACTGCGCCGATGCGCCAGCTTCTAAGAGATCTCTCCACATGGCTGGCTAATCGCATGATTAGCAGCCACAGGCAGATTTGCTACGGCGAGATTTCGGATGGAATTTCCGCGGCAAATCCGCCCTGTGTGAACCCAACCTTAATGTGTTAGCTACTTCTTCATACAGTAAACTTTTCCTATTGTTGTAATTCTCAACTTAAACATCAATAGAAATAATTTAAGAAGAAAGAAAAACTTTTTTCTGACTATGATAAAAATTTGTTAGATCACGCAGGGCATCATAGATTGCTTTATATGGGTCTGTGTAGCTACAGACCAGTCGGAGTGTCCATGGTGACCCCACGTCACCAGCAAAAGTACCTACAATAGGCATGTGATTATCAGAACTGCATCATGGAGTAATGAAAGAAGGTGACCTGGTCTGATGAATCACATTTTCTTTTACATCATATGGCCTACCGGGTGTGTGTGCATCACATACTTGGGAAAGAGATGGCGCCATGAGGAAGATAAGCCGGTGGAGGCAGTGTAATGCTCTGTGCAATGCTCTGCTGTGCAAGCTTTTATCCTGGTATTCATGTGAATGTTACTTTGTTACCTACCTAAGTATTGTACAAATTTATACATAGCAATGGTATTTCCTAATAGGAGTGTCTACTTTTAGCATGATAATGCACCTGGCCACGCTGCAAAAATTGCTCAGGAATGCTTTGAGGAACATGATGCAAGATAATGACTTGACCTTCAAATTCTTCAGATATCCATTTGATTGGGCATCTGTGGAACATACTGGTAAACAAGTCATATCCATGGAGGCTATATTGCACAACTTACAGGACACAAATTATATGCTTCTAATGTCTTAAAGGGGTTGTCCCGCGCCAAAACGGTTTTTTTTTTTTTTTCAACAGCCCCCCCGTTCGGCGCGAGACAACCCCGATGCAGGGGTTAAACAAGAACACCGGACAGCGCTTACCTGAATCCCCGCGCTCCGGTGACTTCTTACTTACCTGCTGAAGATGGCCACCGGGATCTTCTCCCTCGGTGGACCGCAGGGCTTCTGTGCGGTCCATTGCCGATTCCAGCCTCCTGATTGGCTGGAATCGGCACGTGACGGGGCGGAGCTACAAGGAGTTGCTCTCCGGCACGAGCGGCCCCATTCAGAAAAGAAGAAGACCCGGACTGCGCAAGCGCGTCTAATCTGGCGATTAGACGCTGAAAATTAGACGGCACCATGGAAACGAGGACGCTAGCAACGGAACAGGTAAGTGAAAAATTTCTAATAACTTCTGTATGGCTCATAATTAATGCACAATGTACATTACAAAGTGCATTAATATGGCCATACAGAAGTGTATAGACCCACTTTGTTTCGCGGGACAACCCCTTTAATGCCAGAATTCACAGGACACCTTCAGAGATCTTGTGTGGTCAATGAGTCGATAGATAAGAGCTATTTTTTTGAACAAAAGGGAACCTAAACAATGTTAGGTAAGCAGATTTAGTGTTCAGGCTAATCTATATATATAAAATTGAATGTATGTCTGTCTGCGTGTCTGCGTGTCTGTTTGTCCTTTATGCGCTACTACACCATTCATCCGATCGCCATGAAACTTTGGGAAGTTGTTAAGTACACTCCTGGGAAGATTATAGGCATAGTACAAATATCCTACGATAAATGGCGCGCGAGCGTCGTCGAAAGTTACGCCCCCCCCCCCCCATGTAGATCGAATAAGTAAGCCACCTGCTATTGTGATGTCATCACTGATGTCATCAACATCGGACGCCCTTGAACATGCCCCAACATGTTCTATAAAGCTGCATTGTGATGTCATTAAGGCTCTATTATGACACGTACAGCTTGGAACCACTAGAGCACGCCAGCCAATTACCATTGGAGTTGGAAGTGGGTAAACAAGTACTAGGATATCTTCCTAAGAAGCCACAGCAGCCGGATAAATTGTATGTTCCACCCAACGGCTATTTTATTCAGCCCGCAAGGGGGAAGCAGCGGCCTACAAAATCTAATTCTCTCATTTCCTGATGTCATAGATAGATAGATAGATAGATAGATAGATAGATAGATAGATAGATAGATAGATAGATAGATAGACTGTATGCAATAACCCTGATAGATAGATAGATAGATAGATAGATAGATAGATAGATAGATAGATAGATAGATAGATAGATAGATAGATAGATAGACTGTATGCAATGACACGTACAGCTTGAAACCATAAATACTAGAGCACGCCAGCCATTTACAGTCAGTCTCCATTGGAGTTGGAAGTGGGCAAACATGTACTCGGCCAGTGATGGCGAACCTTTTAGGGACCGAGTGCCCAAACTACAACCCAAAACCCACTTATGGCCATTTACAGTCAGTCTCCATTGGAGTTGGAAGTGGGCAAACATGTACTCAGCCAGTGATGGCGAACCTTTTAGGGACCGAGTGCCCAAACTACAACCCAAAACCCACTTATGTATCGCAAAGTGCCAACACGTCAGGGGGCGGGGCTTATCACAACGTATGATTTTACCCCCGTCGTTCTAAAAAGGACAAGGCTGTTTCAGAATAGACCGGGTGCAGATTCTGACTGCTTTTTGGACGCGCAAATACTGCAGATTGTCCTCAGCGGAGATTTCTGTGGAAAATTCTGCAGCATTTCCGCATCTAAAAAGCAGTCAAAATCTGCACCCGGTCTATTCTGAAAGAGCCCTGCCCATTTCTGCCACATGTACACATACCCCAGCGGTAATAGTGACACCTTCACCCCAGCGATAATAGTGACATCCCACAGCAGTAATAATAGTGACACTCCCCCCATTAGTAATAAGAGTGACATACCCCAGCGGTCCCCCAGCAGTAATAATGCCCGCTCCCCCCCCCCAGCGGTTCCCCCAGCAGTCATAATACCCCCCCCAGTGGTCCACCAGCAGTCACAATGCCACCCCCAGCTGTCCGCCAGCAATAATAATGCCCCCCTCCCCCCAAGTGGTTCCCCCAGCAGTCATAATGGCTCCCCCCCAGCGGTTCTCCTGGCAGTCATCATGCCCCCTTTCCCCCACAGAGATTTTCTTGGCAGTCACCATGCCCCCCTCCCCCCAACGATTCTCCCAGCAGTCATGCCTCCGCTCCCCCGCCAGCGATTCTCCCAGCAGTCAGAATGTCTCCGATCCCCCCCCAGCGATTCTACCAGCAGTCAGAATGTCTCCGATCCCCCCCCCAGCGATTCTCCCAGCAGTCAGAATGTCTCCCATCCCCCCCAGCGATTATCCCAGCAGTCAGAATGTCTCCCATCCCCCCCCAGCAATTCTCCCAGCAGTCAGAATGTCTCCCATCCCCCCCCCAGCAATTCTCCCAGCAGTAAGAATGTCTCCCCCCCCCCCCCCAGCAATTCTCCCAGCAGTAAGAATGTCCCCCCCCCCAGCGATTCTCACACAACGGCTATTTTATTCAGCCTGGAAGGGGGAGGCAGCGGCCTACAAAACCTCAGTGGTCGCTGCTGCCGTCATCTAGATATATAAAAACGAATGTATGTATGTCTGTCTTCGCAGCAACGCGCGACGGGTACGCTAGTTAGTGTATATTTACAATTAGATCCTGATTTTTTTCCTTACCAGCACTCTCCTGACTTATATATATATTTTTTTTATATATATATATATTTACTAATTGCAATCCTTATTCATGATTATTCCATATCATACCCAATGATATTCTGTGGCAACTTACCTTAGACTGAATTCATTGGAGTTCTAACTTCTGCTTTAAGTGACTGATGGCTACATATGACAATAGGTAAACACTATGAGGTTTCCACACAAATCTTACTATCAAATGGCATTCTTGATTAGAAAATAAAATCTGGTCTGCTGATTAATTAATTCACTTACTGTGCAGAATGTAGTTGTAGCAAATACAAATAGTAATATTCTTACCCATCGAATGGCAGCAATTCTCAGCTTGTTTTCTGAGCATGGAAGCAGGAAGGATATATGTATAATGCCAATGCCTTAAGGAAATACTTAAAGGTTCCCCATGTGATATGCCAAGAAATCTGACTTATAAAGAAGATAGATCATTAGTGTAACAAGTCGAGATTTAATATATAAATATATAAACACCGTAATTAGTTATTTGCTCAAAGTACTCACAAACATAAAATGTATAAATCAATCAAGGATTTATAACAAGAGTTACTTTTAAAAAAAATACAATATACAGAATGGAGGAAATGTATGAAAGGCTTTACTCCACTTTAGGCTTCATTCACATGAGCGCATATATGGCAACGTTTTCATGGCCGGACGATATATGTGACCATCTGAAGCATTGGCTTGCAAGGCATTCGTTCACACGGGTGAATATAAATATGTCAACCCACTGAAAAACATAAGTGACCGAAATAAGTTCTGGAACTATCTTTTGGTTGATATATGCCAGTGGCTCCCATAGACTCCTATGGAAGCTGGTAAAGAAAAGGCAAGGGGAGGCATTTTAGCAGCTGCCAACACTGAGAAAAGCTTATAAATTCCTCTATTGAAGCATTTGAAGGTTTTCTCTGCATCAACGTATGTTTTCACTAAAAATTACACTCACGGTCATGTGAATGAACAAGAAAACGCTGGCCATAATCGCAGAAAAATGTTCACTCAGGCAAATATAGGTTGCGCACAAGAAAAAAAAGACGCCTACACTCATGGGAAAGAGCCCTTATGATATAGAAAAATCTTAAATTATGGTGCATGCCATATTCGTGCCATAATTTGTGATTTTTCACACCTTTCACATTTCAAATGTGAGAAAAAAAAAGTTCAGTGGAGAGACAGGGCTTCCTATGGACAGACAGTTGGACCTTGAATCATGCCAGACACTGGTACAAACTACAGCACAAATGTCACCTTGTGCTTCTGTAACCAGTAGATATATGGATTTCCAGGAACACACTGCCGCTGATGTGGCTGATTTGGCTGGCTGATGGTGTGGACTGCTCCAGATGGTAAGAGAACCCTGTTTTGGTGGGCACCGGTAGCTGTGGGCTGCTCTCGGCATGAACAGGGCCCTGTTTCGGTGTAGGTGTGGGCTACAACTACCTCGTACAGTGGCCTCCTTCCATGCGCATCTGTAGGTGTAAGCTGCACACAGCATGAACAGGGCCTTTTTTCCATGAATATCTGTAGGTGTGAGCAGCAGCCGAAGTGAACAGGACCCTTTTTTGGTGTGTGTGTCTGTAGATTTTGGCTGCTCTTCGCATGAATAGAGCCCTGTCTAAGGTGCACATCTATAAGTATGGGCTGTCCACAGCGCGTACAGGGCCCTGTTTCAGTGCAGCTGTGGGGTGCACAAAACTCGAACAAGGATCTGTTTCCATGTGTCTGTAGCTGTGGTCTGCACCCAACGCAAACAGTTCCCTGTTTTCATGTGCGTCTGTTAGTTTCAGCTGCTGCAAGCATGAGCAAGGCCCTGTTTTGGTACACATCTGTAGTTGTGGGCGCCTCCTGGTGCAAACATGCCTCACTTTGGTGTACATTGGTAGGTGTGGGCTGCATCTGGCATGAATTGGGCCCTGTTCACTCTTGTGGATTTGGGAGCACTGATAACAACAGTTACATTTGTGTCCACATTGACAGTGTCAGATTTCTTACTTTTCTCAGGGTAAAGCTTATTTGGATACAATAAAGATTTTCCCTTCACTTTGTCCGGGCCTGTCAGTGACAGGCTGGAAGGGCTTGTGCAGGGTAGATTATATTCCATTGTTAGTTAACTGCACAAGGTGTATTGCTGGGAGGAGTGTGACTTAAATTCAGATTACGGTTTAAAGAGAGTAAGACACTATGGAAGGTTTAATAATAAGAATGTATTCAAGCCAAATGATAATCAAGCATAGTGGTGAATAATTACCCTACGTTTGTAAACTATTAAAGCTATATACAAAGAATAATATCTATATATAAAGCATAAAGGTTGCAGACGTCACTTCATAAAGTATAAAGATAGCAAGTTACATTACATGATTAGCTATATAATATTAACTAAAAGGTTACAGATCACATATTACCATCACCAAAGGTTCCTCTCACTTCTAGGGGTTCAACAGATGACATCCTCATTCTGTCTTTGAAGCGTCCATACTACCCAGAACTTCCTAGGCTTCTCATCCAGAGCTTCTAAAAAACACTTATCCTTCCATCAGAAACTAGGACCTTTTTATGCACATACAAATGACCACAGGTCAGCATTCCAAATTCTTACAAACAGCAAGGTGCTAGCACATTTATGCTAGAAGTGGAGATCAAATAGCTGCACATGGTCATAAATGTCGTCAGTATACAAACTTAATTACACCTCTGCCTAGACCAAGATCTAATCTTAAATGTCTATCAGGTTGACTGCACCTCTGTGTCCAAGTAAAGGGAATCTTTACATAAAAGAGGGAATTCCTCATTTGATATGCACATATGACTGGTTTAGCCACCTACTCAGTATATTCCTCACTGAAGGAATTAAAATGAAATTGAATCTAAATAGAGATAAACGAGCACCAAAATGCTCGGGTGCTCATAGCTCGAGTCAAGCTTTCCGCGATGCTCGAGGGTTCGTTTCGAGTAACGAACCCCATTCAAGTCAATAGGCAACTCGAGCATTTATGTATATGGCCCATGTTTGCTAGGCTTTTTATTTGTGCAAATCTGCAAAACCAATGAAAGTGATGAAAACAACACAGAAACGGATAGGGCAGGTGAGGGGCAACATGCAGGGCTGCATCTCAGGTTCCCAGGTCTCACTATTAAGCCACAATAGCAGCAAGAGTGGGCCCCCCACCCCCTAACAATTTTTACATGGGAGAAACCCTCATTAGCAAGGCACACCTTAGCTAAGCACCACACTACCTCCAACCAAGCACAATCACTGCCTGCGGGACACACCGCTGCCTCTTCTTCTGGGTTACATGCTGCCCAACCCCCCTGCACGACCCCGCGTCCAATTGGGGCTCCATGTGTCCACACACTACTCATTCTATTTGGGTGTCGGATACCTCATCGACAATGCAAGAGGTAAACCATCTGCACTCTGCACCCTACCCAAGTCTGTCAGTGTTTTGGGGACAGGCAGGTAAAACACCTCAATGGGAAGTCTGTGTGCACCCACAGCATGGGTGGCCCCCAGGAACCCACAGACGTCATATAAAGAAATCCCATTGCAGTGTCCCGGATAGCTGCGGTTACGTGAGAGGAAATACATGTTGGCTGCAGCCCACACGTCATGCCCTAGACATTTTTTTTTTTTAAAGTGCAAGGCAGATACAACTCCGCTATGGCAAGTCTGTGTGCACCCACAGCATGGGTGGCCAGCAGGAATACCCAGACGGTACAGAAAGATATCCCATTGCAGTGCCCCGGATAGCTGAGGTTACGTGAGAGGAAATACATGTTGGCTTCGGCCCACACGCCATGCCCTAGTCAGTCTGGGTTTTTTTTCGGGCCAGATAGGTAGAACCCCGCGATGGGAAGACTTAGTGCACTCATAGTAAACACTGACCCCTGTAATATTCCTGTAGCAAAGGTATAAGCTGACCCCAGTAACAGTTATGTTGCAGAAGTCTAGGGAGACCCCAGTAACATTTCTGTAGTAACAGCATGGACAGACCATTGTAAAATTTCTGTAGCAGAAGTATAGGCAGACCGCAGTAACATTTCTGTTGTTACAGTATAGACAGAGCCGAGTAACAATTCTGTAGTAACAGTAGAGGCAGACCCCAGTAATGTTTCTGTAGCAGCAGTATAGGCAGATCCCTGTAACATTTCTGTAGCAGCAGTATAAGCAGACCCCTGAAACATTAATGTAGCAGCAGTATATGCAGACCCCTGTAACATTTCAGTAGCAGCAGTACAGGGAGAGCCCAATATTTGTAACATTTCAGTAGTAACAGTATAGACAGACCCAAGTAACATTTCTGTTGCAACAGTATAGACAGAGCCGAGTAAGATTTCTGTAGTAACAGTATAGGCAGACCCCAGTAACGTTTCTGTAGCAGTAGTATAGGCAGACCCCTGTAACATTTAGGTAGCAGCAGTATTGGCAGACCCATGTAACATTTCAGTAGCAGCAGTATATGCAGACCCCTGTAACATTTCAGTAGCAGCAGTACAGGCAGAGCCCAGTATTTGTGACATTTCAGTAGTAACAGTATAGACAGACACCAGTAAAATTTCTGTTGTAACAGTATAGACAGAGCCAAGTAACATTTCTTTAGTAACAGTATAGGCAGACAACAGTAACGTTTCTGTAGCTGTAGTATAGGCAGACCCCTGTAACATTTCAGTAGCAGCAGTATAAGCAGAGCCCTGAAACATTTATGTAGCAGAAGCATAGGCAGACCCCAGTACCATTTCTGTAGAAGTAAAGGCAGACCCCAGTAACATGTCTGTCTCCGCAGTATAAGCAGACCCCTGTAACATTTCTGTAGCAGAAGCATAAGCAGAACCTAGAAACATGTCTGTAGTAGAAGTATAGACAGACCTCAGTACCATTTTTGTAGCAGAAGTATACGCAGGCCCCTGTAACATTTATGTGGCAGAAGTATAGGCAGACCCCAGTAACATAATTGTAGCAGAAGTATAGGCAGACTCCTGTAACATGTCTGTAGTAGAAGTATAGACAGACCCCAGTACCATTTTTGTAGCAGAAGTATATGCAGGTCCCTGTAACATTTATGTGGCAGAAGTATAGGCAGACCCCAGTAACAGTTATGTAGCAGCAGTATAGGTAGACCCCTGTAGCATTTCTGTAGCAGCAGTATAAGCAGACCCCTGTAACATTTATGTAGCAGAAGCATAGGCTGACCCCTGAAACATGTCTGTAGTAGAAGTATAGACAGGCCCCAGTACCATTTTTGTAGCAGAAGTATACGCAGGCCCCTGTAACATTTACGTGGCAGAAGTATAGGCAGACCCCAGTAACATAATTGTAGCAGAACCAAGGCAGACTCCTGTAACATTTAAGTGGCAGCAGTATAGGCAGACCCCAGTGACAGTCATGTAGCAGCAGTATTGGCAGACCCCAGTATCATTTCTGTAGCAGCAATATAAGCAGACACCTGTAACATTTCTGTAGCAGAAGTATAGGCAGACCCCTGTAACATTCAAGTGACAGCAGTATAGGCAGACCACTATAACATGTAAGTGGCAGCAGTATAGGCAGACCCCTGTACCTTTCTCATAGCAGAAGCATAGGCAGGCAGAACCCAGTAAAATTTCTGTAGTAATAGTATAGGCCAACCTCAGAAACATTGGGACACCATGAGCGTTGGCGAAGGCCGGAAAAATTAGTTGGATAAGAGTGTAGGCGTGGGCCCCAAAAATTAGTGTACCAAGAGTACAAGTGTACCTCTGAAAAATTTATCAATCGAGAGGGCAAGTGAAACCCATAAACATTTTTTTTAAATATAGCTCACTGTTGCTTAATTTGTAACAGAGCCCGGAGGCAGCGGTGTGGAAAAAATTGGTTCATGTAACAGTCTCAATATTTTTGAAACTTATAAAAATTGTAAAAACTTTGGTAGATGTAGATGAGCCTTTTGGGCCGCCGAAAAATTGGCCGCTTAGCTTGGTGACATGTTGTTTCTGGAGGAGGAAAGACAGATTGACAAAGGTAAACGCCCCGTTTTCCCAGTGATACAGAAGAGTGCTTTTATCTGCGGTTGCAGCAAAAAGATTCTTTAGGTTCCGCTGCTCTCCGCTGGTGGAGAAGAGAATTCTGGGGAAATCCAGGCTTTGTTCATCTTTATGAATGTAAGCATGTCGGCACTGGCAGCTGACAGGCGGGTACGCTTGTCCATGATGATTCCCCCAGCTTCACTAAACACCCTCTCTGACAAGACAGTAGCGGCAGGGCAGGCCAGCACCTCCAGCGCGTACAGCGCAAGTTCGTGCCACGTGTCCAGCTTTGACACCCAATAGTTGTATGGAGCTTAGGCATCACGGAGGTCGGTGGTACGATCGGCTACGTACTCCCTCACCATCTTTTTACAGTGCTTCCTCCGACTCAGCCTTGACTGGGGAGTTGTGACGCAGTCTTGCTGGGGAACCATAAAGCTGGCAAAGGCCTTGGAGAGTGTTCCCCTGCATGCGCTGAACATGCTGCCTGATGTACACGCCTCCCCTGCTACTTGGCCCTCGGAATAGCACCTTCTGCCCTTAGCGCTGTCAGATGGGAAGTTTACCATCAGTTTGTCCACCAGGGCCCTGTGGTATTGCATCACTCTCAAACCCCTTTCCTCTTCGGAAATGAGAGTGGAAAGGTTCTCCTTATACCGGGGGTCGAGAAGGGTGTACACTCACTAATCCGTAGTGGCCAGAATGCGTCTAACGCGAGGGTCACGAGAAAGGCAGCCTAACATGAAGTCAGCCATGTGTGCCACGGTGCCAGTACGCAAGACATGGCTGTCCTCACTAGGAAGATCACTTTCAGGATCCTCCTCCTCCTCCTCGTCCACAGGCCATGCACGCTGAACAGATGGGAGGCAAGCAGCATGGGTACCCTCTGCAGTGGGCCCAGCTGTCTCTTCCCCCTCCTCAAAAACGCGCTGAGATATAGACATGAGGGCGCTCTGACTATGAAACGACATACTCTCTTCCCCCATCTCCTGTTCCGACCGCAAAGCGTCAGCCTTTATGCTTTACAGCGAACTTCTCAGCAGGTATAGCAGAGGAATGGTGAAGCTAATGATTGCAGCATCGCTGCTCACATCTGGCTGGACTCCTCAAAAATTCTGAGGACCTGGCAGATGTCTGCCATCCAGCCCACTCCTTGGTAAAGAATTGGGGAGGCTGACTGCCACTACGCCGCCCATGTTGGAGTTGGTAATCCACTATAGCTCTACGCTGCTCATAGAGCCTGGCCAACATGTGGAGCGTAGAATTCCACCGTGTGGGCACGTCGCAGAGCAGCCGGTGCTCTGGCATATTAAACCGATGTTGCAGGGTCCGCAGGGTGGGAGCGTCCGTGGTGGACTTGCGGAAATGTGCGCAGACGCGGCGCACCTTACCGAGCAGGTCTGACAAGTGAGGGTTGTTTTTCAGAAACCGCTAAACCACCAGATTGAAGACGTGGGCCAGGCATGGCACGTGTGTGAGGCTGCCGAGCTGCAGAGCCGCCACCAGGTTACAGCCGTTGTCACACACGATCATGCCCGGTTGGAGGCTCAGCGGCGAAAGCCAAATGTCGGTCTGCTCAGTCAGACCCTGCAACAGCTCGGGGGCCGTGTGCCTCTTGTCACCGAGGCTGAGTAGTTTCAGCACGGCCTGCTGACGCTTGCCCACCGCTGTGCTGCCACGCCGCACCACACCGACTGCTGGCGACGTGCTGCTCACATTTTTTAATTAAGAAGTAGAGGTTGCGTACGAGGAGGGGGAGGGTTTAGAGGGGGTGGCATAGACCGCCGCAGATACCAGAACCGAGGAAGGACCCGCAATTTTGGGTGTGGGTAGGACGTGTGTGTTGTCCCAGGCTCTGACTTGGTCCCAGCCTCCACCAAATTCACCCAATTTGCCGTCAGGGAGATATAGTGGCCGTGGTTAAGTGTACCTTCCCAGTAACCGCGTTGGTGAGGCCACGTACAATGTTGCGGGAGACGTGCTATTGTAGGGCTGGGACAGCACACCGGGAAATATAGTGACGACTGGGGACCGAGTATCGTGGCACTGCCGCCGCCATCATGTTTTTGAAAGCCTCCGTTTCCATAAGCCTGTACGGCAGCATCTCCAGGCTGATCAATTTGGCAATGTGCATGTTTATACCTTGAGCGTGCGGGTGCGTGGTGGCATATTTGCGCTTGCTCCAAGACTTGCGCTAGCGACAGCTGGATGCTGCGCTGAGAGACATTGCTGGATTGGGCCGAGAACAGCGGAGGTGAGGGTGTGGGTGCAGGCCCGGAGGCGCTCGTGCCTGTGTCCTGAGAGGGGGGTTGGAATTGAGTGGCAGGTTGGGGCACAGGGGGAGAGGTAGGGGTGCAACCCAGAGGCAGTGAACATCCTTCGTCCTTGGCCATCATATGCCTGCGCATGATGGTGGTGGTGAGGCTGGTACTGTTGGCTTCCCGGCTGATCTTGGCGTGACACAGGTTGCACACCACTGTTCGTCGGTCATCCGCACTCTCACTGAAAAACATCCACACCTTTGAAGACCTAGGCCTCTGCAGGGTGGCTTGGCGCGAGGGGGTGCTTTTGGAAAGAGTTGGGGGAGTCTTCGCTCTGCCCTGCCTCTACCCCTGGCCACCCCACTGCCTCTTCCAGCCTGTAGTGCTGCTGCACCTGCCTCCCCCTCTGAAGACCTCTCCTCGGTTGGCTTAGCGAACCAGGTGGGGTCAGTCACCTCATCATCCAGCGGCTCTTCCTCTGAATCCTCTGTGCGCTCCTCCCTCAGACTTACTGCCCTTTACTACTACCTCACAGATAGACAACTGTGTCTCATCATCATCGACCTCCTCACCCACTGAAAGCTCTTGAGACAGTTGCCGGAAATCCACAGCCTCATCACCCGGACCCCGGAAACTTTCCAAAGGTTGGGCATTGGTCACGACAAACTCCTCAGGTGGGAGAGGAATCATTTTTTCCCAATCAAGGCAGGGGCCCGAGAACAGTTCCTGGGAGTCTGTCCGCTCATCAAAATGTGTCCCTTTCATGGAGTGAGGAGGCTGGGAGGAAGGAGGAGCAGCAGCGAGAGGATTCAGAGTTGTAGCAGTGGACAACGTAGAAGACTGGGTTTTCAATACATTTGCTAGATACATTTTCTGCCATCCACGACAGGACCTGCTCACACTGCTCATTTTGTAAAAAAGGTCTACGACATGGACCCATAAATTGTGATATGAATCTGGGGACCCCAGAAACTTGCCTCTCTCCTAATCCCGCATCAGCCGGCTGCGATTCACCTGGACCAGGAACTCGGCCTGTGCCCACACCCTCACTTGGACCTCCGCGTGCTCGCCCGCGTCCATGGCCACATCCTCTCGACCTACCCTTACCCCTGAGCATGGTGTATTACCAATAGAGCAGACACAGAGCAGTCTGAATAATTATGCAATTAGTAGCGTGCAGTTGGAGGCTGACAGCGGTTATGTTACGCACACTGCAGTCCGCAAAAAAATTATACGCTAGGCTTAGCTGGATAATAGTGAGCCACTACAACTCCCAGCGGCCACTCAGTAAAATGCACACGGGCACAGGTAGCCCTAAGAAGGAGATTTTTTTCACATTTATTTGAAAAAAGCAAACAGCCTAGATAGTGTGTATATGTCTTTCCCTCTATCAACGACCGTGGGTGTACGCTGTGCCTGAAGTTGACGGGACACACAGAGCGGTGTAAAAAATTAGGCAATTATTGGCCTGCACTTGGAGGGTCACAGCGGTTAAGTAACGCGCACTGTAGACTGAAAAAAAATTATACGCTGGGCTGCAGAAAAGCCTAGCTGGCTAATAGTGAGCCAATACAACAGTAATGCACACGGTCACAGGTAGGCCTAAGGAGGAGGTTTTTTTCCAGATTTTTTTGAAAAAAAACAGCAGCCTAGATAGCGTGTATATGTCTTTCCCTCTATCAGCGGCTTTGGGCGTACGCTGTGCGTGAAGTTGACGGGACGCACAGAGCGGTGTAAAAAATTAGGCAATTATTGGCCTGCACTTGGAGGGTCACAGCGGTTATATAAAGCGCACTGTAGGCCGAAAAAAATTATACGCTGAGCTGCAGAAAGGCCTAGCTGGCTAATAGTGAGCCACAAAAACAGTAATGCACACGGTCAGAGGTAGCCCTAAGAAGGACCATCAGGGTACTTGCTGACAGGATTCTACACTACCACTGTCCCTGCCTGACCAGTACTGCCCCTATACTCTGAATAATTAGCTGCAGACTGAGAACGCAATAGTCTACACAACCCAAGATGAAAAAAAAAAAAATTGTGCAAAACTGCTCCCAGCAGCCACAACAGTAATGCACACGGTCAGATGTGGCCCTAAGAAGGACCGTTGGGGTTCTTGAAGACGCCAACACTCTAACTATAGCACAAGCAGCACCCTCCCTAATCTCTGCCAGCGTGTGTCTGAGGCGAGCAGCGGGCGGGACTGCTTTATATACTCGGCGGTCACTTGATCTCGCCAGCCACTCACTGCACGGGGGTGGGATAGGACTGGTACGTCACAGGAGGAAGTTGTAATGCCTTCCCTGCATGTCTATTGGCCAGAAAATGGCGCAAAACATGCATGGAAGGAAATGGAATTGACTCGAGTACCACGTGGTGCTGGTCTCGAGTAACAAGCATCTCGAGTACCCTAATACTCGAGTTTGCATCAAGCTCGGACGAGTACGTTCACTCATCTCTAAATCTAAATAATCATACATACTTATTTTCCTTACATTCCACCGTTGATTATTTAAAATCATTTATTAGTTTTAATACATAACTTGAGGCCCATTTACACTGAGCTATGATCGATCAAAAATTGCTAAAAATCGATTGTTTGAGCGATCATCGTTGCATCTAAACGTGTGTCCATTGTGCACTTTTCGTACACGATGGACTGATCGTTAGATTCAGGCTAACCCTAGTCTTGTCAGCACTGCATCTAGCTCCTGCTCACTGTCTGTACTCAGACCAGTGACAGAGGAAGAAGTCTCCAAATTGCTCTTCTCTGCTCGCCCCACCACCTGCGCTAGCGACCCCCTCACCTCACACCTCCTCCGTTCCTTCTCCCCAGTGGTCATCTCCCATCTCACCACTATATTCAACCTCTCTCTCATCTCTGGCATCTTTCCCTCTTCTTTCAAACACGCCATCATATCCCCACTGCTAAAGAAGCCGACTCTGGACGCGACTAATGCTGCCAACTACCAACCCATCTCAAACCTCCCCTTCATCTCCAAAGTACCAGAACGCCTGGTTTACTCCCGCCTTGTAAGCTATCTATCAGAGCACACTCTCCTAGACCCCCTACAGTCTGGCTTCCGACCTCAACACTCGACAGAAACTGCCCTTACAAGGGTATCCAATGACCTACTGACAGCCAAATTGAGGGGCGATTACTCCCTATTGATCCTCCCTGACCTCTCCGCAGCATTTGACACTGTTGACCACAAACTCCTCCTCAGTATGCTACGCTCCATTGGCCTAAAGGACACTGCTCTCTCCTGGTTCTCCTTCTACCTATCTGACCGCTCTTTCAATGTCTCCTTGGCTGGCTCTACCTCCCCTCCTCTTCCCCTTGCTGTTGGGGTCCGCCAGGGCTCGGTCCTCGGCCCCCTTCTGTTCTCTATCTACACAGCCCCTATTGGACAAACAATCAGGAGATTTGGCCTCCAATACCTCTTGTATGCTGACGACACCCAGCTATATACCTCTTCCCATGACATCTCTGCACCTTTCCTCCAAAACATCACCGACTGTCTGTCTGCTGTCTCTAACACTATGTCCTCTCTCTACCTAAAACTAAACCTCTCTAAAACTGACTTACTAGTATTTCCACCCTCCACTAACCGACCTCATCCTGACATCTTCATCTCAGTGTGTGGTGCCACCATAACTCCTAGACAACATGCCCGCTGCCTTGGGGTCATATTCGATTCTGATCTCTCTTTTACCCCCTACATCCAATCTCTGGCCTGAACATGTCAGCTGCACCTCAAGAACATCGCAAGAATCTGCTCTTTTCTCATTGTGGACACGTTAAAAACTCTCACTATTGCCCTCATCCACTCCCGGCTCGATTATTGCAACTCGTTGCTGATCGGATTCCCCTGCACCAGACTCTACCCTCTCCAATCCATCCTGAATGCAGCAGCCTGGCTCATCTTTCTGTCCAGCCGCTACTTGGACGTCTCTGCCCTGTGCCGGTCACTGCACTGGCTGCCCGTTAAATACAGAATTCAATTTAAACTCACTACCTTCATCCACAAAGCCCTCCACAGTGCAGCGCGGGAATAGACTCTAGCAGGTCCCAGTGACACTGGCTGTGGAGAGGACTTATGGCACTCCAAATCTCCAATTTTTTTACACAACACCGCCACATTACGGGTTAGCTAGACCATTTGTTTTTGCATTTCATGCAAGGGTTGTTCTACAAGCACATCCTATCTGTGTGACCTGTCAGGATTATTACCATTTGCTATGTTGAAGCAATTTTTTTTCGCCCTGACCAATAAAATTTCAATTTTCACTTAATTCGGCCTAGTTCTTTAAAATCAAGAAAACTACTATCTGGGTGCTATATGGATAACATTTTTAATTGGCTGTGGAGGTTTTCTGCCTCATATTGTTTGCACGTAAAAGATACCCTGCAGATGTTCAAATATTTCCTTGACCGTTTTACCTGTGCTCCTGGGGCCAGGTTTTTACTTCCCGAGCCTAGTGTTGCTAAGTAACTAATGCACCAATCAGTAAGCTGCTGTTGGGATAGCTATTCCAGGAATAGCAGCTTCTATCTCAGCTGGGGCACCTTCTATGTTCCCTTGAGGCTCATACTCGGATCACAGGAACTTATTAACTCTCTTTGATTACTCTGTAGGACCCTCTGGTCCTCTGTGGGTGTGGTCTGCACCTGGAATAAAAAGGGCCCTGTTTGGGTGCATGTGTGTAGGAGGGGTCTGCACCAGCGTGAACACGTCCCTGTTTCCATGCGCATCTGTAGGTGTGGGTCGCTACTGAAGTAAAAAGGGCCCTATTTTGATGCATGTCTGTAGGCCTGGTCCACTTCAGGATTGAATATTGCCCTGTTAAGGTGCACTTCTGTAGGTGTGGGCTACTTCTGGACTGAAAAGTGCCCTGTTTCCGTGCACATCCCTAGGTGTGTGACTGCACCCATGGGACCTGCGCCTGCACCCTCTATAGGTGTGGGTTGCACTCAGCGTGAAAGGAGGCATGTTTCTGTGCATGTCTTTAGGCGTGGGATGCTCCTGGTGTGAATAAGGCCCTGTGTCCATGCGCACCTGTAGGTGTGGGTTGCATCCTGTGTAAACAGACCCTGTTTTGGAGGAGACCTGATGTTAAGTTGGCATGCACCTCTGTATTATGGACACAAAAGAAGGCCAAAATGCGGCAGTGTTTCACTGGCATTAGACTAAGACCACACTATCCAGCTGGCTGTGTGTGACCTATAGCAGCAGCCACATGATTATTCTTCATTGTGGATAGCTGTGGGATGAGTTGTAGTTTCCATTGGTAAAATTTAAGGCTACATATGCCTTTTTGATCACTTTTTATTGTGTTTTTTTGGCATGCAGATGACCAAAAAGCAGCAATTCTGGCATTTGTTTTTACAGCCCACACCATGCAGTGCTACTGCACTTCCTGCTTCTCTGTTGGTCATCTAGTGCTAACCAGGAGAGGAGCGGGAGGTGACAAGAGTGCAATGGGAGTGAAACTGATGCAGACACATCTGACCCACTGCACTGAGCAGTGCGCCGACTGATCAGCTGATGGATGGGGTCCTGAGTGGTAAACCCCAGGCCATCTACTACTAATGACCTATCGAAGAAGGTTACAGCCATGTTAAAGATGCCTTTGGCTGCAGTATGATTGCTTCACATATTTTCTAAAACTGATTTGGAAATGTATAGAATAACTAGGAAATGTGTATAGATTAATTTATTTTATGCATTGCTTTCAAGTTTTGTGGTTTTACACAAGGCCCGTCACACATATATTTCATGTCTATCTACAGTATGTGACTTACAGATTCTAGAAAACATTTTTTTCCTATTATTGTTATCAATATAAGTAGTAAGACCAAATATCTTACATTTTATTTATATTGGTTAGCTTTCTGAATGCTTTCAAAAAATCTTGATTCCGTAAAGTATACACAAATGGATTTAACATAGGAACCACAACCATATAGATCAGTGACAAAAGTTTATCTATGTCTTTAGAATATGCAGAGTCTGGTGTTGTATACAAGCTCAGCATTGGTGCATAGAATAACACAACTGTGGTAAGATGCGAAGAGCAGCTAGAGAAAACTTTATGTCGTCTTCCGGGAGAACGTATCTTCAGGATAGTGGAAATGATGAACACATAAGAGAGGATAGTTAGTAAAAATGGAAGTGATGCAAAAACGGCATCCTCTGCAAGATTCAGGATCTCCCAGCTTGAAGTGTCAGTAGTGGAAAGCGCCATCAAAGTTCTTAAGTCACAGAAATAATGGTTGATATCATGAGAATGACAGAACTGTAGTTTCAATGTGAGTACAGTTTCTAATATCGAGTTCAGAGTACCTAATGTCCAAGAAGAGGCAGACAGAATCACACATAGTCTGTTGGTCATAATGACTGAATACTGCAGTGGTTTACAGATTGCCACATAGCGGTCAAAAGCCATAGAGGTCAATATATAAATTTCCAGATTTGCACTTATGAGAAAAAAATACAACTGAATGATGCAGCTATGGAAATAAATAGTTTTATCCTTTACTAAACTGATGGACAAAAGTTTAGGAATAGTGGCAGACACATACATGACATCTACAATGGACAGATTAAATAAAAAGAAGTACATTGGAGAGTGCAGCTGTGGCACAGCACAGATTAGGGTAGTGATGGTTAGATTGCCAGTTACTGTAATCAAGTATATCATTAGAAGCACAATAAAAATAACAAAATTGGCTATTGCAGAAGAGAACACTGAGGATATATGGAATTCATTTGTAGAGCTGTTTATGCAGTCATTCATCATGTTAGCTGCAAAAAAATAAATCATTGTTAGCTCTGCTTCATTTTAACCCTACCCAAACCACTGTCTGATGTCTAAAGACATTTTGATTGAAGGCTGTACAGCTTCAATGTTGGAAGACGTCCGTCAGGGTACTCTTACTGTATATTACTGGCCGCTCTGTTGTCGGGGAGCCTCTCCAGCATGTCCCATACCGCAGTACTGGCTCTAGCCAGCAGATGGTGCCATTGTATAATAGCAGAAAAAGAAAGCCCCCTAGGAAACCCTGAATCCAAAATTGGATTGCAAAGGGTTAATCTGCCACAAACAAGCCCCGAGTCACAAAATAACTAAGTTCAGTAATGTGAAAAACGTAAGGATACGCCATGCAGAGATATCAATATTTCGTATCTTCATTCAAGCACTATATGAAGTTAAAGATAATGTCATTGCCATCTCCTGTGTTCTGGCTTGTTGCTGGGTCAGTTGCTATAATAATGTGTTTAAACCCAATATTCTTTATTTAAAGAGACTTTGTCACTATCTTTTTTGAACTCTTCTCTGAGAGCAGCACAAGGTAGTGACAAGCACATTGATTGCAGTGCTATTTCTGTTGTGTATATCTATGCAGAAGTTTGGGGAAAAATGTACATTTTTCTTAGCAGCACATGCATAGAGGATTATTAGAAATAGTCCTGGGTACTCATGAGCTGCAGGCTAGCTACACTCAACCCTCCCTTAATTCATTGATTGATAGTTCTCTGCTTATTACTATGCATAGAGAGAAAGCTGCCAAGCAACACTGAAAATGGATCAGGAAGTGCTGCAGAACCATTAATAGGGACCAAAACAAATACATAGTGCGGACACACTGCTAGACGGTTAGCACCATTACATGTAATAGGGAACATGCTTAACAGTTTCTTTAGTACAAATGCAGGCATTGTAAATTTTTCATTGTTGTGACACAACCCCTTTAAGCTGAATTTAAGTGGTACCTATCACATCTCCAAAGCACCATAAACTAGCTTATGGTACAATTAGGGAACATGACAGGGAGCCTGGTGAGCTATTTTTCATACTCATTGGCTCCCTCAATCCAGGGCTGTCACCCTCTGAAGTCTGTGCACGACATAAAAATGCAACTCTTTTCAGAGTCCCATGCACATGATCTCCCATAGACTAGTATAGTAGAGCGCACGCAAAGGGCTCTGAAACGAGTCAGATTTTGGTGTCACGTGCCGACTTCAGAGGGTGACACCACTGTATCACGGGAGTTTTCTATATGCTTTAAATCGCATATGGTTGTGTTTGTGCAGAAATGGGTGTATATGGTTTGCATGCATGTGTATAACTTGTATATAACTTACACTTCACTATTATTGTGATAGCTACTTCTTCATACAGTAAACTTTTCTTATTCCTGTAATTTTTGTTTTAAACATTAATATAAAGAATTTAAGTAGAATGGAAACCTCCTTCTGGCTATGACAGAAATGTGCTAAATCACACAGACCATCACAGCTTGCTGTATATGGGTCTGTGTAGCTACAAACCAGTCAGAGAGTCCATGGTGACTCCACTCGACCTGCAAAAGTATCTACAATAGGCATGTGATCATCAGAACTGCATCATGGAGTAATGGAAGAAGGTGACCTGTTCTAATGAATCACATTTTCTTTTCCATCATATGGACTGCCGGGTGTATGTGCATCACTTACCTGAACAAAAAATAGTGGGCACAGCGTCAATCAATCTCAAATAACCAAAGGCACACAAATGTGCATGTGGCCTGCTGAAGGACTCAGTCACACGGGAATTTTAATGTCCAATTATTATTTAAAAATATTGCGCTATATAGAACCAATGCTTTCCAATGGCAGCGGTCACTTGTGCGAATTTTACAAGCGCATAAAATTTGGACGGACAAAAGATAGAACATATGGGTGGCAATGGACGTGGTTACGCGTTTTTTTTTTTTTTTATGCACGCAGTGCAAACTTTTTTGGCTGATCCTGAAACGAGCATCTAAACACAGAGAGAGCAGGAAGCAAGCAAACACATGCCAGCACTCAAATAATAATTCCACCTTTATTAAACATAGTACATAAACACATCACCTTACAAAAAACATAAAAACATTTAAAAACCACACACATGTGGCCAGAGCCTTGTCCCTAGATTGCACTATAGACTGCTAAAGAAAATAAATAAGCATACAAATACATTCAATATAGAAAGTGCTGTGTGCATTAAGGATATACATATCTACAATCACAAATAAGACCGGCGATCCCCTCTGCATCATATATCCTGCAGCAGAAATATGGCTGTAAAACAAATAAAATGATGAAGACACAATACTTGCACCTGCATAGAAGAGTGACGGCTAAGCCTGTCTTAAGGTAGCAAGGTCCCTGGCCCTTCAATCTTCCGTGTTGCGCTAGGATACACCTTGCTTCATCTAATCATTTCATTTGTTTTACAGTCATATTTCTGCTGCAGGATATATAATGCAGAGGGGATCACTGGTCTTATTTGTGATTGTAGATATATACATGCTTAGGGCGCGGTCACACGAGCGTAGGCGTATTTACGTTCGCACGTGCGCAGCGTTTAATCGCCAGAAAGAACGTTTTTCGGCGATCATGACCAGAGCTAGAAAGCGTATTATCGTTTGTTCCTACTTTGCAAACTATCTTTTCAGCCATCGAATATGCGTTGGCGCATATTTCGGTCGAATAAGTTCCGTTTTTTTCCGGGTTGCCGTTTTTACGCGCCGTAAAATCGCCCGTGCGAACGAATACATTGGAAACCAACGCCTCAGATGGTCACGTTTATACGATTGGGCGCAAAAACGCGCCGTTTATGCGCTCGTGTGAACGCACCCTTAGTCTGTAATGCACACAACACTTTCTATATTGAACGTATTTGTATGTTTATTTGCTATCTTTGGTTGTCTATAGTGCAATGTAAGGACAAGGCTCTGGCCACATGTGTGGTTTTTAACTGTTTTTTGTAAGGGGATGTGTTTATGTACTATGATTAATGACGTTGAAATTATTATTTGAGTGCTGGCATGTGTTTGCTTGCTTCCTGCTCTCTCTGTGAATAAATGTATCACTTACCTGGGGAAGAGATGACAACTAGGAAGAAGGCAAGCCGGCGGAGGCAATGTTCTGCTGGGCAAGCTTGGATCCTGGTATTCATGTGGATGTCACCTTGTTACCTACCTAAGTATTGCAGAAACTAAATACATAGCAATGGTATTTACTAACGGCAGTGTCTTTTTTCAGCATGATAATGCACCTTGCCACACTGCAAAAATTGCTCAGGAATGCTTTGAGGAACATGTCATAGAGTCCAAGGTAATTACTTGGCCTCCAAATTCTCCAGATCTCCATCTGATTGGGCATCTATGGAATATACTGGTAAACAAGTCATATTCATGGAGGTTGTACGGCACAACTTACAGGACACAAAGTATATGCTTCATATGTCTTAGTGCCTAAAATCACAGAACACCTTCAGAGGTCTTGTGAAGTCAATGACCCAATGGGTCAGAGATATTTTGGGGGGACCTACAGAATGTTAGGCAAGCGATCTGGTGTTGTCGCTGATTGCTGTACATTTGCAATATCCTGATTTTTTTCTTGCCAGCACTCTCTTGACTTGTATATTTTTCTATTTTCTATTTACAAATTACAATCCTTATTCAGGATTATTCCATTTCATACCCAATAATATTTCTGTGGTTACTTACCTTAGACTGAATTCATTGGAGTATGAACTTCTGCTTTAAATGACTGAGGGCTACATATGACAATAGGCAAACACTATGAGGTTTCCACACACATCTTACTATCAAAGTGACATTCAGAAAATAAAATCTGGACTGCTGATAACTAAGTTCACTTACTGTGCAGAATGCAGTTGTAGCAAATACAAATATTAATATTCTTACCCATCGAATGGCAGCAATTCTCAGCTTGTTTTCTGAGTATGGAAGTGGGAAGGATATATGTATAATGCCAATGCCTTAAGGAAATACATAAAGGTTCCCCATGTGATATGCCATGAAACCCAGCATCTGACTTATTAAAAAAAGAGATCATTAGTGTAACAAGTTCAGATTTAATATATAAATATAATAATTAGTTATTTGCTCCAAGATCTTACAGAGAATGTATAAATCAATCAAGGATTCATGACAAAGAGTTACTTTAAGAAAAATACAGTATACAAAATGGAGGAATGTGTGAAAGGCTCTACTCAACTTTGTGGTGTAGAAAAGTCACAAATTATGGTGCATGCCATATTTGTGTCATAATTTGCGACTATTCACACCTTTAACATTTCCAATGTGAGAAGAAAAACATGCATAGAGTTCAGTGGAGAGACAGGGCTTCATATAGACAGACAGCAGAACCTTGTATCATGCCAGACACTGGCACAAACTATTCTACAAATGTTACCTTGCGCTCTTGTGACTAGTAGTTATATTAGTTTCCAGGAGCACACTGCTGCAGATGTGGTTGATTTGGCTAGTTGATGGTGTGGAGTTCTCCAGCCAGCCAATCATCATTGGTCTGTGTATATAAATGCCACCTCTTCTTACTAGAGGGTTATGTTCATTTATCTATTGTCTCTTTCCCGGTCAATTCTTGGTGTTATACATGCTACTAGTTTAAGTTGCCTTCCACACCTTATGTGATGATAGTCTGGTCTCACTGTAGACATGCAATGTGAGATCCTTCTTCCTACCCTTTTATAAAGTACAGCCTCCAGACATCTGATGTCCTGTAGGTTGTCAGGTGGGTGATAACTGACAACATGCTCCATTTATGTCAGATTAGTGACTGGAGGCTCCTACAAACAAGAGTATGTGTACATATACTCAAAAGAGTGTGACATAATCTATATACATAAAGGCGAAAGCCCTCACGGATTGACTCACTCACTCAATGACTTGCAACTAATTCTCTAACTTCCCAGAGTTGTACAAACTTGAAATTTGGCACAAGCATTTTTTAGATCCTAAATTGGAAAAGTAAAGTGGTAGCAAATTGATTATTCAATTTTAAGTGCAAAAGTAAATGACCCCTATGTAATGTGTCTAATCTAATTCTCTAACTTCCCGATGTCGTACAAATTTGAAATCTGGCAAGACCATTCTTTAGTTCCTAAGTGCAGTGATCACCTATGTAAGTACCTAATTTTGTTTATATACCGCCTGCTCTGATGGACCTTATGTCACTTCCTAAGACTCAAGATATTTATAGAAAACAACTATCAATAAAAGGAATTCTGCACTCCTGAACTGCATAGTACAGCAACCAATAGTGTTTGAACTAATAAGGAATGACACTTACTCGAGAGGAGTGGGGTATGATGTCCAGAAATCCCCCTCCTTGGAGCGTTCACTCCTCAAATGTCACAAAGTCACGTCCCAGCCATGTCAATTATAAGATGTCACCTTTATTCCAAGTGGGGCAACGTGCTCTAAGGCACCTTCTTCAAGCCAACAATCATACAATACAAACATACAAATATGTATACAAATACAAGTTAACTTACATTGCAAGCAGTCCATGTCCGCACATGTCGGCGGCTCCAGAGGCATTGGGGGCGTGTCAGTTGTTGAAGCGTCATTACGGCTGTCACATGACCGACGCACACGCTCTTATCACAGGTTCAACAACTGACAAGCCCCCAATGCCTCCGGAGTTGCCGACATGTGCAGACATGGACTGCTTGCAATGTAAGTTAATTTGTATTTGTATATATATTTGTATGTTTGTATTATATGATTGTTGGCTTGAAGAAGGTGCCTTAGAGCACGAAACGCGTTGCCCCACTTGGAATAAAGGTGACATCTTATAATTGACACCGCTGACTTTGTGACATTTGAGGAGTGAACACTTCAAGGAGGGGGATTTCTGGACATCATACCCCCCTCCTCTCGAGTTAGTGTCATTCCTTATTAGTTCGAACACTATTGGTTGCTGAACTATACAGTTAAGGAGTGCAGAATTCCTCTTATTAATAGTTGTTTTCTATAAATTTCTTACTTGGGGGATATTCTCTGACAAGAGAAACCCCCACTGTTTCTGCAGCTCTCTCCATATTCTGGAGGATAAGAACTGTTATGTGTACAACAACCACTCGACGATCCTGAGGCGCTTTCTAGACTTTATTTGTGTAAGTCTCAAGATATGGCAGAATATGTTAGAAAAACTCGCCTGAAGTTCCATTTGCAAAACTCCCTCACTGTCCAGGGCCAGATTCTTGTTCTCTAAAAAAGGATGGGTCACTCCGGCCCTGCATAGACTGTTGGGGCTTGAACGTGATTACCATTAACAACAAATATCTGTTGCCCTCAATCCCTGAGCTGTTTGACCACTTGTGCAGTGCACATATCTTCACTAAACTTGGACCAAGGAGCCTACAATCTAAACCACATCTGCAAAGGGGACGAGTGGAAGACGTCTTTAACACTCAGGATGGGCATTATGCGTATTTAGTAATGCTTTTTGGTGTGGTTAATGCTCCAGCCATCTTTTAGGAGTTTGTGAACAACATTTTCAGGGATCTCCTCTACGAGTGTGTTGTCGTGTATCATGATGGTATTCTGATCTTTCCGGAAGATATCCACTCACATCGTAAACAAATCTGTACAGTATTCCAGTGGTTAAGGGAAAACCAACTTTATGCCAAATTTGAGAAATGCATCTTTGAAAGAGACTCTCTTCCTTTTCTCTGGTACATAGTTTTAAATCTGGGCCTGCAGATGGACTCCGACAAAATATCTGCTGTGCTGAACTAGCCTCATCCTTCTGGTCTTCATGCTATTCAACAATGTTTGGGCTTCACAAACTACTACTGTCAGTTTATTCCTCACTTTTCCTCCTTAACGGCGCCTATCTCTGCCCTCACCTCTAAAGGGAAGGATGCTAAGGGGTGCTCTTTGGAGGCTAAAGCCACCTTCCAAGACTTGAAACAGGCCTTTTCGTTGGCACCCGTTTTGCACCGACCGGAGATTTTCAAACAGCTCTTTTTGGAGGTTGATGCATCATCTACCAGAGCAGTTCTGACACAGAGAAGTACCTCTGGGAGGATGGTGACGTGTGGATTCTTCTCCAAGACTTTCTCTGCTGCTGAACAGAATTACTGCATAGGAAACCATGAACTGTTGGCCATCAATATGGTTCTGGATTTCTGGCAATTCCTGCTGGAGGGAGCCTCTCAGCCTATAGTGATCTCTACCAACCATAACAATTTAACCTATCTACAGACCGCACTCAAGCCTCTACAAGCCCAGTGGTCCTTATTCTTTGCCCAATTTGATTTTGTTTTGCTCTTCTGGTCTGCTAATAAGAATGTCAAAGTAATGCGCTATCAAGATCCCTCGTTCCCAGTGATCTCAGAGTATGCGATACATCCTAGCTTCTTCCGGGATAGTAACTGTGGCCCCCGTTCGTATAAAGAACATTCCTCCTGGAAAACCATTCATACCCGAATCTAAAAGAAGACTTGTCTTGTCATAGGGACATTGTTCCAAGGTCAATGTAAAACTGCCAAATTAATTTGTCATCACTAATGGTGGCTGTCTATGCTGAGGGACATCCAGAACTTTGTCTTGGTTACCACCACTTGCTTTCAAAACAAGTCATCTAAACAAAAACCTTCTGGTCTTTTTTGCCCTCTACCCATTCTCAAGACTCCATGGCAGCACATAGCCATGGACTTCCTCTCAGACTTACCCAATGTGTGCACAGTCATCTGGGTGGTCGTCAATTGGTTTTCCAAAATGGCTCACTTCAGGATCTGCAGAAGTGATGTCAGGTAGAAATACATAGAGCAGGGAGTGAGAGCAGGGGAATATTGGAGCGGCACTGGAGCCACCAGCCCGAAGGAGACTAAGAGAGCCGCTGGAGAAAAGGGGCAGGTCCCAGGGTAGCAGGAGGCCAGAGAGTGTAACCGCCAGTGAGAGAGAGGTCCCGATGCTGACCCGGTGAGAAAAAGAGGTTCCGACACTGAGCCTGTGCCTGGTGAGTGATGTCATCGGCTGTAGAGGAGCTGTGAAGCTGTGAAGAAAAAGACTGCAGTTGACAAGGGCGGATAAGTATATTCTGTATGTGTAAGTTGGTGTGTGTAAGAGAGTAAGTGAGTGTGTGTAAGTGAGGTGGTGTAAGTAAGTACATGAGTGTGTAAGTGAAGCAAATCTGCATGACTAAGAGTGAGCAGGCAGTGAGCATGAGTGATTTAATAAAAGAAAAACGTGAGCGATTGAGAATGAGCAGAGGTCTGTGAGTGGTTGCGAATGAGCAAAGGCACGTGAGTGGTTGCGAACGGGCAGAGGTACGTGAAGAGTGTGAGCTAGTTGATTTTCATTATTTCTGTAAGTCAATGTGTAGATCCCCACTAGAATGTGCTCCATGCTTGACAATGCAGTCCAGTGTGCTACTTGTGTAATGTGTGCGGTCGTTGATCAGCCGATCGAGGGTGCATACTGTTGCACAAGTTGCATGCACATCGCACATTTGGAAGCCCACATCCTGGATCTAAATGAGCGTCTGGCAAAGCTTAGATACATTGACAATATGGAACGACGTTTGCTCCTTACTAGGCAAGCACTTGCTGGGGTAGATACGAGGGTGGATGGTAGTTCCAGAGAACAGGGTGAGTAGACAGCTAGCTGAGTAACAGTTAGAATAGAGTAGAGTAGAGTAGAGGAAAGAGAAGCAGGGAGGCTAGTCCGGAACTGGCACACCCAATAAGTTTGCAAAGTTGGCAGATGAGGAAGATGCCATTACAGGATCAACATTGCTGCAGCACAACATGCCCTCTAAATGCTAGGGAGATGACTGCTTCAGTAAGGAGGGGAAGGTGAGAGGAGGGACAGCTGGACAGGTCATAGTGATGGGAGAGAAGATGGTGAGAATATTGGAGGAATGTTTAAACTGGGGACTGAGGGTGAAGGCATCAAGTGCAATAGGGGGAAATACAGTGTAGACAGTGATCTGGGTCCAAGTAATGGGATTAGGGATACAATGGGGGGTGGGGAGGTGGGCTTACAGACAGAACAGATAATAGTACAATAAGTAGCACAATGAAAATAAAGAATAGCAAGAAATATATAAATTGTATGGCAATGAATGCAAGAAGCCTGATCAGTAAAGTGGGTGAGCTCGAAGCAAGAATGTTTGATGAAAATTGCGATCTAGAAGGAATAACAGAATGATAAGTGCGACTGAATGGTGAATTTACAGAGTTACAATCTCTTCAAAAAAGACACTGGGTACCAGAAAGGGAGAGGGGTATGTCTGTATGTTAAATCCTACTTATTGCTTCAAGAAGATATAGGTGTAGGAGATGAACATGTGAAATCTCTGTTGGTAGACATACAGGGATAAAAATAACAACATCCTAATAGGAGTTTACATTAGGCCACCAAAAATAACAGAAGAAACTGAAAACGTAATATTAAGACAAATAGAAGAGTGTCAGACCGCAATGAAGTAATTATCGACTTTAATCTGGATATAATATGGGTAGAGGAAAATGGCAAATCTCATAAGGGCAATAAGCTCTTGCAAGAAATTAAAGATAACTACCTTACCCAACTGGTACGGTAGCAAACTAGAGGGAGGGCCACTCCGGATTTAGTATTAACTAATAAACTGGACAGAATCATGGGGGCGCAGATTGAGGGACACTTTAGAAATAGTGACCACAATATAATTAATTTGCAACTGTCATTCAATAGAAAGCCTTGTCAGGAAGTGACAAAAAACTAAACTTTAGTAAAGCAAAATTTGATCAGCTCAGATTTATTCTTAGCAACATTAATTGTGACATAGTCCTGAAAAATAACAGTACAGGCGACAAATGGGAGAAGTTTAAAATCATCCTAATTACCTCATGTGAGCAGTTTATACCCTTAAAAAAAAACAAAGTATAAGGAAAACAATGTAAGGTACTGTAAGGTGTGTGTGTGTGAGGGGCGGGGGGGGGGGGGGAATAAGCAAAAAAAAGAAAGCATTAAAGCAAGAAGGTAATGAAGAAGTGCTAAAAACATACAGGAAAAAACTAATTATGTAAGGAAGTGTTTCCCAAACTTTTTCCGCCATGGAGCCCTCTTTGAAGCAACAGTTTCTCGCAGAGCCCCAAAGCAGATTAGAGGGTGTGGTCAGGTGAGGGGTTACTGGCATGGCTTATCACCACTAGAGATGAGCGAGCACCAAAATGCTCGGATGCTCATTGCTCGAGTCGAGCTATTCGTAATGCTCGAGAGCTCGTTTCGAGTAATGAACCCCATTGAATTCTATGGGGGACTCGAGCATTTTTGTATGGGACTGATGCTCCGCATAGGTGATGACTTGTAAAACACCAGAAAACATCTGAAAGTCATGGAAACACCACAGAAACTGATAGGGAACGGCAGGGGCAGCATGCATGGCTGCATCTCAGGCTCCCAGGTCCCACTATTAAGCCAAAATGGGGACAAGAGTCTGGCCTCACCCCCCTAACAATTTACTTGGGACAAATTCTCATTAGCAAGGCACACGCGCTGGCATTTCTTAGCTAAGAACCACACTACCTGCAACCAGGGACAATCACAGCCTGCGGGGGACACCGCTGCCACTTCTCCTGGGTTACATGCTGGCATTGCTGTCCAACAACCCCCGCACGACCCTGCATCCACAGCACACCCAAAATTTTCCCTGCACAGCGTTCAGCTGGCCTCATACCACATGCTCGCTTCAAAGCCACACCACCCTCATGTCTATTTATAGGTGCGTCATGGATGAGGAGGAACCGGAGGCACACACTGCAGAGGGTTGGCAGGGCTAGGCAGCGACCCTCTTTGAAAGTGTGGGTGATATCCCACAATGCTGTTGAGAATTGATGATAAAATGACGTACGATCATCATTCCCATTCCGTGCCACCTCCATCACAAAATTGTCAGGAGCCGCAAACGTGGGCATAAAGGGGACTCAGGTGCCAGCACTTCTACACATCTCCACAATGCAGCAATACTCTGTGTGGGAAGCACTTGAGCGGGCCAAGGGTCAGGCTTGGTCCTAGCTTCCACGTTCTATGACCTGAGGTGCCATTAGCTACATAGCAATGGGAAATCCATGTGTCCCCACACAATTAATTTGTCCCCACACAATTCATTCTTTGTAGGTGTCAGATAGCTCAACACCGCAATGGGAAGTCTTTGAGTTCCTTGGACTCGCCTATCCTATTGGTGCACAAATATGGTATTACACAGGATGTTGGATTACACTTGTCCTACATTTCTGCCCAAGTCAGTCAGTGTATTTGTGCCAGATAGGTAAAACACCGCGATGGGAAGCATTTCTGCACCCACAGCATAGGCAGACACCTGTAACATTTCTGTAGCAAGAGTATAGGCGAACCCCTCAAACCATTCAGTAGAAACTGTATAGGCGGACCCCAGTAACATTTCTGTAGCAAAAGTATAGGCGGACCCCAATAACATTTCTGTAGCAAGAGCATAAGTGAACCCCTCAAACCATTTAGTAGAAAAGGTATAGGCAAACCCCAGTAACATTTCTGTAGCAAATGTATAGGCGAACCCCACTAACATTTCTGTAGCAAGAGTATAGGCGAGCGTCTCAAGCCATTCAGTAGAAACTGTACAGGCGGACCCCAGTAACATTTCTGTAGCAAAAGTATAGGCAAACCCTTGTTACATTTCTGTAGCAGTAGTATAGGTGAACCCCTGTAACATTTCTGTAGCAAGAGTATAGGCGAACCCCTCAAACCATTCAGTTGAAACTGTAGAGGCAGACCCCAGTAACATTTCTGTAGCAAGAGTATAAGCGGACCCCAGTAACATTTCTGTAGCAAAAGTATAGGCGAACCCCTCAAACCATTCAGTAGAAACTGTATAGGCGGACCCCAGTAACATTTCTGCAGCAAGAGTATAGGCGGACCCCAGTAACATTTCTGCAGCAAGAGTATAGGCGGACCCCAGTAACATTTCTGCAGCAAGAGTATAGGCGAACCTCTAAAGCCATTCAGTAGCAAGAGTATAGGCGGACCCCAGTAACATTTCTGTAGCAAAAGTATAGGCGAACCCCTGTTACATTTCTGTAGCAGAAGTATAGGCGAACCCCTGTAACATTTCTGTAGCAAGAGTATAGGTGAACCCCTCAAACCATTCAGTAGAAACTGTATAGGAAGGCCCCAGTAACATTTCTGTAGCAAAAGTATAGGTGGACCCCATTAACTTTTCTGTAGCAAAAGTATAGGTGAACCCCTCAAACCATTCAGTAGAAACTGTATAGGCGGACCCCAGTAACATATCTGTAGCAAAAGTATAGGTGGATTCCAGTAACATTTCTGTAGCAAGAGTATAGGCGGACCACAGTAACATTTGTGTAGCAAGAGTATAGGCGAACCCCAGTAACATTGGTGTACCAATAGAATAGGCGAACACCTGTAAAAACGTGTTCACCAAGAGTATAGGCGAAGCCTTGAAAAATTAGTTTGCTAACAGTATTGGCAATGGCTAATTCTCCACTATTTTGGGGTGATAAAGGATGCATTTTTCTCCTGTTGCAGCGAAAAGATTCTTTAGGATCCGCTACTTTCCAACGGCGGAGAAGAGAAGTCTGGGGAAATCCAGGCTTTGTTCATCTTTATAAAGGCAAGCATGTCGCCTCTGCCAGTTGATAGGCGGGTATGCTTATCTGTGATGATCCCCCCAGCAGCACTAAACACCCTCTCTAACAAGACGCTAGCAGCAGGGCAGGCCAGCCACCTACAGGGCGTACAGCGCAAGTTCGTGCCATGTGTCCAGCTTTGACACCCAATAGTTTTATGGAGCAGAGGCATCACGGAGGACAGTGGTATGGTCGGCTATGTACTCCCTAACCATCTTTTTACAGTGCTCCCTCTGACTCAGCCTTGACTGGAGAGTGGTGACACAGTCTTGCTGGGGAGCCATAAAGCTGGCAAAGGCATTGGAGAGTGTTCCCCTGCCTGCGCTGAACACGCTGCCTGATCACCACGCCTCCCCTGCTAGGAAAGGCAGCCTAACATGAAGTCTGCCATGTGTGTCAGGGTCCCAGTATGCAACACATCACTGTCCTCACTAGGAGGATGCTCCTCCTCCTCTTCAGCCTATACACGCTGAACAGATGACAGGCAAACAGTATGGGTATCCTCTGCAGTGTGGCCAGCAGTCTCTTCCCCCTTCTATTCGTCCTTCTCCAAAACCCGCTGAGATATAGATGTGAGGGTGGTCTGGCTTTCAAGCGACATTCTGTCATCCCCAGTCTCCTTTTCTAACCGCAAAGCCTTTATGCTAAGCAGCCAACTTCTCAGCAGGTAAAGCAGCAGGATGGTAACGCTAATGATGGCCGCATCGCCGCTCACCATTTGGGTAGACTTCTCAAAGTTTCCGAGGACCTGGCAGATGTCGGACATCTATGCCCACTCCTCTGTAAAGAACTGCGGAGACTGACTACTACTCTGCCGCCCATGTTGCAGCTGTTTTTCCACAATTGCTCTACGCTGCTTATACAGCCTGGCCAACATGTGCAGCGTAGAATTCCAGCATGTGGGCACGTCGCACAACAGTCGGTGCTCTAGCAGTTGAAACCGATATTGCAGTGTCCTGAGGGTGGCAGCATCTGTGGTGGACTTGCAGAAATGTGTGCACACATGGCGCACCTTGCCGAGCAGGTCAGACAAGTTGGGGCAGTTTTTCAGAAACCCCTGAACCACCAGATTAAAGACGTGCACCAGGCATGGCACGTGTGTGAGGCTGCCAAGATGCAGAGCCGCCACCAGGTTATGGCCGTTGTCACACACGATCATGCCCGGTTGGAGACTCAGCGGCGAAAAACAGAGGTCGTTTTACTCTGTCAGACCCTGTAACAGCTCGGGGGCCGTTTGCCTCTTGTCACCTAAGCTGATTAGTTTCAACACGGCTTGCTGACACTTGCCCACCGCTGTGCTGACACGCCGCGCGTTACTGACAGCTGGCGACATGCTCACACTTCGTAATTGAGAGGTGGAGGTGGCGGAGGGGGGGTTTGGAGGAGGTGGCATAATACGCCGCAGATACCAGCACCAAGGTACGACCCGCTATTCTTGGTGTGGGTAGCATTTGAGCGGTCCCAGGCTCTGACTCAGTCCCAGCCTCCACCAAGTTCACCCAATGTGCCTTCAGGGAAATATAGTGGCCCTGCCCGCCAGTACTTATCCATGTGTCCGTGGTTAAATGGACCTTCCCAGTAACTGTGTTGTTGAGGGCACGGGTAATGTTGCGGGAGACGTGCTGGTGTAGGGCGGGGACGGCACGCCGGGAAAAGTAGTGGCGACTGAGGAAAGACTAGCGTGGGACCGCAGCCGCCATCATGTTTCTGAAAGCCTCCATTTCCACAAGCCTGTACGTCAGCATCTCCAGGCTTATCCCTGGCTGATCTTGGTGCGACACAGGTTGCACACCACTGTTCGTCGGTCATCCGCGCTCTCACTGAAGAACATCCACACCTTTGAACATCTAGCCCTCTGCATGGAGGCTTGCCACGAGCGGGTGCTGTGGGAAACAGTTGGGGGATTCTTTGCTCTGGCCCTGCCTCTCCCCCTAGCCACCCCACTGCCTCTTCCTACCTGTCCTGCTGCTACACTTGCCTCCCCCTCTGAAGCCCTGTCTTCAGTAGGCTTAGCAAGCCAGGTGGGGTCAGTCACCTCATCGTCCAGGAGCTCTTCCTCCGAATCCTCTGTGCGCTCCTCCCTCGGACTTACTGCCCTTACTACTACTTCACTGACAGACAACTGTGTCTCATAATCCTCATCCACAAAAAGCTCTTGAGACAGTTGTTGGAAGTCCCCAGCCTTATCACCTGGACTCCGGGAACTTTCCAAAGGTTTGGCATCGTTCACAACAAACTCCTCAGGTGAGAGAGGAACCATTTTTTCCCACTCATGAAGCCTGAGAACAGTTCCTGGGAGTCTGCCTGCTCAGAATCTGTCATTTTCCTGGAGTGACGAGGCTGGGAGGAAGGAGGAGCAGCGAGAGGATTCAGAGGTGCAGTCCCTAGGCCGAGAGTAGTGGACTGTGTAGAAGACTGGGGGTTTGATACATTGCTGGACGCATTATCTGCCATCCACGACAGGACCTGCTTGTACTGCTCTTCTTGTAATAAAGGTCTACCACGCGGACCCCCAAATTGTGATAGGAAGCTGGGGAGCGTAGGGACTTGGCCCTCTCCTAATCCCTCAGCAGCCAGCTGAAATGCACCCCGCCAAGGACCTCGACCTGCGCCCATACCCTCACTTGGATGCCCACGGATGCGTCCACGACCCTTACCCCTACTCCTCATCATGTCGGAGTAAGGATAGATCAGGGCAAAAAGAAATTACCCCACCGTATAGCACTGAAAACTGTGGCTAATTTCCCACACACAGAGACGTGTAGATACCAAAGGCTCTATGCTGTGACAGGAAAAATTTAAACCGCTGCCTAGCGCTGATACACAGGGGTAATTTACCGCTCACAGAAATTTGTATATAATAGAGAGGCTGTATACAGTGGGAGAAAATAAAAAGGCAGTGGATAGTGCTGGTAACTGCGGCAACTTCATGGCAACTGAGTAAAGGGTATTGTGCGATGCTCTGCCCAGGGGCAGAAAGCTATACAGACAGTGAACAGTGCTAATACAGGAGCATCTTCACTGCACCCAAGGAAAGGGTATTGTGCGAAGCTCTGCCCAGGGTCAGAAAGCTATACAGCCAGTGAACAGTGATAATACAGGAGCATCTTCACCGCACCCAATGAAAAGGTATTGTGCAACGCCTTGCCCAGGGGCAGAAAGCTATAAAGGCAGTGAACAGTGCTAATAACTGCGGCAACTTTACTGCACCCAAGGAAAGGGTATTGTGCGAAGCTCTGCACAGAGACAGAAAGCTATACAGGCAGTGAACAGTGCTAATAACTGCGGCAACTTCACCGCACCCAAGGAAAGGGTATTGTGCGAAACTCTGCCCAGGGGCAGAAAGCTATACAGCCAGTGGATAGTGCTGATAACTGCGGCTGCTTCACACAACACATAGAAAGGTATTTGTGAAATGCTGTTCTGCAGTGGCCCAGGAAATATTTGTGTAATATTTAGTGATGAGAGTGAGCCCTCTGCCTAAGGCACTGCACACATAGGACGGTATAGCTGCAATGATCTGGAGTGGCCCAGGAAATATTTGCGCACTATTTAGCGATGAGAGTGAGCTGCTATAGCTGTAATGCTCTGCAGAGAGATATATGTTTTAAAAAAACAAAATTGGTGCACTACTGCTGCCCGCCAGCCACAACTGTAATGCACAGGATGAGGAGTAGCCCTAAGAAGGACCATTGGGGTTCTTGAAGACAGGATCCTACTCAAACACTTTCCCTCAACTCTGCCTAATGCACTGCAGACTGTAATGCTGTGCAGAGAGAGAGATATATTTTTTAAAAAGAAAAAAAAAACAAAAAACTTCACCGCACCCAAGGAAAGGGTATTGTGCGACGGTCTGTACAGGGGCACAACACTATACAGTCAGCGGATTGTGTTGATAACTGCGGCAACTTCACCCAACACATAGAATGGAATCTGTGAAATGCTGTTCTGGAGTGGCTCAGGAAATATTTGTGTACTATTTAGTGATGAGACTGAGAATGCTATAGCCATAATGCTCTGCAGAAGGATAGATGTTAAAAAAAAAAAAAAAATTGGTGCACTACTGCTCCCAGCCAGCCACAACTGTAATTCCACAGACTGAACTTCGTGGAGGATGGGACCGAGTCAAAGCCTGGGACCGCTAACGTGCTACCCACACCAAAAATAGCCGGTCGTACCCACACCAAAAATAGCCAGTCGTACCTCGGTGCTGGTATCTGCAGCGTATTATGCCACCTCCCGAACCCCCCCCCTCCTCCTCCGCAACCTCAACCTCTCAAATACGAAGTGTGAGCAAGTCGCCAGCAGTCGCTAGCGCGCGTCGCCGCAGCTCAGCGGTGGGCAAGCGTCAGCAAGCCGTGCTGAAATTAATCAGTTAAGGTGACAAGAGGCACACGGCCCCCGAGCAGTTACAGGGTCTGACAGAGCAAACCGAGCTCTGGCTTTCACCGCTGAGCCTCTAACCGGGCATGGTCGTTTGTGATAACGGTCGTAACCTGGTGGCGGCTCTGCAGCTTAGCAGCCTCACACACGTGCCATGCCTGGCGCACGTCTTTCATCTGGTGGTTCAGCGGTTTCAGAAAAACTGCCCCCACTTGTCTGACCTGCTCGGCAAGGTGCGACTCGTGTGCACACATTTCCGCAATTCCACCACAGATGCTGCCACCCTCGGGACACTGCAACGTCGGTTTCAGCTGCCAGAGCACCGAATGCTGTGCGACGTGCCCACATGCTGGAATTCTACGCTGCACATGTTGGCCAGGCTGTATGAGCAGCGTAGAGCAATTGTGGAAGACCAGCTACAACATGGGCGGTGGAGTGATAGTTAGCCTCCACAGTTCTTTACAGAGTAGTGTGCATGGATGGCCGACATCTGCCAGGTCCTCGGAAACTTTGAGGAGTCTACCTGTTACCATGCAGGGCGGCGCAGGGTCCCGCGGTCAGCGCGCTGCTCCGGCGTCGGCTCCGGCGTCCTGAAGCTCTGCCATCGGGGCTCTCCCGGTGATGTGGGGAGGCCGGTGTGCGGCGGCGCGGGCGTGTCCGCCCGTAGGGTGCCGCCCGCACTCCTCCACCTCTCTTGTGCAGTAGTGGGGAGTTGGCTCCTCCCACTCTCCGCCCCTGGGCGGAGTCTTGTAGTTATAAGGCTGGCAGTGACCTGAGCTCACTGCCAGTTATTGATTTCTGTCAGCTTCCAGTCAGTTCTGTCTGCAGCTAGTCTCAGTCAGTCTCTAGTTTGCTCGTCAGCTTCTTTTCCAGCTTGCCTGTTGCGCACTATTTTCTGTTTGGTCACTCCATCTGCCTTTTCTGTCGGCACTCTGTTCCCCGTTAGTTAGATTCTTCCGTGCAGTCGCCAGGTCCCTAGCCAGGGTAGGGACCGCCGTCCAGTTGTCCGCCTGGGGTTAGCCAGGGTCGAGGCAAGTAGGCAGGTACAGCGGGGTGCAGTAAGTTCAGGGCACCCCACCTGGCGCTCGGGGGGTCAGAGTTTGCTGCTTAGCAAAATGGCCGACGCTTAGCGGTTAGAAGAGGGGATGGGGGATGACAGTATGTCGCTTGATAGACCACCCTCACGTCTATATCTCAGCGGGTTTTGGAGGAGGACGAGGAGGAGGAGGGGAAGAGGGAAGAGACTGCTGGCCACACTGCAGAGGGCACCCATGCTGCTTGCCTGTCATCTGTTCAGCGTGTATGGGCTGAAGAGGAGGAGGAGGAGGAGGAGGTGGGGAAGCATCCTCCTAGTGAGGACAGTGATGTGTTGCGTACTGGGACTCTGGCACACATGGCTGACTTCATGTTAGGCTGCCTTTCCCATGACCCACGTGTTAGACACATTCTTGCCAACACGGATTACTTGGTGTACATCCTTCTCGACCCACGGTATAAGGAGAACCTTTCCACTCTCATTCCCGAAGAGTAAAGGAGTGCGACATTGATGCAATACCACAGGGCCCTGGTGGAAAAAGTAATGCTAAAGTTCCCATCTGACTGGTAGAAGACGCAGTTCAGAGAACCAACTAGCAGGGGAGGCACGGGGATCATGCAGGATGTCCAACGCAGGCAGGGGAACACTCTCCAAGGCCCTTGCCAGTTGTATGGCTCCCGAGCAAGACTGTGTTGCCACTCCCCAGTCAAGACTGAGTCGGAGGCAGCACTGTAAAAAGATGGTTAGGGAGTATATAGCCAATCGTACCGCCGTCCTCCGTGATGCCTCTGCTCCGTAAAACTATTGAGTGTCACAGATAAGCGTACCCGCCTGTCAACTGACAGCGCCAGTATGCTTACCCTCATAAAGAAGAACAAAGGCTGGATTTCCCCAGACTTCTCTTCTCCACAGGTGGAAAGCAGCGGATTCTAAAGAATCTTTTTACTGCAACAGGAGAAAAATGCATCCTTTTTCACCCCAAAAAAGTGGAGAATTAGCTTTGTGTATTATTACTCCTCCTTCTCCTAAAACAGCATGTCATCACGCTGAACTACCAATTTCTATGCGGCCCAAAATGCTCGGTTTAAATGTTTTATCAATTTTTAAAGTATTATAAGTTAAACTTAAACCAATTTTTGCGCAGGGCTGCCACCAGGCTTTGTTACAAATTAACCAATAATGAGCTGTATCTTCAAAAAATGTTTGTGGGTTTCACCTGCCCTCGGTGTTCAGCAATTTTTCACGTGTGCACTTGTACTCTTGATACACCAATTTTTCAGGCCATTGCCCATACTGTTAGCAAACAAAGTTTTCCAGGCTTCGCCTATACTCTTGGTAAACAAATTTTTACAGGTGTTCGCCTATACTATAGGTACACCAATATTACTGGGGTTCGCCTATACTCCTGCTACAGAAATGTTAGAGGTGTCCGCCTATACTTTTGCTACAGAAATGTTACTAGGGTCCGCCTATACAATTTCTACTGAATGGTTTGAGGGGTTCGCCTATACTCTTGATAAAGAAATCTTACTGGGGTTCACCCATACTTTTGCTTTTGAAATGTTACTGGGTCCGCGTATACTCTTGCTATAGAAATGTTACTGGGGTCCATCTATACTCTTGCTACAGAAATGTTACTGGGGTCTGCCTATACTCTTGCTACAGAAATGTAATGGGGTCCACCTATACAGTTTCTACTGAATGGTTTGAGGGGTTCACCTATACTTTTGCTACAGAAATGTTACTGGGGTCCGCCTATACTTTTGCTACAGATATGTTACTGGGGTCTGCCTATACTTTTGCTACAGAAATGTTACTGGGGTCTGCCTATACTTTCGCTACAGTAATGTTACTGAGGTCCGGCTATACAGTTTCTACTGAATGGTTTGAGGGGTTCGCCTATACTCTTGCTACAGAAATGTTGCAGGTGTCTGCCTATGCTGTGGGTGCACAAAGACTTTCCATCGCAGTGTTTTACCTATCTGGCGCAAATACACTGACTGACTTGGGCAGAAATGTGGGCCAAGGCCGAGGTCCTTGACGTAGTGAAACTCTGCCATGTTTCGGCACTCTGATTTCTTCCTGTGTAATACCATTTTTGTGCACTGAAAGCATAGGAAGCCCAAGGAACTTTTGTGACGGAGGTGGCACGGGATTGGAATGATGATTGTACGTCAATTTATCATCAATTCTCAACAGCATTGTGGGCTATCGCCCTCACTTTCAAAGAGAGTCGCTGCCTAGCCCTGCCAACCCTCTGCAGTGTGTGCCTCTGCTTCCTCCTCATCCATTCTGCACCTATAAATAGACATGAGGATGGTGTGGCTATGAAGCGAGCTTGTGGCATGAGGCCAGCTGAATGCTGTGCAGGGAAAATTTTGGGTGCGCTGTTGTCCTTGGTTGCAGGTAGAGTCGTGGATAGCTCAGATGTGCCAGCGCGTGTTCCTTGGCAATGAGTGTTTGTCCCAAGTAAATTGTTAGGGGGGTGGTGCCAGACTCTTGCCCCCATTGTGGCTTAATAGTGGGACCTGGGAGCCTTAGATGCAGCCATGCATGCTGCCCCTGACCTTCCCTCTCTGTTTCTGTGGTGTTTCCATGGCTTTCTGATGTTTTCTGGTGTTTCACAAGTCATCACCTATGCGGAGCATCGGTCCCATACAAAAATGCTCGAGTCGCCCATTGACTTCAATGGGGTTCGTTACTCGAAACGAGCTCTTGAGCATTCCGAAAAGTTTGTCTCAAGCAACGAGCACCCGAGCATTTTGGTGCTCGCTCATCTCTAGTTATTAATAGTTATAAGTTAATAATAAATTTAAAGTTTAAAGATTTTAAAAAAAATTGTTGATTGTGTTGCTTTATTAACCCTAGACCTGTTTTATTCCTATACAGCATTCAAAAAAGTCTATATATCAAAATATCGACAGTTTTCCACCGATATTTGACAATAATCGATAGTTTATTCAGATAGTTTGTGATGCTGCTGAAAGGCTGATACTGATGGCTGATACTGTCATGGATATCACAAAACTGAAAGAAGCAGCGCAAAAACAAAAAAACACGAAGGAAGCTTGCCTTTACGGTCACTGAGGGTCGTGAAAGACTAAACGGCTAACAAGTAGTAATAGTAATGGAAACAAAATAATAATAATAATCTAACACATGGTGATAGCTGCAATCGTCTATATATTTTCCAAGCACAAAATGTAGGAAGAAAATGTATAAAGTGCTGAATGCCCTTGGAAGATATGCAAACAGAACATGTGATTTTTAAATAGGTAGATCATTAACCTAAGAAGCTGGAATTTCATATATAAAAATTGTAAATAATTATTATATTGTTTGTTAATGGTGTCTTTTCTCCAAATTGATGTGTTGGTGTGTCTATGACATTTTAACTAACTGTTGAATGCTCTGGGTCCTTTTTTTCAGGCATCTTCCCATGGCATTTTCTGTGGGGGGGAAATGGCAAACAAAAAAAATAACACGTGTGCCAAAAATGTCAAAAACGAGGGCAGGGTATTGGGGAGAAGCGTAGCTTTCCATAGACGACCACAAATTACACCACAAATTGATCAGTGCTATAAATCAAGAAACCCCTTTAATTAATTTGGCACATTCTAGGCTTTCTGTACTCCAGAAATCAATATGTACATCTAAACATGAATTGTAGGTGTCAAAGTTGAATACATATAAAGTGATGAGTAGTATGTACATGCATTTAATAAGTTAGTCTTCCCTTAAAGTTAAATGCTCTGCAAGTATCGTTTTACTTTAGCTGTTGCATCTAATATGTCTTTATTTCTTAGACTGTACACCAACGGGTTTAACATTGGAACCACAGCCACGTATATAACTGACAGCAGCTTGTCTTCTTCTCTAGAATGGCCTGTTTCTGGTCTCATATACAAGAAGATAATTGGTCCATAGAATAATATGACCGTTATAAGGTGGGAAGTACAGCTGGAAAAAGCTTTAGAACGACCCTTGGAAGATTTGATCTTCAGTATGGTGTAAATGATGTAGACATAGGATATTATAATGAATAGCAAAGGTAAGCATCCAATGAATACACTTTGAACACCGGACAAAATATCTCTATCTGTGGAGTCGCTGGCGGAGAGCATATTTAGTGTCTTCAGATCACAAAAAAAGTGGTCAATTTCATTGGAATAGCAGAAAGACAGAGACGATGCAATCAATGCATGCACCAAGGAATTAAAGATGCCAATGAGCCAAGAAGAAGCAGACATTGTAAGTCTCACCCTTTTTCTCATGAGCATTGCATACTGCAAGGGTTTACAGATGGCTACATAGCGGTCATAGGCCATACACGTCAGGATGAATATTTCTGCTTGTCCGCACAGTAAAAAGAAATACAGCTGAGTTATGCAACCTTGAAATGAGATTGTGTGATCTTTGGTTGCAATAATGGATAATATCTTTGGAAGAGTAACGGACACAAAGGTGATATCTGTAGTGGAGAGATTACATAGGAAGAAATACATGGGAGTGTGTAGCTGGGTCACTAAACATACAAGTGTGATAATGATCAGATTCCCAGTGATTGTCATCAAATATATAAATAGCACTCCAATAAACAACATGATTTGTAAAGTTGCGGAGGTGTAAAAAGCTAAAATACTGAATTCCTTCACTTTACTATCTGTGCAGTTGTTCATCTTTACTACCTGAAGAAAGATATACCTGGTTATTAAAAAAGAAAACTAGAATCCTAACGTTTATCCTAAATGTTTCCATAACATAGTAACATAGTATGTAAGGCTGAATGAAGACAATGTCCATCTAGTCCAGCCTGTCTATCCTCCTGTGTTGATCCAGAGGAAGGCAAAAAACCCCAAGGCCAGAAGCCAGATAGCCCTTTTGGGGAAAAAATTCCATCACGACTCCCTAATGGCAATCAGACTGTTCCCTGGATCAACCCCTAATAGTTCCTACCTTCTTATATACCCGGATTGACAATTAACCTAAGATTTATAACCTATAATATCCTTCTTCTCCAGAAAGACATCAAGTCCCCTTTTAAACTCCTCTATGGATTTTGCCATCACCACTTCCTCAAGCAGAGAGTTCCACAGTCTAACTGCTCTTACAGTAAAGAATCCCCTTCTATGTTGGTGATGAAACCTACTTTCCTCTAATCGTAGCGGATGTCCTCTTGTTACCGTCGTGGTCCTGGGTGTAAACAGATCGCGGGAGAAATCCATCTGTTGTCCCCTCATGTACTTATACATGGTTATTTGGTCGCCTCTTAACCTTCTTTTTTCTAGAGTAAATAGTCCCAATTTGGATAGCCTCTCTGGGTATTCCAGTCCCGTCATTCCATGTATTAGTTTAGTTGCCCTTCTTTGAATCCCCTCAAGCACTGTGACATCTTTCCTGAGCACCGGTGACCAGAACTGTATGCAGTATTCCATGTGAGGCCTGACAAGTGCCTTATATAATGGAAGGATAATGTTCTCGTCCCTCGCCCCTATACCTCTTTTAATGCACCCCAAGACTTTATTTGCCTTTGCAGCAGCTGACTGGCATTGATTTTCCAGTTTAGTCTATTATCCACTAATACCCCCAGATCCTTTTCCATATCACTTTTCCCTAGTGGTACCCCATTAAGTGTATATTGGTGACATCCGTTTTTCCTGCCCATGTGCATAGTCTTACATTTTTCAACATTGAACTTCATTTGCCATTTTCCTGCCCAAGCCCCCAGCTTATCCAGGTCCGTTTGTAGCCGCATAAGGTTGCATTAGTCAAATGGAAGTCAAAGTAGTGCCCTTCTCTTGGCCATTTTGGAAGCTCTCTTCTGCATTCTCCTCTGGTGGTTTTTTTCTCATGCTAGATACACTGCTCTCTTCTTCACCCTTTTCACTAGGAAAGAGGGGCAGCAGGCTGATCTGCACCTGGAGTTTACTTCTCTGGGGAAGCTCCAATGAAATAACTATCAGTATACAGCGAAATAGGTAGACAACTATCAACACCTCATATTCAAGAAAAACAGCAGTATGTATAAAATTACAGCAGGCACTCACCTGGTGCTCGGCGAAATTCCCTGGGTTAGGGAAATCCACTGACACCTAGTGTCCAGGATTGCTTGTCATCCTCCTTTGATCTCAAATCCAACTGTCTGAAGATGCGTCCCAGGATAAAAAGCCAGCTGGATAACTAGGGATAGCATGCTGCACTTCTGCCACAGCTGTCACAGTTGTGACAGCTGTGGCCGAAGTCCGTGGTATTCTCCCTATCTTTTCAATGGGGCTAGCGCTGCTGCCGCTGGCCCCATTGAGAGGACTGGCGATATCCCGGCGTCATCCTGTTTTTTTTCCCGCACTGCAAAGCGATTGTCTTCACTTGCTCTTGCAGCGCAGGGAGAATAATGAATTTTTTTAGCAAAGATGTGAACATGGCCTAATCACATCTTTACCTACTTGCACTGGTTCTACTTAAAGGGATATTTTGGTTGGAAGACATCCGCTATCCATGAGAGATGGGTAACTAGCTGATTAGTAGCGGTCTGACCTTTCCTATCTCTAGTGCATGCTTTCCATAGTCTCCTATTCGAGCTGGAAAACACGCACCTCAAATCATGTAAACGAGCTAGTTCAAATAGCTATAAATCACCCATTCAAGCGATCTTTAGTGCAGTATAGCCATGATCTTTTTGCATGCCTATATTGTGCGAAAACAGTGCTCATGTGAACGAGGTCTTAACTACTGCAGTTTCAGAATTATTTAACCCCCTTTAATAGAGGGCCTCATAAAAGCACACATTTGCAAAGCAGATGTTGTCTCAAGCATATCTAATGTAACCAAGAACTTTACTAGTTGCATTAGGTATGCTTGCAGTAAAACAAATGAAATACCTGGACTGGTTAGATCTTTGCTGACTGTGAAATTTTATTGTATTCTAGAAATATAGCTAATTCAAGAGTGTAGTCCATAGCTAGAGGTGTTATACCAGAATTGTAAGCTTCCACAGGATGGGGTACAACTTGCTGAGGGGTGGAGGTTTTAGTGAGACTCATATTCTCCAGATTGGCAGTGGTCTCCATGGTGGTAGAAGACAACTTACTATTCAGGTAGAACCCCTTTAAGAAAAGAGATCATTGCTTTGCATGAACAAGGAAAAGGATGCAACGTGGGTAAAGAACTGAATGGGGTTTGAATCATTTTGATTGCACTTGTAAATTGTATTTTATTCATCTTATTCATTTAAGTTCATGCTCATTCTTCGATAAGTCCAGTGGGCAGTCCTATCAGTGATTAGAAGCTATCTCTGTTTGCAGGCTCATATAGGCAAGACTGTTAAACACTAAGTAAAACCACCCGCTGGACTCCTAAACACAGAATGAGCTTCGATTTTAATCAATAAATTACAATCTGTATTGAATCTTAAAAAAAGTCTATATATCAGTTTAAACTTTAAAATGATGCTGATAGATTGAACAGCATTTTTATGGTGACAAAGTCCCTTCAATTAGTTATGGCAATCCAGTAAGGGAAAAAAGTACAGTATGTCTCATTCATAGGTTCCAAAGCTTATAGAAAATACGTAATTTTCCTCCATGACCTTTTCAAGTAATATTAAGTGACTAATGGCATATTTCCAAGCTGCCATTGTCGAGGGATTAGTATTTTTACAGCCTGCAGTTTTCAATTTTCAAAGTATAAAGAAGATTCTAGTTACAGCTAATCTTATCCATCTGTCCAATATGACTGTTTGCCTGGAGCATATACTACATAATAGAAACATAATATGCATATCAAATCACCGTCTACATCTCTAACACTCATCCTTCTCACATTAGCTCATCCTATACACCATACATGGAGTATAATATGCTTGGTTTGGAATGCAAATCAGTGTGGCTCTATTTTTCGGGTTAAAAAAAAATCTCTAGTATTCTTCTCAACTTTTAAACAGTGTTCTAATATTAACTCAGAAAAACTCTTAGACCATTCTGTTTTTTTTTATTAGCATAAAACCTTCTACTTATTAACTCCTTAATAGATTTATATAAGAAAACTCAGCTTTATTGCTTTGATTAGTGATATAATTTGAGCTGCATGCCGCTACCACTAGGGGGAGCTAACTGCAAACTGATTGATACTGCTAGAATGGGAACTGTGTATGTCTCTGCAGGAACAATTCGTCTCTATGGCTGTGTAGAAGATCATGTTAAAGGGATCGTATAAGACTAGGGAAAAAAAGATTTTATAACAGAATATTTGTGTTTTATTTATGTGAATGTGACTGAACTGCAATATCAGATGCAGCCTATGGGCAAGAGTGGCACTGTTGCTAGAAGACAGCAGACTTTTTTTCCTAAACTCATAAGATCCTTTTAAGATAATTTGCTGTCCTTTTTGCTTATTGTTTTTATAGCGTATAATAACTAGAGATGAGCGAGCATACTCGCTAAGGACAATTACTCGAGCAAGCATTGCCCTTAGCGAGTACCTGCCCGTTCGGAAGAAAAGAATCGAGTGCCAGCGGGGAGCGGCAGGGGAGAGCGGGGGAGAGGGGGGGGCAGGAGGGGAGATCTCTCTCTCCCTCTCTCCCCCCGCTTCCCCTGCTTATATTTCAAGCCCTTCCCTGATAATCATACTGCGGGGCTTGCCAGAAAGCACTGCTTTCAATGGGATCGGCAGCAATGGGATAGCATGCCGCGGACTTCTGTCACAGGTGTGGCAAAACTCTGCGGCATTCTCCATTTCTTTTCAATGGAGCTAGTGTTGCTGCCGCTGGCCCCATTTAAAAGACTGGCGATATCCCGGCATGATGCCGGTTTTTTTCCTCGCACTGCGCTGCAAGACTTTTCCTTTACTCTCGCAGCACAGTGGAGAAAAAAACGCCAGTGGGTGTGAGCCCTTATAGGACATTTTTAGGGCATGTTCGGATGAGCGCTGTTTTTTGTGCTGTTAGCAGTGCACAGAACACGCTTCTAACAAGAACCAATATGTTCCTATAGAAGCGTTCACAGGAGAGAATGTTAGGTGCGCTGAATCAGATAGGACATGCAAGTGCAAACTCGCATGGATGCTCCGGGTTGCGCGCAAAGATAGGACCTGTCTTATCTGTGCCGCATACTTTCCATAGCACGCACCTCGCACCTCGGATTGTGTGACCGGGCTATTTCACAGAGCTTGTAGTAGCCCGTTCACGCAATCTTTTCAGCACTATAGCAGCCATCTTTTCTCGTCTGACTGAGACTTTGAAGGAATATTCCAGTTTCAGCAAATTAATCTTATTTTTTATATAATGAATGTCATACATTTTTCCAATAGATATTTTTAATCAGTTTCTTACTTTTTCAAGATCTTTGTTTCCTGTTTTTTAATAGGAATCGTCTTCATTTACCTCCAGAGTATAACGATCAGTCCTGGCCATGTGATGGACACAAAGGTGCGCAGCTCTTTACAGTACAGTTATCAAAGCTGTGTCTTCTAAAACTCCATGTACTAGTGTGCTTTTCACATGACCAAAATAGAGTTATATTTCCTAGAAGTAAACAATGAAGTTCCTATTGATTGGCTTGGCAGCAAACAGATATCACTGATAAATTGATCTAAAAAGTATATTGGGAAATTGTATAACCAATTACCCCCCCCCCCCCCCCCCCAAAGAAAAAAAGAAACATCAAACACAATTAATTAAAAGCTGAATACCCATTTAAATTTCCTGAATTTGCATAAAGAGTATGGAGGTAGATAACACATGCAGCACAGCAAGATTATACAGTGACTCAACTGATTATACCTAGTATCAACTATTACTTGTGGTATCTATCTATCTATCTCTTATCTATCTATCTATCTTATATCTATCTATCTATCTCATATCTATCTATCTCATATCTATCTATCTATCTATCTATCTATCTATCTATCTATCTATCTCCTATCTATCTATCTATCTATCTCCTATCTATCTATCTATCTATCTATCTATCTATCTCTTATCTATCTCATCTATCTATCTATCTATCTATCTATCTATCTATCTATCTATCTATCTATCTATCTATCTATCTATCTATCTATCTATCTATCTATCTATCCCATATCTATATATCTATCTCATATCTATCTATCTATCTATCCATCTCATATCTATCTATCTATCTATCTATCTATCTGTCTGTCTATCTATCCCATATCTATATATCTATCTCATATCTATCTATCTCATATCTATCTATCTATCTATCTATCTATCTATCTATCTATCTATCTATCTATCTATCTATCTATCTATCTATCTATCTATCTATCTATCCATCACCTTTTTCTCTCTCTAGCACCTTATGCAACATTAGGGATTTTGGGTTATAGGAAGGCTATTTAAAAAAATAAATAAACTTGGACAATCACTGTTTTCCCAATATATGAAACCCAATAGGGTTAAAAATAACCAATTAAGGTATACTTACCTCTCCATTCCCCTGCCAGTCCTGCGATGCAGCTCCTGTCATCACTGCTGGTCTGGCTTACAATGACTTCAACGGTGATATTCCATATACATGATGTACGTCTATATAATGTCACCACTGCAGTCAATGTGAACAACACGAACTGGACCAGCAGGGGGGCAAAGTGGTGAGTATACCTTATGCCCTTTTACACAGGCCGGGAATCTCCTGATTCTCACTTGCCCAAGTCAATGAGCTGGTGACGTCATCATCAACTCGTCTGTGCTCTGCAGTGTGTTTAGACTGCATGATTCTTGTTCAGAACCATGCAGTTCTCGTGCACTAATCGTTTAGTAAAATCAGTGTTTAAACTTCATAAGTCCACAGTCTGGAGCTGATTTTAATGCCGGCTGAAACTGAACAACGATCAAGAAGCGCACAATTCTTGTGCAACGCTCAGTGGTTGGCTGCATTTAAACCGAACAATTAGCGTTCAGTTTCACTTATTTGAATTATCTTCTGCATGATAATTAATCATAGTCTAATCACAACATTGGTTTGTTATTCTTAACCCTTTCATACCCTTTAATATATAACAGATATAGACAAGTTTATTATGATACCTTTTTGTGCCACAGTTTATTTGCCTTTGCATTTCCTTTAGGCCTCCTTCCCACGAACGGATTTCCGCCGCGTAATTCACGGCGAAAATCCGCTGTGTTGCCCGCTGCTATTAGGTTCTATTGAACCTCATAGCACAATGCTCACGGTGCGGAATTCCACCGCGGAATTCCGCACCTTGAATTCACCCGTCCTCACCCGCGGCATGCTCTATTTGCCGCAGGTTTTCGTGCGGCCGGCTCCCATTGCAGTCAATGGAAGCCGTCCGTTCACGCTATCTTCCACTGTAGCACAGCGGAAGATAGCGTGAAAACGCTTCCCCGCCCACCGCCGCCGCGTCATATGACGTGTCATGTGACGTGGCCGGCGTGTCACATGATGCGGCGGCAGTGGGCGGGGAAGCGTCATACGGGAGCGAAAACACCGGATCCGCTGGTAAGTATGGGGTCTCTGGGGGGCGCCGTGATGGGCTTCGCCGCGGAATATTCCGCGGCGGAGCCTGTCACGGCCGCGTGCAGCCGGCCTTATACTGGCTTCTGTTGTGTTACGATAAGAGAAAAATAGGCTATCAATGGCTTAAGATACTTGGCACTGAAAGTATGTATGTAGTCTGAGCCCACAGTCGTATATAGTCATAAGCTTTGCCCGCTACTTTTTACGTAACATACATTTGATAGGTTATCGACAAATAGGGGAGTGATTGGAGTATAATATATGTCTACCTAGTATCTGTAGACACAAAATAGTAGGATATTGTTTTAGGATTATCTACAAAGTGGATGCATTGTAGAAAATGTTGCAAATGTTTACATACCCATTAGAGATAAGCGCGGAAGAAAGAGAAAAACGAATCAGGTGAATATTAAAGGAGAGCGAAGCCAGTGAGAGAACACAGGAGAATAGAAGTCAACATGTGATGACTGACACTGTTCTGTAGGGCATAGCAGAGCTAAAATGCATCTGTAGCGGAGCTGAGTTTATTAACTCCTTGTAGTTGCATTGTTTGCAGCAAAGCTGTTTATTATATGCCAACACTGACTGGGATATTATAATGCATTATATCCAGTTTCACACAGGACTGCAGGTAATGTATCATTATAGTCATTACTTTTCATGTAAAATACACATAATATGTGGAGATCTCATCAGATCTCTAACATTATGTCACTATAAATACACAGACAACATAAAAATATCAGTACAGAGGAGGACAAAATGAATTACAGATATAGTAGTATCATGGCAGAACAAACACTAATGAAGATGGAGACAAGGGGCACGCAGTGCACATGTGGACCAGGAACTTAAATATAAGAGTAGATTATGAGGAACTTGGTGTATAGAAATAATTATTGTTGTAACAAAAGCAAGGAAAATTGATGGAGAGAATTGCTGACAGAATCAGGATATCACAAAGCAACAGTATAAGGTTAATATAAGTGCAGAATAGTGTAAAAATATATAAAAGATATATGTAAGTCCAAAGACAGACATTCTACAATTTGGAGTGTAGCAAGTCCTATACAGCAAGTAAAGAAACTGGAGCCCCTATCCATGGAAGAGGTCATATATATTCACTGTAAGATGAGCCACTGTTCAACATAAAGACCTACTGAACCACAATAATGTAGAGGTAGAATACAATAGTCTGTCTTACCTGAGAGCTTGGCATGCCTGTATGCACTTGAGTTTCTAGAGCAACCCACTAATAAACGTTTTTAAATCTTTAGGGGATAGAGTTCAACTGAGAAGTAATTACTACAACTACTTTGGAAGTAGAAAACTTTAACTTGAGAGTTAAGTTTTAACTTAACAAGTTAGATACAAAGTTTACATTAAACTTTAACTTAAAAAGGTTTTCCACTGAATATACTACTGATGACCTATCCTCATGTAGTTGATCAGCCAGGGCCCACCGCTCAGGACCCTGGAGGTCAGCTGATTATGTACCCACTGACGGCACTATATTACACTGTGGTCAGAGTGGGAGCTGCTGCTTTGACCCTTGTGTATTGGCCAGCGCTTGTAATGGCAGGTTGGGGTCCAATTCATTTCAATGAGAGCTGCAGCTTCAGTTACAAGTGCTGGCGACTACACTGGGGTCAGAGAAGCAGCTTCCGTTCCGACTCTACTGTATCCCAGTGCTGTCAGCAGGCGTCCGATAAGCTGATCGGTCAAGGTCATAAAATTGCAAAGACTTTGAATATCCCACCAGCTACAGTCCATAATGTCATCAAAAGATTCAGAGAATCTTTAGAAATTCATGTGCTCAAGGAACAAGGCTGACGGTCAATATTAGATGCTCTAGATCAGTGATGTTGAACCTTTTAGAGACCGAGTGCCCAAACCGCTACCCAAAACACACTTATTTATCGCAAAGTTACAACACTCCAGGGAACAAGGCTTATCACAGCATATGATTCTACCTCTGTTGTCATAAAAAGGACAAGGCTGTTTCAAAATAGGGAGGAATGCCCTGTTTTTTTCTAGCTAGTATTGGATTACCATTAGTGTGGATTTTGACTGGTAATCAGATGCATACCTGCAGCTGATTTTATACTATGCAGTATTCCACCTCACCTTCTCTGAAGGCCTCCCACTTTCAGCGCTCCTCAGCTTCTGGTTCTCAGCGGCCTGTAATGGCCACACCTGACCAACATCACCTGACCAGTGGTGCCAAACCTGACTAGGCCACTGGGAAGCAGAAACCGAGGAGCACTGACTGTGGGAAGCCCACAGAGGAAGTCAGGGGGAGCCCTGCAAAGTATGAAATCATTTACCAATACACGGCTGATTTCCAGTCAAAATCCACACCAACAGTGTGAATTTTGATTGTTTTTTGGATGCAGAAATGCTGCATAATTTGCCATGGAAATTTATGCTACGGACATTCTGTAGCATTTCTGCCATGTGTGAACATACCCTTAGTCAGCTTGAGGTACGCTGTAACATGCAGAAAGGCCTCAGTAGTAAGAGTCTCCCTTATATCAGTCCCAATAGAAATAGTGACCCAGACAGTAGCCCCAGTAGTAATAGTGACCCTTTACTATCATCATCATCATAGGCTGTCACCCGTGGCCAAGCATGATTGTCTTTCAAGTACAGGGGCTTAGCGGTGGTTCCGTAGGTGACTATAGAGACCTATTCTTGATCTGTAGGTTTTTTTTCGCAGTGGGGACATCAGTTTCTAGGTGGAAGATGGTGCCGAAAAGGGTTAGCTTGACATTCTTTCCTCTAAATATGTTTCTCTTTTTTGCTATCCATTCATACCTCTTCAAAATTCGCAGTTCTGTTGGTAATGACTGACTCCCAAATTGAGCACTCAAGGTCTAGGGCTTCCCAGTTCCCAATGTCTGTGCCACAGTTTTTAAAGTTAGCTTTAAGCCCATTTTTAAATCTCTTTTGCTGTCCACCAACATTCCATTTTCTGTTTTTTAGTTGAGAGTATAGTAATTGTTTTGGAAGACAGTAGTCAGGCATTCACATAACATGGTCAGTCCAGCAAAGTTGATAATGAAGGATCATTGCTTCAATGCTGGTGGTCTTTGCTTCTTCCAGAACACTGACATTTGTCCGCCTGTCTTCCCAAAAGATTTGCAGGATTTTTCTAAGTCAACATGGATGGAATCATTCCAGGAATTGAGAATTGAGAGTGAAGTTTGTAGGCCTCCTGTGGCGCAGAGTGTAAGCTCTCGCCTACAAACTGAAGGTTGCAAGTTCAATCCCTGCATGCGTCACGTAGCCGGCTCAAGGTTGACTCAGCCTTCCATCTTTCCGAGGTCAGTAAAATGAGAACCCAGTTTGGTGGGGGGTAATAAGTAATAATTACCTGAAAGCGCTGCAGAATAAGTTGGCGCTATACAAATACCAAGATTTATTTATTTATTTAGATGGTCCTCGTTTTGCAGGCATATGACAAGGTTGGAAGGACAATTGCTTTATAGACAAGCATCTTGGTAGTCCTATGAATGTCCTGATCCTCAAAGTCCCTCTGCTTCATTCGAAAAAAAGCTGCACTCGAGAGCTTGGATGGTGTTGTATTTCAGCATCGATGTTAGCTTTTGTGAGAAGAATTTGTTGGTGCCTGCTGATAGAGCACTTTGGTTTTCTCGATGTTCAGTGAGAGACCAAGCTTTTTGTTTCCTTCTGCAAAGATGCCGCCCAGCCGTCCAGCTGTCCCGAGAAGCCGCCCAGGTAAGTGATGGGTCGGGGGTGATGTGTCACTAACAGGTGAAGGTCCCGGGCCACAGCGGTAGGCCCCGGAGCCCAGCGCTAGGTTCCGGAGCCCAGCGCTGGGCTCCGGAGCCTAGCGCTGGGCTCCGGAACCCAGCGCTGGGCTCCGGAACCCAGCGCTGGGCTCCGGAACCTAGCGCTGGCCCGAGGGGCCTTCGTCTGTTGTCAGGGTCTAGCGCGGGGGGGCCGGGGCGTAGCGCTGGGGAGCCGGGGCGTAGCGCGGGGGAGCCGGGGGCTAGCGCGGGGGAGCCGGGGCGTAGCGCTGGGGAGCCGGGGGCTAGCGCAGGGGAGCTGGGGGCTAGCGCCGGTTACCTGCTGCCTGGTGGTGGGTGACTGGTCGGCGGCGTTCAATCCCGGGATCCGGTCGGCGGCTGCGGGGCGTCTGGTTGTCAGGGAGACACAGTTGGTAGCGTCTTGGGAGCGCGCACGTCGGGCTGCAGCAAGCGAAGGGAAAAGAGCCGGCGGCCATCTTGGGGAAACTTTTATAAGTTGCTGAAACGCTGGAACTGTAAGTAGAAACCAGCTAGAAAAGTCATTTACATGGGGGCTTAGTAATGTATGCTTAATTAGGGGGACTGGGCAAAAAAAAAAATTCACTGCTTCCTCGAGACAACCCCTTTAAGGTTAAATAATTTGCCATCTGTCCGATAGATAATTTCCACACCAGTGGGAAGCTTCCCATCCACAAGGTGCACTATCATAGCTATAAAGATGGAAAAAAAAGTTTGGGCAATGACATAACCATATTTGATGCCTAACTCCACCTTAAATGGGTCACTTTGGAAAGCCTTTGCTGTCCAAGACCATTGCAATTATGTGATCATGAAGGAGCAGCAGGATGTTCACAAGTTTATTAGGGCATCGGATTTTTTGGAGGATGGTCCAAAGAGCATTGTTATTCACTTTATCGAATGTCTTTGCGAGGTCAATGAAAGCCATGTACAGTGGTTGTGAGAAAACTGATGAGAGACGGCGCTCCACCCACTGTCGTGTAATAGTGGTACAATAAACAAACAGATGGGACTTACCCGGTGTAGGTGGAAGGGCTTCAAAGGAGAGCCCCCCACCTAACACCTCCACGTCCTGGTAGGCGTTGTATATATAATGCAGTCTCCTCTCTCCAGTCCGGAAATCAGGAAGCGATGCAAAAAGAGCAGGCACGGATCTGTCACATCACATCCCTGGGTGGGGATGCGACTGTGTATAAATGAATTTAGGAAAAAACAAAAAAAATCCAGCGCTCCAAAAGAAGGAAAAAAGGCAGGAAAAAAAGCCTTAACAATTACATCAATGAAAGGCTCCTTAATATGTCAAAACAAACAGTTGCTTTTATTGAAGATATGTCCGACGCATTTCGTCGCACTTTTTCAAGTGACATATAAAACAATTACTAACCTTATATACTGTCATACAACCCACCTTACCTATGTAACAGCTGTTGTCTATTCTCTACTCAAAAGGACCGAGACGCCGTGTCACGGCTTCCGGCGCACCAGAGGGGTCCTGGAGGACTTCCGGTTCATGTACATTACTTCCGGATTCAATCCCCATATACAACTCTCTCCGTGTGTGACGTCTCGCTGTGCCGATCATGTGACTGTAGTCACATGATTACTCAGCGTCATGTCGTCATTACGCTCAGCGCAGGTCATTGAAACCTTTGTATGGAAGATGCGTTACCATGGTAATGGAACGCTATCATCCCAGGCTGAGCGGATATATGCCAAAAAAGAGAGATGTGGGCTCACCTTACCAGCAGTAACTTTCAATGTTGCAGGAAGATCTGGGATCCAACAGGAGCTCCATCCTCAAGTAGCCGACGGCAAACGGCCAGATTCCATAAGAGCAGAAAATAGAGATGGAGGGGAGCTGCTACCGTTAAAAATTTCCTTCTTTATTGAATAAAATAAAGCATACAGCTCACAAGTGCACGCTGAACGCGTTTCGGCAAAAGCCTTTGTCAACAGCTATGAGGTATGGAGTACATAAGACATTTATAGACCAAATACAAATTAAAATCAAAGGAGAGATACCTGTGTATGTTAGCTTGTCAGGGGGAGAAATGGTTGAGGGATGGTATAGAGGGTGTGTTCAAGAGCTAATTACATCACATGTTACAACCAGCATACAGAGATTTGTGGCAGGAGGATTCAAAACAGACAGATAGAGAAACAAGTATGCATATGGATATGCACCCTATGTAATTTACTTTATGTAGGATGCACCTCTAGGAGATTACATACTAGAATAGCAGAACACCTGAGGGACATTCAAAAAAATCTATTAGGAAAATCAGGGGTTGCAAATCACTTTATTCTAAAACATGGTGGTGAAACAAAAAAATTTTCATGTTTGGGGATAGACAGAGTTTGGAAAAATAGGAAACAAAAAGTAGAAATGAAGGATATCCTTCGCAGGGAAGCGTATTGGATTTTGGAACTAAATACTAGATTCCCATTTGGTATGAATTATAGAACGGATTTATTCTGTGTTTATTAATAAACAGTAAGGGGGGATTAAAGGTAAAAAAGAAAAGAGAAAATGTATATATATATATATATGTGTGTGTGTGTTTTTTTTTTTTGTGTGTGTGTTTTTCCCTCTCCTGACTTCTACTCTGGTAAATTTATATACTCTGTAATTGCTTTACTATTATGCGGAAATAGCTTGTGCAACTAATATATCTGGAAAAAGAGAGAAGAATGGGAGAGGAAAAGAAAAGAAAATTTTTTTTTTTTTTTCCAATTTTTTTATTTTTTTATTTTTTTTTTCAAAATTTTTTTTTTTCAAAAATTTTTTTATTTTTTTATTTATTTATTCTTTCTAAGATTCTTTACCTATTTATCGCTATGTAAATGTATTTAAGAATTGCTTTTCAGATATCCATATGCATACTTGTTTCTCTATCTGTCTGTTTTGAATCCTCCTGCCACAAATCTCTGTATGCTGGTTGTAACATGTGATGTAATTAGCTCTTGAACACACCCTTTATACCATCCCTCAACCATTTCTCCCCCTGACAAGCTAACATACACCGGTATCTCTCCTTTGATTTTAATTTGTATTTGGTCTATAAATGTCTTATGTACTCCATACCTCATAGCTGTTGACAAAGGCTTTTGCCGAAACGCGTTCAGCGTGCACTTGTGAGCTGTATGCTTTATTTTATTCAATAAAGAAGGACATTTTAACGGTAGCAGCTCCCCTCCATCTCTATTTTGAGCGGATATATCCTTATATGTCACGCTGTGACCAATTTATAAGGCAAACCAATATATAGATCTTGAAACCATATAAATTTACAAGATTATAAAACATCTCATCGTCATTCTTATAATTATTTAAAATTCTTAAAAGGAAAATTGCATTACCATAGCCACACTATTATCGGGTATATCACTGTGAGCCTCATTATTCTACCTTTTATCTATTACATACAATACAAATACATAAAAAATATATGTAAAAAAATTCAATAAATAGTGCAATTTATAATATATACTCTGCAATCTTATAAAATTTATATATACTATCATTAAACCACAAACATTAAAAAATAATAAATACTTCATAAGCACATTTCCACCACTATATCTCATATATACCCCTGAATATAAATCTTGGTATATATATACTGACTCCCTGAAGAGAAAAAGAACTATAGAATAAATTGGATAAATATGATAAATATAAAACCCCCATTAGAATTTCTCCAAAACTTCATTTAGGCCATGAGGAGTAAGTGTATTTAATTTGTATATCCAATACAGTTCTTTAATTCGCAAATTTCTCACGGACCGTAGAGGAATGCTTTCTAATGGGGTAACCTTCAGGCCTGATGGATCACTATCGTGGAAAATTTTAAAGTGCCTGGAGATGCTATGTTGCATAAACCCCTTTTTTATGTTACTTTTATGTCTTGAGACCCTTGCTCTCAACATATTCAGAGTTCTTCCAACGTATTTTTTGTAACATGGACATTCCAATAAATATATAACGTTCTTGGACCTGCATGTAAGATGTTGTCTAATCTGAATTTTTTCATCCTCCTGGGTTATTATTTCCTTGGTTTCATGGGTAATATGCATGCAACTCTTGCATCTCTTTTTGCCACATCTATACGCGCCCTTTTTCCCAGTTTTTTCACGCCCCTCTTGATCTTCTCCCCCTCTTTTTTCTTTTCTTGGACGTGACGGAGCTAGCATATTTTTGAGGGTCTTGTTTCTTCTGAAGATGCATCTTGGATTCTGGTCTATGCATTTTGCCAGCAACGGATCATTTCTCAATAAACCCCAATTCTTTTTAATTATCATTTTTATTTCATTATGCTGTGAACTATATTTTGTAATGAACATAGTCCTCAGAGATCTATTATCTTGTATCTCTTCCCTATTCTTTCCTTTACCACTATTTTCTGATATTGCACACACTCGTTTATAGGCCCCCTCTATTAGTTCTCCTGGATACCCTTTTTCTCTAAACCTTTGTTTCATAACTTCCGACTGTATGTCAAAATCGGACTTCTTGGAGCAATTTCTTTTAATCCTTCTGAGTTGGCCATACGGAATATTTGTTCGCCAACTCTTAAGGTGACAACTGTTGAACTCCAAAAAACTATTTGTATCCACTGGTTTAAAAAATGTTTTTGTAATGATCTTTTCTTCTTCAATAAATATCTCTAAGTCCAAAAATACTACCTTTTGTGGACTAATCGTGTCAGTGAACCTCAAATTATATTCATTGGTGTTCAAAGTGTCGATAAATTCTCTCAAGCTTCCCAAATCTCCTTTCCATATCAATAGGATATCGTCGATATACCGTTTATATAACCCAATCCGTGGGTCTTTAAAACGATTCCTTTCGAATATACCAATTACAAGATTGGGAAAACTTGGCGCACATTTAGTGCCCATGGCTGTGCAGTGGTTGTGTTGTTCCCTGCATTTTTCTTGGAGCTGTCGTGCCATGAACACCATATCCACTGTGCTTCTGGAAGGGCAAAAGCTGTTCGGGATTCTGGGAGGATGTCTTCTGAAATGGGTAGAAGATGGTTTGCAAGGATTCTTGAAAGTGTTTTTCCTGAGAAAGTCAGAAGGGGGATGCCTCGATAGTTTCCATAGTCTGTTCTTTCCTTCTTTTTAAAAAGGGTGATAATAGTGGTGTCAGGGAACCAGGGAAAGCAGAAGTCGGGGGTCCCTGCAACATAGCCCGCAGCCCCTGTCCCTGCCTACTTGTCCCCCTGGACTAGGCCCCAGGGTGGCAACTGGGCGACGGTCCCTACTCTGAGCTAGAGAAAATGAACCAGGACACCACAGTCCCTGGACACAGAGAACGAGAATACAGACAGACAAACAACCAGAGCTTAGCACAAAGGGAAACAACAAACCAGTTCGGGAGCAAGCCAAAGATCCAAAGCACTGAAGTCAGTACAAGAAGCACAGTACAGGCAAGGGGAGAATGGAGTCAGGTAAGGAGAAAAGCCCAGGTCAAATACAACTATCAGTCAGAAATTGCAGGGAAACGCTGGTGAGTGACAGGAAACCTAATCAAACACTGTCAGTGTTTGGAAGAAACTGAGGGGTTTAAATGCTGTCAGAGCTCCCACTGCAGCAGCTGATTGGGGCGGAGAGTCAGACAGCAACAGAAGTAATTACAGAGTGCTGGTAGAACAGCCCCCAGCACTGGTAGAACAAACTAAGACAGAGGAGGTGCAGTCGGCTGTCATAGCAACAGGAATGAGGCGCCGGGCAGCAGCCGCCGTGTCCCGAACACACCTGGGGCGTATAGGAGCCGGGCGGCCAGGAGTAGTAACCAGTGCCGGGGTTCTCCTGTGCTACACACCAGCCGCAGGAGCGACAGTACTGGCAGTGTGGGCACAACAGCCCCGAGAGCCACCAACCCTGACAAGTGGTGTCCTTAAAGTCTTCAGGGATTTGCTAGGTCACACTTTTTCAATCAACTGGTGGAGTTTTTGTGTCAGCTCAGGTCCACTCTCTTTAAAGATTTCAGCAGGGATACCATCAGGTCTGCTGGCATTGTTATTTTTTAATTGGCTGATGGCTTTGATTACTTCCTCTAAGCTAGGCCGTGCTGCAAGCTCGGCCCTGACTTGTTGCGCAATTTGCAAGAGAGTCTTTTCAGCCACATTAGAACTGCAGTTAAGGAGGTTATGATAGTGCTCTTTTCACCATAGTGCAATTAATTTTTTGTCCTTTAGAAGCTTGGTTCCATCTGATGAACATAGGAGGTGTATGCCATGATTTGTTGGGCCATAGATGACCTTTGTGGCATTAACGAAACCCAGTGCATCATGGATATCTGCAAAATGTTGGATTTCTTATGTCTGTTATGTCCACAAGATGTTTTGAGTTCTCTGGTACTTCTTTAGACCTCAGCTTTTGCACTAGTGTAGATCTTTTTCTAAGCAACACAGTTGGTGTCTCTTTGCCATATTTAGAAGGCTTTCCTTTTCTTATTGATCAGGTTGTTGGATATCATAATTTTAATCAAACCAGTCTCAATGTTTCCTAGTTTGGTAGCCAATGATTTCTTCACTTGCTGTAATAATTGTGATCTTTAGTTTATTTCAATGTTCGTTAACATTTTCAGGGTATTCCATGGATAGATAATGCTCGAGTGTTGTTTGGAGAAGGGTTCATTTAGAGGGTTCTTGAAGGGCTGGGTGTTCATTTTAGATCTTATCATTCTTCCTTGGAGTCTGCATTTGCGGGCAATCTTGATGGCTATCATAGATCAAAATTACCTGTGGTCTGTCCAGCAATCATCAGAGCCAGCTCATACTGCTGCTATTGGAAACATGTGGCCCAGGGCTGATTGGCCATGCATTGATCCCATTGCTTTTTCACTGGGCTCCTACTCTCAAAACTCCAGTGGTAGTAGCATCTTATATATCAATTTTCTATAAGGTTACATGACTGTGTATAAAAAAAGCATTTTAAGAAGGCAGAGTCTCTTAGAAGCAAATATGGTCAGAGGTTCACCAATATGTGAAAATCTGCATTTGAAATTTTTGAACAATATCAGAAAAATGTTCTTCAACATAAAATTGCAAAGATTTTGAATATACCACCACCAACATTCCATAATGTCATCAAAAGATCCAGAGAATATTTAGAAATTCATGTGTTCAAGGGACAAGGCTGATGGTCAATATTAGATGCCCTAGATCAGTGATGTTGAACCTTTTAGAGACCGAGTGCCCAAACCGCCACCCAAAACACACTTATTTATCGCAAAGTGCCAACACTTATTACAACATATGATTCTACTTCTGTTGTTATAAAAAGGAGAGGGCTGTTTCAAAATAGACAGGGAGGAACGCCATGTGTTTTTTTTCATAGCTAGAGTACTAGAGTACCATTGGTGTGGATTTTGGAAAATAATACCTGCAGCTGATTTCATACATATCTGCAGCTGATTTCATACTATGCAGCATTTCACCTCACCTTCTCCGAAGGCTTCATGCTTTCAGTGCTCCTCAGCTTCTGGTATTTAGCGGCTTGGAGTGGCCACACCTGACCAGCACCACCTGACCAGTGGTGCTGCACCTGACTAGGCCACCGGGAATCAGAAGCTGAGGAGCGCTGCCTGTGGGAACCCTACAGAAAAGGTGAGGGGGAAGACTGTAAAGTATGAAACCATCTGTGGATACGTGGCAGATTTCCAGTCAAAATCTGCACTAGCAGTGTGAATTTTGACAGTGTTTTGGATGAGGAAATGCTGCATAATTTGCCATTGAAATTTATGCTGCTGACATTCCGTAGCATTTTTGCCATGTGTGAACATACCCTAACTCACCTTGAGGTACGATACTATGTGCAGAGTGGCCTCAGTAGTAATAGTGTCCCTTTTATCGGCCCCAGTAGAAATAGTGACTCGCACAGTGTCCTAAGTAGTAAAAGTGTTCCCTATATCGGCCCCAGTACTAATAGTCATCTGCCTGTCAAACCTACTAATTTCACAGTTAAAATAAAAACTTGTTTATTTTTTCCCGCATTAAACTGTGCTTGAAGATTTTGTGCTTTGACGCAGCGATTATGAAAACTGTTGAGTCTTAAAAACTTGTCATCTAGTTTTGTAGTGACATTTGATCTACCAGATCTCTTTGTATCAGAGTTTTTTCCCGTTTTCAACTGGAAACTCTACTGACTACCACCTTGGCTTTCTTGGCAATTTTTCGGTAGGCAAGACCTACACCTCTAAATATTATAATTCTCTGTCTGTCTTATTTGGCAGATTGCCTTTTCCTTCCCATTATGATAGCAATGTGCTCTGTCATGAAGAGCCAAACTGTCCACATCCTGCCCTAGGGTAGCTTCAGATGAGCGTGTTTTTGTGCATGCATACACAAGCACAAAAGCACGCTTCTATTACAAGCAATGCATTCCCTATGGTGTGTTCACATGTCTGTGTTTTACATGTGCTTGCCTGTAAAGATAGGACATGCGTGCACAATAGGAAATGCACGCATTGCATTCAATGGAGCAGCAACTCAATTGAAGACAATTGTCTGCAGCCCCCCAGAATTGTTTTTCAGGGAAGGGCTTTAAATATAAGCCCTTCCCTGAAAAACAACAATTTTAGTGTAAAAAAAACCCAAAAACGTACCTGTCCACCGCTGCCATGTCCCCACAGGGAGAAAAAACACATCTGCTGCATGCGGCAGATGCTTCCTTCATCCTCGCGGGGAATAAAGAATTCCCTGTTGTACCTGCCTTACCTGTGACAGATGCAGCAAATGAATTCTTCATCCCTGCAGGGAATAAATAATTCCCTACCACAGCTGTCACAGATGTATCGGATCAAGCTGCCGGCATCCAGTAATTACTTTTCAGGGAAGGGCTTTAAATATAAGCCCTTCCGTGATAAAAAAAAAAATGGTGATAAAAAGTATAAAAAAAACTATACTCACCTTTATTCAGGTGCCGGGGCTCAGCTGCGTCCACCCGGCTCTTCTCCTGAACTGCTCTCAGTAGTATTCAGCAGGCGGGGATTTAAAATCCCCACCTGCTGAATGAGCTGCCTCTGATTGGCTGAGCACTGTGACTAATCAGAGGCAGCTCTCAGTTATTGAATGACAGCTGAGAGCTGCCTCTGATTGGTCCCAGCACTCAGCCAATCAGAGGCAGCACTCACTCACCCATTCATAAATTCATGGGTAAGTGTTCTTCATCCCTGCGGGGACATGGCAGCGGCGGACAGGTACGTTTTTTTTTTCTTTTTACACTAAAATTGTTGCTTTTCAGCGAAGGGCGTATACTTAAAAGCCCTTCCCGGAAAAACAATTTGGGGGTGCCTGCAGACCATTGTCTTTAATGGAGCCGCCGGCAGCAGCTGCTGCTTCATTGAAGACAATGCATGCATTATTATTATGTTTTTTTTTACACTAAGATTCAATTTTTTTCAGGGAAGGGCTTATATGTAAAGCCCTTCCCTAATAAAGAATTCAGGGGTGTTGGCAGACCATTGCCTTCAATAGAGCCGCCGGCAGCAGTCGTGGCTCCATTGAAGATAATGCATGGACCTGCATTCACGCATGTTTTTGCACGTACATGTATGCGCACTTATGTACGCACAAAAACACGCTCCTGTGAAGCCACCCCTAGAGGGTGTCAGAATCAGAGAGTTTGAAAGTAATCTACAGAAGTTAAGAAACCTGTTTAAATAGCTTGCATCCAATTTCAGATCATACTTTGCTTTCTGTGCTGCGGAGAAGCTATCCTTAATGTGTTCCTTGAAAAAAAGCCCTTTGGTTAAAATCAAAAATTCAGATTATTGTTGTGTTTCAAGTTAAAATTTCATAATATTTTTATGGTTTCAATTTTTTTGAACCATTCTATGTCATTTACTAGATTTGAACTGTAATAAATAACTATGTTCAAAGGCTTTTGACAGCTAGTGTATATATAATAATAATAATGAAAATAATAATAATAATCTTTATTTATATAGTGCCAACATATTCCGCAGCGCTTACAAAAATAGGCAGATACAGAAAGACAAAAGTACAAAAATACAAAGACCACGGTTACATGTAGTAATCAGCTGATGGAAACAGCAGGGGTGAGGGTCCTGCTTCAATTAGCTTACATACTACAAATAATGGGGGGATACAGAAGGTAAAGGGGTTGGAGATTTGCAAGGTATGACAAGGTCGAAAGTGAGGGATGCAATACACATAGACAATGGTCAGACTTAAGCCGTATAGTGGCTGAATCTGTATAACTGCAGGGGACTGCAGGTTAATTGCGGCTGGCAGGAACTGCAGTCACTAGGAGAGGGAGCATTGTATCAGGTGGAGTACAGAAGGGCTTGGTTTAGGAGATGTGGTATGCCTCAGTAAACAGGTGAATGTTTTTAGAGCACGCCTGAACTTTTGTGTGTCAGAGATTGCCCGGATAGTTTGAGTTAGCACATTCCAGAGGACTGGTGCTGCTCTCGAGTAGTCTTGGAGGCAGGAATAACAGGTTCAAATTAAGGAGGCACTCAGTTTGATTTTCATTAGCAGAGCCTGGGCTGGATGGTGGAGAGTTGTGGTGCTGTGGAGAGCTTTCTGGATAAAGGTAGTGAGTTTGAATTGGATTCTATATTTGATGGGCAGCCAGTGCAGTGTCTGGCACAGGGCAGAGGCATCCTAGTAGCGGTTGGACAGGAAGATGAGCCTGGCTGCTGCATTCAGAATGGATTGGAGAGGGAAGAGTCTGATGCGGGGAGGACAATTAGCAGTGAGTTGCAATAATCAAGCCGAGATTAGATGAGGGCAACAGTGAGCATTTTTAGTGTGTCCACAATGAGAAAAGGACAGATTCTTGCGATGTTCTTAAGGTGTGGCTGACATGTTTGGGCCAGAGATAGGATGTAGGGGGTAAAAGAGAGATCAGAGTCAAATATAACCCAAGACAGCTGGAGTGCTGCTGAGAGTCATGGTGGTGCCACACACTGAGATGGAGATGTCAGGATGAGGTTGGTTAGTAGAGGGCGGAAACGCCAGTAGGTCAGTTTTTGAGAGGTTCAGTTTTAGGTAGACAGCAGACAGCAGACAGACAGTCAGTGATGTTTTGGAGGAAAGGTGCAGAGATGTCACAGGAAGAGGTGTATAACTGGGTGTCTTCAGCGTAGAGGTGGAGGTAGAGCCAGCAAAGGAGACAATGAATGAGCGGTCAGATATGTAGGAGGAGAACCAGGAGAGAGGTGTCCTTTAGGCCGATGGAGCAAAGCATACTAAGAAGGAGTTTGTGGCCAACAGTGTCAAATGCTGCAAAAACGTCAAGGAGGATCAGTAGGGTGTAATTGCCCCTCAAATTGGCTGTCAGTAGGTCGTTTGACACTTTTGTAAGGATGGTTTCTGTTGAGTGTAGGGGGCGGAAACCAGACTGTAGGGGGTCAAGAGGAGCGTTTTCTGATAGTTAGCTTATAAGGTGGGAGTAAACCAGGCATTCTAGTAGTTTGGAGATGAAGGTGAGATTTGAGATGGGTTGGTAGTTAGCAGCATCAGTCGAGTCAAGGGTCAGTTTTTTTAGCAGTGGAGATATGATGGCATGTTTGAAAGAGGAGGTAAAAATGCCAGAGGTCAGAGAGAGGTTGAATGTAGTAATATAGCGGGGAGAGGGAGGTGTGAGGGGAGAGAGTTGCTAGCGCAGGTGGTGGGGGCGAGCAGAGGAAAGCAATCTGGAGCCTTCTTCCTCTGTTGTTGGTGTGAGTACAGAAAGTGAGCAGGAGCTAGTACTGACAAGACTAGGGTCAGAGCTAGTCTGGGATTTTGGAGGTTATTTCCTGACGGATGTCATAGATTTTCTTTTTGAAGTAGGCAGCAATTTTTTCTTCCATCTTCATATATCTATATAGTGTTAGGCCCAAACCAACTTGAATTTTAGTGTTTTTCTGGACAACTTATCCAAATATCAAAGACAACCACAATTTTTGGACATATTGGAAATGCAAAATTAATGATACAAATTATAAGGTCTATATCCTAATATACTATTGTTGACTGTTCATTAATGTGCATTGCATAAAGGCTCAATCAGAATATACTTAATAATGTTTCCACAATTTATATAAGGGCTAGAAAAGGGACAAACTTCATTAATTTGGTAATTTACTGTCACCTCACAACACTGTGTGATCATTCAAGAGTTGTTCTTGCACCTGCATTCAAAGACCTACAGACTTAAGATATCATTCCGGCTTCTCGCACAGGTAGTCAACAAGGCTTGTGTCAGTTTGGCTCCCCTTTTTAATAAAGAATGCTGTGACATGGATTAGAAATGGGTTACTGCAGCCACAATGACGAGTACTAACCACAATATCATCACAGCGCTATTTATGAGGCAAACTTACAATCTTGTGATCTGTATTCAGGCCCGGGTGCAAGCAGTTTCTATTAATCAAGTTCCCTGTTTTGGGCTTTTTCTTTGCTAGCACGCATATTCAAAGTCCTCAAATAGGTTGCTTTTAGCCCCTAGCTAAAACCTCTCTGCCTTGTTTGCTACTTTGGCTCCCCTTCCATTTTATTCAGTATTGTTTTGTGATCAAATGGCAAAGAGATGTGCCTTTCCAGTAAAAAGGGAGGGAAAAAAAATGAAGATAGATCCGTGTGAGGATTGAACTCACAACCTTTGGATTATGAGACTGATGCGCTACCTACTACACTAAAGAGGCAGCTTGCGTGTGATTGGTTGATGCTGTCCATGCATAAAATGGAATATTGTAAGCACAAAGCAGTTTTTTATTTTACACTTTTTAGCGAGCTGTGTAAGCAACATTTACCATATCATATAGTGGTTAGGATTTCTGGTTTTCACCCAGGCGGCCCACATGCGACGCTCATTATGGGAATGAGCCATTTGCTAAGCTTGCATCTACATTCAAGGGCTGACACCTTGCTTGCAAAATTAGGCGGCTTGGGTTGCTCCTGGCAGCCAAAAATGATGCACTAATGAGGCAACTTGCAAATGGCTGCCTAATGCTGTCCATGCTTAAAAATGAGTTTTCAAATCATTAAACTGATTTATTTTCTACTTAATACTGAGGAAGGGCCATTACTTGAAAAGTTCAATACATCAATCACCATACTACCCATCCTTGCTTTGCAATGGTGAGCCATTCAGGTTCCCCTTTTTAGTGTTGGATACAAATAATAAGTTCTGGCTCTAGTGATGGTGGTGGATACTCCTTGCACACTTCCTATAATTAGGACCCGTTGGTTGGTTTTCAATCGCCACAGCCTCTAGAATTTTGGAAAATCACCCCCGTCCCTTTTTGCCAAGTTTAAAAACTATATAGAGCAGTAGCTACTGTAAATAATTTGGGAGATGGGGCTCTATTCAATGGCAGTACCAAATGTAAAAATCTTAAGCTTTATGCATTCTTGCATTTTTGTATTAATTTACTTCCTTATAACATCTGTTATATCCTTATTTCTCAAATTCTATATCAGTGGATTCACTGTGGGTGTTATAGCCAGGTAAAACACTGAAAATATCTAGTAACACTACTATAGGTTCTCCATCGCTGGCTGCATGTGCAGATAGAAAATGGTTCCATAAAATATAAGAAGGACAATAAGGTGTGATGTGCATGTGGAAAAGATTTTCTTTAACTAGTCGAGTGAATTAGTAGTATACTCAATATCATTTTGCAGCAAGAAATGAGGATAAGCTAGAACGGACACAGTACAAGTGGAAATGTTTCCACATAGATCATAATTTCAAATTCACGTTTTTTACCACAGGAAAGTCCTGTGAAGTGTAAATCTTCATCTCACACAACATGCGAGTTATATTTCTAGATTGACAAAAATGTAAAGTAAATGTAAATATTGTGACCAAAATGGAATTGGAACATCCAATGATCCAGCAACTAGCTACAAGCTGGAAATAGTTTCTTCTTCCTATGAGGAGCCCATAATATAATGGGTGATAAATGGCAATATATCCATCATAAGACATTGCAGAGAGTAAGATAAAACAATATAACTGAAATTAACATGCATAAAGTATGATATTCTTTTACCTCCTGGTATAGGACAAAGATTTACGTCAGCAGCATCAATATTACCCCAAACTGGGTTGGGCGTTGCAACAGCCAAAGTGTTCCGGAGACCAAATCCTGCTCCTGGAAAGTATCCGATGCAAAGACAAGTATCTCAAGCTTGAGAAAGGCCAACATGGCCGAAACATCGCCATTTTTGTATGTGATGGAGGAATAAAAACTTATTTGTGGATTAGCACCTCTGCATGCTGCCAAAGTTTCTTTTTGCATTGGATTCTATTATCTCCTGTGAGGATGACATCCATTAGTTTAGGAAGTGTAACTGAAGTATATAGAGTATCTACAAAAGGGAAATTATGCAGGAAGAAGTATATGAGACATGTAAATGTTCATCCAGGAAAATCACTATGAATAGGATTACATTCTATGTAATACTTAGTACATAAAGCAAGAAAAACATAGCAAAGAACAAAGAGTCCTCAAAATAGTTGGAAATTGTGACTATATAAAAGTAAGATGTTTGATTCTCCATTATATAGTTTACATAAATCTATTCTTAAATTCTTAAAATGTTTTTGAGAATGACCCAGTAAAACAACAGAAATAAAATTGTGTAATTTGGAATGTTTAAACATTTTTAACTATTTACATTTTCCAAAATTTAATTATATTTTCAATCAAGAAAGCAGACCTAAAGAGTACATCTCCTGCTCATCTTCAATTAACGTCCATCAGAATTTGGAAAATGGGCTTATGGAACTGTTTATGCTTTTACAGTGTGTTGTTTTAAATCATGATCGAACTTATGTCCTGAGTAACATGATGCATCAAGAAGGAAATCAGATCAATTGAAGTGTGAGATTGGGTAGACATAGTATTCCCTGGTCTGGTGACAGGCAATATACGAAATGGGCTGGGCAGAATATAAGAGGGTCCATGGTGTGGACATGGAAAGCAGCGGAAGTGCATCAGTGGACTTGACATTGTCAGAAGGGCCAAAAGTGGCATACAACAGGGTTATATGACGACCAGTGTTGACTCTAAGCAACGCAGAAATGATGATGCAAACACACTGTGGACAACCATAATCTAACTTTGCTTCCTTGAATCCATTAAGCTGGTGTTACCGTTTTTTTTTCTTCAGCAGGGCATTTTAATTGCCTCTTGTTGTCCAGATATTTACTATAGGTTAAAAATAAAATAAGAAAACGCCTGCAAACAATGCTCTTTTAATGTTATTTTTTTTCTCATTTTTGGTGCAATTTTTTCGTCTTTATGACATTTGTTTGAAATTTTAGCATACTCAGGGTCTGGGGTTTTTTTACACAAATTTTCTATGGGGAAAAAAGCAAATAAAGAACAATGTGTGTCAAAATTTGCAAAAAAGTTAGCAGGATTTTGGGGAAGGGCAAAGTTTCTCACAGACCAATAGATTTACTTTTCATTACACCAAAAACTGACCGCTGCTACAAAACACACAGCCTCTTGGCATATTTTGATCTTTCCTTGCACCGGATATTTGATATTTAAATCTAAGCATAAATTTCAAGGGTCAGAGTTAGGTTCATATACAAATTGATGAAGAATACTCTAATACATGTCATATCTAAGGAAGAAAGTCTCCCCTTAAAGCTAAATGTTCTTTAAGTATTGTTTTACTTTAGCAATTGCGTCTAATATGTCTTTATTTCTTAGACTGTACACCAACGGGTTTAACATTGGAACCACAGCCACGTATATAACTGACAGCAGCTTGTCTTCTTCTCTAGAATGGCCTGTTTCTGGTTTCATGTACAAGAAGATTATTGGTCCATAGAATAATATGACTGTTATAAGGTGGGAGGTACAGCTGGAAAAAGCTTTAGAACGACCCTTGGAAGATTTGATCTTCAGTATAGTGTAAATGATGTAGACATAGGATATTATAATGCATAGAAAAGGTAAGCATCCAATTAATACACTTAGAACACCAGACAAAATATCCCTATCTGTGGAGTCGCTGGCGGAGAGCATGTTTAGTGTCTTCAGATCACAAAAAAAGTGGTCAATTTCATTTGAATAGCAGAAAGATAGAAAAGATGTAATCAACGAATGCAACAAGGAGTTAAAAATGCCAATGAGCCAAGAAGAAGCAGACATTGTAAGTCTCACTTTTTTCCCCATGAGCATTGCATACTGCAAGGGCTTACAGATGGCTACATAGCGGTCATAAGCCATACACGTCAGGATGAATATTTCCGCATCTCCACACAGTAAAAAGAAATACAGCTGAGTTATGCAACCTTGAAATGAGATTGTGTGATCCTTGGTTGCAATGATGGACAATACCTTTGGGACAGTAACGGACACAAAGGTTATATCTGCAGTGGAGAGATTACATAGGAAAAAATACATAGGAGTGTGCAGCTGGGTCACTAAACATACAAGTGTGATAATGATCAGATTCCCAATGACTGTCATCAAATACATAAGTAGCATTCCAATAAACAGTGCAATGTGTCCAGTTGTGGAGGTGTGAAATGCTAAAATTCTAAATTCCTTTACTGTCTCATTTGTGCAGTTGTTCATCTTCATTACCTGAAGAAAGATATACCTGGTTATCAAAATATAACTGGAATGCTCCCCCAAAATGGATGGACACAGTCAGCGCCTTTAGTCATAACATCTATGACAAAGCTATGTGGCATAAATAAAGAAACATCACCTAAATAATTAAACCTTACTGCACACATCACATTTTCTACCCACATTTAACATGTATTCAAAAAAACTCCCAATCAGAGATGAGCAAACATTTGGAAAGTTCGGCTTGGCAGGTTTGCTGAGTTTCATATAAAATTTAGTCCAAATTAGCTTGCACTGAACCAAAACCTCTTAAAATTAATGTATATCATTGCTGATAGTGGTCCTGTGGGTCAGCGGTTAGACCTCTTGCCTTGCAGCACTGGGGTTTTACATTCAAATTTGATAACATCTGCATGTAATAGGTTCTCTTCTGTTTCATAATAATCACCTTCATTTGTATGTCTCATAGATATTATGCAGCACTTCGACAGATATGAACCTAGGATCCCAGCACTACAGGACAATATTATTAACCATTAAGCCACCATGCTTATTATTCCTTCTTCCTCCTGTTGAGGGTGAGGAAAAGTAAAAGGAGAAGTTATTTTGTTTTCTTCTTCTCTAGAGGAAACAGAATAAGATGGAGGAGGAAGAAGAGGGAAAATGAAGCATTTTAGCTCATTATTTAGCAGTCTAGTCTTGCAGTGCAAGGTTCCTAGGTGCAAGTATGACCAAGGCTAACATCTGCAAGTTGTTGTGTTCTCATTGTGTCTGTGTTTCTTCTCTGATGGAGAAAAGGGCAGACGATGTTTGGTGGCTCAGTGGTTAGCACTTATCTAGCATAATAGATCTACACACCTGCAGGCTGTCTTCCTCAACCACCCCTTTTGCTGAAGGCAGCAGGCTGATGCTGGAGCTAGCTTCTTTGGGGAAGCTCCAATTATGTAACTGCTCATGTGTGGACATTTACATCATTAGAGCTTTCCCTGTCAGCAGAGCACTAGGCCAGAGGATGAAGATGGAGGACATCACCCCTCCAGGTACTTTTCTGTCATGCTGGGTAAAGAGTGGAGGTGGAGGAGGCTATATGTCAACATGTTCAATTGTATGCCTATACAGTGAGATATGTTGCAGTCTTCTGTCAGAGGTATACTGTACATTGAGAGCCCACCCAACATAACTTCTGATTAAAGGCTCGAAATGGGATGTGAACACAACCTTAACTAGAAAGTACTAGAGAGGTCTGTTCCCAGAATCCTGAGGTGGCAGGTTGTTGTCAAAAACCATTTGTGTGATTGCAAAAGAGCTGCAGCAAGATTTGATGGCATCAGACACTAAGGTTTCCATATGCACAGTAAAACACATACTAAATGCTGAATTCTTCATGCTGGGACTCCAAGATATACCACTGTACTGACCTAAAAGCACAAGAAAAGTTTGATCCAATATTCTCAAAACCATGTAAATACCACTCTGAAACAAAACTTTTGAGCCTATGATTCAGCAGTATGTTTGGAAGAGGAAGAATGAAGTATATGCAGAAAAGAGTGCTCTACAGTAAAGCATCTGTATTAAAAAAGACAAAAGTGCCCCATAGTGCAAAGGTACTATAGATTAAATGAAAAATGACAAAAACAATAAGAAAACTAGTACATAGAATGAATGTTTAGTGGCACAGCATCCATTTAGCCTGAAAAATACCAGCAGTCACCCCATCATGGACAAGTAAAAGACTCTTCGCTAGTGAAGAACTGCAGGAAGAAAGAGGGAACCAAGGTACTCTGAAACAGGAGCAGTAACTGCTGTCTCAAATTTAGTTACTTTACTCTCACAAGGGCAACACACTAGGTAAAACTAGCATGTGACACCACAAGATCCTGTGATCACAGTGACATGATGCGATACACCAGCCGCCAATAAAAAAATTGCAATAGACAATTAACCAACAAATATAATAGAAATGAAAAGGGTAGAAAATGAAATGATTAATTTAATTAATTTAAAATCAGAAATATATCACAGAAAAAAAATAAACAATCTGTATGCAAATACTTTATGTAGAGAGAAGCAATAATTAAATTGACAGACAGTAGATGCAAAATCAATTAAACTATTAGAGTTAAATTACTATTATTATTTTATTTCATTCAATCAATTCAATTGATTTTGTATCCACTGTTTGACGATTTAATTATTCCTTTTCTCCACATAGAGCTATTGCATGTTCATTTTTTCAATTATGTTTTAGAATTTTTGTATTTGTTATTTTAATTAATTTGTTTGTTATTTACATTTTCTGATTAATTTATTTTTAATATTAATATTTTTTATTGTATTTAATCACTTTTGGTGTATTGCCCCAGTCATAGCCATTTGAAAGTATGATTCATTCACTCAACCTATTTATGGGTCCCAAAGCTTATAGAAAATATGTAGTCTTCCTCTAGGAGTGTAAGTAAACTTTTTCAAGCGCTATTAAATGACTGATTGATTTCCATTCTTCTATTGTTGACTGTTACCGTATATTCAGTCGTATAAGGCGACTGGGCGTATAAGATGACCCCCCAACTGTCGACTTATACTCCGAGAATACGGTGTAGGGGAAAAAAAACTGTATTCGCCTCCCACAGCAACCAAACTCCAAATAATCCGCTTTTTGTCCGGTAAGTATTGGACTGCCTCTCTAATGTTAAACATGGAGCATTGATACTCTGTGGAGACTTTAACATTATTCCTGACCAGTTCAGCTATACCGTTCTATGTTTGCAGTACATTAGGCAGAGGTATCATCGCTAAACAGTACTCTAATATTTCCTGGGAAACTGCAGACCATTTCAGCTATACTGTTCTATGTGTGCAGTGCACTGGGCAGAGGTCTCATCGCTAAATGGTACTCTAATATTTCCTGGGCAACTGCAGACTATTTCAGCTATACCGTTCTATGTGTGCAGTGGCCACAGTTATTAGCACTATCCACTGGCTGTATAGCTTTCTGCCTCTGTGCAGAGCGTCTCACAGTACGCTTTCCTTGGGTGCGGTGAAGTAGCCGCAGTTATTAGCACTGCCCACTGGCTTAGAGTTTTCTGCCCTTGTGCAGAGAATCTCACAATACCCTTTTCTTTAGGGAGTTGAGGTAGCCGCAGTTACCAGCACTATCCACTGGCTTTAGAGTTTTCTCCCACTCCATACAGCCTCTCTTTTCTACAAGTCTCTGTGAGCGGTAAATGACCCCTAGGTATCAGCGCAAGACAGCGGGTTAATTTTTTTCCAGTCACAGCATAGAGCCTCTGGTATCTACAAGTCTCTGTGTGCAGTGAATTAGCCACAGTTCTCAGCGCTATACAGTAGGGTAATTTATTTGGGCCCTGCTCTATCCTAATCTGACATGATGAGGAGTAGAGGTAAGGGTCGAGGACATGAACGCGGGCGTGGGCATTCAAGTGAGGGTGTGGGCACAGGCCGAGGTCCTAGGCGGGGTGCATCACAGCCGGCTGGTGAGGGATTAGGAGAGCGCCAAGTCCCTACGCTCCCCAGATTCATATCACAATTTGCGAGTCCATGTGGTAGACCTTTATTATGAGAGCAGAGCAGTCCGAGCAGGTCCTGTCGAGGATGGCAGATAACACGTCCAGCAATGAATCAAACCCCCTGTCTTCTATGCAGTCCACTACTCCGGGGATAGGGACTGCAACTCTGAATCCTCTGGCTGCTGCTCCTCCTTTCTCCCAGCCTCGTCACTGCAGGAGAATGACAGATTCTGAGCAGGCAGACCCACAGGAACTGTTCTCGGGTCCCTGCCCTGAGTGGGAAAAAACGGTTCTCTCTCACCTGAGGAGGTTGTCGTGACCGAAGCCCAACCTTTGGAAAGTTCTCGGAGTCTGGGTGAAAGGGCTGGGGGCTTCCGGCAACTGTCTCAAGAGCTTTTTGTGGATGAGGATGAAGATGAGACACAGTTGTCTGTCAGTGAGGTAGTAATAAGGGCAGTAAGTCCGAGGGAGGAGCGCTCAGAGGATTCGGAGGAAGAGCTGCTGGACGATGAGGTGACTGACCCCACCTGGCTTGCTAAACCTACTGAAGACAGGGCTTCAGAGGGGGAGGCAAGTGCAGCAGCAGGACAGGTTGGAAGAGGCAGTGGAGTGGCCAGGGGTAGAGGCAGGCCCAGAGAAAAGAATCCCCCAACGTTTTCCCAAAGCACCCCTTCGCGGCAAGCCTCCGTGCAGAGGGCAAGGTGCTCAAAGGTGGGGATGTTTTTTAGTGAGAGTGCTGACGACCGACGAACAGTGGTGTGCAAACTGTGCCGCACCAAGATCAGTCGGAGAGCCACCACTACCAGCCTCACCACCACCAGCATGCGCAGGCATATGATGGCCAAGCACCCCACAAGGTGGGACGAAAGCCATTCACCGCCTCCGGGTCACACCACTGCCTCTTCCCCTGTGCCACAACTTGGCACATAGATCCAATCACTCTCCCAGGATGCAGGCACAGGCGCCTCACAGCCTGTACCCACACCCTCACCTCCACGGTCCTCCACGGCCTCTAGCAATGTCTCCCAGCACAGCGTTCAGCTGTCGCTAACACAAGCATTGGAGCGAAAGCAGAAATATGCTGCCACCCACCCGCATACACAAACTTGAAGTGTGCACGTTGCCAAATTAATCAGCCTGGAGATGCTGCCGTACAGGCTTGTGGAAATGGAGGCCTTCAAAAACATGATCGCAGCGGCAGTCCCGGGTTACTCAGTCCCCAGTCGCCACTATTTTTCCCAGTGTGCCATCCCCTCCCTACAACAGCACGTCTCCCGCAACTTTACCCGTGCCCTCACCAACACAGTCACCGGGAAGGTTCACTCAATGACGGACACATGGACAAGTACTGGTGGGCAGGGCCACTATATCTCCCTGATGGCACATTGGGTGAACTTGGTGGAAGCTGGGACCGAGTCAAAGCCTGGGACCGCTCACGTCCTACCCACACCCAGAAGAGCAGGTCCTACCTCGGTGCCGGTATCTGCTGTGTATTATGCCACCTCCTCCAACCCCCCCTCCTCCTCCTCTGCCACCTCCATCTCTCAATTAAGAAGTATCAGCATGTTGCCAGCAGTCGGTATCGCGCAATGCGGCTGCACAGCATTGGGCAAGCATCAGCAAGCCATGCTGAAACTAATCAGCTTAGGTGGCAAGAGGCACATGGCCCCTGAGCTGTTACAGGGGCTGACAGAATAGACCGACCTCTGGCTTTCGCCGCTGAGCCTCCAACTGGGCATGGTTGTGTGCGACAACGGCCGTAACATAGTGGCGGCTCTGCAGCTTAGCAGCCTCACACACCTGCCATGCCTGGCCCCTGTCTTCAATCTGGTGGTTCAGCGGTTTCTAAAAAACTATCCCGACTTGTCTGACCTGCTCGGCAATGTGCGCTGCGTCTGCGCACATTTCCGCAAGTCCACCACGGATGCTGCCACCCTCAGGACACTGCAACGTCCGTTTCAGCTGCCAGAGAACTGACTGCTGTGCGATGTGCCCACGTGCTAGAATTCTACGCTGCACATGTTGACCAGGCTGTACGAGCAGAGTAGAGCAATTGTGGAATACCAGTTGCAACATAGGCGGCAGAGTGGTAGTCAGCCTCCGTAGTTCTTTACAGAAGAGTGGGCATGGATGGCCGATATCTGCCAGGTCCTCGGAAACTTTGAGGAGTCTACCCAAATGGTGAGCGGCGATGCGACCATCCTTAGTGTTACCATCCCGCTGCTTTGCCTGAAGAGAACTTCGCTGCTAATTCATACAACCTCTTTAACCCAGTAAGGACCAAGTGATGTAAACATTTAGCACTGGGTCTATGGTTTAACCCCTTAGTGACCAAGCCTGTTTACGCCTTAATGACCAGGCCAAATTTTGGAAATCTGACGTGCCAATTTAACATAGAACAGCTCTGTAAAGGTTTTGCATATCCAAGTGATTCTGACATTGTTTTTTCGCCACATGTTGTACTTCATTTAGGTGGTGAAAATAGTCCGATATAATTTGTGTATATATATTAAAACTGCCAATATTGGGAAAATTTGGAAAAAAATATAGTTTTTTCACATTTTCAATTATAACATAGCAAATATTTAGGAGACATACAAATTTAACATTACTTTTCAGCATTTTCAGGAACACTTATCTCATCAGATTGATAGATACCCCCACAAATAACTTTATTTTAAAAACTACACCCCTTAATGTATTCACCGAGGGGGGTCTTGGGTATTTTGACCCCACAGTTTTTTCAGGAAGTAATTCAATTTAGAGGAGAAAAAGTTAAATTTCATATTTTTGCAAATATATCATTTTAAAGACATATTTTTCCTAGTGTTTACATGAAAATGAGGATTTAAACCCCAAAATGGATCCCCCTGTTTGTCCTGTGTTCAGAAATATACCCATTGTGGCCCTAATCTTATATCTGGATGCACAACGGGGCCCAAAATGAAAGGAGTAGTCAGTGTATTTCAGAACAGAAATTTTGCTTGAAGGCGTTTTAGGCCCCATAGCACAGTTGTAGAGTTCCTGAGCACCCAAAACCATAGAAAACCCCCACAAATTACCCCATTTTGAAAACTGGACCCGATAACGAATTTATCTAGGGGTGTACTGTGTATTTTGATCCCACACTTTTTGAATGAATTCAAGCAAAGCAAAATGAAAACATTGCGATTTTCATTTTTTTTGGCAATTCTTTCATTTTTAAAAACTGCTTTTTTGTACAGCACACATATGAATGAAGACTTGCACCCCAAAATGGATACCCCGTTTGTCCTGTTTTCATAAATATACCACCCATTGTGGCCCTAATCTTATGTCTGGATGCACAACGGGGCCCAAAATGAAAGGAGTAGTCGGTGGCTTTTAGAACATAAATTTTGCTTGAAGGCCTTTTTTGCCCCATACCACACTTGTAGAGTTATTGAGCGGCCAAAACTATAGAGAACCCCCACAAATGACCCAATTTTGAAAACTAGACTAACAAATTCATATATGGGTGTACTGTATATTTTAACCGTACAATTTGTGAATAAATGTAAGCAAAGCAGTAAGAAAAAATTACAATTTTCATTTTTTGGTCAATTGTGTGAATTTAAAAACAGTTTTTTGTACAGCACACATATAAATAAAGACTTTAAAAATGGATACCCCTCTTTGTACCTTGTTAAGAAACATACCCATTAAGGCCATAATCTACTTACAGGACACATGGCTAGGCCTATAATGAAAGGAGCACCCGTTGGATTTCAGGGTACAACTGAATAAATTCCAGGCCCCATTGCCCACTTATAGAGCCATTGAGTGGTCCAAACGATAAGAAACCCCCTCAAGTGACCCCATTTTGAAAACTAGACCCCTTAACAAATTCCACGACCATAGAGCACAATGGGCTCTGTGTTGCGAATATCTGCAGTAAAATAGAACCTGCTGCGTTCTCTTTTCTGCAAGTGGATTGTGCAATTCCGACCCACTAATGTGGGCGGAATTGTGTAATCCAATGCGATTGATCTGCGTATTACTGCGGATCAGACGCATGCGGAATCTGTAATTCCTATCCGGTCATGTGAGACTGGCCTAAGGTAGAACGTTACCTTTTTATTACGCGACCGAGGGCTGCTCAACGAGGTCACTGCTTCAGGCTCATGGCGACCGTTGGTCGCTGGAAGCAAGGAGATTTTAAATTTCCTGGACTTCCCCACTCCTGCGCATGTGTCCGGCATTTTGCTGGAATGTTCATGGAATGTTCATGGAGGAGGATCACGTCGGGGTTCGAATACGGAGGCCTCCGGTAAAAAGTTTCATCTCCTCTCACCGATTGCATCGGTAAGGGGAGATGATACTTCAATTTTTTTTTTTACTTTTACGTGATCGCCATTATTCATTGGATACCGGTGAACACATGACCAGGAACCACTCACCGCGGCCCCCCGTGAAATCTCCAGGCTCTTGGCTCAGTTTTGTAGCCAGGAGCAGGGAGAATTTAAATTACCCTGGCAATCCATAGCTTTTGCGCATGCATTTTGGCGATGGGCTTGTGCGCAGAAGCTGGGGTAAGGTCCACGGATAAATCTGGGGGCCTTAGGTATGTTCTTTCATCCTCCCTCACAGATATGATCCGTGAGAGGAGATGTAACGTAAGCTTTTTAAACTTCTTTTAAACTTTTAAAAACTTTTTGGATCTGATCCATTAGGGCAGCTAAATCTTTAACTTTTTAGACACTTTTTTGCACATTAATGCGATCGGGGGGACTGCCCGCAACCTGGAAGACAGCTCCATGCTGTCGGCTACCAGGGGGCACCTACAGCATGGAGCTGTCACGTCCAGAGCCCACGTGGCTTTATTCCCTGCAGGACACATGTTTTTACGTTCTCAGGGAATAAAGGCCACTTGGGCAGGACGTAAAAACACTATGGGCTGGTCACTAAGGGGTTAATCCCATGTTAAAGGAAACATATGGTTTGGGATAAAAAATCTCCGGTAAGCAAACCAGAGCAGGTCAGGTGCCCTGCTGCCAGAGACAGTGGAGGACCCAGATGAGAAGGCAGAAGCATTTTATAACATCTCTTTTCCCTATTGGTCCTGACTAGAGATGAGCGAGCATACTCGTCTGAGCTTGATGCTCGTTCGAGTATTAGGGTACTCGAGATGCTCGTTACTCGAGGCGAGCACCACGCGATATTCGAGTCAATTCCATTTCCTTCCCTGAAAGTTTTGCGCCATGCAGGGAAGGCATTACCACTTCCTCCTGTGACGTTCCAGCCCTATCCCACCCCCCTGCAGTGAGTGACTGGCGAGATCAAGTGACCCCCGAGTATTTAAAATGGGGCCGCCCGCGGCTCGCCAGAGTCACACACTGGGAGAAATCAGGGACAGCGCTGGTGCTGCTATAGAGAAAGTGTTAGTGTAGGATCCTGTGTACAAGAACCCCAACAGTTCTTCTTAGGGCCACATCTGACCGTGTGTATTACTGTTGTGGCTGCTGGTAGCAGTTTTGAAAAAAAAATTTTTTTTTGTATATTGGGCGTACAGCCCCATAACAGCTATAGCGTTCTCAGGCTGCAGTCTGTACTACATAGTATAGGGACAGCGTTGCTGAGATAGGGAGAGTGGTACTTTAGGATCCTGTGTACAAGAACCCCAACGCTCCTTCTTAGGGCTATCTGTGACCGTGTGCATTTTACAGGTTGTCTGATGGGAGTTGTAGTCCATCACTATCGCACAGCTAAGCCTGTTTGCAGCCTTCCGTATAATTTTTTCCTGGCTGCAGTTAGTGTTGCAAAACCGCTGTCAGCCTGCAACTGTACGCCAATAATTCCAAAATTTTTTACACCGCTCTGTGTCTGCCGTCAACTTCACGCACAGCGTACGGCGACAGCCCCTGATAGAGGGAAAGTCATATACACGCTATATAGCCAGTATTCTTTTTCAACAATTTTTTAAAATAAAAGCTCCTTCTTACGGCTACCTGTGACCGTGTGCATTTTACAGGTTGTCTGATGGGAGTTGTAGTTCCACACTATTGCACTTAGGCCTGTTTGCGACCTTCCTGACTATTTTTTTCTGCCTGGAGTTTGCCTTACTATACTGCTCTCAGCAACAAAGTCTACGCACATAATTCCAAGATTATTTACACCGGGCTGTGTCTGCAGTGAATTAGAGACGCACAGCATACGGCCACAGCGACTGATAGAGGGGAAGTGATATACACACTATATAGCCTGTATTCTTTGACAAAAAAAAAACTAAAAGCTCCTCCTTAGGGCTACCGCTGACCGTTTAAATTTTACAGGTTGTCTGATGGGAGTTTTAGTCTATGACTATTGCACTTAGGCCTGTTTGCGGCCTTCCTGACTATTTTTTTCTGCCTGGAGTTTGCCTTACTATACCGCACACAGCGAGAAAGTGTACGCACATAATTCCAAGATTATTTACACTGGCCCGTGTCTGCAGTGAATTTGACGCTCAGCGTATGGCCAACACAGGTACTTATAGAGGGAAAGTGATATACACAGTATATAGCCTGTGTTCTTTTTAAAAAAAAAAAAAAAAAAGCTCCTTCGTTGGGCTACCTCTAACGGTCTGCATTTCACTGGGTGCCTGGTGGGAGTGTTGGTGCCACACTATTGCATTGCTAGGCTTGTTTGCGGCCTTCCTTCCATTTTTTTCTGCCTGGAGTTAGCGTTACGATTCCGCTCTCTGCGTGAAAGTGTACGCATATAATTCCATAATTATTTACAGCGGTCTGTGTCTGCTCTATTCGTAATCCACCATGCTGAGGGGTAGGGGTTAGGGTCGAGGATGTGGACGCGGGCGAGGATGCGAAGTTCCCAGTGAGGGTGTGGGCACAGGCCAAGTTCCTGGTCCAGGTGTACCCCAGCCAGCTGCTGCAGGATTAGGAGAGAGGTAAGTTTCTGGGGTCCCCAGCTTCATATCACAATTTATGGGTCCACATGGTAGACCTTTATTGCAAACAGAGCAGTGTGAGCAGGTCCTGTCGTGGATGGCAGAAAATGCATCCAGCAATGTATCGGGCATCCAGTCTTCTACGCAGTCCACTGCTGAAACTCTGAATCCTCTGGCTGCTGCTCCTCCTTCCTCACAGCCTATACTGCTGCTACATAAATGTTACAGGGGTCTGCTGATACTGCTGCTACAGAAATGTTACAGGGGTCTGCGTATACTGCTGCTACAGAAATGTTACTGGGGTCTGTTTATACCTTTGCTACAGGAATGTTACAGCGCTCTGTCTATACTATGGGTGCACTAAGTCTTCCCATCGCGGTGTTTTACCTATGTGGCACAAATAATACAGTGACTGACTAGGCCAGAATTGCTGGCCGAGGCCAAGTTGCTTGGCGGGGCGAAACTCTCCCATGGTTGGGCACTCCGATTTCTTCCTGTGTAATACCATCTTTGTGCACTTACACAAAGGCTAGGCCAAGGAACTCAAAGACTGCCCCTTCCAGTATTGAGCTATCTATGTTGCGACACATGGATTTCCCGTTGCTATGTAACTCAGGGCCCCTTGGGTCACAAAGCTGGAGGCTTGGAACCGAGCCTGACCCTGGGCCCGCTAACGTGCTTCCCACACAGATTATAGCGGGTCCTGGTCATGGTGTCTTGGGCTTGTAATGCCACCTCCTCCTCCTGCTTGGGGTCAGGGGATCAGCACTGGGCATCATGTATTTTCTCACGTTTTACCACAGTTATCTGAGACACTGGTTTGGGCCAAAGAAGAGGAGCGTTACTGCATAGATGAGACCTTCACAGCTGTACTAGCATCGGAGTCTGCTCTATGCCCACGATTGCTGAGGGTGTGTGCAGAGACCTATGTACTTGGCACAGTGAAAGTCTGGCATGTTTGGGCACTACCATTTCCTCATGTTTATTACTGTCTTTGGGTTCCTTCGGCTCGCCTACGCTGTGGGTGCACAAAGACTTCCCATAGCGGTGATTTACCTGTCCGGCACAAAGTCACTGACTGACTTGGGTAGGGTGCATAGTACAGATGGCTTTCCCCTTGCGGTGTCGATAGAGCTATCCGACATCTAGACAGAATGAATACTGTGTGGGCACATGGACTTCCCATTGCTATGTCAATCGTGGCACCTTGGGTCTCACAAGGTGTTTGCTAGAACCGAGCCTGGCCAAGGGCCCGCTCACATCCTTCCCCCACAGGCTACAGCGGGCCCCGGTCATGGTTTCTTGGCCTTGTAAGGCCACCTCCTCCTACTGCTTGGGGTCAGGGGATCAGCAATGTGCATCATGAATTTTCTCTCTATGCCCGCGATTGCTAAGGGTGTGGGCAGAAGCCTATGGCCTTGGCGCACTTTAAGCCTGCCATGTTTGGGCAGTCTGATTCCTTCATATTTAATGTTGTCTTTGGGTTCCTTCGACTCGCCTATGCTGTGGGTGCACACAGACTTCCCATAGCGGTGATTTCCCTGTCCTGCACAAAGTGACTGACTTGGGTAGGGTGCATAGTGCAGATGCCTTTCCCCTTGGGGTGTCGCTAGAGCTATCCAACACCTAGACAGAATGAATACTGTGTGGGCACATGGACTGCCCATTGCTATGTCAGTCGCAGCACCTTGGGTCTCACAAGGTATTTGCTGGGACCAAGCCTGGCCAAGGGCCCGCTCACATCCTTTCAGCACAGGCTACAGCCTCTCCTGGTCATGTTTTCTTGGCCTTGTGAGGCCACCTCCTCCTCCTGCTTGGGGTAAGGGGGTCAGCTTTGCGCATCATGTATTTTCTCTCGCGTTACCACAGTTTTCTGAGAAACTCGTTTGGGCCACAGGAGAGGAGCATAACTGCATCAATGTGACCTTCACAGGTGTACTAGCATCGTAGTCCACTTACTGCCTACGATCCCTCACAATAGGGGGGTGTTTTCACCTGTAACTGGGGCTTTTATGGATGCTGCTTCTTTAGATGCTCCAGTTACAGTGGAGAATTGCAAAAATAAGAAAGAAAAATTACTGAATGCCTCCCATCATGGGGGACATAGATGTTGGAAATAACAAGCTAAAAATAAGAAAGTAAGAATTATGGAATAAATTACATTAAAAAAAACACATTGCCACGCCAACCCAAACCATCGCTATAGCTGTCCTGTAATCCAAGATTATAAAAATGATATATCAAAATGTCCAAAACAAAATGGGGGTCCCATTACTATACTTTATTTGAGATGTAGGCGCGCTTAAAAAGTGGCTCTATTATAACCAATGCTTTCCAATAAAAGCATTCACATGTTTGTTTTTTAGAGGTGCTAAATAATCACACCAGCAATAGATAGAACATGCAAATTTTAAAAATAAATATTTATTTTTCTCCTTTTTACGCAAATAAAAAATTTCTGTGAAAAAAGTATTGAAAAACAACCCTATATGTTACAGGAAAAAAATGCAGCAAAAAAAATTCATTAGTAAACAAAAAATAATAGTGCCATAAAACCTCTAGATGCATAAAATCACTGAAAAGTGACTGCTCTTTTAGAACCAGAACACTCTAGTGTTTAAGAGGTTAAGACAAACAGTTGTTATTTTGTTTCTTTGTTAGTATATTCGTAACTAGAGATGAGCGGGCACCAAAATGCTTGGGTGCTCTTTGCTCGAACTTTGCATAATGCTCGATAGCTCGTTTCGAGTAACGAATGCCATTGAAGTCAATCGGAGACTTGACCATTTTTGTATGGGACCGATGCTCCGCATAAGGGATGACTTGTGAAGCACCGGGAAATCTCAGAAAGTCATGGAAACACCACATAAATGGATAGGGAATGCCAGAGGCAGCATGCATGGCTGCATCTGAGGCACCCAGGTCCCACTATTAAGCCAAAATGGGGACAAGAGTTTGGCGTCACCTCCCTAACAATTTACTTGGGATAGACCCTGATTAGCAAGGCACACGTGCTGGCTAGAGATGAGCGAGCATACTCGTCCAAGCTTGATGCTCGTTCGAGTATTAGGGTGCTCGAGATGCTCGTTACTCGAGACGAGCACCACGTGGTACTCGTCTCGATTAAACAAGCACTGACCATTGAATTCAATGGAGCCGGCAATACAGCCGGCTCCATTGAAAGCAATGGGCTGCCGGCGAGCGCGGGATGCATTTTTGGGAAGGGCTTAAAAATATAAGCCCTTCCCTGAAATTCATCCAGAAATGTGTAAAAAGTAAAAAAAAAAATATACTCACCTTGTCCCGGCAGATGGAGTTCAGCCGCGGCTGGCCAGCAGTTCTCCTGAACTGCTGTGCGTAGTATTCAGCAGCCGGGGATTTTAAATCCCCACCTGCTGAATACTACATAAAGCAGTTCAGGAGAACTGCCGGCCAGACACGGCTGAACTCCGGCTGCAGCGGAAAGGTGAGTATACATTTTTTTTTATTTTTACACATTTTAGGATGATTTTCAGGTAAGGGCTTATATTTTTAAGCCCTTCCCATAAATTCATCCCGCGCTCGCCGGCAACCCATTGCTTTAAATGGAGCCGGCTGTATTGCCGGCTCCATTGAATTCAATGGGCGAACATCGTTCTTCTCTGCCACAGCTGTTACAACTGCGGCAGAGGAGAACAATCTTTATGCTGACAGTGCGGGGGGGGGGGGGGGTCTCACTCTTGCCACTATTGGGGCTTAATAGTGAGACCTCGGAGCCCAAAATGCAGCCCTGCATGTTGCTCCTCGCCTGCCCTATCCATTTCTGTATTTTTTACATGACTTTTGTGATTTGCTAAGATTTTCACAAATGAAAACCTTAGCGGAGCACCAGTCATATACACAAATGCTCGAGTCACCCATTGACTTCAATGGGGTTCGTTATTCGAAACGAACTCTCGAGCATCACTGAAAGTTTGACTCGAGTAACGAGCACTCGAGCATTTTGGTGCTTGCTCATCTCTTGTGCTGGCACATCTTAGCTAAGTACCACACTACCAAGGACAATCACTTCGTGCAGGTGATACTGCTGCCTGGGTTACGTGCTGGCATTGTTGTTCAACCCCCTGCATGACCCTGCGTCCATAGCGCGGACAAAATTTTCCCTGCACAGCGTTTAGCTGGCCTCATGCCACACGCACGCTTCATAGCCACACTACCCTCATGTCGATTTATAAGTGCGTCTGTGATGAGGAGGAACTGGAGACATACTCTGCAGAGGGTTGGCAGGGCCAGGCAGCGACCCTCTTTGAAAGTGTGGGCGATAGCCCACAATGCTGTTGAGAATTGATGACAAAATAACGTACGAACATCATTCCAATCCCGTGCCACCTCCATCACAAAATTGTCAGGAGCCGCTAACGTGGGCATAAAGGGGACTCAGGTGCCAGCACTTCTACACATCTCCACAATGCAGCAATACTCTGTGTGGTAAGCATGTGAGCGGGCCCAGGATCAGGCTCAGTCCCAGCCTCGACCTTGTATGACCCAAGGTGCCGTGAGTTACATAGCAATGGGAAATCCATATGTCCCCACACAATTTATTCTGTGTAGGTGTCAGATAGCTGAACACCACAATGGGAAGTCTTTGTGCACCCACAGCATAGGCGAGCCCAAGGAACTTAAAGATGGTATTGCACATGAAGAAATCAGAGTGCCCAAACATGGCAGAGTTTCACCCCGCCAAGGACCTCAGCCTCTGCCCACACCCTCAGTAATCGTGGGCATAAAGTAGACTCCGATGCTAGTACAGCTGTGAACATCTCATTAAATCAGTTATGTTTGCTTTCATCGCTCCAAAGACTGGATAAACCACAAAGAAGTTCCACAGGCCAAACCTGGCGCAGTTGATCTCCCCTTCCCCCCTGGACCTCAGCCTCTGCCCACACCCTCAGCAATCGTGGGCATAAAGCAGACTCGGATGCTAGTACAGCTGTGAACGTCTCATTAAATCAGTTACAGTTGCTTTCATCGCTACAGTTGCTTTGGATGAACCAAAAGAAGTTCCACAGGCCAAACCTAGGGCAGTTGATTCTTTTCCCCCCAGGACCTCGGCCTCTGCACACACCCTCAACAATTATGGGCATAAAGTGGACTCGGATGCTAGTACAGCTGTGAATGTCTCATTAATTCAGTAATGCTTCTTTTGTTTGGTCCAAACCAGTGTCTCAGATAACTGTGGTAACGCGAGAGCAATTACATGTTGCCCAGTGCTGATCTCCAGACCCCAAGCAGGAGAAGGAGGTGGCATAATAAGGCCGAGAAACCATTACCGCGGTACGACCCGCAATACTCTGTGTGGGAAGCACGTGAGCGGGCCCTGGGTCAGGCTCGGTCCCAGCCTCTACCTTGTGTGACCAAAGGTGCCGTGAGTTACATAGCTATGGGAAATCCATGTATTCCCACACACTTCATTCTGTGTATATGATAGGCAGCTGAACACTGCTATGGGAAACCTTTGTGCACCCACAGTATAGGCGGACCCCTGAAACCTTTCTGTTGCAAGAGTATAGGCAGACTCATTCAATCTTTTAGTAGCAAAACTATAGGCGGACCCCTCCAACCTTTTAGTAGCAAGAGTATAGGCAAACCCCTCAAGCCTTTCAGTAGCAAGAGTATAGGCGGACCCCTGTAACATTTCAGTAGCAAGAGTATAGGCAGACCCCTGTAACATTTCAGTAGCAAGAGTATAGGCGAACCCCTCAAATCTTTCAGTAGCAAGTGTATAGGCGGACCCCAGTAACCTTTCAGTAGCGACTGTATAGGCGGACCCCAGTAACATTTCAGTAGCAAGAGTATAGGCGAACCCCTCAAACCTTTCAGTAGCAAGTGTATAGGCGGACCCCTGTACCATTTCCATAGCAAGAGTATAGGCGAACCCCTCAAACCTTTCAGTAGCAAGAGTATAGCTGGACCCCTGTAACATTTCTGTAGCAAGAGTATAGGCGAACCCCTCAAACCTTTCAGTAGCAAGAGTATAGGCGAACCCATGAAACATTGGTGTACCAATAATATAGGCGAACACCTGAAAAAAAAATAGTTTACCAAGATTATAGGTGAAGCCCAGAAAAATTTGTTTGTTAACAGCATTGACAATGGCCTGAAAAATTGGTGTGCCAAGAGTACAAGTGTACCCGTCAAAAAACGTTGAACGCTGAGGGTAGGTGAAACTCATAAACAATTTTTAAAGATACAGCTCGGTATTGCTTAATTTGTAACAGAGCTTGGAGGCAGCCCTCCGAAAAAATTGGTTCAAGTTTAAATTTTAAAACTTTAAAAACAGATAAAACTTTAAAAGAGAGCCTTTTGCGCCGCAGAAAAATTGCCAGTTCAGCATGATGACATGCTGTTTTAGGGGGACGAGGAGTAATATCCAAGAGGGATACACAAAGCTAATTCTCCCCTTTTTTAGGGTGATAGAGGATGCATTTTTCTCCTGTTGCAGCGAAAAGAATCTTCAGGATCCGCTGCTTTCCACCGGTGGAGAAAAGAAGTCTGGGAAAATCCAGCCTTTGTTCATCTCTATGAAGGTAAGCATGTCGGCACTGGCAGTTGACAGGCGGGTATGCTTATCCGTAATGATTCCCCCAGCTGCACTAAACACCTTCTCTGACAAGACACTAGCGGCAGGGCAGGCCAGCACCTGCAGGGCGTACAGCGCAAGTTCGTGCCACGTGTCCAGCTTTGACACCCAATAGTTGTTTGGAGCAGAGGGATCACATAGAACGGTGGTACGATCGGCTATGTACTCCCTCACTTTCTTTGTACAGTGTTCCCTACGACTCAGTCTTGACTGGGGATTGGAGACACAGTCTTGCTGGGGAGCCATAAAACTGGTAAAGGTGTTGGAGAGTGTTCCCCTGCCTGCACTGGACATGCTGTCTGATCCCCGCGCCTCCTCTGCTACTTGGCCCTCAGAACTGCGTCTTCTACCACTAGCGCTGTCAGATAGGAACTTTAGCATCACTTTTTCCACCAGGGCCCTGTGGTATTGCATCACTCTCGTACCCCTTTCCTATTCGGGAATGAGAGTGGAAAGATTCTCCTTATAACGTGGGTCGAGAAGGGTGTACACCCAGTAATCTGTGTTGGCAAAAATGCGTCTAACGCTAGGGTCACGGGAAAGGCAGCCCAACATAAAGTCAGCCATGTGTGCCAGAGTCCCAGCACACGGTGGTGGACTTGCGGTAATGTGCGCACACCTTGCCGAGCAGGTCAGAGAAGTGGGGGTAGTTTTTCAGAAACCACTGAACCACCAGATTGAATACGTTGGCCAGTCATGGCACGTGTGTGAGGCTGCCAGGCTGCAGAGCGGCCACCAGGTTACGGCCATTGTCACTCACGATCATGCCCGGTTGGAGGCGTAGCGACGAAAGCCAGAGGTCGGCCTGCTCCATCAGAGCCTGTAACAGCTCCCGGGCCGTCTGCCTCTTGTCACCTAAGTTGATTAGTTTCAGCACGGCTTGCTGATGCTTGCCCACCACTGTGCTGCCGCGCTGCACGCTACCGACTGCTGGCGACATGCTTGCCCTTCGTAATTGAAAGGTGAAGGTGGCGGAGGAGGAGGGGGGGTTGGAGGAGCTGGCATAATACGCCACAGATACCAGCACGGAGGTAGGACCCGCTATTCTTGGTGTGGGTAGCATGTGAGCGGTCCCAGGCTCTGACTCGGTCCCAGCCTCCACCAAGTTCACCCAATGTGCCGTCAGGGAGATATAGTTGCTCTGCCCGCCAGTACTTGTCCACGTGTTCATCGTTAAGTGGACCTTCCCAGTAACTGCGTTGGTGAGGGCACGGGTAATGTTGCGGGAGACATGCTGGTGTAGGGCAGGGACGGCACATTGGGAAAAATAGTGGCAACTGGGACCGAGTAGCGCGGGACCACGACTGCCATCATGTTTTTGAAGGCCTCCCTTTCCACAAGCCTGTACAGCAGCATCTCCAGGCTGATTAATTTGGCAATGTGCACGTTTAAAGCTTGTACATGCGGGTGGGTGGTGGCGTATTTGTGCTTTTGGTCCAATGCTTGTGTTAGCGACAGCTGAGCGCTGCACTGGGAGACATTGGTAGAGGCTGTGGAGGACCGTAGAGATGAGGGTGTGGGTGCAGGCCTGGAGACTCTCATGCTTGCGTCCTGGGAGGGGGATTGGATTTGTGGCACAGAGGAAGAGGCAATGGTGTGACCCGGAGGTGGTGAATGGCCTTTTTCCCACCATGTGGGGTGCTTGGCCATAATATGCTTGTGCATGCTGGTGGTGGTGAGGCTAGTAGGTGTTTCTCCCTGGCTGATCTTTGTGCGGCACAGGTTGCATACCACTGTTCGTTGGTCGTCCACTCTCTTACTGAAAAACATTCACAATTTTGAAAATCTAGTCCTCTGCATGGAGGCTTGCCGTGAGGGGGGTGCTGTGGGAAAACGTTGGGGGATTCTTTGCTCTGGTCCTGCCTCTCCCCCTGGCCACCTCACTGCCTTTTCCAACCAGTCCTGCTGCTGCACTTGCCCCCCACTCTGAAGCCCTGTCTTCAGTAGGTTTAGCAAGCCAGGTGGGGTCACTCACCTCATCGTCCAGCAGCTCTTCCTCCAAATCCTCTGTGCGCTCCTCTCTCGAACTTACTGCCCTTACTACTACCTAACTGACAGACAACTGTGTCTCATCATCCTCATCCACAAAAAGCACTAAAGACAGTTGCCGGAAGTCCCCAGCCTCATCACCCGGACTCCAAGAACTTTCCAACGGTTGGGCATCGGTCACGACAAACTCCTCAGGTGAGAGAGGAACCATTTTTTCACACTCAGGGCAGGGACCTGTGAACAGTTCCTGGGAGTCTGCCACCTCAGAATCTGTCATTTTCCTGCAGTGACGAGGCTGGCAGGAAGGAGGAGCAGCCAGAGGATTCAGAGTTGCAGTCCCTAGACCGGGAGTAGTGGACTGCGTAAAAGACTGGGGGTTTGATACATTGTTGGATGCGTTATCTGCCATCCACGACAAGACCTGCTTTCACTGCTCTTCTTGTAATAAAGGTCTACTACGCGGACCAGCAAATTGTGATAGGAAGCTGGGGAGTGTAGGGACTTGGCCCTCTCCTAATCCCTCACCAGCCGGCTGTGGCCTGCACCCACACCCTCACTTGGACACCCGCGGCCGTGTCCACGTCTACGTCCTCGACCCTTACCACTAATCCTCATCGTGTCGGATTGAGGATAGAGCAGGGCCAAAATAAATTGCCCCACTGTATAGCACTGAGAACTGTGGCTAATTTACCGCAAGCAGAGACTTGAAGATACCGGAGACTCTATGCTGTGAACGGAAAAAATTAAACTGCTGTCTTGCGCTGATAACGAGGGGTCATTTACCGCTCGCAAAAACATGTGTATAATAGAGGGGCTGTATGGAGTGGGAGAAAACTATACAGCCAGTGGACAGTGCTAATAACAGGGGGAACTTCACTGCACCCAAGGAAAGGGTATTGTGCGAAGCTCTGCACAGGGGCTGAAAGCTATACAGCCAGTGGATAGTGCTGATAACAGGGGCAACTTCACCGCACACAAGATAACGGTATTGTGCGACGCTCTGCCCAGGGGCAGAAAGCTATACAGCCAGTGAAAAGTACTAATAACTGCGGCAACTTCACCGCACCCAAGGAAGGGGTATTGTGCGACGCTCTGCACAGGGGCAGAAAGCTATACAGCCAGTGAACAGTGGTAATAACTGTGGCAACTTCACCGCACCCAAGGAAGGGGTATTGTGGGACGGTCTGCACAGGGGCAGAAAGCTATATAGCCAGTGAACAGTGATAATACAGGAGCATTTTCACCGCATCCAAGGAAAGGGTATTGTGTGATGCTTTGCCTAGGGGCAGAAAGCTATACAGGCAGTGAACAGTACTAATAACTGCGGCAACTTCACTGCACCCAAGGAAAGGGTATTGTGCGATGGTCTGCACAGGGGCAGAAAGCTATACAGTCAGTGAAGAGTGATAATACAGGAGCATTTTCACCGCATCCAAGGAAAGGGTATTGTGCGATGCTTTGTCTAGGGGCAGAAAGCTATACAGGCAGTGAACAGTACTAATAAGTGCGGCAAACGTCACTGCACCCAAGGAAAGGGTATTGTGCAAAACTCTGCCCAGGGGCAGAAAGCTATACAGCCAGTGGATAGTGCTGATAACTGCGACTGCTTCACCCAACACATAGAATGATATCTGTGAAATGCTGTTCTGCAGTGGGCCAGGAAATATTTGCATATAATTTAGCGATGAGAGTGAGCTGCTTTAGCTGTAATGCTCTGCAGAGGGATGTTTTTTTTTTAAATTGGTGCACTACTGCTCCCAGCCAGCCACAACTGTAATGCACACTATGAGGAGTAGCCCTAAGAAGGACTGTTGGGGTTCTTGAAGACAGGATCCTACTCAAACACTTTCCCTATATCAGCAGCAGCTCTTTCCCTAACCACTGCCAGCATGCGTCTGAGGCGAGCCGCAGGCGGGACCAATTTGAGTACTCGGCGGTCACCTGATTGGCCCAGCCACTCACTACTGGGGGGGAGGGAGAGGGCTGGCACGTCACTGCAGGAAGTGGTAATGCCTTCTCCGCATGTTTATAGCCTAGAAAATGGCGCTAAACATGCGGGAAGGGGAAATGCAATTGACTCGAGTACTGTGTGGTGTTTGACTTGAGTAACGAGCATCTCGAGTACCCTAATACTCGAACGAGCATCAAGCTCGGACGAGTGGGCTCGCTCATCTCTATTTGTAACATAAAATAACATACATTATGCAATTCAATATAGGAATCATCCCTCTTTTATTTCGCATTTAAATGTCAAGTTTAAAGGTACATTCCAGTTTCGGCAAATATATATTTTTTCTTTTTATAATGATTGCTATACTTTCTGAACCAAATTCTCACTGCTTACAAGATCTCTGCTTTCTTTCATTCAATAGAAATACCCCTCTAGTTGATAATGCTCAGGCTTGGTCACGTAATGGACACAAAGGTGCAGAGCTCAAAGTGATGCCAATAGAAACTATAGTCCCTCTAAAGATGAGATCCAGACAACGCAATGCACCAAAACCGCAATTGCGTTGCGTTTTTAGCATTAGAAAGCCCCATTGACAATCACGTTAACAAAAAACGCAAACGCAAGTGTGTCAGTGCCCTAATGTAAATAAAAACATAAATATAAGAAAAAAACATTGATTTTTTAAAAATTAAAATCTCACATACTTGGTATTGTCATGTCCATAATGATGTGTACAACAGATGGAACACACTTTTTATCGTGTACGGCAAAAAGCATAAAAAAAACCCCTAAAAAACTAGGCAAAATGTTTATTTTTTTATTTTACCTCCCAAAAAAATGCAATAAAAGGGAAAAAAAAAGCTATATGTACTCCAAAATGGAACCAATAAAAAATGCAGTTCATCTCGCAAAAAATAAGCCCCTACAGAGCTCCATCCATAGAAAAATAAAAAAATTATAAGACTTTTAATGCAATCATATAGAAATATTTTTTAAAAAAGGGTTTTTATTGCTGAAAAGTAGAAAAACCTTAAAAATTATATAAGAATTTTGGTATCGTTGTAATCATTCAGACCCGCAGAAAAAACATATTCTGTCATTTATGCTGCATGATTAACGTTGTGGAAAGCAAAAACAAAAATCTATGGCAGAAATTATTTGTTTTCTCTCCCTGCTATCATAAAAAAAAATTAATAAAAGTCTTACAATATAGTCTGACATACCAAAAAATGGCACCGACAAAAACTATAGTTTACCACGCAAAAAACAAGACCTTATACGGCTACGTCGACGGAAAAATAAAAAAGGCCATGGCCTTAAACGGTTAAATAGTACAATTGAAAAATACAGCTCATCCTGCAAAAAAACATGCTCTCAGAGCATCCTTAAGTGCTCAGGTACACGGGTGGTGATCCGCCCGTATTTCCGGACTGGAAAACGCCCGCACCGCGTGCGGACGAATATCCGCATGACCAGCTCCTTTGCCAGCCATATGTTCTTTTTCTAGCAGGTGCGGATATTCATCCATACCTGCGGTGCGGGCGTTTTGCCCTCCCGAACTAAAGGCGGATCGCCGCCCGTGTGACTGAACCCTCAGGGATTATTGCTGTATAATAAAAGTTATGCTTTTATTAGGAGATATTTTTTAAGCTGTGATGTCAATGGAGGTAATCCCTAGGCTAAAATATTGTATTGTCTGTGATTTCCTAAATATTTACAGGCCCTTTAGAGATAAGAGTGAAAGAAGGAGAAAGCCTATCATGTGAATAAGAGGGGAGTGAAGCCAGTGGGAGAACGCAGAAGAGTTTATTGCATAGCAGCAATACACAGGACACTGTAGCCTTTTTAACTCCTATACTTATGTACAAATCTCACATACATCAATAGCAGTTAATCATGTCAGACCTTTATGATGTAATGTGATCACCCTAGTTACAAGAGTAAACAAAGAACTTTGGTACTAGAGTAGAGTAAAAAGTTAAACCCATTTTGTAGATACTTTTAATGGCTAACAAAAAAAATGATGTTACAGCAAATTCTTGAATCTATCCACAATTCTTCATCAGTAAACAATAAGACATTCCCATGAACACAGTTCCATCTCCTATTAGTGACGCCAATCATCATTCAAATGATTCAAATATGAGTGTTTTGTACACAAGTATAGCACTTGAAGAAGGCTAGGGTGTGCCGAAACACCTCCTTTGTATTGCTGGTATGCAATAAAGAACTACACTGAGCAGCAAAACAGCGAATGCCGGGATTATCTTTAAACATTGTATCTGCTTGTCTGCCAGCTCCGCTTGAAGCACCGTCCACATTTACCTTGTACAGTGGAGAGCAAGAGCACAAAAAAATGGTACTAGAGCTGATTGGTTCCTTTTAGCTGCATTATTGTGCACAGCTAGCAGAGCTGAATTTGTCATATTCCAATACCCACTGTGATATAATGCATTGTATGTATTTTCACATAAATCTAACATTCTATAGTCATTACTTTTTATGTGCAACACAGATCATATGTTGAGATTTCATTAGTTGTGCCAAACTACAAACACCATGGGAGAAATTTATCATATGCGCAGTCTTTGGCTATGCTTATGCCAAAAATGTGTCCAATTCTTCAAAATGTCCCGCACAGCATGTTAAAAGAGGCCCAAACACTTTCTTTCTCTGTGGTGTTAAAGCTTGTGCTGACAGTACGCCTCCTCGGCACTGGAGTAGCTGTGCGATTTTTTTTTTATGCAACTTTCTTTTTTAAAGTTGCACTTTATAAATCCGTCTTAACTGCTACATTAACCTAAATCATGCCCATAAACTTAGACTGAAATGAATATGCTGTGACCTGGGACACAGAATAAAAAAACAGGCGCACAAGGTTCATAGATCAGGCACATAGACCAGAAAAAGTCACATTTTAGGACAAAATCCAGGCACGATAGCTTCAATAAATCACACCCTATGTCACTATAAAGGTTTCTGCACACTTGCGTTTTTCTTGCGCATTTTTTTCACGCGATATCGCAGCACTTTTTTCACGTGATTGTCAATGGGACCTTCTAATATTAAAAAGCAGCACACAAAAATTGCAAAACACCAACTTGCGATGCGTTTTTATTACTCGGGTGAAAAGATTCGGGGGGCGCCGGGGGGCGGCGTGGTGGAGCTGGGGGTAGCAGTGGGGAACAGGGGGGAGCTCTCTCTCTCTCTCTCTCCCCCCCCCCCCACTCCCCTCTGCTCACCCCCGGCGCCCCCCGAATCTTTTCACCTGAGTAGCCAAGTACTCGAAAATAGCGATGCTCGATTGCGAAATCGCCCTTAACGAGTACGCTCGCTCATCTCTAGTTTTTAACATTAGAAAGTCCCATTGACCATCGCGTGAAAAAAACGCTCAAGAAAAATGTAAGTGTGCTGGAGCCCTTTCTAAACAAATAACAAAAAATATCCGTACAAAGGCAAACAAAAAAAAAAAAGTTACAGATCCAATAGAATCAGGGCAGAACAAACACTTACGGCCTATTCACATGGGCATATTTTCTGTCTGTATTTTCTACAGTATTCAACACTATTTATTTACATTGTTGTATTCAGACATGTATCAATTTTACATGCATATTTTACGCACACAGTTCAAACTCCACATCAGAGCGCAGGAATTTGAAGATTACCGCGAGAAGACAGGTGCTGCCTGATCTTTCCCGCATGTAGTTTCACGACGTGGGGGAAAGATGGAGCAGGTCCTTATCTTGTCTCGGCCATTCAAATCACAGCTGGGAAAAGAGGTGGTGAAAACAAAACTACTGAAATTTCACCGAGATCAGTGGTTTCATTTTGTCCCATTATAGGCTGTTATTACCATCTGAGTCCACCCAAACAGAAAGCAGCATGTCCTTTTTACATCTTGTCCTTTTTACCTCTTACAGATTGTTTGAAAACGCAGCATACACATAGTTGCATGCCTATTTTTTACACGTTACTAGGAGCAATGGGAAAAAGTGGCATCAATTTGGTCTTATTGCAAAAAATAAATGCAGAATCAATACAGATGTAAAAAAAGCCAACGTGCACAAAAACGTATGCAACACATGCAAACACATGCAGTTATAAGGGCTTCCATAGACCACCATATCGACTCAGGGTGCGTTCACACGAGCGCATAAACGGCGCGTTTTTGCGACCAAATGTATATACGTGACCATCTGAGGCGATGGTTTCGAATGTATTCGTTCACATGGGCGATTTTACGGCGCGTAAAAACGGCAACCCGCAGAAAACCGAAAATACGCGACCGAAATACGTGCCGACGAATATTCGATGGCCGAAAAGATCGTTTGAAAAGTAGGAACAAACGATAATACGCTTTCTAGCTCTGGTCATGATCAGCGAAAAACGTTCTTTCCGGCGATTATACGCTGCGCACGTGCGAACGTAAATACGCCTAAGCTCGTGTGAACACACCCTTACAAAGTACATGCACAATGCAGACAGAATAGAACCCATGAATGTCCATGGCTTTGTTCCCATGAATGTGTTTTGCTTGCGCATTTTGTACATGAGCAAATTTTCCGGCGTATTTGTACACCAAAGGCCCCATAGAAGTCTGCTGGAGTTGAGCAAATGTGTACTCAATATGTGCACAATTCTGGGGGTAAAAGAACACATCTGGACCTCATTAGGCTAAATAGCCTTTTAAATCATGAAAGGGAGTGTCACGCACACATGAGAATTAGCCCTGCACGCATAAAACGTTTAGTACTATGCCAATATGTGCGCAAATCAAACCTAGTTCACTGCGCAAATACATTGCTCTGAAGCGTGCACATACGGTCGTCTGAAGCCACCCTAGCAGTGCATTTCATAGACAGAAATTGCATAGGTCCATGTGAATGAGCCCTAATGAAGATGGAGAAAATGCGACATACAGTGCACATGTGGACAGAGCGCTTAATTGTAGAGTAGATTAAGAGGAGCTGGGCATTAAGAAATATTGTTGTAAGAAAATCAAGGAAAATTGATGGAGAGAAATCAGTGACAGCATCATGATAGGTTAACAGGTTAACATAAGAGTAGGAAATATAACTTATATATGAACCCAAAAGTCAGACATAGTAAAGTCTTACACAATGGGCAGAACGTATGAGAAAAGAAACTGGAGCAGCTGTCATTACCTGGATGAAGTCACATTTACTGTATGATGAACTATCAGACTGCAGCATAAAGGCCTACTGAAATACAATAGTGCAGATGTACAATACAGGTGTATGTCCTACCTTACAGTTTGGCATGCCTGTATGCGCTAGAGTCACCCAGGCATCCCATTAATAACGGTTTGGAAATCTTTAGGGATGGAGTTCAGTTGAGAGATAATTACTATTACCTGGGGCAAACACAGATTGCAGAGGGCCCCTGTGCAAAGAATGTGCCCCCCCCCCCCCACACACACACACACACACACAACAAATGCACAAAACATTTACATGCACAGAAAAAATATATCTTGTTAATACAAGAAGACTTAAGAAATCTAGATTGTACATTTTATTACAAATTTATAACCCAAATAACAAACCTGAATAGTATTTTTACGTTCAATATTTAACACTAGAAAGGATGAGATTAGAGATGAGAGAGCGTACTCGTCCGAGCTTGATACTCGTTCGAGTATTGGGGTGTTCAAGATGCTCGTTACTCGAGACGAGCACTACGCGGTGCTCGACTCCATTACATTTCCTTCCCTGAGAAATTTTGCGCGCTTTTCTGGCCAATAGAAAGACAGGGAAGGCATTACAGCTTCCTCCTGTGACATTCCAGCCCTATACCACCCCCCTGCAGTGAGTGGCTGGGGAGATCAGGTGACACCCAAGTATTAAAATCTGCCCCGCCAGCGGCTTGCCACAGATGCACGCTGAGAGAGATCAGGGAAAGTGCTGTCTTGCTGTAGCTGCTATAGGGAGAGTGTTAGGTGTTATTTTAGTCTTCAAGAACCCCAACGGTCCTTCTTAGGGCCACATCTGACCGTGTGCAGTACTGTTGAGGCTGCTTTTAGCAGTGTTACACAATTTTTTTTTTTTTGTATATCGGGCGTGCAGACCATAGCGTCCTCAGTCTGCAGTCATTTTACATAGTATAGGGGCAGTACTGGTGAGGCAGGGAAAGAGGTATACTGGCTATATAGGCAGTGGGCTTTTTCCCAAAAAGTGGAAAAAAATACCATATTTGGCCTGCCTGTGACCGTCTTCAGTTTACTGCGTGTCTGCTGGGGGTTGTAGTCGCTGATTAATACCCAGCCTTGCGCATAATTGTTTCCTGGCTGCACTGGGCTTTCAGTAACCACAGTCATCCTCCAACAGGGAAATCCAAATACAGCGTATATCAGAGGCAGTGGGCTTTTTCCCAAAAAGTGGAAAAAAATACCATATTTGGCCTGCCTGTGACTGTCTTCAGTTTACTGCGTTTCTGCTGGGGGTAGTAGTCGCTGATTAATACCCAGCCTTGCGCAAAATTGTTTCCTGGCTGCACTGGGCTTTCAGTAACCACAGTCATCTTCCAACAGGGAAATCCAAATACAGCGTATATCAGAGGCAGTGGTCTTTTTCCCAAAAAGTGGAGAAAAATACTATATTTGGCCTGGCGGTGTCCGTCTTCAGTTTACTGCGTTTATGCTGGGGGTAGTAGTCGCTGATTAATACCCAGCCTTGCGCATAATTGTTTCCTGGCTGCAATGGTCTTTCAGTAACCACAGGCATCCTCCAACAGGAGTCGCTGATTAATACCCAGCCTTGCGCATAATTGTTTCCTGGCTCTGCTGTGCGTTCCGTAAGTGAAGTCAGCCTCCAACCAAAGGCCAATAAGCAGCACATTTAATTAGAGCGTTCTGTTTCTGCTCTACTCGTAATACACCATGCTGAGGGGTAGAAGTAGGCCTAGAGGACGTGGACGGGGGCGAGGACGCGGAGGCCCAAGTCAGGGTGTGGGCACAGGCCGAGCTCCTGGTCCAGGTGTATCGCAGCCGACTGCTGCGGGATTAGGAGAGAGGCAAGTTTCTGGGGTCCCCAGATTCATCTCACAATTAATGGGTCCACGCGGTAGACCTTTATTAGAAACTGAGCAGTGTGAGCAGGTCCTGTCGTGGATGGCAGAAAGTGCATCCAGCATTTTATCGACAACCCAGTCTTCTACGCCGTCCACAGCTGCAACTCTGAATCCTCTGGCTGCTGCTCCTCCTTCCTCCCAGCCTCCTCACTCCATTACAATGACACATTCTGAGGAGCAGGCAGACTCCCAGGAACTGTTCTCGGGCCCCTGCCGAGATTGGGCAGCAATGGTTCCTCTCCCAGCGGAGGAGTTTGTCGTGACCGATGCCCAACCTTTGGAAAGTTACCGGGGTCCGGGGGATGAGACTGGGGACTTCCGGCAACTGTCTCAAGAGCTTTCAGTGGGTGAGGAGGACGATGACGATGAGACACAGTTGTCTATCAGTGAGGTAGTAGTCATTGGAGTAAGTCCGAGGGAGGAGCGCACAGAGGATTTGGAGGAAGAGCAGCAGGACGATAAGGTGACTGACCCCACCTGGTTTGCTAAGCCTACTGAGGACATGTCTTCAGAGGGGGAGGCAAGTGCAGCAGCAGGGCAGGTTGGAAGAGGCAGTGCGGTGGCCAGGGGTAGAGGCAGGGCCAGACCGAATAATCCACCAACTGTTTCCCAAAGCGCCCCCTCGTGCCATGCCACCCTGCATAGGCCGAGGTGCTCAAAGGTGTGGCAGTTTTTCACTGAGAGTGCAGACGACCGACGAACTGTGGTGTGCAAGGTTTGTCGTGCCAAGATCAGCCGGGGAGCCATCACCACCAGCCTCACCACCACCAGCATGCGCAGGAATATGACTATCCAGTATGTCGCTGGATAGTCAGAGCACCCTCATGTCTACATCACAGCGCATTTTAGAGGAGGAGGAGGAGGGGGAGGAGCATGAGGAGGAGGGGGAAGAGACAGCTTGGCCCACTGCTGAGGGTACCCATGCTGCTTGCCTGTCATTCTTCCAACGTGTATGGCCTGAGGAGGCGGAGGAGGAGGAGGATCCTGAAAGTGATCTTCATAGTGAGGACAGCCATGTGTTGTGTACAGGTACCCTGGCACACATGGCTGACTTCATGTTAGGATGCCTTTCTTGTGACCCTCGCGTTACACGCATTCTGGCCACTACGGATTACTGGGTGTACACACTGCTCGACCCACGGTATAAGGAGAACCTTTCCACTCTCATACCCGAAGAGGAAAGGGGTTCGAGAGTGATGCTATAACACACGACCCTGGTGGACAAACTGATGGTAAAATTTCCATCCGACAGCGCTAGTGGCAGAAGGCGCAGTTCCGAGGGCTAGGTAGCAGGGGAGAAGCGGAGATCAGGCAGCATGTACAGCGCAGGCAGGGGAACACTCTCCAACGCCTTTGACAGCTTTATGGCTCCCCAGCAAGACTTCTCATCGCTCCCCAGTCAAGGCTGAGTCGGCGGGAGCACTGTAAAAGGATGGTGAGGGAGTACGTAGCCGATTGCACGACCGTCCTCCGTGACGCCTCTGCTCCCTACAACTACTGGGTGTCGAAGCTGGACACGTAGCCGATCGCACGACCATCCTCCGTGACGCCTCTGCTCCCTACAACTACTGGGTGTCGAAGCTGGACACGTGGCCTGAACTCGAGCTGTATGCCCTGGAGGTGCTTACTTGTCCTGCGGCTAGCTTCTTGTCAGAGAGGGTGTTTAGTGTGGCTGGGGGAATCATCACGGATAAGCGTACCCACCTGTCAACTGACAGTGCCGACAGGCTTACACTCATAAAGATGAACAAAGCCTGGATTTCCCCAGACTTCTCTTCTCCACCAGCGGACAGCAGCGGTACCTAAACAATACGTAGGCTGCACCCGCGGATGGAAGCATCGTTCTCTATCACCATAAAAAACGGGGACCTTTTAGCTTCATCAATCTGTGTATTATATTCATCCTCCTCCTCCTCCTGAAACCTCACGTAATCACGCCGAACAGGCAATTTTTCTTAGGCCCACAAGGCTCAGTCATATTACTTTTGTAAACAATGTTTTTACGTTTCAATTCTCATTAAAGCGTTGAAACTTGCACCTGAACCAATTTTTATTTTAACTGGGCTGCCTCCAGGTCTAGTTACAAATTAAGCCACAGTAACCAAAGCGATTAATGGGTTTCACCTGCCCCCTTGGTTGGGCATGGGCAATTTTTCTGAGGTACATTAGTACTGTTGGTACACCAATTTTTTTGGGCCATCGCCTACAGTGTAATCCTAGTAATTTTTATGGGCTTCGCCTGCACTCATGGTACAGCAAGGTGTGTGGGGTTGGCCTACACTTTTGCTACATAAATGTAACTGGGGCCTCGTCTATACGGCAACTACTGAAATGTGAAAGAGACTGTTATCTCCCTAAACTGCTGCAACGGGAATGTTACTGTGGCATGTCTTGACTGCTACTACTACTGAAATGGAACTAAGACTGTGCTCCCCCTATACTGCTGCTAGTGATATGTTACTGGGGCCTGTCTTGACTGCTACTATTACTGAAATGGAACTAATACTGTGCTCCCCCTATACTCCTGCTAGTGATATGTTACTGGGGCCTGTCCCTAATGCTACCGCTGAAATGTTACTAATTCTGGGCTCTGCCTATATCGTTGCTAATGCTATGTCACTGGGGTGTGAAAACGGTGGCTTCCCAAAGACATGATGGCGGCGAGGCCATTTCCCACCAACGCGGTTACTGTTAAGGTGCATATAACCACGGACACGTGGAGAGGACACGTAGTGCCTCCAAAACATCCCCCTCCTCCTCCAACAATGAAAACATTCTTGGCAAATACCTTTGCATTGGTCCGTCTGGTGGCAGTCCAAGAATTTCACCTTTAACGACACAATAAGAGAGACCCCCCACCATCCCCCCGCCACGGCCCACTTAATCATGGCCACATTCTGAAAACCAACTAAATAAAACCGCGCTACTAGGTCCGCAGTCCCGACCACATTCCCACCAACGCGGTTACTGTTAAGGTACATATTACCACTCTGACTGGGGCATGCACTGTGGGTCGAAGCCCACCTGTATTGTATCTGACGTTAGCTCTGCTGAGCAGGGCACTGCAATGGGATACATTTATGTACCGCTGATAGGTTCCAGGGAGCCACCCATGCTGTGGGTCCACAGGGACTTCACATTACGGATTTGTACCTGCCAGTGTCTATGTATTAAAAACCCCAGTCAGACTGGGGCATGCAGTGTGGGCTGAAGCCCACCTGCATTTAATCTGACGTTACCTCAGCTGTGCTGGGCACTGCAATGGGATTTGTTTATGTACCGCCGTTGGGTTCCAGGGAGCCACCCATGCTTTGGGTCCACACGGACTTCACATTAGGGAGTTGTACCTGCCTGTGTCTACTTATAAAAAAAACCCAGTCTGACTGGGGCATGCAGTGTGGGCCGAAGCCCACCTGCGTTTAATCTGACGTTACCTCAGCCGTGCTGGGCAATGCAATGGGATTTATTTATGTAACGCCGGTGGCTTCCTGGGACCCACCCATGCTGTCGGTCCACACGGAGTTGTAGCTGCCTGTGTCTTCTTATAAAGAACCCCAGTCTGACTGGGGCATGCAGTGTGGGCCGGAGCCCACCTGTATTTAATCTGACGTTAGCTCTACTATCCGGGGCACTGCATTGGGACAAACTACAGGAGCAATACAGCGCTAATGAGATGTGCACAGCTACGCTAGCATTGGAGTCCGCTGTAGGCCCGGATTGCTGAGGGTTTGTGCAGAGGCCTATGTCCTGGGTGCAGTGAAAGTCCGCTTCCAGCCTAGGATTGCTGAATCTGTGGGCCGAGGCCTATGCCGTGGGTGCGGTGCAAGTCTGCCATGTTTGGCCGCTCAGATCAATTTTTTGTTCATGTCTTGGGTTTCCTAGGACCCACCTATGCTGTTGGTGCAAACTTAGATCCCATTGCAGTGTTTGACCTGTCTGGCACAAAGGCACTGACTGACTTGGGTAGGGGGCAGAGCGCTGACGGCTTTCCCCTTGCAGTGTGGATTGAGCTATGCGACACCTTGACAGAATGAATACTGTGTGGCACATGGATTCCCCATTGCTATGCCCACGTTTGCAGCTCCTGACGGAGGTGGCACAGGATTGGAGTTCTCATTGCTTCTGTACAGCATTGTGGGCTATCGCCTCGCCCCTTTTAAAGAGGGTCGATGCCTGGCCCTGCCAACCCTCTGCAGTGTGTGCCTCTGGTTCCTCCTCATGGCAGACGCACTTATAAATAGATATGAGGGTGGTATGGCTATGAGGCCAGCGTGTGGCATGAGGGCAGCTGAAGGCTGCGCAGGGAAACTTTGGTGTGCGCTGTGGACACTGGGTCATGCGGGGAGGGGGGGGGGGGGTTGGACAGCATGTAACCCAGGAGAAGTGGCAGCGGAGTGTCATGCAGGCAGTGATTGTGCTTTGTTGGAGGTAGTGTGGTGCTTAGCGAAGGTATGCCTTGCTAATGAGGGTTTTTCAGAAGTAAAAATTGTTGGGGGGGGGGGCCACTCCGGCCGCTATTGTGGCTTAATCGTGGGACCTGGGAACTTGAGATGCAGCCCAACATGTAGCCCCTCGCCTGCCCTATCCGTTTCTGTGTCGTTCCCATCACTTTCTTGATTTTTCCAGATTTTCACAAATGAAAACCTTAGCGAGCATCGGCGATATACAAAAATGCTCGAGTCGCCCATTGACTTCAATGGGGTTTGTTACTCGAAACGAACCCTCGAGTATCGTGGAAAGTTCGACTCGAGTAACGAGCACCCGAGCATTTTGGTTTTCGCTCAACTCTAGATGAGATGTGTTTATGCCTTAAAAGGCCAAAACGGTCATTTTGATCTTTAATATATACCAGGCTTATTTTTCTCATTTATGCTTTTAATTTAGATCTGTGGTGTCGCAGAAGTTATTTTTAGGGTACAATCACTGAGAAAAAAATCAGTCAAGTTATTCTCTTTTTTTAAAAAATTTAAACAAATCACATTTTATATCAAATGTTGTAAAACATTAATGTATAATTAAATTACAATCAAGCAAAGTTAAGTATAAGGCATGGTCCACACGGGGTTGGTTTAGCAGTACACTACCAGATGTCCAGGGATGTTTGTAGCAAGAAGAAAGTTGACCAGTTGCCACCTCATTAGGCATATGACTGTTCTATTGAGCTGCTCCCTGGATTTTCTATTCCATTTTGGTGTATCTACAACCTTGCAGAACCAAAGTTAAAAAACCTTTGGGAACATTTAGAGGAAAATCTGAAGAAGGGTTTAATTCGGCTTGTTTCTCCCCAGCGGGAGCATCCATTTTCTTCATTGAAAAGAAAGATTCTACTTTTAGACTGTGCATTAATTATCGGGAACTAAACAATGTTACTATTACTCGGGCAGCCAACGTCTTTACTAAACTGGACCTAAGATGTGCATATAATCTGATAAGAAGATATGGACTGATAAGGGGAGGCAACTAGAGAGATGGAGAAGATATATACAGTGATCTAGGATTAAATAGTCAAAATGAAATGCTGTAGTGCTTCAGAAGAGCACATACATGGGGATACTGAATGTATCTGTCCTATGTTCAGGCTGTATGTGGCTCAGGCAGCATGAGTCTTGTAACAGTTGTCCTTTAATGAATACCAAGAATTGTTATATCAGCGCAACTCTCCAATGAAAAATCAATATGAGTCAATGTAACAGTTCTTTATATTTGAAGATCTAGTTTGTCCATCTTTTGGTGGGTTCACTTGGTCAGTAGCACCTCCATCACTGGTTTTTAATACATTTCTTTTTAGCTTTTCAGCCCTGAGCTTACACCTGGGCTTCTGGTTTTTAACACCATTGGATATTGTTCCATCCTCTTTTCTTCATAGTAACACATGTCCATCCAGTTTAGCCTGTTACCACCCAATCCCCTTATTGATCCAGAGCAAGGCAAAAATAAACAGTGGGCAGAAGCCAATCTTCATATATCTATAAAGGCTGATTTAGACACAATGATTTTCGCTCAAAAATCACTCAAAGCCATTTTTTGATTGATAATCGTTGTGTCTAAACCAGCCTTAAGTGTTAGGCAAAATTAATTATGCAAATTATAATGGCTATTATTATAGTATTGTTGACATTATTGTACATTGTATAAAGGCTCAATCAGAATATTTTTAATAAAGTTTCCACAGTTTATGTAAGGACTAGAACTGAGGCAATTACTTTATTTAATTTGGTGATTTACTGTCACCACGCAACACTTTGTGATAATTGAAGAGTTGATTTATTGCTGACTGCTTTGTTTAAAAAAAAACACTTTTTAACAAGCTGTGTAAGCAACATTTCCCACACGGTCTAGCAGTTAGGATTCCTCATCCTCACCCAGGTGGACCGGGTTCGACTCCCGATATGGGAAAGAGCCTTTTCATAAACTTGTACCTACATTCAAAGAACTACAGAATTAGGATATCATTCCAGCTTCCCACACAGGAAGTCAACAAAGCTTGTGTCAGTTAGGCTCCCCTTTTTAAACAAGAATGCTGTGACTTGGATTCAAACCGGGGTTACTGCGGCCAAGGCAGAGTACTAACCACAATACGATTACAGCAACATTTATGAGCCAAACCTACAATCTTCTGCTTCGTATCCAGACACATTATTCATTGCATCACTGGACCTGTGCAAGTCAAGCAGTTGCTACTAATCATGCTCCCCATTTTGAACTTTTTCTACGCTCACACACATATTCAAATGCCTCAGCACGGTTGATTTTACCTAGAGATGAGCGAACGTACTCGTCCGAGCTTGATACTCGTTCGAGTATTAGCGTGTTCGAGATGCTCGTTACTCGTAACGAGCACCACGCGATGTTCGGGTTACTTTCACTTTCATCTCTGGGACGTTAGCGCGCTTTTCTGGCCAATTGAAAGACAGGGAAGGCATTACAACTTCCCCCTGCGACGTTCAAGCCCTATACCACCCCCCTGCAGTGAGTGGCTGGCGAGATCAGGTGTCACCCGAGTATAAAAATCGGCCCCTCCCGTGGCTCGCCTCAGATGCGTTGTGAGATAGCTGAGGGACAGTGGTATCGTGTTGGAGCTGCTGTAGGGAGAGTGTTAGGAGTTAGTGTAGGCTTCAAGAACCCCAACGGTCCTTCTTAGGGCCACATCTAACCGTGTGCAGTAGTCTGGAGGCTGCTTTTAGCAGTGTTGCACTTTTTTTTTTTTTTGGTATATCGGCCGTGCAGAGCATTGCGCCCTGCAGTAATAGTCCAGGGACAGAAGTGTGGAGGCAGGGAGAGCGTTAGGAGTTATTGTAGGCTTCAAGAACCCCAACGGTCCTTCTTAGGGCCACATCTAACCGTGTGCAGTAGTGTGGAGGCTGCTTTTAGCAGTGTTGCACATTTTTTTTTTGGTATATCGGCCGTGCAGAGCATTGCGCCCTGCAGTAATACTCCAGGGACAGAATTGTGTAGGCAGGGCCAGAATACATATATTATAGATTGAATATACGCAGTGGTCCTTTTCAAAAAAATATTGGAAAAAAATCTATTTGGCCTGCCTGTCACTGTGCTCAGTGTTCTGGGTCCGTGTCTGCTGAAGGTAGTAGTTCTCCAAAATCATACGCAGCCAGCTAAGTGTTACAGCAGGCTTGCGCCAAATTATTTCCTGGCTCTGAAATCACCGCTCTGTTGCAGTTAATAACAGTGCAAGACTGCAGTTCCGTGACACACTGCAGGGACAGAATTGTGTAGGCAGGGCCAGAAGACATATATTATAGATTGAATATACGCAGTGGTCCTTTTCAAAAAAATATTGGAAAAAAAATCTATTTGGCCTGCCTGTCACTGTTCTCAGTGTTCTGGGTCTGTGTCTGCTGGGGGTAGTAGTTCTCCAAAATCAAACGCAGCCAGCTAAGTGTTACAGCAGGCTTGCGCCAAATTATTTCCTGGCTCTGAAATCACCGCTCTGTTGCAGTTAATAACAGTGCAAGACTGCAGTTCCGTGACACACTCCAGGGACAGAATTGTGTAGGCAGGGCCAGAAGACATATATTATAGATTGAATATACGCAGTGGGCCTTTTCAAAAAAATATTGGAAAAAAATCTATTTGGCCTGCCTGTCACTGTGCTCAGTGTTCTGGGTCCGTGTCTGCTGGGGGTATTAGTTCTCCAAATAAATATGCAGCCAGCTAAGTGTTACAGCAGGCTTGCGCCAAATTATTTCCTGGCTCTGAAATCACCGCTCTGTTGCAGTTAATAACAGTGCAACACTGCAGTTCCGTGACACACTCCAGGGACAGAATTGTGTAGGCAGGGCCAGAAGACATATATTATAGATTGAATATACGCAGTGGTCCTTTTCAAAAAAATATTGGAAAAAAATCTATTTGGCCTGCCTGTCACTGTGCTCCGTGTTCTGGGTCCGTGTCTGCAGGGGGTATTAGTTCTCCAAATAAATACGCAGCCAGCTAAGTGTTACAGCAGGCTTGCGCCAAATTATTTCCTGGCGTTCCGTAAGCGAACTCAGCCTCCAACCACAGGCCAATAAGCGGCACATTTAATTACAGCGTTGTGTTTCTGCATTCCTTGTAATACAGCATGCTGAGGGGTAGGGGTAGGCCCAGAGGACGTGGGCGCGGCCGAGGACGCGGAGGCCCTAGTCAGGGTGTGGGCACAGGCCGAGCTCCTGATCCAGGTGTATCGCAGCCGACTGCTGCGGGATTAGGAGAGAGGCACGTTTCTAGCGTCCCCACATTCATAGCACATTTAATGGGTCCACGCGGTAGACCTTTATTAGAAAATGAGCAGTGTGAGCAGGTCCTGTCGTGGATGGCAGAAAGTGCTTCCAGCAACCTATCGTCCACCCAGAGTTCTGCGCCGTCCACTGCTGCAACTCAGAATCCTCTGGCTGCTGCTCCTCCTTCCTCCCAGCCTCCTCACTCCATGAAAATGAGACATTCTGAGGAGCGGGCAGACTCCCAGGAACTGTTCTCGGGCCCCTGCTCAGATTGGGCAGCAGTGGTTCCTCTCCCACCAGAGGAGTTTATCGTGACTGATGCCCAACCATTGCAAAGTTCCCGGGGTCCGGGGGATGAGGCTGGGGACTTCCGGCAACTGTCTCAAGACCTTTCAGTGGGTGAGGAGGCCGATGTCGATGAGACACAGTTGTCTATCAGTGAGGTAGTAGTAAGGGCATTAAGTCCGAGGGAGGAGCGCACCGAGGATTCTGAGGAAGAGCAGCAGGACAATGAGGTGACTGACCCCACCTGGTTTGCTACGCCTACTGAGGACAGGTCTTCAGAGGGGGAGGCAAGGGCAGCAGCAGGGCAGGTTGCAAGAGGCAGTGCGGTGGCCAGGGGTAGAGGCAGGGCCAGACCGAATAATCCACCAACTGTTTCCCAAAGCGCCCCCTCGCGCCATGCCACCCTGCAGAGGCCGGGGTGCTCAAAGGTCTGGCAGTTTTTCACTGAGAGTGCAGACGACCGACGAACAGTGGTGTGCAACCTTTGTCGCGCCAAGATCAGCCGGGGAGCCACCACCACCAGCCTCACCACCATCAGCATGCGCAGACATATGATGGCCAAGCACCCCACAAGGTGGGACGAAGGCCGTTCACCGCCTCCGGTTTGCACCGCTGCCTCTCCCCCTGTGCCCCAACCTGCCACTGAGATCCAACCCCGCTCTGAGGACACAGGCACTACCGTCTCCTGGCCTGCACCCGCACCCTCACCTCCCCTGTCCTCGGCCCCATCCACCAATGTCTCTCAGCGCACCGTCCAGCCGTCGCTAGCGCAAGTATTTAAGCGCAGCGCAAGTACGCCGCCACGCACCCGCACGCTCAAGCGTTAAACGTGCACGTACCCAAATTTATCAGCCAGGAGATGCTGCCGTATAGGGTTGTGGAAACGAAGTCCTTCAAAAGTATGATGGCGGCGGCGGCCCCGCGCTACTCAGTTCCCAGTCGCCACTACTTTTCCCGATGTGCCGTCCCAGCCCTGCACGACCACGTCTCCCGCAACATTGTACGCGCCCTCACCAACGCGGTTACTGCCAAGGTCCACTTAACAACGGACACGTGGACAAGCACAGGCGGGCAGGGCCACTATATCTCCCTGACGGCACATTGGGTGAATTTAGTGGAGGCTGGGACAGAGTCAGAGCCTGGGACCGCTCACGTCCTACCCACCCCAGAATTGCGGGCCACAGCTCGGTGGTGGTATCTGCGGCGGTGTATGCTTCCTCCACTAAACCACCCTCCTCCTCCTCCTCCAACGCAACCTCTGTCTCGCAATCAAGATGTGTCAGCAGCAGCACGTCGCCAGCAGTTGGTGTCGCGCGGCGTGGCAGCACAGCGGTGGGCAAGCGTCAGCAGGCCGTGCTGAAACTACTCAGCTTAGGAGATAAGAGGCACACGGCCCACGAACTGCTGCAGGGTCTGACAGAGCAGACCGACCGCTGGCTTGCGCCGCTGAGCCTCCAACCGGGCATGGTCGTGTGTGACAACGGCCGTAACCTGGTGGCGGCTCTGCAGCTCGGTAGCCTCACGCACGTGCCATACCTGGCCCACGTATTTAATTTGGTGGTTCAGCGCTTTCTGAAAAGCTACCCACGCTTGTCAGACCTGCTCGGAAAGGTGCGCCGCCTCTGCGCACATTTCCGCAAGTCCCACACGGACGCTGCCACCCTGCGCACCCTGCAACATCGGTTTAATCTGCCTGTGCACCGACTGCTGTGCGACGTGCCCACACGGTGGAACTCTACGCTCCACATGTTGGCCAGGCTCTATGAGCAGCGTAGAGCTATAGTGGAATACCAACTCCAACATGGGCGGCGCAGTGGGAGTCAGCCTCCTCAATTATTTTCAGAAGAGTGGGCCTGGTTGGCAGACATCTGCCAGGTCCTTGGAAAGTTTGAGGAGTCTACCCAGGTGGTGAGCGGCGATGCTGCAATCATTAGCGTCACCATTCCTCTGCTATGCCTCTTGAGAAGTTGCCTGCAAAGCATAAAGGCAGACGCTTTGCACTCGGAAACAGAGCCGGGGGAAGACAGTATGTCGCTGGATAGTCAGAGCAACCTCCTGTCTATATCTCAGCGCGGTGAGGAGGAGGAGGAGGAGGAGGAAGATGAGAAGGAGGGGGAAGACACAGCTTGGCCCACTGGTGAGGGTACACATGCTGCTGGCCTGTCATCCTTTCAGCGTGTATGGCCTGAGGAGGAGGAGGAGGAGGATCCTGAAAGTGATCTTCCTAGTGAGGACAGCCATGTGTTGCGTACAGGTACCCTGGCACACATGGCTGACTTCATGTTAGGATGCCTTTCTCGTGACCCTCGTGTTACACGCATTCTGGCCACTACGGATTACTGGGTGTACACACTGCTCGACCCATGGTATAAGGAGAACCTTTCCACTCTCATACCCGAAGAGGAAAGGGGTTCGAGAGTGTTTCTATACCACAGGACCCTGGCGGACAAACTGATGGTAAAATTCCCATACAACAGCGCTAGTGGCCGAAGGCGCAGTTCCGAGGGCCAGGTAGCAGGGGAGGCGCGGAGATCAGGCAGCATGTACAGCACAGGCAGGGCAACACTCTTTAAGGCCCTTGACTGCTTTATGGCTCCCCAGCAAGACTGTGTCACCGCTCCCCAGTCACGGCTGAGTCGGCGGGAGCACTGTAAAAGGATGGTGAGGGAGTATGTAGCCGATCGCACGACCGTCCTCCGTGACGCCTCTGCCCCCTACAACTACTGGGTGTCGAAGCTGGACACGTGGCCTGAACTCGCGCTGTATGCCCTGGAGGTGCTTGCTTGTCCTGCAGCTAGCGTCTTGTCAGAGAGGGTGTTTAGTGCGGCTGGGGGAATCATCACAGATAAGCGTACCCGCCTGTCAACCGACAGTGCCGACAGGCTAACACTCATCAAGATGAACAAAGCCTGGATTTCCCCAGACTTCTCTTCTCCACCAGCGGACAGCAGCGATACCTAAGCAATACGTAGGCTGCACCCGCGGATGGAAGCATGGTTCTGTATCCCCATCAAAAACGGGGACCTTTTCGCTTCATCAATCTGTGTATAATATTCCTCCTCCTCCTCCTGCTCCTCCTCCTGAAACCTCACGTAATCACGCCGAACGGGCAATTTTTCTTTGGGCCACAAGGCTCACTCATATAATTTTTCCAAACAATTTTTAGACGTTTCAATGCTCTTACAAGCAATGAAACTTTAACTTCAACAAATTTTTCGTTAAACTGGGCTGCCTCCAGGCCTAGTTACCACTTAAGCCACATTAACCAAAGCGATTAATGGGTTTCACCTGCCATCTTGGTTGGGCATGGCCAATTTTTTCTGAGGTACACTAGTACTGTGTCTACACCAATTTTTTGGGGCCCTCACCTACAGTGTAATCATTGTAATTTCTATGTTCTTCGCCTGCACTCATGGTACAGAAAGGTGTGTGGGGTTGGCCTACACTTTTGCTACATAAATGTAACTGGGGCCTTGTCTATACTGCAGCTACTGAAATGTGAAAGAGACTGTTATCTCCCTAAACTGCTGCAATGGGAATTGTTACTGGGGCTTGTCTTGAGTGCTACTATTACTGAAATGGAACTAAGACTGCGCTCCTCCTATACTACTGCTTCAGAATTGTTACTGGGGCCTGTCTTGAGTGCTACTATTACTGAAATGGAACTAAGACTGCGCTCCCCCTATACTGCTGCTAGTGATATGTTAGTGGGGCCTGTCCCTAATACTACCGCTGAAATGTCAATAATTCTGGGCTCTGCCTATACCGCAGCTAATGGTATGTCACTGGGGTGTGGAAACAGAGGCTTCACAAAGACATGATGGCGGCGAGGCCATTTCCCACCAACGCTGTTACTGTTAAGGTGCATATAACCACGGACACGTGGAGAGGACACATAGTGCCTCCAAAACATCCCCCTCCTCCTCCAACAATGAAAACATTCTTGGCAAATACCTTTGCATTGGTCCGTCTGGTGGCAGTCCAAGAATTTCACCTTTAACGACACAACAAGAGAGCACCACCACCATCCCCCCGCCACGGACCACTTAATCATGGCCACATTCCGAAAACCAACTACATAAAACCGCGCTACTAGGTCCGCAGTCACCACCACATTACCACCAACGAGGTTACTGTTAAGGTACATATTACCAGTCTGACTGGGGCATGAAGTGTGGGCTAAAGCCCACCTGTATTGTATCTGACGTTAGCTCTGCTGAGTAGGGCACTGCAATGGGAAATATTTATGTACCACCGGTGGGTTCCAGGGAGCCACCCATGCTGTAGGTGCACACGGAGTTTAACCTACATCTGTCCACTTCTAAAGAACCCCAGTCTGACTGGGGCATGCAGTGTGGGCCGAAGCCCACCTGCATTAAGCACGACATTACTACCTCAGCTGTGTTGGGCAATACAATGGGATATATTTATGTACCGCCAGTGGGTTCCAGGGAGCCACCCATGCTGTGGGTGCACACGGAATTCCCATTGCGGAGTTGTACCTGCCTGTGACTATTTATAAAAAACCGCGGTCTGACTGGGGCGTGCAGACACCTTGACAGAATGAATAGTGTGTGGCACATAGGTTCCCCATTGCTATGCCCACGTGTGCAGCTCCAGATGGAGGTGGCACAGGATTGGATTTCTCATTGCTTCTGTACAGCATTTTGGGCTATCGCCCCGCCCCTTTTAAAGAGGGTCGCTGCCTAGCCGTGCCAACCCTCTGTGTGCCTGCTTTTCCTGTGGCAGACGCACTTATAAATAGACATGAGGGTGGCGTGGCATGAGGGCAGCTGAAGGCTGGGCAGGGACAGTTTGGTGTGCGCTGTGGACACTGGGTCTTGGGGGGGGGGGGCAGCATGTAACCCAGGAGAAGTGGCAGCGGAGTGTCATGCAGGCAGTTATTGTGCTTTGTTGGAGGTAGTGTGGTGCTTAGCTAAGGTATGCCATGCTAATGAGGGCTTTTCAGAAGTAAAAGTTGTTGGGAGGGGGGGGGGGCACTCTTGCCGGTATTGTGGCTTAATAGTGGGACCTGTGAACTTGAGATGCAGCCCAACATGTAGCCCCTCGCCTGCCCTATCCGTTGCTGTGTCGTTCCCATCACTTTCTTGAATTGCCCAGATTTTCACACATGAAAACCTTAGCGAGCATCGGCGAAATACAAAAATGCTCGGGTCGCCCATTGACTTCAATGGGGTTCGTTACTCGAAACGAACCCTCGAGCATCGTGGAAAGTTCGTCCCGAGTAACGAGCACCCGAGCATTTTGGTGCTCGCTCATCTCTAGTTACACCACATCTTTAGCAGAACATTTTTATTACCTCTTTTTGTCCAGATGTTTACTATAGGTTAACAACAAAATATGGAAACCCTTGCAAACAATGTTCTTTAAATGGTGTTTTTTAAACACTTTTTGCACATTTTTTGGCTTTATAACATTGTTTCGAAATTTCAGCATACTCTGGGTCTGTGTTTTTTTTCAGGCGTTTTCCAAATATTGTTTGGGAGGGGAAAAAAAACAAAGAAAAAACAATGTGTGTCATGAATGATAAAAAAAAGAAGGCAGGATTTTGGGGAAGGGCAAAGTATCTCACAGATCAATAGATTTCCTTTTTATTACACCAAAAACTGACCACTGCTACAAATTACACAGCCTCTTGGCATATTTTGATCTTTTCTTGCACCAGATATTTGATATTTAAATCTAAGCATAAATTTCAAGGGTCAGAGTTAAGTTTATATATAAATTGCTGAAGAATTCTCTAATATATGTCATAGCTAAGGAAAATCTTCCCTTAAAGCTAAATGTTCTGTAAGTATCGTTTTACTTTAGCCATTGCATCCAATGTGTCTTTATTCCTTAGACTGTACACCAACGGGTTTAACATTGGAACAACAGCCACGTATAGAAGTGATAGCCACTTGTCTTCTTCTAAAGAATGTCCCGTTTCTGGTTTAATGTACAAGAAGATACCTGGTCCATAGAATAATATGACAGTTATAAGGTGGGAGGTACAGCTAGAAAAAGCTTTTGAACAACCCTTGGAGTATTTCATTTTCAGTATGGTTTTAATGATGTAGACATAGGATATTATAATGCATTGAAAAGGTAAGCATCCAATTAATACAGTTGTAACGCCGGATACAATATCTCTATATATGGAGTCGCTGGCGGAGAGCATATTTAGTGTCTTCGGATCACAAAAAAAATGATCAATTTCATTGGAATAGCAAAAAGATAAAGAAGATGCAATCAATGAATGCAATAAGGAGTTAAAGATGCCAATGAGCCAAGAAGAAGCAGACATTGTAAGTCTCACCTTTTTTCTCATGAGCATTGCATACTGCAAGGGCTTACAGATAGCTACATAGCGGTCATAAGCCATACACGTCAGCGTGAATACTTCCGCATCTCCACACAGTAAAAAGAAATACAGCTGAGTTATGCAACCTTGAAATGAGATTGTGTGATCCTTGGTTACAATGATGGACAATACCTTTGGGAGAGTAACGGACACAAAGGTGATATCTGCAGTGGAGAGATTACATAGGAAGAAATACATAGGAGTGTGTAGCTGGGTCACTAAACATACAAGTGTGATAATGATCAGATTCCCAATGACTGTCATCAAATACATAAGTAGCATTCCAATAAACAGTGCAATGTGTCCAGTTGCAGAGGTGTGAAATGCTAAGATAAGGAATTCCTTTACTGTCTCATTTGTGCAGTTGTTCATCTTCACTACCTGAAGAAAGATATACTTGGTTATCAAAATATAAAACTGGAATGCTCCCCCAAAATGGATGGACACAATCAGTGCCTTTAGTCATAACATGTCTAACAAACCCATATGGCACAAAGAAACAAAACCACACCTTAACAAGTATGTCACATTTTCTACCTACATTTAACATGTACATTTAAAAAGCTCCCAATTAGAGATGAGCAAACCTTTGAAAATTTTGGTTTGGCTGGTTCACCTTGTTTCAAATAAAAGTTTGGTTTAGTCCAAATTAGCTTGAACAGAACCAAAACCTCACCAATACCCTAAAACTAATGTATGCCATTACTGATGGTGGTCCCGTGGGTCAGCAGTTAGACCTGTTGCTTTGCAGCACTGGAGTTTTATGCTCAAATTTGATAACATCTGCATGTAATATGTTCTTCTGTGTTTCATAATAATTACATTGAAGATAATGGTCTGCTGACACCCCCAAATTGTTTTTCAGGGAAGGGCTTTAAATATAAGCCCTTCCTGAAAAAAAAACAATTTTAGTATAAAAAAAAAAAATCATGAATGGGTGAGTGAGTGCTGCCTCTGATTGGCTGAGTGCTGGCACCAATCAGAGGCAGCTCTCAGCTGTCATTTAATAGCTGAGAGCTGCCTCTGACTGGTCACAGTGCTTGGCCAATCAGAGGCAGCCCATTCAGCAGGCGGATATTTTAAATCCCCGCCTGCTGAATACTACTAAGAGCAGTTTAGGAGAAGAGCCGGCTGGATGTGGCTGAGCCCCGGCACCTGAAGAAAGTTGAGTATAGCTTTTTTTTTTATTTTTATCACCATTTTTTCATGCTTTTCAGGGAAGGGCTTATATTTAAAGCCCTTCCCTGAAAAACTATTACTGGATGGAGGCTGCTTGATCCACTACCACAGCTGTCATCTGTGACAGCTGTGGTAGGTAATTCTTTATTCCCTGCAGGGATGAAGAATTCCTTTGCTGCATCTGTCACAGATGTGGCAAGTGCAGCAGGGAATTATTTTTCCACGCGGGGATGAAGGAAATATCTGCCGCATGCGGCAGATGTGTTCTTCTTCCCTGTGGGGACATGGCAGCGGCAGACAGGTAATTTTTTTTTTTAACACTAAAATTGTTATTTTTCAGGGAAGGGCTTATATTTAAAGCCCTTCCCTGAAAAACAATTTGAGGGTGCCGGCAGACCATTTTCTTCAATGGAGTCAGCGGCAGCATTCGCAGCTCCATTGAAGACAACCTTTGCATTATTATTATTTTATTTTTTTTACACTATAGTTCTGGTTTTACGGGGTAGGGCTTATATGTAAAGTCCTTCCCTTAAAAACAATTCAGGGTGGCACTTATGTATGCACCTATGTACGCACAAAAACACGCTCGTGTGAAGCCACCCTTAAAGTTTGACATTTTTGTTGCATATCGGAATGTAATAAAACTTTATAGAGATAAAAGGTTCATTCTAACATTTTACCGCTGAAATTGAAAATGCAAGATTTCATATTTATTTATGTTTGAAGACGTGAAACTTGATTTTGTTTTTGAGTGCACTGTTAAATGAAATTCTTCTCAACAAAAAGTGATTTAATAAAAACAAATATTTTACTTCTTAAAAGTAGTGAAAAAAGCCATATAAATTTGGTATCATCATAATATTACTGACTCAGAATAAAGTTATCATGTCAATTTTGCTGCATGTCGTAAAAACTAGAACCGCCTTCAAACATGGCAGAATTGCGTTTTATGTTCCATTTAACTACACTTAGAAATAGTTAAATTTTTTTCAGCACATTATTTGGTGCAATAAATACAATTAAAAAACACAACTCATCCTGGAAAAAAGTTGTGCTTTTATTAGGAGATATTTTTTCAAGCTGTGATGTCAATGGAGGTAATCCCTGGGCTAAAATATTGTATTGCCTGTGATTTCCTAAATATTTACAGGCCCTTTAGAGATAAGAGTGGAAGAAAGAGAAAGCCTGTCATGTAAATAAAAGGAGAGTGAATCCAGTGAGAGAACACAGAAGAGTTTATTGCATAGCAGCAATACACAGAACACTGTAGCCTTTTTCAACTGCTATACATATGTACAAATCTCACATACATAAATAGCAGTTAATCATGTCAGACCATTATGATGTAATGTGATCACTAGAGATGAGCGAGCACCAAAATGCTCGGGTGCTCGTTACTCGAGTCGAACTTTCAGTGATGCTCGAGAGTTCGTTTCGAGTAACGAACCCCATTGAAGTCAATGGGCGACTCGAGCATTTTTGTATATGACTGGTGCTCCGCTAAGGTTTTCATTTGTGAAAATCTTAGCAAATCACCAAAGTCATGTAAAAAACACAGAAATGGATAGGGCAGGCGAGGAGCAACATGCAGGGCTGCATTTCGGGCTCCGAGGTCTCACTATTAAGCCACAATAGTGGCAAGAGTGAGACCCTCCCCCTCCCGCACTGTCAGCATAAAGATCGTTCTGAGAGCTGCCCCTGATTGGTCCCTGCGCTGAGCCAATCAGAGGCAGCACTCACTCACCCATTCATGAATTCATGAATGGGTGAGTGAGAGCTGCCTCTGATTGGTGAGGCTGTGACCAATTAGAGGCAGCTCATTCAGCAGGATTTTAAATCCCCGGCTGCTGAATACTACTCAGAGCAGTTCAGGAGAACTGCCGGCCGGCCACGGCTAAACTCCGTCTGCCGGGACCAAGTGAGTATATATATTTTTTTGTTTTTACACATTTCTGGATGAATTTCAGGAAAGGGCTTATATTTTTAAGCCCTTCCCGAAAATTCATCACGCGCTCGCCGGCAGCCCATTGCTTTCAATGGAGCCGGCTGTATTGCCGGCTCCATTGAATTCAATGGTCAGTGCTCGTTTAATCGAGACCAGTACCGCGTGGTGCTTGTCTCAAGTAACGAGCATCTCGAGCACCCTAATACTCGAACGAGCATCAAGCTCGGACGAGTATGCTCGCTCATCTCTAGTGATCACCCTAGTTACAAGATGAAGCAAAAACAATGGTACTGTGTTAGCCAGTAGACTGAAAAGTTAACCAAGTAATCTTGTAGATATAATATCTTTTAATGTTAAAAATAACAAAAAAGAATGATGTTACAACAAACTCTTGAATCTATCCACAATTCTTTATCGGTAAACAAAAAGACATTCCCATGAACACAGTTCCATCTCCTATCAGTGACGCCAATCATCATTCACATGATTCAAATATTTGTGTTTTGTACACAAGTATAGCACTGGAAGAAGGCTAGGGTGTGCCGAAACACCGCCTTTGTATTGCTGGTATGCAATAAAGAACTACACTGAGCAGCAAAACAGCGAATGCCGGGATTATCTTTGAAGATTGTATCTGCTTGTCTGCCAGCTCCACTTGAAGCGCCGTCCACATTTACCTTGTACAGTGGAGAACAAGAGCATACAAAGAAATGGTATTAAAGCTGACTTTGTTAGCTCATTTTAGCTGCATAATTATACAAAGCTAGCAGAGCAGAATTTGTCATATTCCAATACCCATATAATGCATTGTATGTATTTTCACACAGGACTGAAGACATGAATCACCACAATCATTACTTTGTATGTGCAACACGGATCATATGTTGAGATCTCATTAGTTGTGCCAAACTACAAACACTATGGGAGAAATTTATCATACGTGCAGTTTTGCAATTCTTCATAATGTTGCACACAACGTGTTAAAATAGGCAAAAATACCTTCTTTCTTTATGCAAAAAAGTTGCTCGGCGGCGTGGAGTAGTTGCGCCTGAACAAGGGGAATCCCTTTCCATTCACCAGCCATTCAATCTCAGCACCAGAGCACAGGAGTTTGAAAATTACCGCAGGAAGACAGGTGCTGCCCAATCTTTCCAACACGCAGTTTAACTATGAGCAGGAAAGATAGGGCAGGTTTTATTTTTTCCAGGACGTAACCGGGAAAAGAGGTGATGAAAATGAAACCACTGAAATCCAATAGACAAGAGTGGTTTCATTTAGTCTCATTATACGGCTATGATTATCATGAGGAGAAAACCGTGCTCGTCTGAATCCGCCCAAAGAAAAAGCAGCATGTCCTATTTACATCTGTATTGGCAGAGCAAAACTACATATTAAAATCAACGTGACTGTGTGAAAACGTAGCATATAGACAGTCATATGCGTATTCACTGCGTTACTAGGAGGAAATCGGTAAAATGGTATCAATTTGGCCTTTTTGCAAAAAGTGAATACAGAATCAATACAAATGTTAAAAAAAAATGTGCACAAAAAAACACACACAAACACATGCAGTTATAAGGGCTTCTTCAGACGACCATAATGGCGCATGTTTTTGCATGCCTAAAGTATATTGCGCAATGTAGAGAGAATAGAACCCATGGATGTTAATGGATTTGTTTCCATGATTGTGTTTTTTCGCACATTTTGTGCATGCCCAAAGAAGAAAAGGTCCTGATTAGAGATGAGCGAGCGTACTCGGAAAAGCACTACTCGCTCGAGTAATTTGCTTTATCCGAGTATCGCTGTGCTCGGACCTGAAGATTCGGGTGCCGGCACGGAGCGGGGAGCTGCAGGGGAGAGCGGGGAGGAACGGAGGGGAGATCTTTCTCTCCCTCTCTCCCGCCCGCTCTCCCCTGCTCCCCTCTGCGACTCACCTGTCAGCCGCAGCGGCACCCGAATCTTCAGGGACGAGCACAGCGATACTCGGATAAAGCAAATTACTCGAGCGAGTAGTGCTTTTCCGAGTACGCTCGCTCATCTCTAGTCCTGATCTTTTTTTCTGCGTATTTGCACACCAAGGGCAACATAAAAGTCTGAAAAGTCTGTGGGAGGTGAGCAAATGTGCCCTCAACATGTGCGCACATGCACAATACGCTTCACAATTCTGTGGGAAAAAAGAACACCATCTGTATAGCATTAGGCTAAATAACATTTATCATGGAAGGATGTGCCGCACGCACATGTGAACTGACCCTGTGTGCACAAAAAGTGCAGTACCCTGTACCGTCATGCATGCAAATCTACATCATCAAAACTTGTTCTCCTGGCAAATACATTACACTGTAGCATTGTATGAAGCTGCCCTAGCAGTGCATTTTTCATAGACAGACATTGCATATGCCCGTGTGAATGAGCCCTAATGAAGATGGAGAGAATGTATCATACAGTGCACATGTGGACAGAGCGCTTAATTATAGAGAACATTAGGAGGAGCTGGGCATTAAGAAATATTATTTTAAGGAAAATTGATGGAAATAATCAGTGACGGCATCATGATAACACAAAGGAACAGTGTAGGATTAACATAAAAGCAGGAAATAATAAAAGGAAATAACTTCCATATGAACCCCAAAGACTGACATATTAAAATTTACAGTATAGTAAAGTCTTAAAAAATAGGCAGAAGGAATGAGAAAAGAAACTGGAGCAGCTGTCATTACCTGGATGAAGTCACATTTACTGTATGATGAACTAGAAGACTACAGCATAAAGGCCTACTGAAAATACAATAATGCAGATATACAATACAGGTGTCTGTCCTGCCTTATAGTTCAGCATGCCTGTATGCGCTAGAGTCACCCAGGCATCCCACTAATAATGGTTTTGAAATCTTTAGGGATGGAGTTCAGTTGAGACATAATTACTACTCCCAGGGACAAACATAGATTGCAGAGGGCCCTCTCCCCCCAACAAATGTAACAAAACATTTACATTCACATTAATAATATACCTTGCTAATGCAAGTTATTAACATTGTACAAGGTATTTGTACATTTTATTACAAATTTACAACCCAAATAAAAAACTTGAATCAACTTTTAAGTTTGACTTTTAAAGGGATTTTTCTCATCCACACGATACAGTAGGTCACTAATAGAAGATCAGCATGGGCCCACTGCATTTGACCCTCATCAATAATTTGATTAAAGAAACTACAAATTGTCAAAACACCATCAGTAATTGGTACAAAGACCATGTTACTCCTTACAGAGACCATATAGCATTGTATACCAGTTCTACACAGACCTTCTGCTTACTATATAAGTGATTACAGAAACATTATATCCAGTAATCACATATAACATGCCCTCTAACTGGAGTTGTTCACTTTACCTTTTCTAATCCATCAGGCCCAGACCACTATGATGACTTCTTTCAGTCATACCTATCTTTTACAGAATTTGACACAGAGACATCTTTGACTCCTCAATTTCCCAGCCACATGAATTCATTTTCCCAATGTCTGCACAATATCTCCATTCATAGTCACAAAGTAATTGCTATTAAGTGCCCCATACACAGTAAAAGTGTTCCCACTCAGCAATAACATCTTCTCACTATCTCCACTCGGTAATAACGACCCTCATGGCCTTGTTTAAGTGATAGTGCCTTTCATATCCCATTATGTGGGTATGTCCTCCACTAAATAACAGTGCCCCTCATTACTTCATTAAGTAATAAATAATGCCCCACATGATGTTGTTAAGTAATATTGCCCATCATGGCCCCCTTATTTATTAAATAATGCCCCTCCTGGCCATGGTTAGTAGTAATGCCTCCCATGGACCCATGAAGTAAAAATGTCCCTCTTGGCAACCTTAAGTAATAAATAATGTCCCTCATTACCCTGTTTAGTAGTAAAGCCTTGTTATATACAATAAAATAACAAAATAGTTATACTCCCCTGCAGTGTATTTTTAGTAATCAATAATGACATTGAGGTAGAGGAAAATGATATTCAGAATTTTGTAAATATCTATGACTACTGCCCAGGGTGCCCACAAGTAGAGCACACCCAGTGGGCAAATATGACCAGGCTTCAAGTCAGACAGGTGGTGGGAGCAGAAGTCTGTTATAACGTCACCTGCAACAAGTCTGATATAGGGAAATGTGCATAAATATCATTCAACCAGATGTCAGCAACATCTGATTCAATGATATTGTGTAACTAAACAAAATGACCAAGAATGAAATGCAACAATACTGAATTCATACATAAAAAGATACAGCGGATACAAAGCATAGTACAATCAATCAAACAGGACAAGGATCAGTCATGGTTTGATTGGTTGTTTGGGGTCCTGGTTCAGCTTATCTTGGCTCCACCAAATTTTCAGGATAATATGTGGGATGTTGGTCATTTGTATGTTGTTGTATTGCTGTATACAGTGTATACCTTCTCTAATATCTCTTATGCTTGGCATGTTTCTGGCATGACAGGAACAATCTTCATGAACTTTTTGCTTAACCGCATGATAAATAGAAATAATAATAATGCAATCTGTCATTTTACTCTGGAGTCATTTTGTTTCCTTTGTCATTTTATGTTTCATAAACATTTGGTTTTACAGAGTACGGAGACAAGCAAGAAGACTTTGGAATGCCGACCTGTAAATAAAACAGCCACTGAAGAGTCAGTGACGGTGGGAATCTGGCAGAAACACAGTTAAATGTACCTTTCACGCCAATGTCACCAAGAATCTTCAGATGAACTGTTTTAAAATGAGGGAAATGTTAAAATCCTGGTTTTAACTGTCAATTTTGTCTCCAGTCAGCCATCTTATAAGCTTCAGATTAATTCTCTTTGCAAACTAACAAGTGTCTCCTTTAGGTATCTCATGCCCTTTAGATCAATTCTAGAGATGAGCGAGCACACTCGTCCGAGCTTGATACTCGTTTGAGTATTAGGATACTCGAGATGCTCGCTACTCAAGTCGAATACCACGCGGTGCTCAAATAAATATCATTTCCCCTCCCCACATGTTTAGCACCATTTTTTACCCACTAAACATGCAGGGAAGGCAATACCACTTCCTGCTGTGACGTGCCAGCCCTGTGCACGTCTACAGCAGTGAGTGGCTGGCGGGATCAGGTGACCACTGAGTACTTGAGCTGGGGCCACCGGCAGCTCGCCTCAGACGCATGCTGGCAGGGGTTAAGGAAAGAGCTGCTGCTAAGATAGGTAAAGTGTTAGAGTAGGGATCCTGTCTTCAAGAGCCCAATAGTCCTTCTTAGGGCTACTCCTCATTTTGTGCATACCTGTTTGGCTGTCTGGGAGCAGTAGTGCACCAATTCCTTTTTTTCAAGCATCTAGCCCTGTGCAGAGAATCTCACATCTACCATTCTCTCTGTGCGGGGAATTAGCCGGAGTTCTCATCGCTAAACAGTGGGCTAATTATTTCTGGGGCTGTGTTGAGCATCTCACATCTTCCATTCACTGTGTGCGGTGAATTAGCCGGAGTTCCCATCTCTAAACAGTGCGTTAATTTTTGCTGGGCCAGTGCAGAGCATCTCACATCTTCCATTTGCTGTGTGCGGCGAATTAGCCGTAATTTTTATTGCTAAACCATGGACTAATTTTTTCTGGGGCTGTGCAAAGCATCTCCCATTCGCTGTGTGCGGTGAATTAGCCGGAGTTCCCATCGCTAAACAGTGCGTTCATTTTTGCTGGGCCAGTGTAGAGCATCTCACATCTCTCATTCGCTGTGTGTGGTGAATTAGCCGAAGTTCCCATCGCTAAACAGTGCATTAATTTTTGCTGGGCCAATGCAGAGCATCTCTCATTTCCCATTCGCTGTGTGCGGTGAATTAGCCAGAGTTCCCATCGCTAAACCGTGGGCTAATTTTTTCTGGGACTGTGCAGAGTATCTCACATCTTCCATTCCCTGTGTGGGGTGAAGTAGCCGCAGTTATCAGCACTATGCACCAGCTTAATTTTTTCTGGGGCTGTGCAGAGCATCTCACATTTCCCATTCCCTGTGTGGGGGGCAATAGCCGCAGTTATCAGCACTATCCACCGGGTAAATTTTTTCTGGGGCTGTGCAGAGCATCTCACATCTCCCATTCCCTGTGTGGGGTGAAGTAGCTGCAGTTATCAGCACTATCCACTGGGTTAATAATTTGTGCCCCTGAGCAAAGTATTTTGCATCTAACCTTTTTTGTGCGCGGTGAAGTCGCCACAGTTATCAGAACTATCCACCGGGTTAATTTTTTGTGCCCGTGTGCAGAGTATCGCATATCTACCATTCTCTGTGTGGGGTAAAGTAGCGGCAGTTATAAGCACTATCCACCAGGTTAATTGTTTCTGCCCCTGTACAGAGCATCTCACATCTCCCATTCCCTGTGTGGGGTGAAGTAGCCGCAGAAATTAGCACTATCCACCTGGCTAATTATTTGTGCCACAGTGCGGAGTGTCTCACATCTACCATTCTCTGTGTGGGGTGAAGTAGCCACAGTTATCAGTACTATTCACGGGGTTAATTATTTGTGCCCCTGTGCAGAGTATCGCATATCTACCATTCTCTGTGTGGGGTAAAGTAGCGGCAGTTATAAGCACTATCCACCAGGTTAATTGTTTCTGCCCCTGTACAGAGCATCTCACATCTCCCATTCCCTGTGTGGGGTGAAGTAGCCGCAGAAATTAGCACTATCCACCTGGCTAATTATTTGTGCCACAGTGCAGAGTATCTCGCATCTACCATTCTCTGTGTGGGGTGAAGTAGCCGCAGTTATCAGCACAGAGATAGAGCGCGCGCGCCTCCCATGGCAGGCACGCGCGCGCATGGCCGCCCGCGCCACGCCTGCACACCAGAGCACGGCGCTGCTGCTCGACGACCCGAACGTGGGCGCAACATCATGCCGGAATGCCGCGGCAAACCGCGGCACTGCCACCCGTTGCCCCTGACTGGCCTCATCATAACAGGTTTATTTTTTTCTGTCACAGCATAGAGCCTTTGGTATCTCCAAGTCTCTGCGTGTGATGAATTAGCCCCAGTTCTCAGCGCTGGGTTAATTTATTTGGGTCCTGCTCTATTCTTTATCCGACATGAAGAAGAGTAGGGGTAAGGGTGGGGGTTGAGGATGTAGACGCGGGCATCCAAGTGAGGGTGTGGGGAGAGGCCGAGGTCCTGGGTGGGGTGAATCAGTGCCGACTGCTGAGGGATTAAGAGAGCGCCGCGTCTCTCCGCTCTCCAGCTACATCTCACATTTTGCGGGTCCGCGTGAAATACCTTTATTACAAGCACAACAGTGCAATCAGGTCCTGTCATGGATTGTGGATAATGCGTCCAGCAATTTATCTAAAACCCTGTCTTTCACGCAGTCCAGTCGAGGGCTGAATCCTCAGGCTGCTCCTCCTTCCTCCCAGCCTTCTCACTCCAGGAAAAGGAGAGATTCAGAACAGGCAGACTCCCAGGAAATGTTCTCAGGTCCCTGTCTTGAGTGGGAAAAACTGATTCCTCTCTCACCTGAGGAGTTTGTCGTGACTAGAGATGAGCGAGCACCAAAATGCTTGGGTGCTCGTTACTCGAGACGAACGTTTCGCGATGCTCGAGGGTTCGTTTCGAATAACGAACCCCATTGAAGTCAATGGGCGACCCGAGCATTTTTGTATATCGCCGATGCTCGCTAAGGTTTTCATTTGTGAAAATCTGGGCAATTCAAGAAAGTGATGGGAACGACACAGCAACGGATAGGGCAGGCGAGGGGCAACATGTTGGGCTGCATCTCAAGTTCACAGGTCCCACTATTAAGCCACAATAGCGGCAAGAGTGGGCCCCCCCCCCCCCCCAACAACTTTTACTTCTGAAAAGCCCTCATTAGCAATGGATACCTTAGCTAAGCACCACACTACCTCCAACAAAGCACAATCACTGCCTGCATGACACTCCGCTGCCACTTCTCCTGGGTTACATGCTGACCAACCACCCCCCCCACGACCCAGTGTCAACAGCGCACACCAAACTGTCCCTGCCCAGCCTTCAGCTGCCCTCATGCCACGCCACCCTCATGTCTATTTATAAGTGCGTCTGCCATGAGGAGGAACCGCAGGCACAAACTGCAGAGGGTTGGCACGGCTAGGCAGCGACCCTCTTTAAAAGGGGTGGGGCGATAGCCCACAATGCTGTACAGAAGCAATGAGAAATCCAATCCTGTGCCACCTCCATCTGGAGCTGCACACGCGTGCATAGCAATGGGGAACCTATGTGCCACACACTATTCATTCTGTCAAGGTGTCTGCATGCCCCAGTCAGACCGCGGTTTTTTATAAATAGTCACAGGCAGGTACAACTGAGAATCCCCAACTCCGCAATGGGAATTCCGTGTGCACCCACAGCATGGGTGGCTCCCTGGAACCGACCCGCTGTACATAAATGTATCCCATTGCAGTGCCCTGGACAGCAGAGCTAACGTCAGATGAAATGCAGGTGGGCTTCGGCCCACACTGCATGCCCCAGTCAGACTGTGGTTCTTTAGAAGTGGACACATGTAGTTACAACTCCGTGTGGACCCACAGCATGGGTGGCTCCCTGGAACCCACCGGCGGAACATAAAAATATCCCATTGCATTGCCCATCACAGCTGAGGTAATAATGTCATGTTTAATGCAGGTGGGCTTCGGCCCACACTGCATGCCCCAGTCAGACTGGGGTTCTTTGGAAGTTGACACAGATGCATTTACAACTCCCTGTGGACCCACAGCATGGGTGGGTGCCAGGAAGCCACCGGCGGTACATAAATACATCCCATTGCAGTGCCCAACACAGCTGATGTAACGTCAGCTGTAATGCAGGTGGGCTAAAAATTAATTTGATTACACTGTAGGCGAGGGCCCCCAAAAATTGGTGTATCAACAGTACTAATGTACCTCTGAAAAATTGCCCATGCCCAACCAAGAGGGCAGGTGAAACCCATTAATCGCTTTGGTTAATGGGGCTTAATTGGTAACTAGGCCAGGAGGCAGCCCAGTTAAAATAAAAATTGGTTGAGGTGAAAGTTTCAACGCTTTAATGAGCATTGAAACGTATAAAAATTGTTTAGAAAAATTATATGACTGAGCCTTGTGGGCCTAAGAAAGATTGCCCATTCGGCGTGATTATGTGAGGTTTCAGGAGGAGGAGCAGGAGGAGGAGGAGGAATATTATACACAGATTGATGAAGCGAAAAGGTCCCCGTTTTTGATGGGGATACAGAACGATGCTTCCATCCGCGGGTGCAGCCTACGTATTGCTTAGGTATCGCTGCTGTCCGCTGGTGGAGAAGAGAAGTCTGGGGAAATCCAGGCTTTGTTCATCTTGATGAGTGTTAGCCTGCCGGCACTGTCGGTTGACAGGCGGGTACGCTTATCCGTGATGATTCCCCCAGCCGCACTAAACACCCTCTCTGACAAGACGCTAGCCGCAGGACAAGCAAGCACCTCCAGGGCATACAGCGCGAGTTCAGGCCACGTGTCCAGCTTCGACACCCAGTAGTTGTAGGGGGCAGAGGCGTCACGGAGGACGGTCGTGCGATCGGCTACGTACTCCCTCATCATCCTTTTACAGTGCTCCCGCCGACTCAGCCGTGACTGGGGAGCGGGGACACAGTCTTGCTGGGGAGCCATAAAGCAGTCAAGGCCCTTAAAGAGTGTTGCCCTGCCTGTGCTGTACATGCTGCCTGATCTCCGTGCCTCCCCTGCTACCTGGCCCTCGGAACTGCGCCTTCGGCCACTAGCGCTGTCGTATGGGAATTTTACCATCAGTTTGTCCGCCAGGGTCCTGTGGTATAGCAACACTCTCGAACCCCTTTCCTCTTCGGGTATGAGAGTGGAAAGGTTCTCCTTATACCGTGGGTCGAGCAGTGTGTACACCCAGTAATCCGTAGTGGCCAGAATGCGTGTAACGCGAGGGTCACGAGAAAGGCATCCTAACATGAAGTCAGCCATGTGTGCCGGGGTACCTGTACGCAACACATTACTGTCCTCACTAGGAAGATCACTTTCAGGATCCTCCTCCTCCTCCTCAGGCCATACACGCTGAAAGGATGACAGGCCAGCAGCATGTGTACCCTCACCAGTGGGCCAAGCTGTCTCTTCCCCCTCCTCCTCATCTTCCTCCTCCTCCTCCTCCTCCTCACCGCGCTGAGATATAGACAGGAGGGTGCTCTGACTATCCAGCGACATACTGTCTTCCCCCGGCTCTGTTTCCGAGCGCAAAGCGTCTGCCTTTATGCTTTGCAGGGAACTTCTCAAGAGGCATAGCAGAGGAATGGTGACGCTAATGATTGCAGCATCGCCGCTCACCACCTGGGTAGACTCCTCAAACTTTCCAAGGACCTGGCAGATGTCTGCCAACCAGGCCCACTCTTCTGAAAAGAATTGAGGAGGCTGACTCCCACTGCGCCGCCCATGTTGGAGTTGGTATTCCACTATAGCTCTACGCTGCTCATAGAGCCTGGCCAACATGTAAAGCGTAGAGTTACACCGTGTGGGCACGTCGCACAGCAGTCGGTGCACTGGCAGATGAAACCGATGTTGCAGTGTCCGCAGGGTGGCAGCGTCCGTGTGGGACTTGCGGAAATGTGCGCAGAGCCGGCGCACCTTTCCGAGCAGGTCTGACAAGCGTGGGTAGCTTTTCAGAAAGCGCTGAACCACCAAATTAAAGACGTGGGCCAGGCATGGCACGTGCGGGAGGCTGCCGAGCTGCAGAGCTGCCACCAGGTTACGGCCGTTGTCACACACGACCATGCCCGGTTAGAGGCTCAGTGGCGCAAGCCAGCGGTCGGTCTGCTCTGTCAGACCCTGCAGCAGTTCGTGGGCCGTGTGCCTCTTATCTCCTAAGCTGAGTAGTTTCAGCACGGCCTGCTGACGCTTGCCCACCCCTGTGCTGCCACGCCGCGCGACACCGACTGCTGGCGACGTCCTGCTGCTGCTGACACATCTAGATTGCGAGACAGAGGTTGAGGAGGAGGAGGAGGAGGGTGCTTTAGTGGAGGAAGCATACACCGCCGAACATACCACCACCGAGCTGGGGCCCGCAATTCTGGGGGTGGGTAGGACGTGAGCGGTCCCAGGCTCTGACTCTGTCCCAGCCTCCACTAAATTCCCCCAATGTGCCGTCAGGGAGATATAGTGGCCCTGCCCGCCTGTGCTTGTCCACGTGTCCGTTGTTAAGTGGACCTTGGTAGTAACCGCGTTGGTGAGGGCGCGTACAATGTTGCGGGAGACGTGGTCGTGCAGGGCTGGGACGGCACATCGGGAAAAATAGTGGCGACTGGGAACTGAGTAGCGCGGGGCCGCTGCCGCCATCATACTTTTGAAGGACTCCGTTTCCACAACCCTATACGGCAGCATCTCCAGGCTGATAAATTTGGCTACGTGCACGTTTAACGCTTGAGCGTGCGGGTGCGTGGCGGCGTACTTGCGCTTGCGCTCAAACACTTGCGCTAGCGACGGCTGGACGGTGCGCTGAGAGACATTGGTGGATGGGGCCGAGGACAGCGGAGGTGAGGGTGTGGGTTCAGGCCAGGAGACGGTAGTGCCTGTGTCCTCAGAGCGGGGTTGGATCTCAGTGGCAGGTTGGGGCACAGGGGGAAAGGCAGCGGTGCAAACCGGAGGCGGTGAACGGCCTTCGTCCCACCTTGTGGGGTGCTTGGCCATCATATGTCTGCGCATGCTGGTGGTGGTGAAGCTGGTGGTGGTGGCTCCCCGGCTGATCTTGGCGCGACAAAGGTTGCACACCACTGTTCGTCGGTCGTCTGCACTCTCAGTGAAAAACTGCCAGACCTTTGAGCACCTCGGCCTCTGCAGGGTGGCATGGCGCGAGGGGGTGCTTTGGGAAACAGTTGGTGGATTATTCGGTCTGGCCCTGCCTCTACCCCTGGACACCGCACTGCCTCTTGCAACCTGCCCTGCTGCTGCCCTTGCCTCCCCCTCTGAAGACCTGTCCTCAGTAGGCATAGCAAACAAGGTGGGGTCAGTCACCTCATTGTCCTGCTGCTCTTCCTCAGAATCCTCGGTGCGCTCCTCCCTCGGACTTAATGCCCTTACTACTACCTCACTGATAGACAACTGTGTCTCATCGTCATCGGCCTCCTCACCCACTGAAAGGTCTTGAGACAGTTGCCGGAAGTCCCCAGCCTCATCCCCCGGACCCCGGGAACTTTGCAATGGTTGGGCATCAGTCACGATAAACTCCTCTGGTGGGAGAGGAACCACTGCTGCCCAATCTGAGCAGGGGCCCGAGAACAGTTCCTGGGAGTCTGCCCGCTCCTCAGAATGTCTCATTTTCATGGAGTGAGGAGGCTGGGAGGAAGGAGGAGCAGCAGCCAGAGGATTCTGAGTTGCAGCAGTGGACGGCGCAGAACTGTGGGTGGACGATAGGTTGCTGGAAGCACTTTCTGCCATCCACGACAGGACCTGCTCACACTGCTCATTTTCTAATAAAGGTCTACCGCGTGGACCCATTAAATGTGCTATGAATGTGGGGACGCCAGAAACGTGCCTCTCTCCTGATCCCGCAGCAGTCGGCTGCGATACACCTGGATCAGGAGCTCGGCCTGTGCCCACACCCGGACTAGGGCCTCCGCGTCCTCGGCCGCGCCCACGTCCTCTAGGCCTACCCCTACCCCTCAGCATGCTGTATTACCAGTAATGCAGAAATAGAACGCTGTAATTAAATGTGCCGCTTATTGGCCTGTGGTTGGAGGCTGAGTTCGCTTACGGAACGCCAGGAAATAATTTGGCGCAACCTTGCTGTAACACTTAGCTGGCTGCGTATGATTTTGTAGAACTACTATACCCAGCACACACGGACCCAGAACACTGAGCACAGTGACAGGCAGGCCAAATAGATTTTTTGCCCAATATTTTTTTGAAAAGGACCACTGCGTATATTCAATCAATAATATATGTCTTCTGTCCCTGCCTCCACACTTCTGTCCCTGGACTATTCCTGCAGGGCGCAATGTTCTGCTCGGCCGATATACCAAAAAAAAAAAAAAAAAGTGCAACACTGCAAAAAGCAGCCTCCACACTACTGCACACGGTTAGATGTGGCCCTAAGAAGGACCGTTGGGGTTCTTGAAGCCTACAATAACTCCTAACGCTCTCCCTGCCTCCACACTTCTGTCCCTGGAGTATTACTGCAGGGCGCAATGCTCTGCACGGCCGATATACCAAAAAAAAAAAAAAATGTGCAACACTGCAAAAAGCAGCCTCCACACTACTGCACACGGTTAGATGTGGCCCTAAGAAGGACCGTTGGGGTTCTTGAAGCCTACACTAACTCCTAACACTCTCCCTACAGCAGCTCCAACACGATACCACTGTCCCTCAGCTATGTCACAACGCATCTGAGGCGAGCCGCGGGAGGGGCCGATTTTTATACTCGGGTGACACCTGATCTCGCCCTCCACTCACTGCAGGGGGGAGGTATAGGGCTTGAACGTCGCAGGGGGAAGTTGTAATGCCTTCCCTGTCTTTCAATTGGCCAGAAAAGCGCGCTAACGTCTCAGAGATGAAAGTGAAAGTAACCCGAACATCGCGTGGTGCTCGTTACGAGTAACGAGCATCTCGAACACGCTAATACTCGAACGAGTATCAAGCTCGGACGAGTACGTTCGCTCATCTCTAGTCGTGACCGATGCCCAACCTTTGGAAAATTCCCAGGGTCCGGGTGATGAGGCTGGGGACTTCCGGCAACTGTCTCAAGAGCTTTTTGTGGATGAGGATGATGAGACACAGTTGTCTGTCAGTGAGGTTGTTGTAAGGGCAGTAAGTCGGATGGAGGAGTGGACAGAGGATTCAGAGGAAGAGCTGCTGGACAATGAGGTGACTGACCTCACCTGGCTTGCTAAGCTTACTGAAGACAGGTCTTCAGAGGGGGAGGCAAGTGCAGCAGGACAGATTGGAAGAGGCAGTGGGGTGGCCCAGGGGAAGAGGCAGGGCCAGAGCAAATAATCCTCCAACTGTTTTCCATAGCATCCACTCGTGGCAAGCCTCCGTGCAGAGGGCTTGGTGTGGATGTATTTAGTGAGAGTGCGGACGACAGACAAACAGAGGTGTGCAACCTGTGCCGCAGCAAGATCAGCTGGGGAGCCACCACTACCAGCCTCGCCACCACCAGCATGCGCAATCCTATGATGGCCAAGCACCCCCCAAGGTGAAACGAAAGCCATTCACCGCCTCCGGGTCACACCACTGCCTCTTCCCCTGTGCTACAACCTGGCACTGAGATCCCCCTCCCAGGATGCAGGCACGAGCGCCTCCCGGCCTGCACCCACACCCTCACCTCCATGGTCCTTCACGGCCTCCAGCAATGTCTCCCAGCGCAGCGTTCAGCTGTTGCTAACACAAGCATTGGAGCGAAAGCAGAAATACGCCGCCACCCACCCGCATGCACATTGCCAAATTATTCAGCCTGGAGATGCTGCCATATAGGCTAGTGGAAACTGGGGCTTTCCGAAGCATGATGGCGGCAGCGGTCCCTCGGTACTCTGTCCCCAGTAGCCACTATTTTTCCTGGTGCTCCATCCCCGCCCTACACCAGCATGTCTCCCGCAACATAAATTGTGCCCTCACCAATGCAGTTACTGGGAAGGTCCACTTAACGACGGACACGTGGACATCTCCCTGACGGCAAATTGGGTGAACTTGTGGAGGCTGGGACTGAGTCAGAGCCTGGGACTGCTCATGTGTTACCCGCACCGAGGATAGCCCGTCCTACCTCGGTGCTGGTTTCTCCGTTGTATTATGCCACCTCCTCCAAACACTCCCTCCTCCTCCTCCGCCACCTCCACCTCTCAATTAAGAAGTGTGAGCACGTCGCCAGCAGTCGGTAGCTCGCAGTGCGGCAGCACAGCGGTGGGGAAGCATCAGCAAGCCGTGCTGAAAATAATCAGCTTAGGTGACAAGAGGCACACCACCCCCGAGTTGTTACAGGGTTTGATGGAGCAGACCGACCTCTGGCTTTCGCCACTGAGCCTCCAAGAAGGCATGGTCGTGTGTGAGAATGGCCATAACCTGGTGGCGGCTCTGCAGCTTGACAGCCTCACACATGTGCCATGCCTGGTCCACATGTTCAATCTGGTGGTTCAGCGGTTTCTGAAAAACTACCCCCACTTGTCTGACCTGCTTGACAAGATGTGCCGCATGTGCGCACATTTCCACAAATCCACCGCGAATGCTGTCATCCTCAGGACACTACAACATCACTTCCAGCTGCTAGAGCACCGACTGCTGTGCGACATGCCCACGCGCTGGAATTCTATGCTGCACATGTTGGCCTTACGAGCAGCGTACAGCAGTTGTAGACTACCAGCTGCAACATGGCCAGCAGAGTGGTAGTCAGCCTCCACATTTCTTCAGAGTGGAGTGGGCATGGATGGCAGACATCTGTCAGGTTCTTGGAAACTTTGAGGAGTCTACACAAATGGTGAGCGGCGATGCGGCCATAATTAGCATTACCATCCCGCTGCATTGCCTGCTGAGAAGTTCATTGCTAAGCATAAAGGCCGATACTTTGCGGTTAGAACAGGAGATGGGGGATGACAGTATGTCAGCGCGTTTTGGAGGAGGAGGGGAAAGAGACTGCTGCTCACACTGTAGAGGGTACCCATGCTGCTTCCTTCTCATCTGTTCAGCATGTATGGGATGAAGAGGAGGGAGAGCATCCTCCTAGTGAGGACAGCGATGTGTTGCGTACTGGGACTCTGGCACACATGGCTGACTTCAAGTTAGGCTGCCTTTCCCGTGATCCTCACGTTAGACACATTCTGGCCAACAGAGGGCAAACTAGCAGGGGAGGCACGGGGATCATGCAGGATGTCCAGCGCAGGCAGGGTAACACTCTCCAAGGCCTTTGCTAGTTTTATGACACCCCAGCCAGACTGTGTCACAACTCCCCAGTCAAGGCTGAGTCAGAGGGAGCACTGTAAAAAGATGGTGAGGGAATACATAGCTGATCGTACCACTGTCCTACATGATCCCTCTGCTCCATACAACTATTGGGTGTCAAAGCTAGACACATGGCACGAACTTGCGCTGTACGCCCTTGAGGTGCTGGCCTGCCCTGCCGCTAGCATCTTGTCAGAGAGGGTGTTTAGTGCTGCTGGGGGGATCATCACGGATAAGTGTACCCGCCTGTCAACTGACAGGGCTGACATGCTTACACTCATTAAGATGAACAAATGCAGCATTTCCCCAGACTTTTCTTCTCTACCGATGGAAAGCAGCAGATCCTAAAGATTCTTTTAGCTGCAACAAGAGAAATGTGCATTGTCTATCACCCCAAAAAAGGGGAGAAGTTGCTTGGTCTATCCCTCTCTGATCTTCCTCCTCCTCCTAAACCAGTATGTCATCACGCTGAACAGCCAATTTTTCAGAGGGCCAAAAGGCTCTGTTAAAACTAATTTATTCGGAGGGCTGCCTCCAGGCTCTGTTAGCAAATTAAGCAACTATGAGCTCCATCTTATAAAAATGTTTCTGGGTTTCACCTGCACCGTGGGTAAACCAATTTTACAGGGGTACACTTGTACTCTAGGTACACCAATTTTTCAGGGTCTCACCTACACTATTAGCAAACTAACTTTTCCGGGCTTCGCCTATACTCTTGGTAAACAATTTTTTTTCACGTGTTCGCTATACTCCTGGTACACCAATTTTTCAGGGGTTCGCCTATACTCTTGGTACACAAATGTTTCAGAGGTTCGCCTATACTCCTACTACAGAATTGTTTCAGGTTTTCGCCTATACACTTGCTATAGAAAGGTTTGAGGGGTTCGCCTATATGCTTGCTACATAAAAGTTTGAGGGTTCGCCTATACTCTTGCTACAGAAATGTTTCAGGGGTTCGCCTATACACTTGCTACAGAAAGGTTTGAGGGGTCCTCCTATACGCTTTCTAAATAAAGGTTTGAGGGGTTCGCCTATACTCTTGCTATAGAAATGTTTCAGGTGTTCGCCTATACACTTGCTACAGAAAGGTTTGAGGGGTTTGCCTATACACTTGCTACAGAAAGGTTTGAGGGGTCCACCTATACACTTGCTATGGAAAGGTTTGAGGGGTTTGCCTATACTCTTGCTACAGAATTGTTTTAGGGGTTTTCCTATACACTTGCTACAGAAAGGTTTGAAGGGTTTGCCTATACACTTGCAACATAAAGTTTTGAGGGGTTTGCCCATACTCTTGCTACAGAAATTTTACAGGTGTTCACCCATATACTTGCTACATAAAGTTTTGAGGGGTTCGTCTATACTCTTGCAACAGAAATGTTTCAGGGGTTTGCTTATACACTTGCTACAGAAATGTTTGAGGGGTCCGCCTATACACTTGCAACATAAAGTTTTGAGGGGTACGCCTATACTCTTGCTACAGAAATGTTTCATAGGTTCGTCTATACACTTGCTATATATAGTTTTGAGGGGTTCGTCTATACTCTTGCTATAGAAATGTTTCAGGGGTTTGCCTATACACTTGCTACAGAAAGGTTTGAGGGGTTCGCCTATACACTTGCTTCATAAAGTTTTGAGGGGTTCGTCTATACACTTGCTGCAGAAAGGTTTGAGTCATTCGCCTATACTCTTGCAACATAAAGTTTTGAGGGGTTCGCCTATACACTTGCTACATAAAGTTTTGAGGGGTTCGTTTATACTCTTGCTATAGAAATGTTTCAGGGGTTCGCCTATACACTTGCTACAGAAAGGTTTGAGGGGTTCACCTATACGTTTGCAACAAAAAGTTTTGAGGGGTATGCCTATACTCTTGCTACAGAAATTTTTCAGGGGTTTGCCTATAAACTTGCTACAGAAAGGTTTGAGTGGTTCACCTATACGCTTGCAACATAAAGTTTTGAGGGGTACGCCTATACTCTTGCTACAGAAATGTTTCAGGGGTTCGTCTATACACTTGCTATATATAGTTTTGAGGGGTTCGTCTATACTCTTGCTATAGAAATGTTTCAAGGGTTTGCCTATACACTTGCTATAGAAAGGTTTGAGGGGTTCACCTATACGCTTGCAACACAAAGTTTTGAGGGGTTAGCCTATACTCTTGCTACAGAAATATTTCAGGTGTTCGCCCATACACTTGCTACAGAAAGGTTTGAGAGGTTCGCCTATACACTTGCTACATAAAGGTTTCAGGGGTTCGTCTATACTTTTGCTATAGAAATGTTTCAGGGGTTCACCTATACACTTGCTACAGAAAGGTTTGAGGGGTTCACCTATACGCTTGCAACAAAAAGGTTTTGAGGGGTATGCCTATACTCTTGCTACAGAAATGTTTCAGGGGTTCGTCCATACACTTGCTGCAGAAAGGTTTGAGTGGTTTGCCTATACGTTTACAGCATAAGGTTTTGAGGGGTTTGCCTATACTCTTGCCTCAGAAATGTTTCGGGGGTTCGCCTATACACTTACTACAGAAAAGTTTGAGGAGTTCGCCTATATGCTTGCAACATAAAGTTTTGAGGGTTTCGTCTATACACTTACTACAGAAAGGTTTGAGGGGTTCACCTATACTCTTGCTACAGAAAGGTTTCAGAATTTTGCCTATACTCTTGCAACAGCAATGTTTCACGCTTACATTTCTTCACGCTTTATGCAGTCTTTGGATCGCTCAAAGGAACCATAACTGATTTAATGAGAGTTTCACAGAGTCACTGTATTGCTGTGGTGACAACTTTGGGAAAACCTCCTGATTAAAAGAATTCTTTCATCTTAGAGAGAGTTGCTGAATTTGGCCGATGCTTGGAAGTACTAGCATCCAAGGCTGCTTTATGCCCACCATTGTTGAGTGTGTGGTCAGAGGCCGAGGTCCTGAGAGGGGAAGCAACTGTGCCAGGTTTAGCCTCTGGAACTTTTACGGGGTTCATCAAGTCTTTTGGTCGATCAAAGGAACCGTGACTGATTTAATGAACCATTCACAGCACTACTAGCATCCAAGTGCGCTTTATGCTCTCTATTGTTGAGGGTGTGGGCAGAGGCCGAGGTCCTGGGTGGGGGGTGCAACTCTGCCATGTTTGGGCACTCTAATTTCTTCATGTTTAATACTGTCTATGGGTTTGCCTATGTTGTGGGTGCACAGAGGTTTCCCATTGCGGTGTTCAGCTATCTGACACATACACAGAATGAATTGTGTGGGTACACACGGTTTTCCCGTAGCGATGTAACTGACGGCACATTGGGTCAACCAGGTGGAGGCTGGGACAGAGTCTGACCCTGGGCCCGCTCACGTGCTTCCCACACAGAAGATTGTGGGTCCTACCTCGGTCACAGTTTCTCTGGCTTATTATGCCCCCTCCTCCTCCGGCTTGGGCTCTGGGGATTAGCGCTGGTCGACATGTATTTGCTCTCATATTACCACAGTTATCTGAGACACTGCTTTGGACCAATCAAAAGAAGCAGTAATGAATTAATGGGCTGTTCACAGCAGTTTACACGTTTGTTGTGCCTAGTAGTGAGCACTAGGCTTTTGCAAGCATCCCGGCTGCATAACAGGTCAACTCATTGTACAATGACTATTTTTTGATGTCTGCTGACGTATAATGCCCTGAGTGGTAAACAGCCGTATTGGTTTAGGTGTGATAAACGTACACATCCCTGGGGGTCAGACTCAGCACTGGTAGGCTTGTATTATTTCTCGCGATTCGTGTTACCACAGTTTTCCGAGATACTGTATTGTAGCGTTCTCAGGAAGTGTAACTGATTTAATGAGACTTTCACAGGGTCACCGTATATCTGTGGTGGCTACTTGGGCGACACCTCCTGCTTCAAACCAATCTTTGGTTTTAGTATGCGCTGCTGCATTGTGGAGATATGTAGAAGTGCTGGCATCTGAGTCCCCTTTATGCTCACGTTTGTGGCTCTTGACAATTTCGTGATGGAGGTGGCATGGGTTTGGAATTATGATCGTACGTTACTTTATCAGCAATTCTCATCAGCATTGTGGGCTATCACCCACAATTTCAAAGTGGGTCGCTGGCAGGCCCTACCAACCCACTGCAGTGTGCGTCTCCAGTTCCTCCTCATCCATGACGCACTAAAAAATAGACATGAGGGTAGTGTGGCTATCAAGCGAGCGTGTGGCATGAGGGCAACTGAACATTGCACAGGGAAAATTTTGAGCATGCTGTAGACGAAGGCTTGCGCGGGGGGTTGGACAGCAATGCCAGCGTGTTACCCAGGAGAAGAGACAATGATGTCACACGCAGGCGGTGATTGTCCTTCGTTGCACCTAGTGTGGTGCTTAGCTAAGATGTGCCAGATACTTCCTGTTTCCTTCAGCTATTTCCTGTCCTATAACATAAAAGACATTCCTTTTGGCAATGCAGCTGTTACATGAGCCTTGTATAAGTTTTCCACTTGTCAAGAAACCAATCAGACCTGTTTTTGGATATAATACACTGCCCCTTTAATTCTTGTAGAGGTGGGGGGGGGAGCGATGTTCCCTTCCCCCAAAGGTTTAGATTAGAAACACAAATATCATCCCCATTTTAGAATCTTCACAGCATACAGAAAATACACACAAAATGGCAAACCTCTCAGCCATCTCCCACAGGGGTAACCACCAAGCTCTTGTCCCCAATTTGGCTTAATAGTGCAATCTGGGAGCCTCAGATGCACCCATGCATGTTGCCCCTGCTGTTCCCTATCCATTTCTGTGGTGTTTTCATGAGTTTCTGATGTTTTCAGGTGATTCCCACAGCCTTCCCTATGTGGAGCATGGGTAACCCTGAAAAATGCTCGAGTCTCCCATTGACTTCAATAGGGTTCGTTACTCAAAATGAAAAGTTTGACTCAGGTAATGAGCACCCGAGCATTTTGGTACTCACTCATCTCTAATTAATTCTCTTTTACAAATTGAGATATGAATTTTCTTGCCGTGCAGCCAGGATCACAAATGCAGCAGATTTTCAGGCTAGCATATCTAATTGTTTTGTCTTAAAGTTAGTGAGAAAATGTATTGTTTTGTCTGTTTTTCAATCAAATGTCTGTTTCTCATGACTACACTTTCTATCCGTGAGAAATGACTTCCATACAGCTTTGGCATAAAGCCACTTCCTTTCTTTTTCCATAAAGGTCTATGTTTTTAGAATAAACTTTAGAATTCTTTGGAATACAACCAGTCTGGCTGTGTCACATTGACTTCTCCAGGTCTATAACACTTTACTAATTCGGAACTCGACAACATATCAACTGAGGGGTCCTTTTAATATCCCTAATGCTTTCTTAAACACATTAAATTAAAACATCACAGAATACCCTTCTTTAGATTATGCACAACAGTACTTTCAGGCTATTGTTACACAGTTTTTTTTTCCTTTTCAAATAACACTATGCCCTTAGCAGGACATTTTTATTGCCTCTTTTTATCCAGATATTTCCTATGAGTGAACAATAAAATATGAAAACCCTTGCAAACAATGTTCTTTTAATGGTGTTTTTTTCTAATTTTTGGTGTACTTTTTGGCTCAATTACATTTTTTCGAAATTGCAGCATACTCTGGATCTGTGTTTTTTTTCAGGCATTTTCCCATGGATTTTCTATGGAGAACAAAAGCAGAGAAAAATCAATGTGTGTCAAAAATTGCAAAAAAAAGAAGTCAGGATTTTAGGGAAGAGCAAGGTTTCTCACAGACCAATAGATTCCTTTTTGTTACACCAACAACTGACCACTGCTACAAATCACACAGCCTCTTGGCATATTTTGGTCTTTCTTTGCACCAGCTATTTGATATTTAAATTTAAGCATAAATTTTCAAGGTAAAAGTTAAGTTCATATACAAATTGATGAAAAATATCTTAACACATGTAATATCTAAGGAAAGTCTTCTCTTAAAGCTAAATATTCTGTAAGTATCGTTTTACTTTAGCTGTTGCATCTAATATTTCTTTATTTCTTAGACTGTACACCAATGGGTTTAACATTGGAACAACAGCCACATATATAACTGACAGCAGCTTGTCTTCTTCTCTAGAATCACCCATTTCTGGTCTCATGTACAAGAAGATACTTGGTCCATAGAATAATATGACCGTTACAAGGTGGGAAGTACAGCTGGAAAAAGCTTTATAACGACCCTTGGAGTATTTAATTTTCAGTATGGTGTAAATTATGTAGACATAGGATATTATAATGCATAGAAAAGGTAAGCATGCAAGTAATACAGTTATAACGCTGGACAAAATATCTCTATATATGGAGTCACTGGCGGAGAGCATATTTAGTGCTTTAAGATCACAAAAAAAATGGTCAATTTCATTTGAATCGCAGAAAGATAAAGAAGATGCAATCAATGAATGCAACAAGGAGTTAAAGATGCCAATGAGCCAAGAAGAAGCAGACATTGTAAGTCTCACTTTTTTCCCCATGAGCATTGCATACTGCAAGGGCTTACAGATAGCTACATAGCGGTCAAAGGCCATACACGTCAGGATGAATATTTCTGCGTCTCCACACAGTAAAAAGAAATATAGCTGAGTTATGCAACCTTGAAATGAGATTGTGTGATCTTTGGTTGCAATGATGGACAATACCTTTGGGAGAGTAACGGACACAAAGGTGATATCTGCAGTGGAGAGATTACATAGGAAGAAATACATAGGAGTGTGTAGCTGGGTCACTAAACATACAAGTGTGATAATGATCAGATTCCCAATGACTGTCATCAAATACATTAATAGTATTCCAATAAACAGTGCAATTTGTGTAGTTGCAGAGGTGTGAAATGCTAAGATAAGGAATTCCTTGACTATCTCGTTTGTGCAGTTGTTCATCTTCACTACCTGAAGAAAGATATACTTGGTTATCAAAATATAAAACAGGAATACAATCCCAAAACGGATGGACACAATCAGTGCCTTTAGTCATAACATCTATAACGAACCCCTATGGCACAAATAAACAAAACCACACCTTAACAACCAGCCAAGTTTAGGATAAAAGTTTGGTTTAGTCCAAATTAGCTTGAACTAAACCAATACCTCACCAATACCCTTAAAATTAATGTATACCATTACTGATGGTGGTCCTGTGGATTAGCAGTTTTATGTTTAAATTTGATAACATCTGCATACATGTATTGCATGTAGATTCTCTTTTCTCTACTCTGCATTCTATATGATTATTGTGATCCCACCTATGATTGATTAAAAATGTGTTATTCCTAATATATGCTTATAATGTATTGTGTGTTTGTATTGTGTGTTCACTGAATTATGAATGGCTGAGCACTGCCTGTGATTGGTTGAGTGCTGTGACCAATCACAGGCAGTGCACAGCTGTCATTCTCTGAATGGCTAAGCGCTGCTTGTGATTAGCTGAGCGCTCAGCCAATCAAACAAGGCCCTTTTAGCAGGCAGGGATTTTAAATCACCACCTGCTGAACGAACTTCAGAGCAGTTCAGGGGGACCAAGCGGCTAGACACGCCTGAGCCCTGGCAGCGGCGGGGAGGTGAGTATATAATTTTTTTTATTTTTTTACAAATGCTAAGGATAATTTTCAGGTAAGGGCTTATATTAAAAGCCCTTCTCTGAAAATCCCTGCTGGGCTTGCCGTTAACCCCATTGCTTTCAATGGGGCTGCAGAAGTGCCGGCCCCATTGAAAGCAATGGGAGAACATCACGCTCCTGTGCCACAGCTGTGGCAGGGGAATTCTTCATCCCTGTGAATGAAAGTGATGTCACAGTGTTCAGTGATGAGGTGACTCCCTGAGGTGATGAAGAAATCCTCTGCCAGAGCTGTCACAGCTGTGGCAGAGAATCACAATTTTCTCTGTATGTTCTCAATGGGCTCAGCGCTGCTGCCGCCGGCCCCATTGACCACAAGGTAAAACACGATGCCATCGCTATTCCCTGTCACAGCCGCAGCAGTGAATAATGATAGCACTGCACATTATGTGTAAATTTTGTTGCGTTTTGCAATTCGGTATCTTATGTTTTACTGGTGCAAATTTTTTGTGCATGTAAAAATCAAACATAAGACCGTTACTATTGAAAAGCATTGGTTCTAATAGATGTGAAACACAAAAACATGCGCAACGAAAAATGCCATCTGATTGAGCCCTTATAGAGATAAAATGTTGATTCTGATATTTTACCACTGAAATTGAAAATGCAAGATTTCATATTTATTTATGTTTCAAGACACAAAACTTGATTTCATTTTTGGAGTGCATTGTAAAATGAAAATCTTCTCAATAAAAGTGATTTAATAAAATAAAATATTTTACTTCTTAAAAGTAGTACAGTGAAAAAAAGCCATATTAATTTTGTATCATCATAATAAACCAAGTAATCTTGTAGATATGATACCTTTTAACCCCTTTAGTTGCATGTCTGGAAAATCTCCCAAAAATCAGTGTTTACATGTGCTGAAGACTACTTAAACCTGCCACTGAAGGGGTTGATGGCTAACAAAAAAAAATGATGTAACAGAAAACTCTTGAATCTATCCACAATTCTTCATCATCAAACAAAAAGACATTCCCATGAACACAGTTCCATCTCCAATCAGTGACGCCAATCATCATTCAAATGATTCAAATATTTGTGTTTTGTACACAAGCATACCACTTGAAGAAGGCTAGGGTGTGCCGAAACACATGTATTGCTGATATTCAAGAAAGAAATAAACTGAGCAGCGAAACAGTGAATGCCGAGATTATCTTTAAACATTGTATCTGCTTGTCTGCCCGCTCCGCTTGAAGCGCCGTCCACATTTACCTTGTACAGTGGAGAACAAGAGCATACAAAGAAATGGTATTAACCCTTTGCAATCCAATTTTGGATTCAGGGTTTCCTAGGGGGCTTTCTTTTTCTGCCATTATACAATGGCGCCATCTACTGGCTAGAGTCAGTACTGCTGTATGGGACATCCTAGAGAGGCCCCCGACAACAGAGTGACCATAAATATACAGTAAGAATACCTTGCCGGACGTCTTCCAACATCGGAGCTGTACAGCCTTCAATCAGAACGTTTTCAGACGTCAGACAGTGGATTGGAAAGGGTTAAAGCTGACTTTGTTAGCTCCTTTTAGCTGCATTATTATACAAAGCTAGCAGAGCAGAATTTGTCATATTCCAATACCCATATAATGCATTGTATGTATTTGCACACAGGACTGAAGACATGAATCACCACAATCATTACTTTGTATGTGCAACACAGATCATATGTTGAGATCTCATTAGTTGTGCCAAACTACAAACACTATGGGAGAAATTTATCATACGTGCAGTTTTGTAATTCTACATAATGTTGCACACAACGTGTTAAAATAGGCAAAAATACCTTCTTTCTTTATGAAAACAAGTTGCACGTTATAAATCTGTCTAAACTGCTGCATCTCTTAAAGGGGTTGTCCCGCGCCGAAACGGGGTTTTTTTTTTTTCAACCCCCCCCCCCCCCCCCGTTCGGCGCGAGACAACCCCGATGCAGGGACTTAAAAAAAAAACAGCACAGCGCTTACCTGAATCCCCGCGCTCCGGGGACTTCTTACTTACCGGTTGAAGATGGCCGTCGGGATCTTCTCCCTCCGTGGACCGCAGCTCTTCTGTGCGGTCCATTGCCGATTCCAGCCTCCTGATTGGCTGGAATCGGCACGTGACGGGGCGGAGCTACACGAAGCTACACGGAGCCCCATTGAGAAGACAAGAAGACCCGGACTGCGCAAGCGCGTCTAATTTGGCCATTAGACGGCGAAAATTAGACGGCAACCATGGAGACGAGGACGCTAGCAACGGAGCAGGTAAGTGAATAACTTTTTATAACTTCTGTATGGCTCATAATTAATGCACAATGTACATTACAAAGTGCATTATTATGGCCATACAGAAGTGTATAGACCCACTTGCTGCCGCGGGACAACCCCTTTAAATCATGTCCATAAATTTAGTCCGAAATAAAAATGGTGTGACCTGGGACACAGATTAAAAAAACCAACAGACGCACAAGGTTCATCAACTAGGCACATGATAAATAGACCAGAAAAAGTCACATTGTAGGACAGAATCTAGGCACAATACCTTCAATAACTCTCCCTCTATGTCACTATAACTGCACAGTTAATAAAAAATATCAGTACATACGAAGACAAAAGAAAGTTCTAGATACAATAGTATCCGGGCGGTATTGGGGCCTTTTTACATGGGCATATTTTCTGTCCATAATTTTTACAGATGGACTGCAGACATTATGGAACACCATTTATTTACATTTTTGTATTCAGACATGTATTAATTTTGCATACATATTTAATGCACACAAAAAGGGGTTATTCAGGCTACCATAGGCGCAGCTACGCTCAGCGGCGTGGACAAGTTGCACCTGAACAAGGGGAATCCCTTTCCATTCACCAGCAGTTCAAACTCTGTGTCAGAGTGCAGGAGTTTAAAAATTACCACGGGAAGACAGGTGCGGCCTGATCTTTCCAACACGTAGTTTAAAGGGGTTGTCCCGCGCCGAAACGGGTTTTTTTTTTTTTCAATAGCCCCCCCCGTTCGGCGCGAGACAAACCCGATGCAGGGGTTTAAAAAAAAAAACGGATAGTACTTACCCGAATCCCCGCGCTCCGGTGACTTCTTACTTACCTTGCGAAGATGGCCGCCGGGATCTTCACCCACGGTGGACTGCAGGTTTTCTCCCATGGTGCACCGTGGGCTCTGTGCGTTCCATTGCCGATTCCAGCCTCCTGATTGGCTGGAATCGGCACACGTGACGGGGCGGAGCTACGAGGAGCAGCTCTCCGGCACGAGCAGCCCCATTCAGAAGGGAGAAGACCGGACTGCGCAAGCGCGTCTAATCGGGAGATTAGACGCTGAAATTAGACGGCACCATGGAGACGGGGACGCCAGCAACGGAACAGGTAAGTGAATAACTTCTGTATGGCTCATAATTAATGCACGATGTACATTACAAAGTGCATTAATATGGCCATACAGAAGTGTATAACCCCACTTGCTTTCGCGGGACAACCCCTTTAACTATGTGCGGGAAAGATAGGGCTGTCTTAATTTTTTTCGGATGTGCATATCATGGCCAGGAAAAGAGGTGATAAAAACAAAACCACTGAAATCCAATAGACATCAGATTGTGTGAAAACTTAGTAAATACACAGTTGCATGCTCATTCGCAGGGTTTTTTACACATGTTACCAGGAGGCAATAGGTAAAATGGAATCAATTTGGCCTCTTTGCAAAAAGTGAATGCAGAATCAATACAAATGTTAAAAAAAAAATGTGCACAAAAAAACACACGCAAACACATGCAGTTATAAGGGCTTCTTCAGACGACCGCAGTGGCACGTGTTTTTGCATGCTTAAAATATATGTGCGCAATGTAGAGAGAATAGAACCCATGGTGTTCCTGTAATTGTGATTTGTTCTCATAATTGTGTTTTTCTCGCACATTTTGTGCATACCCAAATAAGAAAAGGTCCTACTCTTTTTTCCTGCGTATTTGCACACTAAGGGCCACATAGAAGTCTGAGAAGTCTTTGGGAGGTGAGAAAATGTGCCCTCAATATGCGTGTACATGCACAATATGCTTCACAATTCTGTGGAAAAAAGAACACCATCTGTATCTCATTAGGCTAAATAACATTTTAAATCACAAAGGGATGTGCCGCACGCACATGTGAACTGACCCTGTGTGCACAAAAAGTGCAGTACCCTGTGCCGATATGCGTGCAAATCTGCATCATCAAAGCTCGTTCTCCTGGCAAATACATTCACTGTAGCATGCGCAATTCCACATTCGGTCATCTGAAGCTGCCCTGCAGTGCATTTTTCATAGACAGACATTGCATATGCCCATGTGAATGAGCCCTAATGAAGATGGAGAGAATGTATCATACAGTGCACATGTGGACAGAGCGCTTAATTGTAGAGAAAATTAGGAGGAGCTTGGCATTAAAGGAGATGTCCCGAGGCAGCAAGTGGGGTTATACACTTCTGTATGGCCATAATAATGCACTTTGTAATATACATTGTGCATTAATTATGAGCCATACAGAAGTTATAAAAAGTTTTTTACTTACCTGCTCCGTTGCTGGCGTCCTCGTCTCCATGGTGCCGACTAATTTTCGGCCTCCGATGGCCAAATTAGCCGCGCTTGCGCAGTCCGGGTCTTCTCCTCTTCTCTATGGGGCTCCGTGTAGCTCCGTGTAGCTCCGCCCCGTCACGTGCCGATTCCAGCCAATCAGGAGGCTGGAATCGGCAATGGACCGCAGAGAAGCCCTGCGGTCCATGAAGACAGAGGATCCCGGCGGCCATCTTCAGCAGGTGAGTATGAAGACGCCGGACCGCCGGGATTCAGGTAAGCGCTGTGCGGGTGGTTTTTTTAACCCCTGCATCGGGGTTGTCTCGCGCCGAACGGGGGGGGGGTTTAAAAAAAAAAAAACCCGTTTCGGCGCGGGACATCTCCTTTAAGAAATATTGTTTTAAGGAACATTTATAGAAATAATCGTTGACAGCATCATGATAACACAAAAGAACAGAGTAGGATTAACATAAGAAAAATAAATAATAAAAGGAAATAACTTCCATATGAACCCTAAAGACTGACATATTAAAACTTACAGTATAGTAAAGTCTTACACAATAGGCAGAAGGAATGAGAAAAGAAACTGGAGCAGCTGTCATTACCTGGATGAAGTCACATAGATAAACTATCAGACTGCAGCATAAAGGCCTACTGAAATACAATAATGCAGATATACAATACAGGTGTCTGTCCTGCCTTATAGTTCAGCATGCCTGTATGCGCTAGAGTCACCCAGGCGTCCCACTAATAACGGTTTTGAAATCTTTAGGGATGGAGTTCAGTTGAGACATAATTACTACTCCCAGGGGCAAACATAGATTGCAGAGAGCATTTTCCCCCCAACAAATGTAACAAAACATTTACATTCACATTAAAAATATACCTTGCTAATTCAAGGTATTAACATTGCACAAGGTATTTGTACATTTTATTACAAATTTACAACCCAAATAACAAACATGAATAATAGTTTTAAGTTCGATATTTAAAGGGATTTTTCTCATCCACATGATACAGTAGGTCACTAATAGAAGATCAGCATGGATCCACTGCATTTGACCCTCATCAATCATTTGATTAAAGAAACTACAAACTGTCAAAACACCATCAGTAATTAATACAAAGACCATATTATTGCTTACAGTGACGATATAGCATTGTATACCAGTTCTACATAAGCCTTCCGATTAATATATAAGTCATTACAAAAGCATTATATCCAGTAATCACATATAACATGCCCTCTAACTGGAGTTGTTCACTTTACCTTTTTTATTCCACCAAGCCCAGACCACTATGATGACTTCTTTCAGTCACAACTAGTTTCTACAGAATTTGACACACAGACATCTTTGACCCCTCAAATTCCCAGCCACCTGACTTCCTTTTCCAAATATCTGCACAATATCCCCATTCATAGTTTCCAAGTAGTAATAATGCCACCATGTTGCTCCACAGACCAATAGTATCCCCCTTTTCATGCTCCCTGTAGGCTCCACAAAGTAATTGCCATTAAGTACCCCACAAACAGTAAAAGTGATCCTACTTAGCAATAATGTCTTCTCACTCTCTCCACTCGGTAATAATGACCTTCATGGCCTTGTTTAAGTAATAGCGCTTCTCATACCGCTCTTATGTGGGTATGTCCTTCATTAAATAGTAGTGCACCTCATGACTTCATTAAGTAATAAATAATGTTCTGCATGATGTTGTTAAGTAATATTGCCCATCATGGCCCACTTATTTATTAAATAATGCCCCTCCTGGTCATGTTTAGTAGTATTGCCTCTCATGGCCCCATGAAGTATAAATTTCCCTCTTGACAACCTTAAGTAATAAATAATGTCCATCATTACCCTGTTTAGTAGTAAGGCCTTGTTATATACAATAAAAGAAAAAATTAGTATTACTCATCTGCATTATTCCTCCTGCTCCTGACCTCTTCAGTCAGCGTTGCCTGTAGTCCCCGCTGACTTTTGAGTAGTGCAATCCCTATGGCAACACCCCGGCCTCAGCATTTGGTTGTGATTGCTCTACTTTGAAGTCAGCAGGGGTCCAGTGTAGCACCTACTGCAGAGGCCAGGAGTGGGAAGAACGATAGAGTACATCCACTTCAGGCACATTAAAAAATATATATCTGCCCCTAGTGAGTTCAATTGACAGTCCATCCCTGGGTGGGATGGGCGGTGGCACCACTTTAAGTCAGCGGATAGCGGGCCCCCGCAACCTTGTAGGACCACTGTGCAGCTGCACCGACTGCACAAGTGGTATGCCTGCCCCTTTTTACTACTACTACCACTGCTTCAGATGTAGAAAACCATAACTTGATAGTATTTCATGAGTCAGTTGGTTACTTTCAGTAGACTGGTACCTTATATTCTGTGAATTCACGTGACCTGATAAATGAAACCATGCTTACGCATCATAAAGCACAGCAATGGGTCAAAAAGCCCATTAGCAATCATAATCAGGAACCATGTACAGTAATTTATACGTTTAATTTTGTCAAGCTTTTTCAGTTCTTGTTCAATAATTTTTATTGAAAGTATTAATAAAAATCAAACAATAACATACATATCACATATTACCCATTGTAGAATATTTGTAATTCCCAACAGCAAGATTGTTCAAGCCTCCTTAGGTTACTATGTCATTTTATAGTTATAGCATACCTCACAATTTGAACTCCAAATAGTAACTGTGGAAAAAGGGTATATTAGAAAAACTTGGTTTGAAATTTAGTTAGTGAGGGGGAAGAAGCAGGGGGTGAGGGTGTGTGTGTGTGTGTGTGTGTGGGGGGGGGGGGGTGGATGGTAAGATCCAACACTGCTTATTGCCCATATTATCCTTTAGTTCTCAACTGATAATCTCTTTCTGAAGCATGTCCCTACTATACCAGGAGATGCAAACATCTTCTCTCTATGTCTTTCTGTTCACGCCTTCTAACCTCTAGCTCCTTTAACTTCTCCCAGGGGTCGTCATCCTCCTCAAGAACAGACGAGCTTGTGATTCTGTTTGAATGTGATGTAACCATGACTGCCATGTGTCTAGGAAATCCTTTAATTTATCATTCCTATAAGCATAGAGTTTTTTGAATGAACAATATCATATGTTGTAACTCAGATAGTGTGGGTGTGGGTTGTTTTTTCCACTGTCTAGCTATCTGCAATTTTACTGATAGGAGGATGTGTGCCACTAGTTACCTATGCCTAGTTGGAATGTCCTCTATTCCAAGGAGGAGGACTGCCATCTCCGGGGTATAAGGGGTTCTAACTAGAGATGAGCGAGCACCAAAATGCTCGGGTGCTCGTTACTCGGGACGAAATTACCACTAAGCTCGAGGGTTCGTTTCGAGTAACGAAAAACATTGAAGTCAATGGGCGACCCGAGCATTTTTGTATTTCGCCGATGCTCGCTAAGGTTTTCATGTGTGAAAATCTGGGCAATTCAAGAAAGTGATGGGAACGACACAGCAATGGACAGGGCAGGCGAGGGGCTACATGTTGGGCTGCATCTCAAGTTCACAGGTCCCACTATTAAGCCACAATAGCGGCAAGAGTGGGCCCCCCCCCTCCCAAAAACTTTTACTTCTGAAAAGCCCTCATTAGCATGGCATACCTTAGCTAAGCACCACACTACCTCCAACAAAGCACAATCACTGCCTGCATGACACTCCACTGCCACTTCTCCTGGCTTACATGCTGCCCAACCGCCCCCCCTCCCCCCCACAGCGCACACCAAAGTGTCCCTGCGCAGCCTTCAGCTGCCCTCATGCCACGCCACACTCATGTCTATTTAGAAGTGCGTCTGCCATGAGGAGGAACCGCAGGCACACACTGCAGAGGGTTGGCACGGCTAGGCAGCTACCCTCTTTAAAAGGGGCGGGGCGATAGCCCACAATGCTGTACAGAAGCAATGAGAAATAGAATCCTGTGCCACCGCCATCAGGAGCTGCACACGTGGGCATAGCAATGGGGAACCTATGTGCCACACACTATTCATTCTGTCAAGGTGTCTGCATGCCCCAGTCAGACCGCGGTTTTTAATTCATAGACACAGGCAGGTACAACTCCCTATTGTGAAGTCCCTGTGGACCGACAGCATGGGTGGCTCCCTGGAACCCACCGGCGGTACATAAAAATATCCCATTGCAGTGCCCATCACAGCTGAGGTAGTAATGTCATGTTTAATGCAGGTGGGCTTCGGCCCACACTGCATGCCCCAGTCAGACTGGGGTTCTTTACAAGTGGAAACAGATGCATTTATAATTCCCTGTGGACCCACAGCATGGGTGGGTGCCAGGAAGCCACCGGCGGTACATAGAAATATCCCATTGCATTGCCCAACACAGCTGAGGTAGTAATGTCGTGCTTAATACAGGTGGGCTTCGGCCCACACTGCATGCCCCAGTCAGACTGGGGTTCTTTACAAGTGGACAGATGTAGGTTAAACTCCGTGTGCACCTACAGCATGGGTGGCTCCCTGGAACCCACCGGCGATACACAAAAATATCCCATTGCATTGCCCAACACAGCGGATGTAACATCAGCTGTAATGCAGGTGGGCTAAAAATTCATTTGATTACACTGTAGGCAAGGGCCCACAAAAATTGCTGTATCAACAGTACTAATGTACATCAAAAAAATTGGCCATGGCCAACCAAGAGGGCAGGTGAAACCCATTAATCGCTTTGGTTAATGTGGCTTAAGTGGTAACTAGGCCTGGAGGCAGCCCAGTTTAACGAAAAATTGGTTCAAGTTAAAGTTTCAACGCTTTTAAGAGCATTGAAACGTATAAAAATTGTTTAGAAAAATTATATGAGTGAGCCTTGTGGCCCTAAGAAAAATTGCCCGTTCAGCGTGATTACGTGAGGTTTCAGGAGGAGGAGGAGGAATATTAGACACAGATTGATGAAGCAGAAATGTCCCCGTTTTGGATGGTGAGAGAGAACGATGCTTCCATCCGCGGGTGCAGCCTACGTATTGCTTAGGTATCGCTGCTGTCCGCTGGTGGAGAAGAGAAGTCTTGGGAAATCCAGGCTTTGTTCATCTTGATGAGTGTAAGCCTGTCGGCACTGTCGGTTGACAGGCGGGTACGCTTATCTGTGATGATTCCCCCAGCCGCACTAAACACCCTCTCCGACAAGACGCTAGCCGCAGGACAAGCAAGCACCTCCAGGGAATACAGCGCGAGTTCAGGCCACGTGTCCAGCTTCGACACCCAGTAGTTGTAGGGGGCAGAGGCGTCACGGAGGACGGTCGTGCGATCGGCTACGTACTCCCTCACCATCCTTTTACAGTGCTCCCGCCGACTCAGCCTTGACTGGGGACCGGTGACACAGTCTTGCTGGGGAGCCATAAAGCTGTCAAAGGCCTTAGAGAGTGTTCCCCTGCCTGCGCTGTACATGCTGCCTGATCTCCGCGCCTCCCCTGCTACCTGGCCCTCGGAACTGCGCCTTCCGCCACTGGCGCTGTCAGATGGGAATTTTACCATCAGTTTGTCCGCCAGGGTCCTGTGGTATAGCATCACTCCCGAACCCCTTTCCTCTTCGGGTATGAGAGTGGAAAGGTTCTCCTTATACCGTGGGTCGAGCAGTGTGTACACCCAGTAATCCGTAGTGGCCAGAATGCGTGTAACGCGAGGGTCACGAGAAAGGCATCCTAACATGAAGTCCGCCATGTGTGCCAGGGTACCTGTACGCAACATATGGCTGTCCTCACTAGGAAGATCACTTTCAGGATCCTCCTCCTCCTCCGCCTCCTCAGGCCATACATGCTGAAAGGATGACAGGCAAGCAGCATGGTTACCCTCAGCAGTGGGCCAAGCTGTCTCTTCCCCCTTCTCCTCATGCTCCTCCCCTTCCTCCTCCTCAACGCGCTGAGATATAGACATGAGGGTGCTCTGACTATCCAGCGACATACTGTCTTCCCCTGCCTCCGTTTCCGAGCGCAAAGCATCTGCCTTCATGCTTTGCAGGGAACTTCTCAAGAGGCATAGCAGAGGAATGGTGATGCTAATGATTGCAGCATCGCCGCTCACCATCTGGGTAGACTCCTCAAAGTTTCCAAGGACCTGGCAGATGTCTGCCAACCAGGCCCACTCTTCTGTAAAGAATTAAGGAGGCTGACTCCCACTACGCCGCCCATGTTGGAGTTGGTATTCCACTATAGCTCTACGCTGCTCATAAAGCCTGGCCAACATGTGGAGCGTAGAGTTCCACCGTGTGGGCACGTCGCACAGCAGTCGGTGCACTGGCAGATTAAACCAATGTTGCAGGGTCCGCAGGGTGGCAGTGTCCGTGTTGGACTTGCGGAAATGTGCGCTGAGCCGGCGCACCTTTCCGAGCAGGTCTGAGAAGCGTGGGTAGCTTTTCAGAAAGCGCTGAACCACCAAATTAAAGACGTGGGCCAGGCATGGCACGTGCGTGAGGCTGCCGAGCTGCAGAGCCGCCACCAGGTTACGGCTGTTGTCACGACCATGCCTGGTTGGAGGCTCAGCGGCGCAAGCCAGCGGTCGGTCTGCTCTGTCAGACCCTGCAGCAGTTCGTGGGCCGTGGGCCTCTTCTCTCCTAAGCTGAGTAGTTTCAGCACGGCCTGCTGACTCTTGCCCACCGCTGTGCTGCCACGCCGCGCGACACCGACTGCTGGCGATGTGCTGCTACTGACACATCTTGATTGTGAGACAGAGGTTGCGTAGGAGGAGGAGGAGGGTGGTTTAGTGGAGGAAGCATACACCACCGCAGATACCAGCACCGAGCTGGGGCACGCAATTCTGGGGGTGGGTAGGACGTGAGCGGTCCCAGGCTCTGACTCTGTCCCAGCCTCCACTAAATTCACCCAATGTGCCGTCAGGGAGATATAGTGGCCCTGCCCGCCTGTGCTTGTCCACGTGTCCGTTGTTAAGTGGACCTTGGCAGTAACCGCGTTGGTGAGGGCGCGTACAATGTTGCGGGAGACGTGGTCGTGCAGGGCTGGGACGGCACATCAGGAAAAGTAGTGGCGACTGGGAACCGAGTAGCGCGGGGCCGCCGCCGCGATCATGTTTTTGAAAGCCTCCGTTTCCACAAGCCTATACGGCAGCATCTCCAGGCTGATCAATTTGGCTATGTGCACGTTTAACGCTTGAGCGTGCGGGTGCGTGGCGGTGTACTTGCGCTTGCGCTCAAACAGTTGCACTATCGACGGCTGGACGCTGCGCTGAGAGACATTGCTGGATGGGGCCGAGGACAGCAGAGGTGAGGGTGTGGGTGCAGGCCGGGAGACAGTCGTGCCTGTTTCCTGAGAGGGGGGTTGGATCTCAATGGCATGTTGGGGCACAGGGGGAGAGGCAGTGGTGCAAACCGGAGCCGGTGAACGGCCTTCGTCCCACCTTGTGGGGTGCTTGGCCATCATATGCCTGCGCATGCTGGTGGTGGTGGCTTCCTGGCTGATCTTGGCGCGACAAACCTTGCACCCCACAGTCGTCTGCACTCTCAGTGAAAAACTGCCACACCTTTGAGCACCTCGGCCTCTGCAGGGTGGCATGGTGCGAGGGGACGCTTTGGAAAACAGTTGGTGGATTATTCGGTCTGGCCCTGCCTCTACCCCTGGCCACCGCACTGCCTCTTCCAACCTGCCCTGCTGCTGCACTTGCCTCCCCCTCTGAAGACCTGTCCTCAGTAGGCTTAGCAAACCAGGTGGGGTCAGTCACCTCATCGTCCAGCTGCTCTTCCTCCGAATTCTCTGTGCGCTCCTTTCTCTGACTTACTGCCCTTACTACTACCTCACTGATAGACAACTGTGTCTCATCGTCATCGTCCTCCTCACCCACTGAAAGCTCTTGAGACAGTTGCCGGAAGTCCCCAGCCTCATCCCCCGGACCCCGGGAACTTTCCAAAGGTTGGGCATCGGTCACGATAACCTCCTCTGGTGGGAGAGGAACCATTGCAGTCGGCTGCGACTCCACGTCCTCGCCCGCGTCCACGCCCTCTAGGCCTACCCCTACCCCTCAGCATAATGTATTACGAGTAGAGCAGAAACAGAACGCTGTAATTAAATGTGCCGCTTATTTTGGCCTGTGGTTGGAGGCTGACTTCGCTTACGGAACGCACAGCAGAGCCAGGAAACAATTTTGCGCACGCCTGTAGTGAGACGTAGGTGCGTAGGACTGAGCTAGTGGAATTCACAGCGCAGAAGCAGTCAAGTGGCTAAAGGGCAGTGGTAGGCCTTAAGTATTTTGCTTCAATTTTTTTAAATGGTGAGCTGAAACAGCAGACAGATACTGTATGCAGCGTATATATTGTATACTGTTTCGCTCTGGCGCTATGACGGCGGTGATGTAACGGGCACAGCAGAGCCAGGAAACAATTTTGCGCAAGCCTGCTGTAACGCTTTGCTGCGTATTAATTAGGACTACTACCCCCAGCAGAGACGCAGTACACTGAAGACGGTCACAGGCAGCCCAAAGATAGTATTTTTCCCCAATTTTTTTGAAAAAGCCCACTGCCTATATAGACAGTATATCTCTTTTACCTTTCCTTCTTTCCCTGCCTCACCAGTACTGCCCCTATACTCTGTACAATGACTGTAGACTGAGGACGCGATGGTCTGCACGCCCGATATACAAAAAAAAAATAATTATGCAACACTGCTAAAAGCAGCCTCAACAGTACGGCACACGGTCAGATGTGGCCCTAAGAAGAACCGTTGGGGTTCTTGAAGACTAAAATAAGACCTAACACTCTCCCTATAGCAGCTACAGCAAGACAGCACTTTCCCTGATCTCTGTCACCATGCATCTGTGGCAAGCCGCGGGCGGGGCAGATTTAAATACTCGGGTGTCATCTGATCTCGCCAGCCACTCACTGCAGAGGGGTGGTATAGGGCTGGAACGTCACAGGAGGAAGTTGTAATGCCTTCCATGTCTTTCTATTGGCCAGAAAAGCGCGCAAATGTCTCAGAGATGAAAGTGAAAGTAACTCGAACAACACGTGGTGCTCGTCTCGAGTAACGAGCATCTCGAACACCCTAATACTCGAACGAGGATCAAGCTCGGACGAGTACGTTCGCTCATCTCTAATAAGTATATTACTGTAGAATATTGTTTTCTTTTATGAACCAATATGCAGAGGTTAATAAGTTTCATGATTTCATGAATGGGTGTGAGTGAGACCTGCCTCTGATTGGCTCAGCGCTGAGCCAATCAGGGGCAGGTCTGACTCACACCCCCTTCACACCCACTGCAGGCCGGCCGCGCTGAACTCCGGCTGCCGGGACAAGGTGAGTATATATTTTATTTTAACACATTTCTGGATGAATTGCAGGGAAGGGCTTATATATTTAAGCCCTTCCCGACAATTCATCCCGCACTCGCCCGCAGCGCATTGCATTCAATGGAGCCGGCAATACAGCCGGCTCCATTGAATGCAATGCGCTGGACAGCTCCAGACCGTTTTTAATGAAACGTGGCTAGGAGCAGATTTTCGGGCGATTTTCGGGCCCCGGTCATGCGATTTGCGGATGCGCATCCGTCATGCGATCCGCAAATCGCGCGAAAAAACGCCCATCTGACTAAGGCCTCATACTGTAGTTCTCCCTGTCTCTTCATGTGAGGTAATGCTATGCAGCCCCGTTACACTGACTTGCTGTGGGCGGGGCTACATCGCTCTCCCCACATCACTCCGAGACCAGGAAGTATGTCAGCGCTGAGAGACCAGTGCTGACAGGAAGAGAGATAGAAGGTTCAGCATGCAGGTGCCATGGGAGTTAACCTCTCATGCGGCAAGAATAAAAAAGAAAGGGAGGAAATACAACAGGATTAGGTGAGTATGCTTTGTTTTTTTAACTTTTCTGTTTCCACAGGTTAGACTATAAAGTGATGCAGGGCAGGATGGAGGTGAGTATAATTTTTTATTTTTTTGCTGACAGAATGCCTTTAAGGGTGCATTTAGAAGAGAGTGTGTGTGTGCGTACATAGGTGTGCACAAACACACATGAATGCAGGTCCATGCAGCATCGCTTTCAATGCGGCCACGGCTCCTGCCAGCAGCCGCATTGAACGCAATAGGATGACGGCAAGCCCTTCTCTGAAAATCACCCGTGGTTTGTGTAAAAAAAAATAAAATATTGTGATAGCTGTGGCAGAGAATCGCAATGCCAGCAACCCTGCAGTGATTTTCAGGGAAGGGCATTCAGTGAATTAACTACTTCTTTCAGTTTCTTTCTTAATAAAAAGAGTTTTATGGCTAAAATGCCATTTTTTTCATATAGAGTCAAATTTAACCCTTTGCAATCCAATTTTGGATTCAGGGTTTCCAAGGGGGCTTTCTCTTTCTGGCATTATATAATGGTGCCATCTGCTGGCTAGAGCCAGTACTGCGGTGTGAGACATGCTGGAGAGGCCCAGAGCGGCCACTAATATACAGCAAGAATACCCTGCCGGATGTCTTCAGACATTGGAGCTGTACAGCCTTCAATCAGAATGTCTTCAGACGTCAGACAGTGGATTGGAAAGGGTTAACACTGAAATTGGAGAAAGGTTAAATGTAAAGATGAGTAGGACTCATTACTAGTAACCACCACAATTACATTTTTTTTTGTTACCAAACCCGCAGGACACATACTAATGGCTCTTTCCCATGAGCCGATACACGGCGACAGCATTTTTTCGTTTTAACACCTACTCTGTATAAGCGCTTGAATGGGAGTTTTTCAGCGATCACGGACAGCATTTTCTAGGCCATTTACACGACCGCGAGCGTTGTTTTTAGCGAAAAAATACGCCGCACCCCAGAAAACTATAGGACCCACCAGCGCATATTGGCCAAAAGATGGTTCCAGAACTATTTTGTGGCTGAGCGGATATGCGTCGGCCGAGTATATGTTCTATTTTTGGCGCTGCCGGTTTATTTATGCACCGTATATTCACCCGTGTGAACGGCTACATTAGAAACTAATGCTTCACATGGGTACCGTATATGCGCCTGGGAGTGAAAATGCAGCGTATATGCGCTCGTGGGAATAAAGCCTCAAGCTGAAATTATTGGAAAAGATTGATAGTCTAAAAAAAAAAAATCAAGTTTTTCCCAGTCATTTTGCCCTCAATACTAGTTATGAGTGATTAGTAAAATATTTGGTTTGTGTTGGTATCAGGACGAAATTGTGGAATTGGGATGATCAATTAAAAATCTGATTCACCAATTTGCCCTCCAGAAGTTCCAAAAGAGTCAAAGTCCCAAAATACATGAGAATACTGCCACACATCTGGGAAACAATATACTCCTTCCACAAATGGGTCAAAATGGCCTACAATGGTGTAGGAAACAATCATAGGACATGAGTGTCATTGTAAACAAAAGAAGGCCCCCATAAGGTCTCTTAGATAAAAACAAAATTACACTAAGGCCTCGGTCACACGGGCGTTTTTTCCCGCGATTTGCGGATCACAAGACGGATGCGCATTCGCAAATCGCGTGACCGGGGCCGAAAAATCGCCTGAAAAATCTGCTCCTAGCCGCGTTTCAATAGAAACGGGCCGGAGCTGTCCAGCGCTGTACAGCGCATTGAATTCAATGGAGCCGGCAATACAGCCGGATCCATTGAAAGCAATGGCCTGCCGGCGATCTCACGATGAATTTTCGGGAAGGGCTTAAAAATATAAGCCCTTCCCTGAAATTCATCCAGAAATGTGTAAAAAGTAAAAAAAAAATATACTCACCTTGTCCCGGCAGACGGAGTTCAGCCGTGGCCGGCAGTTCTCCTGAACTGCTGTGAGTGGTATTCAGCAGCTGGGGATTTAAAATCCCCGCCTGCTGAATGAGCTGCCTCTGATTGGTCACAGCCCTCACCAATCAGAGGCAGCTCTCACTCACCCATTCATGAATTCATGAATGGGTGAGTGAGTGCTGCCTCTGATTGGCTCAGTGCAGGGACCAATCAGGGGCAGATCTCAGCTGTCATTCAATAGCTGAGAGCTGCCCCTGATTGGTCCCTGCGCTGAGCCAATCAGTGGCAGCATTCACTCACCCATTCATGAATTCATGAATGGGTGAGTGAGAGCTGCCTCTGATTGGTGAGGGCTGTTACAGCTGTGGCAGAGGAGAATGATTTGTCTAGTATATGTTCTCAATGGGGTCGCCGGCCCCATTGAGCGCATATAGAGAAGAGAACAGGAATCGCAGATAGGTGCGATCTGCGATTTCTGTTCTATAATTTATCGGACAAGCGCATAAAAAGCGCTCATGTGTCCGATACCATTGCAAAGCAATGGTTTTATAAAATCGCACATCGCATGCGCATGCGCAGATCGCACGGAAAATCGCCCGTGTGACCGAGGGCTAAGAAAAACAGCAGGTCTGATGTGTTTGTAAAAGCAATGTCATAGATTTTGCAAGGAGAAATTCGTCTAGGTGAAGACACTACTCAAGCACAGGCCTGCTCCAAGGAACAGGTGTAGATCTACCAACACCTTTGCTACACAGGTGTTAGGGTTGTTTTTAAAGCAATGTCCTTAAATTTACAAAAGTAAAAATTTCACCAGGTGAATAGAACAGACAAGGATTGGCCTTCTCCAAGAAGTAGGTGTAGATCTGCAGCTGTTTCTTGTGCTTTACAAAAGTTTTGTTTTGGGAGAAGAAATAGAAAACATGGCATAAGCAGCACTTGGAGAGCAGCAGCAGTTCCACCACCAACAGTAGCAACAGCCCTTTGCGGGCAAAGTGTGCTCCTTGTAGAAACTTGAGAGCTGTAGCTCTGCATTTCCATATTGACATATTTTTTTCATTTGTGGTAAGGTAGGAGGAATGAACATGGCAGAAGTAGGAGAAGGAGAGCAGAAGCATGACCACCAACACCAGCAGCTACAGCACCTTGAGGGCACAATGTGGTCTTTGATATAAATCTATGCTCAGTCATATTTGAGTACAACTTGCCAGGATACGAATTAATCAGTTGAATCTGCCACAGAGGTGCAGAAGTCAGATGAAATCAATAACTGGCTCATTTTATAGACATCAGGCAATCCACATTGTATGCAGACAGGCGATCCGCATACAGACAGATGTGTCTATCAGTTATCATACCCCCAGCTGTGCTGAGCACCCATTATGATAGCACACTGGCAGCGTGGCAGGCGAACACCCAAAAGTCAAAGGGACCAATGCCATATCTAACTTCATCCATGTGGGAGCTTTCATACGCTTGGACAATCATGCGGCCAGGTCGGCTGCTAGGTGTACATCGCGGCCGGTGCGGCTGCAACCTTTTTCCTCACTCTGCTAATGTGTGCTCTTTGACTGTCTGGCCCCGTAAATGTGGGCTTCTTGACCTCTCTGACTTTTCTGCCCCGTAAATGTGGACTTCTGTACCTCTCTGACTCCTCTGCCCCGTAAATGTGGGCTTCTTGAACTATCTGCCTCATAAATGTGGGCTTTCTAATTTTCATCTATGCCCCGTGCAACATGGGCTTCATTTTCTTTTGATCTTTACATCCCTGGTTGAGTAATATATGAGATCAATGTTCAGCCTCCTATGTGTCCCCCATATATTAGAACGGTGGTGAACGGAGACTGATGCATCCGCTGGCTATTGCTATCAAATATATACCTTACATCTGGATAATTTCCAGCGGATGCTGGTTCTGTTGCCTGTTGCTATCAGCACAGAACTGTATTGTTAGGGAGGTAGAGCAGTGGCTAACAGTGGCTGATGCATCTACTGTCTATTGTTATCAAATATAGACTGTGCATCCTGGCAACTTCCAGCTGATGCACGTTCTGTTGCTTGCTGTTATCAGCACAGAACAATATTGTCAGAGAGAGTGAATTTCTCTGTGTTTTTCCGAAAGGTGAACACTAAGAGGAGGATTTAAATGACCAGCTTCATAGACCAGTAGAGGGTTGCTACTCTGTATATCCAGTCTTGCCTTTACCAGTGCAGACCTGGTGGTATCTATGAGCCCTATGAAAGTCAATGAAGCAGGTCACTACGTAGAGCACACATTATCAGTAATATAACTAAAAGGGCTTTTAGAAGCCAAAGGGTGAAAATCTTTCTTCCATCCTGATGAAATGACATATTTATAATGTCATGGAAACGCGTCGATGGATCTTATTGATGTGAATCGATTAAAGACTTCCTACTCATGCTAAGACCGAGGAAGTCTATATAAAACATCTATTAAACCATTGTCTGAGTAAATGCACTACTGTATATAGATATCAATAGACCATCTCTGGTTTAATATACAGTCTGTGCTTTATCTGCTCAGGGTGGTGAGAAGAGCAAAACCTAATCCAAGAAGTTATATCTGGCATAAAGGGGTGTGTCAGACATTATCGTATCAGACACGCCTCGCCATTCGTGGGTAAAAATTTGGCTACACGCACGAGTGAGCTTGGTAGTCATATTTATTGGGTCCAAGTATTATATGGACTCATAAGGAATCTCTAAGGAATTTACCAATGCAAATATGCATATGGCTCGTTTTTAATGTATATAAATAAAGATTTGTAAATTTTTACTATCAGTAAAGTTCTTGTCGGTGAAGGACAATCATGGATAAGTGCTGCTTGTGACTCTGAGTACTGTGCTGATGCTTTGTGGCAGGCTGTGACAGGCTTAAAAAACTACCACACCTCTGTTAGACTGTCAAGAGTGGTGGTGCTGCTGTGGTGGCTTTCTGCTCGTCTGTCATGAGCCATAGAGTTGGCTTCATTGTGGATTTATCCTCTTGGCCTTGGGAAAATGCTGTGCTTTAACTGCTTAACAGTCTGTACTGTACAGACAGGATTGCATTTTGAGGTTCCTGTACATTGCTGCAATGGGATTTGTCTTTTTGGCTTTTATCGGGGATCAAGGAGGGTTGCCACCCAGTAATGATCTGATGTTTTGATGTGGGCCAGGATAAAAGCACTCATATGATCCAAAGTGCCTAAGCGTGCTGGCCCACATTCCTCAGATCAGGCATGAGGATATCCTTGGGCTAGTCCTACCATTCATGTAGAGTAGCTGGGATTAGTTATGGATGGAATAAAAATTGTGTAACGCCCTTCTTGGAAAGACCCTCACATGAAAAAACATACTCAACAAGATGATATACTTAACTACCTTTGAAAGGATTGCAAGCACCTGTTAGTACCCTAAGGAGCAGTGGGTGGTAAGACTAGCACCATATCTTACTAGACAAGCCCAGCTAGCATACAACCACATGAACACATGAACATACAGGATGCAAATGACTATGACTTGGTTAACCCATTAAGGACACAGCCTATTTTGGGCTTAAGGACGCAACGGTTTTTGGGTTTTTTGGGGGGTGGGGATTTTCATTTCCACTTTTCAAAAGCCGTCTTTTCGATTTTTTCCCGTCGACACAGTCGTATGAGGGCTTGATTTTTGAATCTGATATAGTACATCAATTTACAAATCAGCCTCTGACACTATATTATATTTCTCCTCTTCCTCCCCTTCATCTGTACTTTTCCCATGAGTGGAGAAACGTGTTGGGAAGACGTCCCCCTTCTTGCCCAAAGCCTCTCTCACTACAGTGTTGAGTAATGGCAAATTGTTCAGACTTGGGAGATTTGTATCCCTTCCTTTTACTTTTCATCTTTCTGTGAAAACAACATGTCATTTTGCCTGAGGTCCTGAAGCCATAAAGAAATGTAAATATTGTGCAATTTTATATAAGGTAGAGAATTTAATGTTTCAGGTCATTTTTTAAAATTTTACAGCTAAATTTACAACTGTTTTTCCAAATCATTATGTGCAAATGTGCAGGACGATGAGCTATGTTTCAGAGTTTCAGCTGTTACTAGGGCTTGTCTTATTTTCAATTCCTAAGACAAACATATCATGTTGTAACTATTACCTCTTAGGTTAAGTTTAAGTTCTGTTAAACCTGGTCAACAAAAATATCTTTCCATTTTGCTTTCTCAGCTTGCCCTGGCAATCAATCACAAAGAAGAGATACTTCATCTCTCATCCCTCTCAGAGGCACGTTTAATTACTCCTATACCTGTAAAATATGTAATGTAACTTGGTATCAGCATCCATATTATTCTTTGCCCATGAAGATGTATCAGTCAGACCAGAGCCTTCAATCAAACTTATAGTCTACTGGATCAACAGTTTCTACTTCGGCTTGACTTCAAATTAATTAAAGCGGCACTACAGCAATAGGGATTTTTTTTTGCAATTTTCACCCAGCCACTGGAAGGGTGGAAACTGATAGATCAGTCGGGGGTCTGACTGCTGAGACCCCCACCAAATCTGAGAATGGGTAACCCATGTCCCCTATTTCACAGGGCAGGATGGATAACTTCTCCCCTTTCTGTAGTTGTGAATTGGCTGCTAGTCGCATATGCATGACTCCATTCATCTCAATGTTGTAGAAATACAGCTATGAAGTGCAACTCCATTCATTTCAATGGGACTGATGGAAATAGCCAAGTGCTGTACTCAGCTATCTCTGTCTTCCCCACTGAAAGGAATGGAGCTGTGGCCAAATATGTGCTCTGACTCTCCACTCATTTTTTTTTTATAGATCAATTTTTATTAAAAATTTTTCATTACAATCACTTACAATTTTCCATCAAACAAGTATATTGCCAGAACTCCAACTTTCAATTGCAAAAGCAGTACTAGTTCTGATCTGACATTGATATTCCACGAGCTAATTTTCCGCTGCACAATATAAAGTTCTCATAGAGAGCCCGCCATACACTTTAATAAAAAACATGTTAAGCAAAATAAACTGAAAAAGGGGGAGGGGGAGGGAAGAAAAGAGAAAAGGAGAAAAGGGGGGGGTGTATATTGGTATCTGGAGACATATCAGTAGCAGTAGCAGGAGCTGCGAATCAGTGCACAAACTCATTTAGAGACCTCAAACTCAGCCAGGGACTCCATATCTGGAGGAATTTCTCATGTGTATGCTTATTCCAGCTGGATCATTCTTCGAGATTAAAGATCATATCTACCTTCTCTTTCCATTGTCCCAAAAATGGTGGAGTAGTTTGTTGCCAGTGCAGGGGGATTAGGGCTTTCGCCGCATCAACCATTAAAGCAATCAGCTTATTCTTCAGGGGTGAAACGATGTGAAAGGTTTCCAAAGAAACACTATCACTAGCGACAAGGATAAATTTGGTGCAATTTTCCTCAGCACTTTCTCCACTCCAAAAGGTGTCAAGGATGGGCAAATGTGGAGTAAAGAACCCTCCTGTTTATTGCATCTCCAACATCTCCCATGAGGAGCTAGCTTATAGGCAAAAAGCCACTGCGGGGTCAAAGTTAGCCTCATATAAATCTTCTAGTTTTTTAGTTAATTTAATACTCAGATAATCCAATGAGGCCTCCAACCACACAAAGGGGGAGGCAGCACTCAAGGCTCTGCAACAGGTTGAGGGTATGGAGATGTTCAGGACCGTGGACTTAAAAAAATCGATTTTAAAATTTGAGATCGATCCGAAGACTTTCAGGAGCTCAATGAGTCTGGGGAGGCTATTTTCCGGATCCGTAACTAAGAAGACGATATCATCTGCGAAGGCCGCTATGGAGAGTGAATTGTCGCCAAAATTCAGACCTTTGATAGTAGGGTCTTGCCTAACTTTTTGGAAAAGGGGTTCTAGGGCTAAAATAAAAAGTGTGGGAGAAAGTGGGCATCCCTGATGGGTACCATTTCTGATGTCAAATGGAGGCGACATGATGTCATTGACTTTCAGTCTTGCATGGGGGCTGGCGTAGAGGGAGAAGATGGCTGAGACAAAACTCACCGGCAGATTAAAATGTAATAGGATTCTTTCCAGATAACCCCAATCGACCCTATCAAACACCTTTTTGGCATCTGTTCCCACCAGGACTAGAGGGATGTTGTGACGTGCGAATTGAGTAGCATGGAGCAGTCTACGGCAGTTGTCTCTGCCCTCTCTCCCTCCCACAAAACCAGCTTGTTCTTCATTAATCAGGGTCAAGAAAAAATTCTCGAATCTTTTAGCTAAAAGTTTTGCCCATAATTTAACATCCAGATTAATCAAGGAGATAGGTCTATAGCTGGCCCATAATTCTGTGTCTTTTTTGTCCTTACGGATTAGAGTGATATGGGCCTCCTGTGATTGTTTTGGCAAAGGTGCACCTTGTAGTAGCGCATTAAAAGATCAGATAATCTAGGGACTAAAATTGTTTGAAATGACTTATAGTATGCTAAAGTTAGTCTGTCTGGTCCAGGACTTTTGTTAGGTGGGCAGGAAATTAACAGATTTTGAATCTCCGAATGCGAGACCGGTGTCAATAGGGAACCTGCCTCCTTATTACTCAATTTGGGGAGATGAATTTGCTGTAGAAAAGAATCTATCCTCTCAGATGACTTGATTACCTCTTCAGACGTTAAGTGACCCTTAATATTATAAAGTTTAGCGTAAAATTGTTAAAATTCCTTCGCTATATTTTTAGAAGAGGTAACGGGTGTTCCCGTCCGGGTTTTTATTGAGTTAATCAAATTCCTGGCTTTTTTAACTAGAGAAGACATCAATTTGTTCCCCTTATTACCCTGAGCATACGCCACATGCTTCAAATGTAAGTGGTTTTTATTAAATCTAGATTCGAGACAGTGTCACAATTCTCGCCTCATATCTGCTAAATTTTCCAGGTTTAACTTTGTTTGAGAGAGCTTCGCCGTCTGTTCAAGTTTTGCTATCGAGCGCAATTTCTCATCAATCTCCTTCTGTAAGCGTTTCTTGGTTCTGGAACCTTGAGCGATTAGTAATCCCCTTACATAAACTTTATGAGCCTCCCACATCATTGGAACCCCAATATCCCCCTTGGCATTAAGATGGGAGTACTCCTCCATAAGTTTGGTTAGAGATTCCCTCTACTCTTTCAAGTCTAGGAGGGATGCATTAAGTCTCCATCTCCATTCTCTTGCAGTCGGCTGGAATGGTTTGAGGCAAACATGTATTGGTGCGTGGTCAGATACTGTAATTGAATCTATACTGACCCCCTCAAGCAATGCAAGGAGACCAGAGGAGATAACTATATAGTCCAGTCTTTGGAAAGAAGAGTGGACCTGTGAGAAAAAGGAGAAGTCTTTTGTTGTTGGAAAAAGGGAACGCCAGGCATCCACCACTCCCAATTCCTGAAAGGATCGATTGAGCTTCCACAGTCTTATCTGAGAAATCTGAGACCACCCAACCGAAGAATAAAGTAAATGGTTTAAAGTGACATTTAGATCTCCACCGAGAATTATCTGCCCTACCGCAAAGTGTTTTAAGACCTCCAATTGTTTAAGTAACCAGGGGATCTGATCAACATTGGGGGTGTATAGATTGGCAATAGTGATTTTCACATCATTAACTGACCCTTTTAGAAATAGTACTCTGCCCTCCTCATCTGTGTATTGAGCTTCATATACAAAATTTACGGTTTTGTGAAACAAGATAGACACCCCCTTGCAAGCAGATGTGGGGTGTGCACTATGGAAATTCTGCGGGAAGTGTTTCCCTAACAACAATAGACATTTGTTTCTTTTAAAATGGGTCTCCTGGAGCAGGAGAATCTTAGTGTTGTACCTTTTCAGGAGAAGGGAAATATTGTGCCGTTTGCATGGCGAGTTGAGGCCTCTGACATTAAATGAGATGATTTGCAGGTTCTCCATATCTCCGCGAACTTGCGCTAGGTGAGAAAATGAAAAATGTTAAATGATATTAAGTTCGTTATTTAGATAAGTCTAACTCTAGAGCAATTCCCTTAGAGGAAGGGAGGGAACTGGGGAAGAAGGGAAGGGTAGGTAAAAAGGTTGAGGTAAGTGAGGAAGAAAATGAAAGAAAAGGGAAAATTTGTTCACAAAATGTACCAGAGGTCTAAAGTAGAACTCTGGAAAATGAAGTCGGTGCCACTTGTACTTGCCACCCACTGCAAAGTTGTGGGTGAGCCACAATGACGTACCACAAAACGGTAAAAAGAATCTTCCTGCATCATGAGAGTCTTATGTAACTGAGAATGTTGCTCTATAAGAATCTTCTCAAGTTCCAGGGAGTGAGAGGTGATAGATGTAGAAGAAGCCTCCAGCTCCTCCATCCGACGGCCCAACTGTTTGATCTCCTCTTTTTTTTCAGCTAGATCTGATCTAACTGGATGCAGGGCTTGGGAGAATAGGTCTCTCATGAATCCCCTGAAAATGTGCTCTCCATCTTCCCCATCAGTGAAAGCTTTATCCTCCCCCTTCTTTCTGTAAGCCATGGACATCTCCTGAGTCGGCTCCATCTTATGTGCTGCACGCGGGGACCGGGCGCTTCAGTCTTTGAGGTAGCATTGTAAGTCCATTTGCCCTCTGCTTTGTTGGGGAGTGCCCTGGAGTCCCCCCCCCCCTTCTCCCTGATGATCTTTCCTATCCTGTACTGAATATAGCCACTGATTAGGGTCTCCGAAGGTGACGCTGAGATGGAGCACTTCACTCAGACGTCCATCTCGCTCAGCCGTCAGGCTCCGCCCCCCCCCTGACTCTCCATTCATTTCAACAGTGCTTGGATATTGCCATCAGTTTAACTGAAATGAATCAAATGGCAACTTTTAATTTATTTCTGTGGGGCAGATGAAAATATCTGAGCATAGCTAACTGTCTGTGTCAGTGAGATGAATGGCGTCTGTGCATGTGTGACCAGTGGCCCATTTACAACTACATAATAGAAAGGGGAGAAGGAAACCAGCACTGTGAAATAGTGGATACATGGGTTCCCCATTCTCAGGAATGGTGGCAGTCTAATCAGTTGAACCACACTATTAGTTTTTTTTTACCCATCCAATGGATGGGTGAAAACTGAGAAAAATACCCCATCACCGGAATACCCCTTTAATATAATTGAGAGCCTGTGATATATTAAATATACTGTTTAGATAAGTATTAAAAATGTTACTCGTTTGCTCGTTTGTTAACATCTTGGCATATGTTAAGCCTAGAGAAAAATAAACCAAGGGCACAATTAGTATTACTCCCAAATGAATTTTAATTTACATTTTTTTGGACAACTTTTTCAATTTGGGATTCAGTATGCCAAGTTAAAAGAAAAGTTAAGGAAAAACACACATGTATGATGTTGAGTACAAACAAACTCAAATTTAGCTTTTTTATGGACAAGTTAATCAAAAATCATTGACAAACACCATTTTTTATGGATATATTTGAAGTCGAAAATAAATTATACAAATTATAAGTAGTGCATCATTATTGCTCAATTAATGATGGAAGTGCATTTATTTTCCATCATTTTACATTACACTGAACACAGCATATATACTTTTTTCTATAGGGCGTGGTCTATGTAGAAATGAATTTGCTGTTTTCTGTCCTATACGATATGTTACATAAAGGTACAATAATTATATAATTTTTTGCATACTATTTCAATAGCCAATACAGGGGCCAGGACAGGGGTTATTTTCATTAGTATGCTAAATTACTGTCACTGTTTGATGAGTTGGTCTGTGACTTCTATAGGGCATTGCTGATTATATTTTTTGACCTTACTCTGTACTCTTTTCTTTCTGCTGTTTGCCAATTCTTGCTGCTACAAAACGTTTGACCGCACACAGTTTGCCTTTTCATTTTGAGTCTGAGTTTTGTGTCACCGGGGAAAGAGAAAACCAGAGTTCTTCCTGGTTGATGTGACCTCCTAATGCTTTGGCTGGTGCTAGTGCTGGGTACAAGGAAACAATTTCTGCCTCTATTGGCTTTAGTGAAGTTTGCAAGGCAAATGCCTGTAGCACCCTCCATATAATTAGCACTGTGGGTGGGGTTTTTATCGCTGTGGCCACAATTGATTGCTAGCAAAAAAGAAAACTTAGCATGTGGGAGATGAAGACCTATTGATTAGTGGGGTTCCCAAAGTTCTGACACTGAAGATGTAAGGGTATGTCATGGCAGGGTAGTACTTCCCGCAACATGACGTACCCTTACGTCATGGGGATAGCGCAAGATCATGACAGATTTCGCGCTATCCGGCAGCAGGTGTGCATCAGAGATGTGACCCCCGCTATTAACCCCTTCCCTACCGAGATCTATGTAGATAGAAAAGGGTTGACAGAGGGAGCGCGCTCCCTCTGTGATGTCAGCGGGCTCTCATGATGTAATCGCAGAGAGCCTGGCTGGTTGCCATGGTAGCAGGACGCCACCTACAGGTGTCCTGTATTACCATTGCCTATGATCGCTGTAATAGGCTATAAGGCATCGCAGGAGAGAAGTCCCGCAATGCCTTATCATAGCGATCATGGGTGCTGCGGTGTAAGTCCCCCAGAGGGACACAAATGGTGTGAAAAAAAGATCAAAATAATGAACAAGAAAATAAAAATGTAAAAAAAAACACCTTTTAATGCTTTTTCTCATTAGAGCATAAAAAAATAATTAAAAAAATCCCACATATTTGGTATGTTTGTATTCGTAAAGACACGAACAATAAGTTGAACATGCTTTTTATCCTGCACGGCAAAAAGCGTAACCCCCCCCCCCCATAAAAAACGCAATAAAAGTGATCAAAAAAGCCGTATGTACCCCAAAATGGTACCAATTAAAACTACAGCTCATCTCGCAAAAATAAGCCCTCATAGAGCTCTGTCCATGGAAAAATAAAAAAGTTATAGCACTTTGAATGCAGTGATTTAGAGAAAAAAAAACATTTCCAAAAAAAGGGTTTTTATTGCAGAAAAGTGTAAAAACCTTAAAAAAAAAAAAATAAGAATTTTGGTATCGTTGTAATTGTACCAGCCCGCAGAATAAAAAGTATTGTGTCATTTATGCTGCATAATTAATACTTAAAAAAAAATCTATGCCAGAATTGATGCATTTTCTCTCCCTGTAATCATGAAAAAAATAAAAGTTTTACGATATAGTCTATGTACCCTAAAATGGCACCAATAAAAATTACAGTTTGCCATGCAAAAAACAAGCCCTTATATGGCCGTGTCAATGGAAAAATAAAAAAAAGTTATGGCTTTTGAAAAATGGAGATTAAAGTCCGCCAAAAATCGTTTGATCCATAAACCCAAAATAGGCCATGTCCTTAAGGGGTTAGAACACAACATTAAGCTTTGTGAGTTCTTACATGTTTATATTAATTTTTTTCCATATAGCATTTTTTATATCCTTATTTCTCAAGCTGTATATCAGTGGATTCAGCGTGGGTGTTACAGCTAGGTAAAACACTGAAAAAATCAAGTCAAGTTCTTCTGAGTTCTCTGATGCTGGCCGCATGTACATGAAGGAAATGGCTCCATAGAATATAAGAAGGACAATAAGGTGTGATGTGCAGGTGGAAAAGGTTTTACTTCTTTGACCACTGGAGTGCATTTTCAGAATGCTTAACATTATTTTGGAGTAAGAAATAAGGATGAGTGAGAACGGACACAGTCCCAGTACAAAGGTTTCAACATAAGTCATAATTTCTATCTTTTTTTTGTTACCACAGGAAAGCATAGTGAGAATCTTCATGTCACAGAACATGTGATTTATATTTCTAGATTTGCAAAAATCTAAAGTAGATGCAAGAATTGTGACAAAAATGGAAGCAGAACATGCAATGATCCAGCAACTTGCCACGAGCAGGAAACATTTTCTTCTTCCCATAAGGAGCACATAATGTAATGGGTGACAAATAGCAACATATCGATCATAAGACATTGTAGTGAGCAAGAAAATCTCAGTACAAGCTGAAGAAATAAAGAAATATAACTGAGATAAACAGGCAATATATGATATTCTAATATCTCCTGTGAGGATGACATCCAGTAGTTTAGGAAGTGTAACTGACGTATAGAGAATATCTACAAAGGACAAATTACATAGGAAGAAGTACATAGGAGCTTGTAAATGCTCATCCAGGAAAATCACTATAAAGATGGTTAGATTCCATATAATACTTACTATATAAAATAGGAAAAACATAACAAAGAACAAAAACTGCTCCTCAACATTTCTGGAAAATGTGACTATATAAAAGTAAAATGTCTGGTTCTCCATTATATTTTACATGAATCGCTTCTAATATTCCTTAAGGGTACTTAAGAATGAGCTGTTAAGAATCAACATAATTACAAATGTAAATTTTTGAAATGTCAAGCTTTTTTTACACTGCATTTACATTTTTCTCCACATTTGTATTCCATTTTCACACACATTACAGCTGGCTTAAATAATACATTTCTTGCCTGCTTTAAGCATTAATAGCATTTGGAAAATCTATGTCAGCTTTAAGGTACTGTATATGCTTTTCCATTACATCATTTTCAAATCGAGGATCATTGGAACATACATTTTACAACTGATAACAGTTTATGATTTCCGTATGTAAAGCGCTAAAGTAATAATCAACTGCGATTGTAAAACTTTTCTCCTAAGAGCCATAATGCATCAAAGAAAAATCCATTTCATTTTAATGGCACAAAACTGCAATACTAAACATGGTCCTTGGACAAGACCAGCACGGCTTCTGGAAGGAAGCAGCAATGGTTTTACTTTTTTACTTTTACAGATTACTTTATATCATATTCATACATTTTTTTATATTCTTTTATTGCTAAAGCCTTTGTTTCTGTTTGATGCAGCATCCATTTATAATAATGGAGACACAGGTACTTGGCTCCTTACAGTTACAGTAAAAGTATTAGACCTGCACCTTGTAACAAGCCGTGAATCGCTGTTTCCATTATATAACCAAGACATAGATTTTAATCCACAGGATGAAAACAATGAATATTTCTACTTAATGACAGCAAGCAGAGAACTTAAAAATCACCTGCAATTAATTATTTGGTGAAACTATAATACACTTTTTAGTAAATCAACAAAAATTTGACATTAATTGCATCATCTTCAAAGTGTGGAACAGTACTAGTAAACAAAATCTTTTCACATTAATGTACACATACTTACCATAGTTTCCCTCAGATTAAGTGTCATTCATATGTAATATCTATATATAGTGAAACCTCTGGGAAACCACCACCCAAGAATGAGTAATCTTCTTCTACACTTGAGGTATTCAACCAGTATAGGTAGGGTGTGATAAAAAGGGTATATGATATAGTACATCAAATTCCAAATTTATAAACATTTAAAATGTAAAGTTTATAGGATTATGGGTGCACTAGACCAAAGACAATGAGATCTAATCTTCAACATATTTCCATTTGGCACACAGAATGAGTCTTTGCACGCTTGTTAAATACTGGAGATATCAGCACAAATACTCTCTATGGATTAAATTAATTATATTGTATTAGCACACTCAAATAAATCTCAATGCACTCAGCAATTATGTTTCTAACTATACATTTATGCTTTTGTTTGCTTTCTTTGAACTAACATCATAACTTGATTTCTAGATTAACTCCCCTTTCAGAATGGGAGAAACTCATTGCTGTGTTCTAGAATGCAATTAGTACAAAGTATTCTGGCTTCAGTGGTCAATACTTAATATCACATGACTCATCTCTGTCACTGGGACATACCGGCTTCCCTAATGGGGTCGTGTTTGACAGGGCTTGCTAGCTAATGTCTTCACAATGCACATAATTTCAACATCAATAGAGAAATATCAAGAGTTACTGGGTTTCAAGAAACTGACATTAGAGGCCACCCAAAATTACTAAGATAAGTATATTGCTGTTAAATATACAACTTTTTGGTGAACTAATAAGCAGAGTTTATTCTGTTCCAGGAAACCTCTGAGTTCGTTTAGCTATCCACCACTGTTACATTTTACATTTAACTTATTAAATAGGTGCTGACTTTTCAAAAAACAGGCTTTTGTGAAGAAATAAAGTGTTTTTCTTTGTTTAACATTAGTGTTTTGTTTCTAACCTTAGTTGTGGTGCACAAGTTTCCCTGTTTAGACAAAACTTATTTTTTGTATATTCTTTTTATTGAGAAAATAAGTGTACAGGCATTCCGGCATAAGACACATTGCTGTTAACGCTTGTACAAAAAGCTTTAATATAACTTACAATAGAAAATTTACAGTTTATCTCAGGGTATTGGGAGAAGGAGGGTAGAAGGGGAAAAAAGGGAGGGGAGGGGAAGACAGGGGGAAGGTGAGGGGTATCACATGTGATTCAAAAGTACATGCAGCATGGTATCCCATTCCGTCGGAGACATAACCTGATATTTTAACGGAGAAGGATGATAGAAATTAACAGCAAATAACACGACGGTTGCCTAAGTTTCCAGTTCATCCTGAGCAATAATTAAAGATGTGTGAAATTCTCTCAACCAGGGTCTCCAAGTACGTCTAAATTTTTCATGAGATCTGTTAGACCTGCTCGTTAGCTCTTTAAATCTGCGTATCTCGTTCATCTTGGCCAGCCATTGAACTGGTGTGGGTGCTATAGGTTGGAGCCATAATAAAGGAATCAAAGATTTAGCTGCTGAGATAAGGTGTGAGATTGGATTAGTTTTAGATGGTCTATAGTCTGCTGATGGTCAAGACAGAATCACTTGTTCTGGTAAAAGACGAAATGTGCTGTTGGTTACTTCTTGTATTGTACCTTCAACCTGGTTCCAATAGGAGCATAATAGCAGGCATGACCACCAGATGTGTGTTAGGGAACCCACATGGTTATTGCAGTGCCAGCAAAGGTTTGAGTTTGACAACTTGTAGGCAAACAGCCACTCCAGTGATTTATACCATTGTGTCAGTAGTTTATAGTGGTTTTCCTGTAATCTGATGCATCTAGAATGACCATGTGAAGAACCTAGAATCGATCCCACCTCATTGTCTGTCAGTTTTATGTTATGCTCCTTATTCCCATGACAAGATGTATGCTAGTCTTGGAGGGTCTTGAGGGGTAATGAACTTCTTTTTAAGGATAGAGATTTTTCTGCTATGGCTGCGTTGGGCTAAGATAAGTTGCTCCAGTTCAGATAATGGACGCAAGGATGGAAAAACTTTGTTAAACCTGTCTAGGGTTATGGATAAGTAGATAATTTGTAGCTGATTGAGACAGGGGCTTTTCATCTGAGATAGGAACTTTTCTACAAGTTGTATGCTCTTAAAAGCACTTTTTGTCCATAGGTCAGCTATTGTGAGGTTGCTGAAGAGTGACCAGATCTGTTGTGTGTGGGTGTCTAATTTTATTTCCAGACAATCAGGAATGAGGTTCAGGAGCGCTGCAGGAGATGTGTAAGGAGCTAGCTTACCCCATAAGGAATCCCAGACCTCACAGGCACCTCTCAAAAGAGGAACAAATGTGGATCTTTTGTACATTTCTTTGAAGGATATCAAAAGTCTCTTAATAAGCCTGAGCTAGGGATCTTGCAATTGGATTTTTCGATGGTTTTATAATTTCCAGCCATCTATTTAATTGGATTGATTTGTAGTATTAGGGCATGTCCAGAAGGTCATTGTCACCTCCTCCCTCCTCTGAACCAAAAGGTTGTGAGCTAATCAATCTCTTCTGTGTTTCCAAATAAATCTGGAAAAACTAGATTTAATGTACTTGAAAAAGAAATTTGGGAGAAAGATCCGTATCATTTGTAACTTGTGCAGTATTTTGGGGACAATGTACATTTGCAATAATTTTTACCGTCCAAACCAGGGGAGAAAAGGTAAGTCATAGGTTTGCAAAAGTGATATAATTTCTTTTATGAGAGGGGCGAAGTTCTTTTCATATAGTTCCTCAAGATTTTTTGTGATTTGAATCCCTAGATACTCAATGTGGGTTTCAACCCATTTAAATTGTGAATACCTTTGAAGGTTTTTAATGACAGCTGCAAGAAGGGTGATATTGAGTACAGTTGACTTAGACACATTTACTTTGAAATTTGAGGTGGCGCAGTATGATTGCAGAATGATGTAGATTTTGACAAGCTCTGTTTTGGATTGGTCAAGATGAATAAAATGTCATCCGCAAAGGCAACTGTTTTTAAGGTCAGGTTGTTTAATTTTACTCCCTGGATGTCATTGTTCTGTTGTACCATTTGCAAAAGGATTTCCAAAGATAGGATGAAGAGGGTGGGAGATACGGGGCATCCTTGTCGCGTGCCATTGTTAATGGAAAAGGTGGCAAGTGGGTTGGAGTATAATGAGAAAATTGCTTGAGTTAGTGCGGGAGGGAAATTGAATTTGTTCAAGACAGCACGCAAGAAGGTCCAATCTACTCTGTCAAATGCTTTTTCAGCATCTATTCCTAGCAGAATTAATGGGATCTTTTTGCTTTGGGCATATCCCATTACATGCAAAAGGCATGTTGAGTTATCCCTTCCCTCTCAACCTGCCACAAAGCCTGATTGTTCTTCATTAATCAAATTTGGGGTGACTTTATTAATCCTTCTAGAGAGGAGTTTTTCCCACAATTTAATATTCAGGTTTAAGAGACAAATAGGTCTATTACTTCCACAGAGCAGGTGATTCTTTCCTTCTTTGTGTATAAGAATAATAAAAGCTTCCTGTGCTTGTTTAGGCAATTGTGCACCTCCTAAAAGAGCATTGAAAGATAGGACTAGTATGGTAATATTATCATCAGTAATTTTTTATAGTATGCTAAAGGGAAACTGTCAGGGCCAGGGCTTTTATGTAGTGGGAAACTGTTTAGGACTGAGGTTAACTCTTTAAGTGAGACTGGTTTAGTGCAGTTGCTTCGTCTCGGTTCAGAGAAGTAAGAGTAAGCAAGGACAATAAGTCCTCAACTTTTTTGTCTTTGATATCTCTTGTAAGATTATCAGTTTTGTTCAGGTTGTATAACTCTGTATAGAATTCTTGGAAGATTTGTGCTATTTTTGTAGATTCTTGGTGTGTCTTACCGAACCTGTTTCCAACACTAGTAATATGTGTTTTTCCCTTAGCCTTTTTTTAAATTAATGAGGACATGAGTCGTCCACCCTTATTGCCATGAGAATAAAGTTGGTGTTTATAATATAGTAAGGATTTTGCAAATTTATTATTGAGGATGTCTTTTAGTTTCTCTCTCGGTTTAATAAGCTTTGTTTGAGCTTGCACTTTTTTTTGTTTCGACTGTTGTTCTAGTTTAAAGATTTGCATTAGAATTTCATCTATCTCTTTTTGCCTACGTTTTTTTTTTGTGCTGAGCCAAGAGATATAAATAATCCTCTAATGTATGCTTTATGGGTTTCCCACACCAAAGGATGCTTTTCTGGAGATTGTGCATTCTCTTTGAAAAATAGCTCTAAATTAGAGGTAATAACATTAGTTGTTTCCTGATTATCTAGTAGCGACTCAGTCTCCAGCTGGGGCTTTCAGGGCAAGAAAGACTATTACTGGGGCGTGATCTGAAACTGTTATACTCATTGTGCTCAAATTCGTTAATTGGTGGTTGATAGACAAGAAGATAAGGACATAATCTATCCTTTGGTGTGTCATGTATTGTGGAGTAAAAGGAATATTCTCTAGTTGATGGGTTGAGGGTTTTCCAAGCATCTATAACATGTATGTCCTGGAGCGCACTTTGCAGTTTTTTTCTTGCCTGCTGGGATATCTGGGACTTCCCTGAGGAGGAGTCTATGGTAGGGCTTAGGATAAGGTTGAGATTGGACCCCAAAATAATTTTCCCTTCCGCAAAAAGTGCAAGTTTGTTAAGAACATCTTGTAACCAGGGAATCTGTTTTTTTATTTGGGGCATATAAGTTTACCAATGTAAATGTTTCTGAATAAATCTTGCCCTTTAGGAAGAGCATTCTTCTTTCTGAGTCTGTAAGTTTGCTGTCCAGGACGAAAGGAACTGAGGAATGGAGCACTATGGTGACTCCTTTAGAGGCACTGGTGGGGTGGTTATTAAAGAACCTTTTATCGAATGCCTTTCTTGGGAGCCTTGATTGTACTTTTCCTCTGAAATGGGTCTCCTAAAGAAATGCAATTGATGTATTTAGCTTCTTCAGAACCCATAATATTCTGATCCTTTTATGTGTGGAATTTAACTCTCTAGTACTTAGTGTTGTAACAGTAAAGTCATCTACCATTGAATCTTTTGTTATAAAGTCAGGAGTCTATAGGATTGGTCGAGTGTTTCTAGAGTGTACTCGTGTGAGGTTCAACCTCTTTAGATATGGGTTTAAGGATTTGTTTGGGGATTAGGGCATTGGGGGGGCTAGTTTGTGTGGTAATTTACACAATGAGCTGGGAGAGCTCGGTGTGGCCGCAACACAATCTGACAACAGATTTGTCAGATTTTTTAAGTAGCTTAGCTCCAATCAAAGTATGCCCTACTTAATGCAACAGGCGATTAAATTAAACCTTAAATTTTTTCTAACTATCTCTTTCGTATGGCTAATAGAGTAATGCTTTTTCCCTGCTCTGACATACTAAGCGAGAAACTCACCGGTAAACAACATATGAAAATAACAATTAATTACTCAAACACAGTGATAAACATCAGCAGCAAGGGGAGGTCAACTCAGCATGAAAGCATGTATGAGCCTTCAGCACAGTCATCTAAACAGTTTATCCTCTGCAGGTGTGTGCCGCCATCCTTCTTTCGAGGAGAATGGGACCCGCCATGCCCATTCTGAGGATATTCGCCAGTGAGTCCATCTACATTACTTCCCCAACCACCCCACCAGTGGACCAGTGATCAGGTCAGGCCAACCCAAGGATAGCCAGGTGTCTCCATGAGAGCTGGCCCAAGCCACCAGGGAAGGGAGCCGGGATGGGAGAGGAGCAGAGCAAAGATGCTCATCTGGCCAATCATAAGTGCGGATCATGATTGACTCATGCAGAGGACACTCAAGCTCAGATACTGGGCATATGTCACACAAGTAAGTATAAGTGTAGCTTGATACTTATCAGAAGTCCAATCTAGTTTGAATATACAGCTGTGTCTTATCCATTGAAGGCAAATGTAAATTCTGGTTCAGCTACTTTCAAAGTCCCATTGACTGTAAGAATGAGTAAAGAGAAAACACAGAGGGGGGGGGGGGGGGGGGAGAGAAAGAGAAAGAAAAAAAAGGAGAAGAAAAGGGAAAGAAGAAACAAGAGAGAAGCCAACTCTAATCTCGCACCAGTTTCAACATTGCCAATCTAGCAAGATCAACCAACTAAACAAGTCTAATAAAACTGTCTCATTTCTTGTATGGATCGTCAGAGTAGAGTCTTGTCTATGGATCATGCAGTGAAGGGGTCGCTGTAGGCTCCCAACGTTGGAAGTCCAATCTAGCTCTGGGTCTTCTGTATCGGGGGGACTTGGAGCATGGAACTTCCTTCCAAGGCGTCTACTTCCCTATTTTAGGGAGTGCCTCCCTCTCTCCAAGCAGCATCCAGGGGGGTATCTGTATTGGTGATATATCTAACACATTCCAGGCCTTTTCCTGGTCTGTTGGAGTGTGTATAATGATGCGTTTGCCATCTTTATGTACTGCCTGTCCGAATAGGAACAGTCACGAGTACTGTAGGTTTTTGGCTCTGAGGGCTTCTAGAAGGGGTTTCATCTGCCTTCGCTTAGCAAGTGTAAAGGGAGCTAAGTCCTGGTATAGCTGGATACGTATTCCCTGGTGTTTTATTTGATCTCTGTCTCTGGAGGCTATAAGTATTGCTTGTGTATCATTGAAAGAAAGTAAACCACAGATTATGTCTCGCGGTAGCTCACCCGCTCTTGACTTGGGTCTAAGGGCTCTATGAATTCTTTTGATAATGACAGAACGGGCTGTCTCTTCAGCCAGTAGGTCTGTGAACAGGGCCTATGTTTCTGAGGGCGCCTGATGTAACCAATTAACCTTAATCCTGATGTTTCGTATGCAGCTCCTGTTCTCCTGGTCTTCTATCAGGGTTAGTGCTCTGTCCATCTGGTCTCTTTGCATCATTGCATAGTCAGATAAATCATTTGTTTGCGTGATAAGGCCTGTGCCATTGCTTTTCAGGTCCTCTACTCCATTACCGATGTGTTGGATTTCTGCTTTTATATCGGTTAATTCAGAAAGGACTGGTTGTATAGCTCGTGCTAGGGCCTTTTTAAGAAAGTTCTTGATACACTTGTTTTTTACATGCAGCTTGGTTCAGTTTCATTATCGCTGTCCATATCGAAAGCAGAGGGATTTTCTTCTTCTGCTGTGAGCAAGGGGTTATTTTTGGAAACACTCGCTGGAGAGTAAGCGTTTCTCTTTTTCAAGTAGCATTGTAGGTCAGCTTGGTTCTTAGATGTTGCCTGTAGCCCGGCCATGTGGCCAGCTTTCTCCTTTCCCTTTTTGACCATTACGCTGCTTAGCATGTGTAGTCACATCTGCGTAGGGCACAATTACAAGGTGGAGTTCAGAACATAATCATTATGCAACCTAAGTTGCCAGTACAGAGTAGAATGGGTATTAGAACAACCTATGTTGCAGCAGAGGGGTGAATTTAGAAGGGTAGATTAGTGAATAAATGGGCTTGGTAGGTAGGTTTGAGGTCCATCACCCTCCAGGAAGAAAATCTGAGCAAATGCAGGTTTATTCCTGGCACACTATAAGAGGGTCACTAAGTGATTTTTCTGCAGTTATTTACAGGGTGCATAAATGGAGTGTCTCTGGTGATGTCAGTTTGGGCTGGTACTCACTGCAATCTTGATCAGTCCTCCCCAGGAGAGGTTACAGGCCCACAATGTGTGGAGATAATTAGCCCTTGTATGTGCCAGGGGTTCTTTGGAAGATCCGGAGCTCTTCTCAGCTCCTGTTTGCTTTATATCACACAGGTATGCAGGCAGGGAGCGTCCCGGCTGTGGAGGGATTCCCTTTACTGGTGCTGTGCTCCGGCATTCGCGAAGGCACCATTGTCGGCTGAGGCCACAGGTGCTGTAAATTTACTCTCCTGCTCCTAGAGGCCTATTTAGGCCTCAACCCACAGCTTTCTTTCTTGGAGCTCCTGTCAGCGCTGTGGGTCTCTGTCTTCCTCTTCTATCCCCTGGGGAACCTACAAGGGTCTGGAGAGCTCTATTTCTGGGGAGTCCTATTTCATTGAACACAGGTTTGCGTGGTTCCTGCAGAGTTCTCCTACTTAGACAAAACATCTGTGTGCATAGGTGTGAATGCTTGTTTTTCTTTGCTTTTTTCTGGTCACCTAATGCTTTATTTGTTCCTTTCTTTTTGGGTTTTGTCATCTGGGAACCATGTATTACAACTGAGGAAATGTCCCAAAGACAATGTGTCCATATATTTTGTTTTGTGTGATATCACTTTCCTGCACTGTTGAAGCTGCAGCAGAGTGTTTTTGCTCTGAGGCTATAAGTGGCAGACCAGCATCAAGAGAGACCCTGAAAAGAATTGTAGGAGTTTCTACTAATATAAAAGTGTCACACACAGAGTGATCAGGGGGTAATTGATCAAGAGGTTCTGCAGAGATTGTGACTGTAGATTTGAGGACTTTCAGTTTTTGCCCATGTATTGTTTTCAGCAAAGCAAAGTCTGTTTCTCCTTTGGAAACCCAAGCTTCACATATGGTGGCAGCAGTGGGATAAAGGTGCACAAAAACACGCTTTTGTTAGAACCAATGCATTCCCTATGGTGTGTTCACATGTCCGTGTTCTACCGGTGTGTGCCTGTAAAGATAGGATATGCGTGCACCATAGGGAATGCACACATTGTCTTCAATGGAGCCACGGCTGCTGCCGGCGGCTCCATTGAAGACAATGGTCTTTTGGCACCCCCAAATTGTTTACCAGGGAAGAGCTTTACATATAAGCTCTTCCCTGAAAAACAAAAATTTTAGTGTAAAAAAAAAACCTGTCTGCCGCTGCTGTGTCCCCGCTGGGATGAATAACACATCTGCCGCATGTGGCAGATGTTTCCTTCATCCTCGGCAGGAAAATGAATTCCCCGCTGCACCTGCTACATCTGTGACAGATGCAGAAAAGGAATTCTTCATCCCTGCGGGGAATAAAAAATTCCCTACAAGAGCTGTCACAGATGACAGCTGTGGTAGGGGATCCAGCTGCCTGCATCCTGTAATTGTTTTTCAGGGAAGGGCATTAAATATAAGCCTTCCCTGAAAAACAAGAAAAAATGTTGATGGCTCTTCTCCTGCACTGCTCTGAGGCGTATTCAGCAGGTTGGGATTTAAAACCCACGCCTGCTGAATGGGCTGCTTCTGATTGGCTGAGCACTGGGACCAATCAGAGGCAGCTCTCAGATATTGAATGACAGCTAAGAGCTGCCTCTAATTGGCCCCTGTGCTCAGCCAATATATATATATATATATATATATATTGCCACACTCCATATATATACACATGTATGCGTGTATGTACAAATCAATAAAGACTCTTGGTAAAAGATAGGCCATAAAATCATACAGGGAAAATATATATCTCATAGGGCAAAATGGTATGCAATATAAATAGTGTGAACAGCGTGTGACGCCAAATCATAAAAACATATAGGCAGAACGCACACATATTAAAATCCCTAATGTAAAGTGCAGAATGTTATCATACGCTACTATCCAAATTGCAATAAAAAATGTTCATTCCCGTTGAAAGCGCTTAAAAGAGCTTAATATAATAACAATTGTCAATAAATATATAAGGAATATAAAAAAAAGTATATATAAAAATATATATAAAACCAATCACCACACGGAGGATACAAAAGTATATTGTATATATAGTAATTTATGCAGTCCTACCTGGAGGTGAGTTGTTAGCTGCTGGAATAGTGAATTTTGTTGTGTCCCAGGAGGTTAATTTATAGTGACTGCATATGTCAGCAGGCCATCTGGGAGATAGATACATAGCGTGACCGCTGGACAGGAAGTAACGTGCTGAATGACGCATCATGCATTCCAACTGCAATGGACATGCGTTCCATGGACCGGAAGTGGCCGCAGAAGGCTCTATACGCTTGTAGCAGTGAATTACTGGGCAGTGGCAACACTCTAAGTACAACTATGTGCATATAAACGATTGTAACAAGTAAGGATTGTTAAATACTAGTGGGAAAGGGTTAAAATGCGTGATAATTAATGGTTAAAAAAAAAAGAAGGGATGGCAAGAAATGGGATAGATGATGATGACTGACGAAATCATAATGAATTAATAAATGAATGAAAGTAGTAGGATGTAATTCATAAATCTTTTTCAAAGTTGAAGCAGCATATGGGGTGCAGATACAGCAATTTTTCAAAAGTGCCTTCCTTGTTTAAAGCGTATTTCCTTCATTATCTTACATAAAAGACAGACAACATTTCTACCGCTGTCTGCGGTCTTTGTCAAGTCACTCTATTTGATAGAATGCGTGTAGCATCATCATTCGTATATGCAAATATGGAAGAAATATTAGGAGTCCCCGAATCCAAAATTGGTTGTAAAGCCCATATTCCCAATTGGTGCACGCTGGCTAAAATCCATAATCAATACATATCCCAAAGAAGGTAAGACAGCAGCTCTCCAAATAACCCAGCCGATCACACTGGGGAAACTCACCAACCGGGCTCAATGATGCACGCTCCAGCAGGATGTGGACCCACCATCCAGATGATAGCCGCACAGATCCTTTTTAAAGTTGGTGCAGTATACGGGATGCCGATACAGAAATTCTCCAAATGTGCCTTATTTGTTTCAAGCATATTTCCTTTATTATCTTCCATAAAAGACAGACAATGTTTCAACCGCTGTCTGCGGTCTTTGTCAAGTCACTAACACATACAGACATTTCACATCTTAAATAACAAAAGTGCACTACACCCATCACCAGTTGCAATGCCACATTAAATCACGTCCTCTCACCACTGAATCCAAAACAGGAACTGGAGTTGTTATCAGCTGTGAGCAGTGATTACCATTGAGTAGCCAAGCTTTGTCATTGTGTATGCGCTGGATCTCCCTCCTAACATCATCAGGCTTCATCCTCCAAAACAGTGTGCTGTGTTCCGTGCTTACTACCGTGAGAGCTGTCATCCCAACTCACGCGCATGCACGCTGATTTTCAGACACCACCGGCCCTGTCCAACGGGACAACACAACACCTCCCATAACCAGGGGGCGTGCCCACACGTAGTTCCGTACCAACCATCAAGTTAAGTATCTAAGAATAGACCATTAAACGTCCTGCATCCTGATTGTTTAGTATGTGTATGTCGTTGTCCATGTGCATGGTGTATTCTACCTAGGTTGTCATCTATATGAAGATGTAATGGAATCTAATGGGTTAACAGTAGAGATGAGCGAGCATACTCGCTAAGGGCAATTGCTCGAGCGAGCATTGCCCTTAGCGAGTACCTGTCCGCTGGAGAGAAAAAGTTCGGGTGCCGGCGGTGGGTGAGAGGTGAGTTGCGACAGTCAGCAGGGGGAAGCAGGGGGGGAGAGAGGGAGAGAGATATCTCCCCTCCATTCCTCCCCGCTCTCCCCCGCAGCTCCCTGCCCGCTGCCGGCAGCTGAACCTTTTCTCTTGAGCTGGCAGGTACTCGCTAAGGGCAATGCTCACTCGAGCAATTGCCCTTAGCGAGTATGCTCGCTCATTACTAGTTAACATCAATACTTTGTTATATCTATTGTCACAATATTTAAAACCATATCGTCTCTCACCATAAGAGACTAAAATAATTACCCATCTATCCACCAGAGATGATTTAACTACACAGACATAAGTTACTTATACTTTATTGTAAGGTATCATACAGAATATCATACACTTGACTCTTCACATATATTAGTGCACGCCACATGACCACCTTCCATAGTAAACAGTAGTGCTCATGGATCAACCAATTTTGCTCCTTATTCATAGGAATGTGTGTATCGTCATCTGTATTATACTTAAATCAGTGCTCCATGCCGTCAACATACTCCTTGGGTTCCAGGGCTGTATAAAAACATAAAAACACAAAATTAATAAACCTGGCAAAGAAACACCATTCCATCAAATACTGAAATAAACTTGACTCACCTACCCATCATAGGTCCCAACCTATGAACATACTAAGCATAAAAATAATGGGTTATAATCAATGTTCAAACCCAGTGTATTTGTGCCAGACAGCTGAACACCGCGCTAGGAAACCTTTGGGCACCCACAGCATAGGCGAGCCCATGAAACCCAAAGACAGTATTACACATGAAGAAATGACAGTGCCCAAACATAGCAGAGTTTCACCCCACTGAGGACCTCAGCCTTGGCCCACACTTCTGCCCAAGTCATTGAGTTAATTTGTGCCAGACAGCTGAACACCGCAATAGGAAAGCCGTCTGAACCCTACCCAAGTCATTCAGTGTATTTGTGCCAGATAGCGGAACACCGCTAGGGGAAATCTTTGTGCACTGACAGTATAGGCCAGCCCATGGAACCCAAATACAATATTCCACAAGGAGAAATGACAGTGCCCAAACATGGCAGAGTTTCACCCCACCCTGGACCTCTGCCTCGGACCACACTTCTGCCCAAGTCATTCAGTGTTTTTGTGCCAGACAGCCTTCCTGTAGCAAGTGTATAGGAGGACCCCTGAAACATTTCTGTAGCAAGAGTATAGGCGAACACCTGAAAAAATTTGTTTACCAAGAGTATAGGCGAAGCCCGAAAAAATTAGTTTGCTAACAGTATAGGTGAGGGCCTGAAAAATTGGTGTACCAACAGTACAAGTGTGCCCCTGAAAAATTGCTTAACCCCAAGCTCAGGTGAAACCCATAAACATTTTTTAAAGATAAAGCTCGTTGCTGCTTAATTTGTAACAGAGCCTGGAGGCAGCCCCCTGAAAAAATAGATTTTAACAGAGCCTTTTGGGCCACAGAAAAATTGGCAGTTCAGCGTGATGAGATGCTGTTTTAGGAGGAGGAGGAGTAATATCCGAGAGGGATAGACCAAGCTACTTCTCCCCTTTTTTGGGGTCATAGAGGATGCATTTTTCTCCTGTTGTAGCGAAAAGAATCTTTTTGATCCTCTGCTTTCCACTGGTGAAGAACAGAAGTCTAGGGAAATCCAGCATTTGTTCATTTTAATGAGTGTGAGCATGTCGGCGCTGGCAGTTGACAGGCGGGTACGCTTATCTGTGATAATCCCCCCAGCTGCACTAAACACCCTCTCTGACAAGACGCTAGTGGCAGGGCAGGCCAGCACCTCCAGGGTGTACAGCGCAAGTTTGTGCCACATGTTCAGCTTTGACACCCAATAGTTGTATGGAGCAGAGGCATCACGGAGGATGGTGGTACGATCGGCTATGATGCTCCCTCCTACTCAGTCTTGACTGTGGAGTGGTAACACAGTCTTGCTGAGGAGCGATAAAACTGGCAAAGGCCTTGGAGAGTGTTCCCCTGCCTACGCTGAACATGCAGTTTCATCTCCGCGCCTCCCCTGCTATTTGGCCCTCAGAACTGCGTCTTCTACCTCTAGCACTGTCAGATGAGAACTTTAGCATCACTTTTTCCACCAGGGCCCTGTGGTATTGCATCACTCTTATACCCCTTTCCTCTTCGGGAATGAGAGTGGAAAGGTTCTCCTTATACCGTGGGTCGAGAAGGATGTACACCCAGTAATCCGTGTTGGCCAGAATGCGTCTAACGCGAGGGTCAGCCAGGTCTGCCAGCATCGCAGTACGCAACACATCGCTGTCCTCACTAGGAGGATGCTCTTCCTCCTCTTCAGCCCAAACATGCTGAACAGATGAGAATAAAGCAGCATGGGTACCCTCTGCAGTGTGAGCAGCAGTCTCTCCCCCCCTCCTCCTCCTCCTCCAAAACACGCTGAGATACAGACATGAGGGTGGTCTGGCTATTAAGCGACATACTGTCACCCCCCATCTCCTGTTCTAACCGCAAAGCGTCGGCCTCTATGTTTAGCAGCGAACTTCTCAGCTGGCAAAGCAGCAGGATGGTAACGCTAATTATGGCCGCATCACCGCTCACCATTTGGGTAAACTCAAAGTTTCCAAGGACCTGACAGATGTCTGTCATCCATGCCTACTCCCCTGTGAAGAACTGCAGAGACTGACTACCACTCTGCCAGCCATGTTGCAGCAGGTATTCCACAATTGCTCTACGCTGCTCGTAAAGCCTGGCCAATATGTGCAACGTAGAATTCCAGTGTGTAGGCACAGCGCACAGCAGTCGGTGCTCTGGCAGCTGAAACCGATATTGCAGTGTCCTGAGGGTGGTAGCATCCGTGGTGGACTTGCAGAAATGTGCGCACATGCGGCGCACCTTGTCAAGCAGGTCAGACAAGTGGGGGTAGTTTTTCAGAAACTGCTGAACCACCAGATTGAAGACGTGGGCCAGGCATGGCACATGTGTGAGGCTGCCAAGCTGCAGAGCCACCACCAGGTTACGGCCATTGTCACACACGACCATGTCCGTTTGGAGGCTCAGCGGCGAAAGCCAGAGGTCGGTTTGCTCCGTGATACCCTGTAACAGCTCAGGGGCCGCGTGCCTCTTGTCACCCAAGCTAATTAGTTTCAGCACGACCTGCTGACTGGTTTCCACAAGCCTGTATGGCAGCATCTCCAGGCTGATCAATTTGGCAATGTGCACGTTTAAAGCTTGTGCATGTGGGTGGCTGGCAGCGTATTTCCACTTTCGCTCCAAGGCTTGTGTTAGCGACAACTGAACGCTGCGCTAGGAGACATTGCTAGAGGCCATGGAGGACCATGGAGGTGAGGCAGTGGTGTGCCTGTATCCTGGGAGGGGGATTGGATCTGTGTGCCAGGTTGTGGCACAGGGGAAGAGGCAGTGGTGTGACCCAGAGGTGGTGAATGGCCTTCGTCCCACCTCGTGGGGTGCTTGGCCATTATATGCCTGCGCATGCTGGTGGTGGTGAGGCTGGTAGTGGTGGCTCCCCGGCTGATCTTGGTGTGACACAGGTTGCACACCAGTAGAGTAAATTTCAATGTGTTTCCGTATACATTATGGATCAGACTGCACACCTCGGTCCAACATTTTTTTTATTGCGGACAACGCAAGATCATATGTATAAGATCTGCTGTGTGCATCTTACATCTACCGCACAGAGGGGAGTGTCTCAAGTATATGCCGTATAGAAACGCTGGAGTACGATACACTCTGTGCAATAGATCTATTTGTGATAATCTAGGGATTCACTGAGATACAGCTTGGGAGTCATCTGCAATATCTCTTCCCATAGTCACTCTTCAATAGGGCCGATATCTTCCTCCCACCTATTCCTTATTGCCAGAGGATAGCGCAAGTTTAACTTACTTTGTATACAGGAATACATTTGTGATATTTTCCCCTTGGTGCAGACCGATCCACCTATAATCTCAGATGGTAAAAATGTTGTAAATTCTAGGTCATCAAAGCCCCTCTCCATCTGAAAGGCATGTCGAAGTTGTAGATACCTAAAAAACTGTGTGTGTGGTAGGCCATATTCATTCCTCAGCTGTTCAAAAGATTTTAAACTTGCTACTGACACTCTCTGGGCCTGTCGTCTAACCTCTCTATCTTTCAACTCTTGGAAGCCCTCTAATTTATCTAACTGCTGCAGCCTTGAATTATCCCAAATAGGTGTATAGAGATTATATCAATTAACCACCATTATCTCTTTAACCTTCCACTATACCCTATGCATAAGGGCTTAAGTTGGGAAGCTCTGGGCGTTGCAGCGGAATTTAAAGCCTTCTAGGGACTCAAACAGGTGTGCATTATTAAAACTTTTCTTTTAGAAGTCGAAATCTCCCGTCTCGTGTATCCTACGATTCCCATCCCCTGAAGTGTTGCATTTGTGACGCTAGAAAGAATGACATGGGATTAGGTAGTGCAAGTCCTCCCTCTCTCTTAGGATTGCACAGTGTCTCCAGTGTAATCCTAGGTCCTTTCCCCCTCCAAATTAAATCCCTGAACAGTCAGTTAACCTTATAGAAGAGAACCTGTGTGATCCAATGAGGTGAGTTGTGGAGTAAGTACAGCAACGGCGGCATCCATACCATCTTGATTAGGTTTACTCTTTCTACAATCGGCAGGGGTAATTTACACCAGACTATGCTTTTTCTTAAACCTCAGCATTAAGATTCAATTTTCCATAATCCAGAGCATTCCTAGACACTTTGACTCCTAGTAAGTAACAACTGGCTTGCATTGCATAGAGGTTCTACTTTCCTAGATTAGGGTCACCACTAGATTAGGGTCATCCACTGCTAATATTACAGATTTGCTCCAATTAATGGCAAGGCCAGAGAATGCTGCATATTGTCCAATAAAGGACATTGCTACATCCAGCGATTCACCAGCATGACCAGCAAATCATCTGCATATAATGCCTCCTTCTCCTCCACTAGTCCTTTTTTGAACCCCACTACCTCTGAGCCAGATCTCAAGACACTAGCAAGTGGTTCAATTAACAGCACAAACAGGAGCGGGGAAAGTGAGAAGAGCTCAGGGCAGCCTCTGTTTATTGTAACACATGCCTTCACATTGACATACAGAAGTTTTATGAGTCTCACAAAGGTCTGTCCTACTCTTATCCTGTCCAGTACTGCCCACATAAATGGCCATTCTACGCTATCAAATGCTGTAGCAGCGTCTAGCGAGCATATTTTTCTCTGTCCCATATTGTCCACTGACAACTGAAGGCTAAGGTACTGTCTCCGTATATTAACTACTGTGGATCAGGATAGAATAAATTCACTCTGGTCAGAATGGATAAGTGTCTCGATCACTAATGAAAGTCTATTAGCCAAAACCTTTGCCAGGAGTTTTACGTCCACATTTAACAATGAGATAGGTCTATATGACTCTGGTATTAAAGGATCCTTCCCTGGCTTTGGGATAATTGTTATTACTGCATTTCGCATAGATGGTGGTAGCTCCACCTGTCGTTCCACCTCTAATAGTACCTCTAGCAATTTCGGCACAACTACCCCAATTCTACAGGGGTATCTAGAGACTCCCTCTGCAGTCAGGCTTGGCAGGTCTATATCTGCCAAATATTAAGTAATCTGCTCTTCCATTTTACTAAGATTGAAGGTGTACAAGGAAGCATAGTACAACCTTATCTCCCTATTTTGCAGCTGAGTTTGTGTCTTTTGTGCCCTCCCCCCACTTCTCATCTCTGGGTGGGATGAGAAATGGGCTTCTCTGTGCCTGGGAAACTAGAGCTAGAATGTGTCTGGCTCTCTCCGCCTCCTCCAAATAGGCCTGTTTTTAAAACTTATGTGCAGCAGTCTCTAAGGCATATAGTGTCAGCTCCTCCTGGGACTTCTTCCACTGCTCAAATGCCTCTACTGTGCCCGTTTCCCTGTCTGTCACCTGTTTTCTCAGTTTGTGTCCTCATTCTCTTTGTCTCCTCCTCATCTGAGTCACTCGCTGTAAGAGAATACCTCTAAAGAAAGCCTTCATGGCCTCCCATTGTACAGTAATGGTTGTAGATCCCGTGTTTAAATCAAAGTATTTCTTCAGAGTTTCTACCAGGTCCTGATGCCCTATAATATTAAGCCAGTACACATTAAACTTCCACAAGGGGCATCCAGGCGCACCATTTCCAGAATGTCATATCCCAACCTGCATGGGGAAGTGGTCAGACAACACTCTAGGGAGATATTGGACCAACACTACTCCGCCATATAGCAAAGTATTGCCGAATCAATAAGCTACAGAGTCTGATATTAAGTGCTGCGGAATAAGTTGGTGCTATACAAATAAAGATGATTATTATTATGATGCATACTGTAATGGCATAAGTAATATCTGATATCTGAATTCTTGGTACGCCACATGTCTAGCAAGAATGTCTCCTCCAACAAACGTCCCAGCGGGGTCAAACCCCTTCCCTCAGGAGGTCCCTGTGAGTGCAGTCTATCCCAATTGGGTTCACTTACTCAGTTAAAGTCTCCTATTAGTAATACAGGGACACCTGGCATTTCCACTATAAAGCTCAGGATTTGTCTGAGTACCATGCTACTATAGGGAGGTGGAAGGTATACCGAGACAAGTATACAGACATAATTAAATATTTTACAATGGAGGCTAACAAAGTGTCCCTCTGTGTATAGGTTACAAATGGAATAGTTTGGTGGACAAATATACTAACCCCCCTAGAGCAGGGGGAGTATATTTGTTACGTGTGCTGTTGGGATCTGTAGTTCTAGGCTTCCTAGCAGCACAGCTACAGATAGTTGAGGGTTAATTGAGCTGACTGGGTGTGGTACTTCCTGCTAGCCAATCTCCTGGGTCTGTGCTCACATATAAACCTAGCTCCTGGTCCGTCTGTCTCTGGTGTTCACGGTGAACAGTCATGAATCCTTGTTTGTTGCAAGCTTGCTGTGCGATCTGTCTCTTGCTGGTTCATGTCCGTTTGTACGTTTAAATTCTGTCAGTTTTGTGTTAGCTTGCTGTGTGAACTGTGTCCGGTTCTGCTGGACTCCTGGTTAGTGTAGGGACTAGCAGTATAACCAGGAGCCGTGAAGTGGCCTGCTAGCTTTTACATCTTGTACAAAATGTCAACTAATACCTGGTATTTATATTCAGCTTCCTATCTGTTACTAGTGGTTACATTTTGTATGCTGTGTATCCTGTTGTACAGTCCCTGCCATGTGGCATGTGTATGTATCCTGTGCGGTACGTGGCTCCTAGGATCAGCTAGGGCCGAGATCCGAAGACCGCTGGGCTGCAATTATTGGGGCAATGTCCCCGCTTAGGTAGGGCCACTGCCAACCTCCCGGTAGCACAGGGTCAGTTTGCCAGATACCCATGTGCATACCCAGTCCTTTCTTTGGTAACAATCGTGTGGGCCCCATGCTTAGTTTGTCCACATGATCGTAACAATATTCAGTGGAAACTGTGCTCTGCCCATTTAACTTTAAAGGATGAGACCGATTCTCGAGAAAGATGCATCTCTTGCAAGCACAATATTAACGGGTGGAACTCTCGAACTGTCTGAAGTACTGCCAGATGCTTGATCGGGTCTCCTATACCCCGTATGTTCAATGAAATAATCGTAAATTTATCAGCCATTTCTCATCAATTGCATATGGCCAGGAGGAGTCTCCCCAATCAATAATCCAATGGCACCACAGAATCCCCTCAGTTCCCCACACCATGACAGCGCAATCATATGTCATTTTTTATCAGCACAAGAGAGATAACCAACATTAAACTTAAACATTCTCCACGTAAATCTTACTGGTTTGTTAAAACCCACACAGACCGTGGCACCAGTCCACCAAGCCCATAAAAATGGCAGTTCATCCATAGCGGCAAAGATAGCGCAATTAACTGTGAAAAAATAGCTGTAAAAATCAGAAGTAAATATGTAAGAAAGCAAAAAAATTTGCTTCCTCAGACAACCATTTCTTTAGTCGCTAAATGATGTAACTTTAACCTTTCTCTCCGCCAATTTTCCCAGGTGGAAAATGAGAACTATTAAGCAGTTCCTCCTCCATCAGCCGTCATTGTTATATTGCTTCATACGGTGCGACAAGCATGAGGCACCTCGTATTGCAGATTTATGTCTCTCCAGCCAAGCTGAAGCAGATCTATTGTTATCAAGAACTGTGTTTCTCCAACACTACTACTGCCAATCTGTCAGGATACAACATCGCATAGGGTGTGTGCAGCTCTCACAGACGTTTCTTAACATCCATGAAAGTCCCTCTTTTCTTTTGTATTTCCACAGAAAAATCAGGAAAAAAGGAGAACTTGGCGCCATTAACTTTGATATCTTCCTTCTCTCCGGAATCACACAATATGGCATCTCAGTCCTTAAAATGTAGGATCTTCATAAGAACCAGTCTTGGGGAGTCCCTGGGGAAGGGGGTCTCGTGGGGACACAGTGGGGTCATTCTATTGTAAACATTGGTAACAAGGAATTTCTACCAAATAAATTTATCAGACAGTTTTCCAAGTATTCAGATAGGTTTTTGCCTACTGTCTTCTCCATTAACCCCACTATGCACACATTATTTCTTCTGGAAGGCTTTTCTAAATCGTCTGTCTTGGCAAGAAGAGACAATATATTTTGGGTACTGTTTGTCACTTCACGCCACATAGGCAGCACACGGTCTTCTATCTCGCTAATCCTCTCCTCTGCTGTGGTGCCGCTCACCCTTTTCTTCTTTTCAGAGGAAAAAAAGGTTAGGCGTTAGTGAATTCAATGTCTTGGTCTTCTCTTTCTGGTTATTTGGATTGCTCATTTGACATCCATGACAATGAATGATGAAACTTCTCAGACTGATTCATGAATTAACCAACAATAGGCACAATTGCTAAACAATGCAAAAACACTCTACTGTAAAACTATGAGAATGATTCATGTGGACTTCTTTGGATATTGCTGGGAGTTTGGCATCAGGAGAAGGTAATGTTCATGGCCGACTAATGTCAACTGATTGCTGTGTGCCCGTGACTGGGAGAAAAAGGTGGTGGTACTTGAGGCATGCTGGGTCATCCTGTTCTGTGTGCTGTGGATGTAACAAACTTGCAGAACCATTTCTAGAGAATGACAGCAGGCTTGCCTCACCTCTTGCAGAACATAGAGGTGTCACTTCTGTAGGAGCCACTTAAAGTGTCAACTTGGTCCATCCTCTACCACCTCCACCACCAACAACACATCCCTTACCCCTTGATTTTTAATTATTTCTTTTCTTTTTTTTATGAAGTTATTTTTTTAGTGTAGTTTTAGTGAAGTTTTATGTAATTCATCAGTTAACTTTGTAATTTGTAGAAAACACCTGCAAATTTGTAGTGGCCGGAATGGCGACTTTGAAGAACATCTGAGATCGCTGACACACACTGTGCATATTTGCTGTTTCCCTGCTTTTTATTTTACACTAACAAAAAGACACCACCAATTAAATAGGCCACAATCCGTTGAAGCACAAGATGTGTGAATAGAAGGCCACAGAGTATAGCTTGAATATTCTGCAAAGTCTGCAAATAATTTGTAGTGCCTGGACTGGTGACTTTGAATGTCGTCTGATGCCACAGAGAACTGCAATATTCCCCATGCAAAAGCGTAGTTTCTCTACTTTGCTGCTATATACATTGACAGTTGCAGAGAAATACCATCTCCCAATGTGCAGACCCCTTTTATATAGGCATATAAACATGTTGAAGCAACTTTCTCAACTCCCTCCCATAGAACCCCATTTATGTTCTTTGCTGCTATACAAGTCTTCACACTCAGCAGCAATAAATTCTCAATGGACTATCTGGCACCCAACAACAGACTGCATTGTATGTAGGCATTTAAGCGTGATGCAGCTTCTCTGTCCTGTGCTCATTTGTAAAGTTGCCACTGATTACACTGTGCTCATGAATTATATATGGCTAGGACATGTGATGCAGGTGTCCAATCAAACTATTGCCCATATGCAAGATGTAGAACACATTTGGAGCCATCAGCAAAGCATTCTGGCTGCTGAATGGCTGCACACTGACCTCTGCAGCAGGCATTATGGCAGATTTTATTCCCCCTGTGATTATGCAACAAAAAACGGTTCACACTAATCAAATTTTATTTTGCATAAATTGGGATGATTTTATCGTCCGCCAATCAACTCTATTGGGAAACAGATTCTTACTGTAAAAATATGACTTGGACGATCCCTTTTAAACATTATATTATTTCCCTATGTTTGTAGCTTTTAGAAGGAAGTTGCAGAAGAAGTGTATTAATTTTTTTTTACCTACTGGTCAATTCTGGTAAAATTTTGTCTAGCACTTAAAAGCAGCACTTAATGAAGCAGCACGGAAGGCCATGTCAGAAGACTATGTTAGAAGACCTCTATTCTTACATTTATACTATATTGATTACGTAGAAAATGGAACCAGGTGAGAAGGAAATGAGAGTCTGCTAATAATTTGTCTCACCTGTTCCAATATGCATCCAGTACTCACACAGAAATGCTGAAAGTCTGAAATACTTTCCATGCATCATATTACTGGACAGCATAGTAAAGTGCCACAAAACAAGCAGAAAATATCACATTCTACTCTATCCAATTCTGGGGCAATCCAAGGCAAGTGTGTCTGAACAAAAAATACAGTAAGAGGAGATTAACCCTTATGAAAAATATTATCAGGGATATAAGTTAAGCAGTCCCTAAAAGTCTCGATAACACTGGAGGAGACATTGGAGCCTCTACCCTCACTGGCAGTAGACACATAAACACAACAAGTCCATCTTCCAATCTTTAGGATCACTGAGTATGTGCCCTTTTACATGGCACAAATATCATGTGAATAATCATTAGATTGAGTTATTTGAATGATAATTGTTTTTTTAATAAATTCTTTATTTATTGCAGGTAGTTATTCAATGACAACTGAGTTACAACTTTAAGGTTCAACCTCATTCACATTGCCAATGTGTCTCAGTATTAGAAAGATGGTTAGATAGAGAAAATTTCCATGTAAACATAAAAACGTGTCAAATGGTATGATATAATAAATCAAATCTTGCTTAACTTCTTGGCTCCGTCTGTAGCTCTTTCCACAGTACACTATGCCGAACTTCATAGCTTTATGCACTGTAGAACATGTTCAAAGGTGTCTAATGAGACAGACAAGACACATGAAGGGTGCGCACAAGGGTTGCGGTTGGGTGTATAGCTGATGGGATTAGGGCGGAGGGGGGTGTGGCTGGGTAGGGGGGGGGTAGTTTAGTTAGTTTGGGGGTTAAGTAGCTGGCGGTATTCTTCCGAGTCTTGAAAGTCTATCCAGTGGTACCATGTTTTGCGGAACCTTTCTTGCGTACCCTTTAGTGCTGCCGAAAGGTCCTCCATCTCCTTAATCCAGTTAACTGTGTTTAGCCATAATGCCAGCGATGGCGGGGCTGTCTGTCTCCAGCGTCTGGCTATACATGACCTCGCTGCGTTCACCAAGAAGCAGACTACCGATTTTTTGTAAGCAGCCAGCAGGATATCACTATGATGTAGGAGGAAGAACGCAGGTGTCCTTGGTAGGGTGTATTGGGTAAACTTAGAGGAGACCCGCCAGACCTCTGACCAGTAGCCCGCCAGCACTAGACCTCTGACCAGTAGCCCGCCAGCACCAGGCAGTCCCAAAAGACATGCAGCATGGTCCCTTGCTCCGATCCGCATCTCCAGCACATGGGGGAGACCGACGGGAATATCTTATTCAGGTGGGAGGGCACCCTGTACCATCTGGAGAGGATCTTAAAGCTGGATTCTTGTATTCTGCTATAGATGGATGCAGAGTGTGTGATAGTAAATATTTTGTCTGTTTCCTCTGTGGTGAGATTGATTCCCATTTCCTCTTCCCATTTTTCAATGTATCTTGGGGGGGCGGTTTCCGGTTGTGAAATAAGGATATTGTAAATTCTGGATAGAGTGTGTCTAGAGGGGCCCTCTTCAGTGCATATTGCTTCAAATTGTGTTTTGGGGCGAGATAACCTGTTTGGCTGAGGTAGGGACTGTAAGAAATGTCTTAGCTGTAGTGTCTGCCAGAGTGGGAGAGGGGCTGGAACGGTGGGCCCTCTCAACGTGTCCGCCGAAAGCCACTGGCCATTTTGTAAGAAGTGTTCCGCCCTATATCTACCTTCTGTGAGCCATGTGCGAAATACTCCCTTCTCCCCTCCCGGGTGGAAGTCCGGGTTACCCAGGATCGGGAACAGTGGGGATGGCCTGGGGGATAAGTCTATCCTCTCTAATATTTTGGCAGCAATTGACAGTGTGGGGCCGATGGTGGGGTGTCACGTCAATTCTCCTAGGCTGGGGCCGTCCGACCAAGGGAGGGCCACCAACGGTGAATGTGATGCAGCTTGTTCGATGGCTATCCACTGCTTGAGTGCAGAGTGCCGATGCCAGTCTATTATGCGTACCAAGTGAGCCGCTTGGTGGTATCTCACAAAGTCCGGTAACCCCAGGCCGCTCTCTTTTTTTGGCCTAGTCAGCGTGTTACGTGCTATCCGGGATGTCTTTCCTGCCCAGATAAATGTGGTGGTAAGAGAGAGAAGGTGTTGGAAAAAGCTCTTTGGAACATGTATGGGGAGGGCTTGGATTAGATAAAGGACTCTGGGAAGGATATTCATTTTAATAATTGATCCTCTGCCAAACCAAGAGAACGTGCCTTTGGTCCACTGACTGAGGTCTTGTCTGACCCTGTTTAGGAGCGCTGGGAAGTTAGCCGTGTATAAGTCCTCACTTCTCGGCGTTAAGTTTGTTCCTAGATAGTTAATATGGTCCCTTGCCCATGTGAAAGAGAAGAAGTCCTTGAGTTCTTCTACTAGGGATTGTGTGAGTGAAACATTGAGCGCTGCCGACTTATGGTAGTTGATTTTGAAATTAGATAGTGTTGAGTAGTGCTTGATCTCGGCCATAAGGTTTGGTAGAGTAATTCGTGGGTCGGAGATAAAGAATAAGAGATCGTCTGCATAGGCCGCTATCTTGTGTTCTATGTCGCCTGCTGTGATCCCGTGTATATTTGGGTTAGCGCGGATTTTTGTCAGCAATGGCTCAAGGCATAGAATGAAGATCAAGGGTGACAGAGGGCACCCCTGTCTCGTACCGTTCGCGATGGGGAAAGGCTCTGAGAGCTGGCCATTTACTCTTACTGATGCTGTTGGGTGAGAGTATAGGCTCGTGATCCATTGCAGCATGTTAGGTCCCATACCCATGTGTGTCATAGTTGCAAACAGGAAGTCCCACTCCACCCTGTCGAAAGCTTTTTCTGCGTCTGTGGACAGTAGGCATATTGGCAAGGGGAGTTTGCGCGCTGCATGAATTAGGTTAATGGCTTTAGTTGTATTGTCCCTTGCCTCTCTCATTGGGACAAAGCCCACCTGGTCCATGTGGATTATGGTTTGTAGGTAGGGGGAGATCCTGTTTGCAAGAATTTTGGCGAATAATTTCAGGTCAGCATTTAGCAGGGAAATTGGGCGGTAGCTTTGGCACTGTGAGGGGTCTTTACCCTCTTTAGGGATAACCGAGATATCAGCTGTTAAGGTGTCTCTGGGAATTTCGTTCCCAGTGGTTATGGAATTAAATGCCTGGATAAAATGGGGGGCCAGAGTTTCCATGTATTTCTTGTAGTATGTTAAAGTGATCCCGTCTGGTCCCGGGGCTTTTCCGGGCCGGGAGGTTGCGAGCGCTTCTGCTAGCTCGTTTGGTGAGATGGGTGCTTCCATCATGTCTATTGCCTCCTGCGGGAATTTGCATAGGTTCGCCTGCAGCAGGTATTCTCGAATTGTGGCTCTCTTTTGCTCTCTAGCCTGGGTTGACTGTGGGGGAGATAGGTTGTAAAGAGAGTGGTAATATTCCCGAAAGGCACCGGCTATTTGTTGCGGTGAGTGTTGTACGTGGCCTTTGGAGTTGTTGATGTGCGGGGCGTATGTTCTGGCTCTTGTGGACCGCAGTGCTCGTGCCAGTGTGCAACTAGGTTTATCTCCAAACTCATAGAAACGCCGCCTGCATTTCGCTAAGCCTGCTTTGGCCCTCCCCAGGCAATAAGAACGGACCTTTTCCCTAAGATGGATCAGTTCTGCCCCTCTAGCGCTGTCGTGGGTAGATTTATGGGTGGTCTCTGGCTCTTGGATCTGGTCCAGTAGTTTTTTAAGGTGTGCGGATCGTTCCTTTTTAATGCGGGAGCCTATGTTGACGCACTGTCCGCGGATTACGCATTTGTGTGCCTCCCAGATCGTTAGTGGATCTACATCTGGCGTTGTCTTATGTGTGAAATAGTCTTTTATCGTTTTGTGGATTTCGTCCACGATTACCGGGTCTTGGAGGAACGACTCATTGAACCGCCAATACCATGTTCTGTTGTGTAGGGAGGATAATTTTACTGTTAATGTGATCATGGCATGGTCTGAGAAGGTAATGTTGTCTATTGTTGCTGAGGCTAGGGACGATAGTGTGGAATGTTGGAGAAGGAAGTAGTCAATTCTGGAATACGTGTTGTGTGGGTGGGAGAAGAATGTGTAATCTTTGGTCGTGGGGTGCAATATTCTCCATGCATCTACCAATTGGTGACTGTGGAGTGTTCTCTTGATCCTGCAGTGTACGGAGGCGGAGAGGCTGTCAGATCCCTTAGATGTATCTATCCGTGGGTCCAGGGGGACATTAAAGTCTCCTCCTAGCACCAGGGTGCCCTCTCTGAATTTGTCCAAGTCCTCCAGGAGCCTCTCGAGAAAGGACACCTGGTCGGAGTTGGGGGAATAAATCGTGGCAAATGTGACAGGTGTGCTGGCGAGCTTACCTTTGAGGAACAGGTACCTGCCTCCCGGGTCGTAACGTGTCTCCCCGTGCTCCCATGGAACGGAGTTGGCCAGGAGGATTGAGACCCCTTTGGACTTGGACTCAGCATTCGTACTGTGGTATGCTCTTGGGAATCTGGTGTCCGCGAACCTCGGGCAGGCGTTCGTACGGAAATGGGTTTCCAGGATGAAAGCCACCTGTGCTCTCTTCTTTCAGAGTAGATGGAGGATGGAGGACCTTTTCTCTGGGACATTTAGGCCCTGTGCGTTAATTGAAATTATCGAAAGTTTATTAGGATCCCGTGACATGGTTACCTCTGACCTTTGGGGTTGTTACTAGAAGATTAGCTCCGGGAAAGGGGGGAGGACGTGGTATGCAGAGGGAATAGGTGGAGAAGGAAGAGGCAGGGAGGTGGGGGTCAGTTGGGGGAACACACGACACACTACGGAGAACACAATAACAAGAAGGTTAACCTCTAACCAACCTAGTGGTTAGCAACTGCAACTTAATCAGGGAGCCTAATGCCTCCAAACCGTGAGGCCGGACCAGGTCCCCTGATACCCTACTGGGGGAAAACGTGGAAGTGCACCGAATCAGCAAGGCCACCTCCGGGCTCTCAAATCTGTTAACTGTATCTATCTGGTAGAGATGGAACCATTTTCTTTTCTTGAGTAAGTTCCTTTCCTGTACAATCCTGCCTGGGAGCTCCAGGCCGCCGCCAATGAGGGATCTATTGTATGGGGAGTCAAGTGCGGGACTGTTACTGTATAGTCCGCTGTTTGTGTGTCCATTTTCGCCTGAGGGCACTTTCTGACGAACTTTCAACAGTGAAAACAAACGAGAACAAAGTCAGTGAGTCCCATGTTCAATGTGTATGTCATGTAAATCTAATTCCAAGGCTGGGGTGTTGGTGTCCTCTTCTTGGGAGACTCTTTTACTCAGGCGATTGTGGGGGCAAAATCCATGGGTTCAGTCCAATCCGGTATTGGCACTGCTGGGACCTCCAGGAACCTGAACGCTCCTTCCAGGTCTAACGGGGATCTAACCGTAAAGATGCGCCCTCTTTTCCGGAGGATCAGGTGGAAAGGATGACCCCATTTATATGTGGCATCTGCTCTGCGCGCTGCCTCGAGCAAGGGGCGAATCATTCTCCTACTGTTGAGAGTCAGCCTAGAGACGTCGGGCAAGATAGTGATCTCCGCTCCATTGAATTTGACTGGGCCTCTTTCCCATGCCAGCCGTTGGATTTCCTCTTTTTGCCTATAAAAATGCACCCGACATATTACATCTCTAAGCAGGTTGGCGTTCCATGTTCTGCCCCCTAGCGTCCTGTGGACCCTGTCCAGTTCTATTATTCTGTCCTCCGGGCGCTGCATTAGTTTATTAAAGATGGCGGTTACACAGTCATGCAGTGCGTCTGGGGGTATGTCTTCTGGGAGGCCTCGCAGTTTTAGGTTGTTGCGGCGCCCTCTGTTCTCGATGTCATCAAGATGGAAGGTCAGGTCTCTAATCTGTCTCTGCTGTTTTTCTATTGTTAGAGAAAGTTGTTGAAAGTCCGTAGTCGAAACCTCTGGGTTTTCCTCGAGGGCCGCAACCCGTTCTGAGGGCCTGTACTGAGTGACTGACTGTCGCGATGGCTTTGTCATGTTTTTCTTCAATGCGTCGCAGTTGCATCTCGAGATCTGTCTTAGTGGGTAACGCACGAATCATAACCCACAGGGCCTGCAGTGTTTGAGAATCATCTGCAGGTGGTGTTATTAGGTTGTCGGGGGTCGTCTTTGTAGGTGGCTGTGGGAGGTAAGGGCCAGGTGGGGTCCGGCTAGTGTGGAGGGACAGGGAGCCCTCTTCTTCTCCTGTGGTTGTAACTGCAGTTTCTTTTGTGGGTTGTGTGGGGGATGCTCCACTACTGTATGCGCAGGTCCTTACGTTGGTGTTGTGAGCTTGTTTATGTGCTTCATTAGTGTTGCCTTTCTTTCCAGACACTGCGAATATTGCGGCCTCTTGTGTCTAGGTGATGTCTGCCTCAGTGCCTCTTGAGTGGGGCTTTCCCTTACTGTCATGCCCCTGACTGGATGTTTCAGCGTCCCCCTTTCCCCCTGCGCGGTGTATTGGGTTGGAGTGGCACTCCTGTGGTGTCCCAGGGCCTGCTGTCCCCATCCCCTTACTGACCGTTATAGTTGTCCCTCCTGGGAGTAGTGGTGCCGCGCTTTCTGCGTACCGGGGTCCCTGTGCCTCGTGGTGTCTTGGCGCCATGTTGCGTAGGGGAGGGGGGGTTCTTCTTTCTTCCCCAGTGTCTGCGTGTGGAGTCTCTGCTCCTCAGTCTTGCTGTGGGGCATGCTCCGCATCCCTGTGCAGGGTTATGAAGGTGGCTGGGTCGTTGTCCGCTGGATCCGGAGCCTCTGCATCACTGGCGGGCTTTCTGTGAGGACCCGGCGCCATGATGGCGGAGTGCATCAGCGCTCCTGCTGTGCTCTGTATCGGGGAGCCCTTCTCCTTTCTCTACGGCTGTTCGGCTTCCTTCTGCTGCCCCTGGGTACCCGGCATCGGCGTCCTCCTTGTGCCCGCTGCTGTTGTAGGTAGGGAAGCCTCTGTTCCCCTGTGCGGTTGCGGAGCTGGCTCCACGTGCGAGCCAGCGGGTCTCCTCTCTGCCCTGGCGCTTGTTCCGTTCAGGAATCTGCTGAGGGGGGATCCGCGGGACTGCGGCTGGCTCACCCTTCTCTTCCCCACCCTGGTCATCATTCGTGGGATTGGTTGCTGGCTTTTTTCCCCGTTTCTTGAAGCTAGCGGCAGTGGAGCTCCGGAGCCTGTGACCTTACTCATCCATGGCTAGCCACGCCCCCCCTTGAATGATAATTGTTAGGTTTAAATGCATGCAATGAGTAAATAATCAGTGATAAATCATAAGATTATCATTGATTGGATCTTTCATGCCGACCTGATTGTTTGTCTGTTGCAAATCCTCACTTGTAAACAAGAGTCTTAATGATTTGCTGTATAGAAAGCAGTGGCAGAAGGGTGGTCTAGAGATGTGGTTATGTTTGAATCAATGATCGAGGTTACCCTATTATTGTTCAGTGTGAATACATGCCAAGAAAACAATATACAATCGCTATGTCCCCACTGCTTGCAAGCTCATTCCAATTTTAGCCTGCCATATAAAAGAACCATTTGTTATATTTTACCAATGGTATCTTTGTTTATTTAGAGTTCTTGATGAGAACCATACCCACGTATTCTTCTAAGTACATTTTATTTGCAGAATATCTTGTCCAAGCCTCTTCATTATAGTAGGTTGCTTTCTTTACAACTTCTACTCAAGGCTCATAAAGCCCTAATAATATCAGATAATATAGTTTGATGGATGTTTGGAAGATAACTTCTAACTTTTGTGGGTTTTTAGGTCCATATAAAAAAGGTTTATAAAAATACCTGTTTACACAAATAAGATGAGTGTAAGGTTCCTCAAATATATTTGACAATGTGCTGGCGTATTTTTTTTTACAGTCTAGGTGGAGTAAGATACTATTTGTATTGTATAATCATTTTTATGCTATTATGTTAATTTGATAATGGTCTGTCACCTTTCTCTCACATGGCATTGTGCAATCATTGATCAGTTGGTGTGTGACTTCTGCAGAATGCTATTGACTGGGCCGCTTGTGCTGACAGTCTCAAAGCACTCACTGCCTCAAAACATCAGTCAGTCAACTATCTGCTTAATAATAAGCCTGATGAGTTCTTAAATTTGGCTGTGAGGGTCTGACTGTTGTGTCTTCCATGGATTGCTAGAATATGAGAATTTCACTTCTATTTCTCCTTACCAGGTGAAGAGTTGTATAGAGTAAAAGAAAAATATGCAGAAGACAAAGTCCTGTTGATCAGTTTAGGTCCTAAAAGTATGTCCATTTTATAACACATTGCTAAACTTTATTAGTTCTTAAATTTGACATGAATTTCTTCATTATAGCATTTTTTATTTCCTTGTTTTTCAAGCTGTATATCAGTGGATTCAGCGTGGGTGTTACAGCTAGGTAAAACACTGAAAATATCAAGTCCACTTTCTCTGAGTTCTCTGATGCTGGCCGCATGTATACACAGAAAAGGGTTCCGTAGAATATTAGAAGAACAATAAGGTGTGATGCACAAGTAGAGAAAGTTTTATTTCTTTGACCAGTCGTGTGTATTTTTAGAATGCTCACAACTATTTTGGCATAAGAAATGAGAATGAGTGAAAACGGACACAGTCCAAATAGAAATGTTTCTACAAAGATTAGAATTTCAAACTCCTGTTTCTTCTTACAGGAAAGCATAGTAAGAATCTTGATGTCACAGAACATGTTATTTATATTTCTAGATTGACAAAATTCTAAGGTCGACACAAAAAGTTCAATCAAAATGGCATTAAGACATCCAATGATCCAGCTACTTGCCACAAACTGAAAACATTTTTGTCTTTCCATGTGGAACAGATAATGTAGTGGGTGACAAATAGCAACATAGCGATCATAAGACATTGTAGTGAGCAAGAAAACCTCAATACCCAGCAAAGAAGTGAAAAAGCATGACTGATATAAGCAGGCAATATATGATATTCTATTATCTCCTGTGAGGATGACATCCAGTAGTTTAGGAATTGTAACTGTAGTATAGACAATATCTACAAAGGACAAATTACGCAGGAAGAAGTACATGGGAGCTTGTAAATGCTCATCCAGTAATATCACCATAAATATGGTTAGATTCCATATGATATTTATTATGTAAAGCAGGAAAAACATAACAAAAAACAAAAACTGCTGCTCGACATATTTAGAAAATGTGACTATATAAAAGTAAAATGTCTGGTTCTCCATTATACATTGTACCTGGAGCACTTATAAAAGTTTCTTGAAAACTATGGAAGCTGTTCTACTAAAAGCTCTGTGGGGAAGGGCGTATGATCATGTACATTCTTTCACATATGTAGAGCGCACTAAAAAAAAAAAGTTTTTTTCTGCTTTAGTCTTTCTTTATATACTTAATAATTAGTTTTAGTAGGGATTATTTCTGGGACCATTGATTTTTTGAATAGATACAGGATTGGGTCAATTTAAGTAAATCAACAAAGTTAACAGAAAATTTGACCATACTGTATTTGCTTCACCTCTGAAATTTGAAACAGTAAACAAAATCTTTTCATATTAGTGTAATCTTACTTACCATGCTTTTCATAAATGTTTGTGTAAATCATATGGAATATCCTAATTTAGTGAAACATCTTGTAGACAACCACCTAAAGATGAAAAATGGTCTTCTAATCATGAGGTCCTATCTAAGAAGATGGTCGATATAGATAGGATGTGATGGAACTGTGAATCTATCAAAGGATCCTAAAAAAGATCTGCTCTTCTGATGAGGTTTCACTGTATACTGTATATAATACATCAATTTCCAAATTTGTTAATATATAATATGTGAATCTACTAGTATTATATATGGATCCAACAGTCCAAATACAAAAACATATTCACCGTATTTCTATGTGGCCGATAGAATGAGTCTAATTGCTTGTTAAATACTAGTGATGTTAGCACAGATCCACTCTAGGGATTTTATTAAATTCATTGCAATATATCAAATTATACAAATTAATCTCCATGCACTCAGCAGTTATGTTTATTCTAAATTTACGCCTTAGATTTTTTGTTTATTTATATTACCGCAAATTCATTTTTACATTATGTTTCAAATCTGGTTTGTGTGTTGAAGGGTGAGCTCATTGCAGTGTCCTATAGTGGGATTACTGAGAGCAAGGTCAAAAATATTTTAGCCCTAATTGTCAACACTTAACTAGGACCTGTCATATCTAGAGATGAGCGAACGTATTCGTTCGAGCTTGATATTCGTGCGAATATTAGGGTGTTCGGGATGTTCGTTATTCGTAACGAACACCATGCGGTGTTCTGGTTACTTTCACTTTCCTCTCTGAGATGTTAGCGCGCTTTTCTGGCCAATTGAAAGACAGGGAAGGCATTACAACTTCCCCCTGCGACGTTCAAGCCCTATACCACCCCCCTGCTGTGAGTGGCTGGGAAGATCAGATGTCACCCGAATATAAAAGTCGGCCCCTCCCGCGGCTCGCCTCAGATGCCTTGTGAGTTAGATGAGGGACAGTGCTGCTGGTACCGGAGCTGCTGTAGGGAGAGAAATCGCAGTTAGTGTAGGCTTCAAGAACCCCAAAGGTCCTTATTAGGGCCAGTAATACCTGTGTGTTGGCTGCTGTTAGCAGTGACTTTTTTTTTTTCTCAAAATCGCCTCTGCAGAGCGTTGCACCCGGCATTAGGGACAGAAGTGTTGGATAGGCAGGGAGAGTGTTAGGAGTGAGTGTAGCCTTCAAGAACCTCAACGGTCCTTTCTAGGGCCATATTTAACCGTGTGCAGTACTGTGCTGGCTGCTGTTAGCTGTGCTGCATATTTTTTTTTTTCTCAAAATCGCCTCTGCAGAGCATTGCACCCTCCATTGATACTACAGGGAAAGAATTGTGTAGGCAGGGCCACAACACAGTTATTATTCATTGAATATACGCAGTGGGTCCTTTTGGTGTAAAAACAAGGGAAAACAAATCTATTTGTCCTGCCTCTGTCCGTCCTAAGGGCTGTGGACACGTGTGAGCTGCGTGTACAACGTTAAAAAATCAGACGCACCCAGCTACGCTTTACTGCTGGCTTCGCCATTTGCTTTCCTTAATTGGGAAAAAAATATCTGCTCTGCCAGAGTTCATAACTCTGCTACCCTCAAGTTCTGTGACACATTAGCAGGGCCACAGCACAGTTATTAAACTTCTCATGTTCATTGAATATACGCAGTGGGTCCTTTTGGTGTAAAAACAAGTGAAAACAAATCTATTTGTCCTGCCTCTGTCCGTCCTAAGGGCTGTGGACACGTGTGAGCTGCGTGTACAACGTTAAAAAATCAGACGCACCCAGCTACGCTTTACTGCTGGCTTCGCCATTTGCTTTCCTTAATTGGGAAAAAAATACCTGCTCTGCCAGAGTTAATAACTCTGCTACCCTCAAGTTCTGTGACACATTAGCAGGGCCACAGCACAGTTATTAAACTTCTCATGTTCATTGAATATACGCAGTGGGTCCTTTTGGTGTAAAAACAAGGGAAAACAAATCTATTTGTCCTGCCTCTGTCCGTCCTAAGGGCTGTGGACACGTGTGAGCTGCGTGTACAACGTTAAAAAATCAGACGCACCAAGCTACGCTTTACTGCTGGCTTCGCCATTTGCTTTCCTTAATTGGGAAAAAAATACCTGCTCTGCCAGAGTTCATAACTCTGCTACCCTCAAGTTCTGTGACACATTAGTAGGGACACAGCACAGTTATTAAACTTAGATTATTCATTCACTAGAGGCAGTGGGGCCTTTCGTTTTCAAAAAAGGGAAAAAATTATATTTGGCCTGCAGTCTTGCGCCAATTTATTTCCTGCCTGTGAAATCAAATCACTGGTAATACAGCATGCTGAGGGGTAGGGGTAGGCCTAGAGGACGTGGACGCGGCCGAGGACGCGGAGGGCCAAGTCAGGGTGTGGGCACAGGCCGAGCTCCTGATCCAGGTGTGTCGCAGCCGACTGCTGTGCGATTAGGAGAGAGGCACGTTTCTGGCGTCCCCACATTCATCGCCCAATTAATGGGTCCACGCGGGAGACGGTTATTAGAAAATGAGCAGTGTGAGCAGGTCCTGTCCTGGATGGCAGAAAGTGCTTCGAGCAACCTATCGTCCACCCGCAGTTCTGCGCCGTCCACTGCTGCAAATCAGAATCCTCTGTCTGCTGCTCCTCCTTCCTCCCAGCCTCCTCACTCCACTCCAATGACACCGGCTCAGCTGCGTGAAGACTCCCAGGAACTGTTCTCTGGCCTCTGCTCAGATTGGGCAGCAGTGGTTCCTCTCCCACCAGAGGAGTTTATCGTCACTGATGCCCAACCATTGCAAAGTTCCCGGGGTCCGGGGGATGAGGCTGGGGAATTCCGCCAACTGTCTCAAGAACTTTCTGTGGGTGAGGAGGACGATGACGATGAGACACAGTTGTCTTGCAGTCAGGTAGTAGTGAGGGCAGTAAGTGCGAGGGAGGAGCGCACAGAGGATTCTGAGGAACAGCAGCAGGACTATGAGGTGACTGACCCCACCTGGTGTGCAACGCCTACACAGGACAGGTCTTCAGAGGGGGAGGCAGGGGCAGCAGCAGGGCAGGTTGCAAGAGGCAGTGCGGTGTCCAGAAGTGAAGGCAGGGCCAGACCGAATAATCCACCAACTGTTTCCCAAAGCGCACCCTCGCACCATACCACCCTGCAGAGGCCGAGGTGCTCTAAGGTCTGGCAGTTTTTCACAGAGACGCCTGACGACCGACGAACAGTGGTGTGCAACCTTTGTCGCGCAAAGCTCAGCCGGGGAGCCAACACCAACAGCCTCACCACCACCAGCATGCGCAGACATATGATGGCCAAGCACCCCACAAGGTGGGACGAAGGCCGTTCACCGCCTCCGGTTTGCACCCCTGCCTCTCCCCCTGTGCCCCAACCTGCCACTGAGATGCAACCCCCCTCTCAGGACACGGGCACTACCGCCTCATGGCCTGCACCCACACCCTCACCTCCGCTGTCCTCGGCCCCATCCACCAGTGTAGTTCAGCGCACCGTCCAGCCGTCGCTTGCGCAACTGTTGGAGCGCAAGCGCAAGTACGCCGCCACGCACCCGCACGCTCAAACGTTAACCGTCCGCATAGCAAAATTCATCAGCCTTGAGATGCTGCCGTATAGGGTTGTGGAAACGGAGTCCTTCAAAAGTATCATGGAGGCGGCGGCCCCGCGCTACTCAGTTCCCAGTCGCCACTACTTTTCCCGATGTGCCGTCCCAGCCCTGCACGACCACGTCTCCCGCAACATTGTACGCGCCCTCACCAACGCGGTTACTGCCACGGTCCACTTAACAACGGACACGTGGACAAGCACAGGCGGGCAGGGCCACTACATCTCCCTGACGGCACATTGGGTGAATTTAGTGGAGGCTGGGACAGAGTCAGAGCCTGGGACCGCTCACGTCCTACCCACCCCCAGAATTGCGGGCCCCAGCTCGGTGGTGGTATCTGCGGAGGTGTATGCTTCCTCCACTAAAGCACCCTCCTCCTCCTCCGCAACCTCTGTCTCGCAATCAAGATGTGTTAGCAGCAGCATGTCGCCAGCAGTCGGTGTCGCGTGGTGTGGCAGCACAGCGGTGGGCAAGCGTCAGCAGGCCGTGCTGAAACTACTCAGCTTAGGAGATAAGAGGCACACGGCCCATGAACTGCTGCAGGGTCTGACACAGCAGACCGACCGCTGGCTTGCGCCGCTGAGCCTCCAACCGGGCATGGTCGTGTGTGACAACGGCCGTAACCTGGTGGCGGCTCTGCAGCTCGGCAGCCTCACGCACGTGCCATGCCTGGCCCACGTCTTTAATTTGGTGGTTCAGCGCTTTCTGAAAAGCTACCCACGCTTGTCAGACCTGCTCGTAAAGGCGCGCCGGCTCTGCGCACATTTCCGCAAGTCCCACACGGACGCTGCCACCCTGCGCACCCTGCAACATCGCTTTAAGCTGCCAGTGCACCGACTGCTGTGCGACGTGCCCACACGGTGGAACTCTACGCTCCACATGTTGGCTAGGCTCTATGAGCAGCGTAGAGCTATAGTGGAATACCAACTCCAACATGGGCGGCGAAGTGGGAGTCAGCCTCCTCAATTCTTTTCAGAAGAGTGGGCCTGGTTGGCAGACATCTGCCATGTCCTTGGTAATTTTGAGGAGTCTACCCAGGTGGTGAGCGGCGATGCTGCAATCATTAGCGTCACCATTCCTCTGCTATGCATCTTGAGAAATTCCCTGCAAAGCATAAAGGCAGCTGCTTTGCGCTCGGAAACGGGGGGCGGTGGAAGACAGTATGCCGCTGGATAGTCAGGGCACCCTCCTGTCTATTTCTCAGCGCGTACAGGAGGAGGAGGAGGAGCATGAGGAGGATGAGGAGGAGGGGGAAGAGACAGCTTGGCCCGCTGCTGACGGTACACCGGCTGATTGCCTGTCATCCTTTCAGCGTGTATGACCTGAGGAGGAGGAGGAGGAGGAGGAGGAGGAGGAAGAGGATCCTGAAAGTGATCTTCCTAGTGAAGACAGCCATGTGTTGCGTACAGGTACCCTGGCACACATGGCTGACTTCATGTTAGGATGCCTTTCTCGTGACCCTCGCGTTGCACGCATTCTGGCCACAACGGATTACTGGGTGTACACACTGCTCGACCCACGCTATAAGGAGAACCTGCCCACTCTCATTCCCGAAGAGGAAAGGGGTTCGAGAGTGTTGCTATACCACAGGACCCTTGCGGACAAGCTGATGGTAAAATTCCCAGCCGACAGCGCTAGTGGCAGAAGGCGCAGTACCGAGGGCAAGGTAGCAGGGGAGGTGCGGAGATCGAGCAGCATGTACATCCCAGGCAGTGCAACAGTCTTTAAGGGCCTGGACAGCTTTATGGCTCCCCACCAAGACTGTGTCACCGCTCCCCAGTCAAGGCTGAGTCGGCGGGAGCACTGTAAAAGGATGGTGAGGGAGTACGTAGCCGATCGCACGACCGTCCTCCGTGACGCCTCTGCCACCTACAACTACTGGGTGTCGAAGCTGGACACGTGGCCTGAACTAGCGCTGTATGCCCTGGAGGTGCTTGCTTGTCCTGCGGCTAGCGTCTTGTCGGAGAGGGTGTTTAGTGCGGCTGGGGGAATCATCACAGATAAGCGTACCCGCTTGTCAACCGACAGTGCCGACAGGCTAACACTCATCAAGATGAACAAAGCCTGGATTTCGCCAGACTTCTCTTCTCCACCAGCGGACAGCAGCGATACGTAAGCAATACGTAGGCTGCACCCGCGGATGGAAGCTACGTTCTCTCTCACCATCCAAAACGGGGACATTTCTGCTTCATCAATCTGTGTCTAATATTCCTCCTCCTCCTCCTCCTGAAACCTCACGTAATCACGCTGAACGGGCAATTTTTCTTAGGGCCACAAGGCTCACTCAAATAATTTTTCTGAACAATTTTTAAAAGTTTCAATGCGCTTAAAAGCGTTGGAACTTTAACTTGAACCAATTTTTCGTTACACTGGGCTGCCTCCAGGCCTAGTTACCACTTAAGCCACATTAACCAAAGCGATTAATGGGTTTCACCTGCCCTCTTGGCTGGCCATGGCCAATTTTTTGGATGTACATTAGTACTGTTGATACAGCAATTTTTGTGGGCCCTCGCCTACAGTGTAATCAAATTAATTTTTAGCCCACCTGCATTACAGCTGACGTTACCTCAGCTGTGTTGGGCAATGCAATGGGATATTTCTATGTACCGCCGGTGGCTTCCTGGCACCCACCCATGCTGTGGGTCCACAGGGAATTATAAATGCATGTGTTTCCACTTGTAAAGAACCCCAGTCTGACTGGGGCATGCAGTGTGGGCCGAAGCCCACCTGTATTACGCACGACATTACTACCTCAGCTGTGTTGGGCAATGCAATGGGATATTTTTGTGTACCGCCGGTGGGTTCCAGGGAGCCACCCATGCTGTAGGTGCACACGGAGTGTAACCTACATGTGTCCACTTGTAAAGAACCCCAGTCTGACTGGGGCATGCAGTGTGGGCCGAAGCCCACCTGTATTACGCACGACATTACTACCTCAGCTGTGTTGGGCAATGCAATGGGATATTTTTGTGTACCGCCGGTGGGTTCCAGGGAGCCACTCATGCTGTAGGTGCACACGGAGTGTAACCTACATGTGTCCACTTGTAAAGAACCCCAGTCTGACTGGGGCATGCAGTGTGGGCCGAAGCCCACCTGTATTACGCACGACATTACTACCTCAGCTGTGTTGGGCAATGCAATGGGATATTTCTATGTACCGCCGGTGGCTTCCTGGCACCCACCCATGCTGTGCGTCCACAGGGAATTATAAATGCATGTGTTTCCACTTGTAAAGAACCCCAGTCTGACTGGGGCATGCAGTGTGGGCCGAAGCCCACCTGTATTACGCACGACATTACTACCTCAGCTGTGTTGGGCAATGCAATGGGATATTTTTGTGTACCGCCGGTGGGTTCCAGGGAGCCACCCATGCTGTAGGTGCACACGGAGTGTAACCTACATGTGTCCACTTGTAAAGAACCCCAGTCTGACTGGGGCATGCAGTGTGGGCCGAAGCCCACCTGTATTACGCACGACATTACTACCTCAGCTGTGTTGGGCAATGCAATGGGATATTTCTATGTACCGCCGGTGGCTTCCTGGCACCCACCCATACTGTCGGTCCACAGGGAATTATAAATGCATGTGTTTCCACTTGTAAAGAACCCCAGTCTGACTGGGGCATGCAGTGTGGGCCGAAGCCCACCTGTATTACGCACGACATTACTACCTCAGCTGTGTTGGGCAATGCAATGGGATATTTCTATGTACCGCCGGTGGCTTCCTGGCACCCACCCATGCTGTGGGTCCACAGGGAATTATAAATGCATGTGTTTCCACTTGTAAAGAACCCCAGTCTGACTGGGGCATGCAGTGTGGGCCGAAGCCCACCTGTATTACGCACGACATTACTACCTCAGCTGTGTTGGGCAATGCAATGGGATATTTTTGTGTACCGCCGGTGGGTTCCAGGGAGCCACCCATGCTGTAGGTGCACACAGAGTGTAACCTACATGTGTCCACTTGTAAAGAACCCCAGTCTGACTGGGGCATGCAGTGTGGGCCGAAGCCCACCTGCATTAAGCACGACATTACTACCTCAGCTGTGTTGGGCACTGCAATGGGATATTTTTGTGTACCGCCGGTGGGTTCCAGGGAGCCACCCATGCTGTGGGTCCACAGGGACTTCACAATAGGGAGTTGTACCTGCCTGTGTCTATGAATTAAAAACCGCGGTCTGACTGGGGCATGCAGACACCTTGACAGAATGAATAGTGTGTAGCACATAGGTTCCCCATTGCTATGCCCACGTGTGCAGCTCCTGATGGCGGTGGCACAGGATTCTATTTCTCATTGCTTCTGTACAGCATTGTGGGCTATCGCCCCGCTACTTTTAAAGAGGGTCGCTGCCTAGCCGTGCCAACCTCTGCAGTGTGTGCCTGCGGTCCCTCGTCATGGCAGACGCACTTCTAAATAGACATGAGGGTGGTGTGGCATGAGGGCAGCTGAAGGCTGCGCAGGGACAGTTTGGTGTGCGCTGTGGGGGGGAGGGGGTGCGGTTGGACAGCATGTAACCCAGGAGAAGTGTCAGTGGAGTGTCATGCAGGCAGTGATTGTGCTTTGTTGGAGGTAGTGTGGTGCTTAGCAAAGGTATGCCATGCTAATGAGGGCTTTTCAGAAGTAAAAGTTGTTGGGAGGGGGGGGGCCCACTCTTGCCGGTATTGTGGCTTAATAGTGGGACCTGTGAACTTGAGATGCAGCCCAACATGTAGCCCCTCGCCTGCCCTATCCGTTGCTGTGTCGTTCCCATCACTTTCTTGAATTGCCCAGATTTTCACACATGAAAACCTTAGCGAGCATCGGCGAAATACAAAAATGCTCCGGTCGCCCATTGACTTCAATGGGGTTCGTTATTCGAAACGAACCCTCGAACATCGCGGGACGTTCGTTTCGAATAACGAACACCCGAGCATTTTGGTGTTCGCTCATCTCTAGTCATATCCTCAGATCAACAAGGCCAACTGCATAGTTTTGCATTTTTGGGCCTGCTGACTTTTTTACAGTTTTTTTTTCTCTCTACTTTCCCCGTTCCTGGTACCAAATCCTATTAGACTCAACTCCAGACTTTTTTGCAATCTATCAAGTTCTAGTTTCCACTACTCACTGCCAATGGATGATGTCAGAATAGCTTGAAAGTAAATTGTGTAGACCGATCACCTCTTATGAGATTTTTGCAATCTGAAGATCTTAGCTACCTCAGTTTCCTTAAAATTGCCATAACCAGCTATGAAGCCTGGATCTTTAGCGGTTACCATATTAATAAATATGTGGTGGAAAATATAAGTAAACAATTAAATCACACTTCAGATGTTAAACAAGAGATTCAATTTGACAACTTAATGTCATATCAATGGTCAATAAAAAGCAAAATCATACACCAACTAAAGACTGGATTCCAAATCACCCAGAAAATCAATTTGTGCAAATTGTATCACAGCAACTCTGATATGATTCAGTAATATGGATGGTCCTCACGTACCTACATACACTTTTGAAAATATCTGGTCACATTTCTGATGAGATGGTGGATGCCCCCCACCCCAGATTTCCTCCCAGACCTGGATCAGATTCACTAATAAAAAATGTCCCGGAGGTTCTCAATTGGATTCTGGTATGGAAAATGTGATGGACAGTAAATAGCATGACTGACTTTGTCATCCCGGAATTGCCCAAACGCTATGACTATATAAGCCGAGCATTGTCTTGCACTAGGTAGAACCCAAAGGCCACTACACCATTGTAAGATCTGACACTGGCTCTTACAATTGCATCTCATTATTTCACAGCAGTAAGGCAATGTTTTCTATCATGAGGATGTTTGTACAATCCTCCAATTGTATGCCTGCTCAGACCATCACTGACTCACCCACTACTAAAGCAGTCATGCTGGATGATGTTGTATAATTGCCATATAACATTATGCCAGGCGCAGTATGGATCCTGTTCATGCACTGATTTAGCAGATTAAAACTTTGTCTATAGAAGATCCAATGCAGTCTTTGGTTTAACAGTTTCTAGCTTTGTTACAGTAGATGGTGGATATAATGCAGCAGCTTTCTGCCGTTAAGCCTTTACCAGCATCTCCTGGTGCCTCCACGCAAACTGAACCAAAGCTTTACAGCTCTGTCAAATGTATTCTTATTAATTATGTCAGCAACTGTCTTATCTGTGAGAAGTGACAGCTTTGTCAGCCAATCAGCAACTTCTCTTTAGATAAATCATCCGGCTTTTTCTGACTGGAAGTGCCGGTTATACTTCTTGCATTCCGGTCTCACAGCGTATCTGGCTGTTGTCTGGCTAATACTCTGTATTTATATCTGTTTTGTATTATTTTTATTCTCATCTATTGCCTGCACTGTTTGTTGTAAGTTTGTTAGTATTCTGTGTTTTATGTGTTGTCCTTCTAGTTTTACCTTCCAAATGATTATACAGTGGAAATATTGCTCTTTAACTTAAAAAATACAATCTGTGCAAAACAAGTGAAGCTAATGTTTGCAAACTAACTAATCTCTACTTGCAAATCCACACTAAATTTCTGGTTTGATATAGTTTGTAACCTGTAGGTTATCTCAGTTGAAAAAATAGATCACCTTGTCCTCAGTAAAAGCCCTCGATATCTGATTGATGGAAGTGAAACTTCTTGCACTACCTATGGATAAGCTGCTTAAATAGGCCATCTCACTCATGCAAGCACTGCAATCTCTGTAATGCTTACATCAGTGTCCCATCAAAACAGTAGGCACTGGATTCGTAACCCTGAAATACTCACAGTCTATAAACAAATAGACCGCAAGTGCACACAAAACAGTGGTAAACAATAAAGAAAAGAGACACCATAGAAACATTGTCCCTATAAACTTTTTATCGAGGAAAGGGACCAAACTAAGGCGAACCTAACCATGTACCTTAGCCAATAGCAGACGCTATGTGGGATAGAAGAAAACCACAGAGAACAAGATATAAATGATAGTAACTGTAGTAATTAGCTTTGTGAGGCATCAGACAAACAGGAGATCCAGCAAAAAGCTCCGACTTCCACCACAGTCAAAGAAAGACTGAAAATAAACAGCAATGAGCTAAATGCAAGGCCAAGTAAAATAGTCCTCCCAAATTACCCACTGGTGAGACCAAGCAAGTCTTACTTAATACCATTTCCACCAGAGCCAGAAGATGAAGAGAAACAAAAAAAAAGGCCTGAACCAGATTACTAGAAAGGAACAGATCTCAGAACCACCATAACAATCAGCTTTTGTTCTGGTCGTTCGCAGAATGCCAGAGATAAGTGATTGTGCTGTCTGAAGGAAGAAATAGATAACTAATAGTTTTTAGCATAAGAACTGGCAGTGTTAACTCTATCTTGACTGGATATTATTGAGTGGGTTCCAATAATCAAAATTTAGGGATACTAATTCTGAGGGATAGTGCGCTGGTGACAAACTATTTTGTTGGCCACCGACACAGTCTCCACACACATTTTTGTATCAGTAACCCTATTGCGCCACCTCTCAAAAGGATTATCTGTCCCCATTTTCAAGCAGTTCACTGAATATCGTTATCAGACACTTTAGACCTGCAATACGTCAAGCATTTATAATAATTTATTACTGCCAGTTCTTATGCCTTTTACTATAACCTACACACAGATAGCTCTCTTCTCAAACTCAGATCCCACCCTCTAGTAACCGCAGCTTCTAGACAGCCTGTTGATAGAGTTGGTGTTTATGAGGACTGGAGGTGTACACCTATCCTGTCCTTAAACTCATTATATGTTCCTGATGAACCAGGACACAAGTGGGGAAATGCGTTGAATAAATAATGAGTGAAGAAATAATGAGAATTGACTCAGTAATGAGAATATGAATACACAAGTGTGAATAAATAAATAGTACGCACAAGTACAAATATGTTATTTATTCATCAAAGTACAATTACATCCAACTAGGAGCCACAATATGTTCTCATTTGGTTCTGCAAAAAGATATAATTAACATCTACTACAACCCCCTGCTCCCATATACTTTGAGCATTTTGTGCCCTTACTACAATTGAGATATTTGGGTGAATGCATGGACCCCTATGTTTCCCTCTAATAGCAGGTTTGTCTTGTACCACTGAGAACTTTGGAGGAATAATAATTTAGTTCACTACTCCCTTTGATTTGAGTGGTTTAACTAATGTAGCTGTGAGGGAGTGGATTCACACTCCTCCACACTATAGCAGCTATTGGTCTTATTATTATTCTCTCGGGGAGTGCTGAGGCTGATAGTATCATTCATATATGTAGGTGGTGTGTCTATTTGTTCTTTGGGCGTTTACTGCCTGTCAGTATTATTGCGTGTTGTGCTCCTATTATAATAGATAATACAATTATAGTTTTTAGATTGAAGTGTCTATCCTGTGAAGGGCTCTTCGTTATAGTCATAGACTTTGTCTGTCTCTGAGAACTGTTTATTTAAATGGGTTCCCAGATGGGTCTCTGGGAATACAAAACTCAAGCTCAGATGTTTAAATTCAACACGTTTCACCACCAGATGTCATGGATCATCAGGAAATGATTGAGCCTCTCAAAGAAAACATCTGACTAGAAAGTGACCACTTGGTAATAATTGATGTATCAGGACTAGAGATGAGCGAGCACCAAAATGCTCGGGTGCTCGTTACTCGGGACGAAAATTTCGCGATGCTCGAGGGTTCGTTTCGAATAACGAACCCCATTGAAGTCAATGGGCGACCCGAGCATTTTTGTATATCGCCGATGCTCGCTAAAGTTTCCATTTGTGAAAATCTAGGCAATTCAAGAAAGTGATGGGAACGACACAGCAACGGATAGGGCAGGCGAGGGGCTACATGTTGGGCTGCATCTCAAGTTCCCAGGTCCCACTATTAAGCCACAATAGCGGCAAGAGTGCCCCCCCCCCCCAACAATTTGTACTTCTGAAAAGCCCTCATTAGCAATGCATACCTTAGCTAAGCACCACATTACCTCCAACAAAGCACAATCACTGACTGCATGACACTCCGCTGCCACTTCTCTTGGGTTACATGCTGCCCAACCCCCCCCCCCTTGCACGAACCAGTGTCCACAACGCACACCAAATTGTCCCTGCGCAGCCTTCAGCTGCCCTCATGCCACGCCACACTCATGTCTATTTATAAGTGCGTCTGCCATGAGGAGGAACCGCAGGCACACACTGCAGAGGGTTGGCATGGCTAGGCAGCGACCCTCTTTAAAAGGGGCGGGGCGATAGCCCACAATGCTGTACAGAAGCAATGAGAAATATAATCCTGTGCCACCGCCATCAGGAACTGCACACGTGGGCATAGCAATGGGGAACCTATGTGCCACACACTATTCATTCTGTCAAGATGTCTGCATGCCCCAGTCAGACCGCGTTTTTTTATAAATAGTCACAGGCAGGTACAACTGGGAATTCCCAACTCCGCAATGGAAATTCCGTGTGCACCCACAGCATGGGTGGCTCCCTGGAACCCACCGGCTGTACATAAATGTATCCCATTGCAGTGCCCTGGACAGCAGAGCTAACGTCAGATTAAATGCAGGTGGGCTTCGGCCCACACTGCATGCCCCAACCTGACCGGGCTTTTTAATTCATAGACACAGGCAGGTACAACTCCCTATTGTGAAGTCCCTGTGGACCGACAGCATGGGTGGGTGCCAGGAAGCCACCGGTGGCACATAAATATATCCCATAGCATTGCCCATCACAGCTGAGGTAATGTCATGTTTAATGCAGGTGGGCTTCGGCCCACACTGCATGCCCCAGTCAGACTGGGGTTCTTTAGAAGTGGACACATGTAGTTACAACTCCGTGTGGACCGACAGCATGGGTGGCTCCCTGGAACCCACCGGCAGTACATAAATATATCCCATTGCAGTGCCCAGCACAGCTGATGTAACGTCAGCTGTAATGCAGGTGGGCAAAAAATTAATTGGATTACACTGTAGGCGAGATCCCCAAAAAATTGGTGTACCAACAGTACTAATGTACCTCAGAAAAATTGCCCATGCCCAACCAAGAGGGCAGGTGAAACCCATTAATCGCTTTGGTTAATGTGGCTTAATTGGTAACTAGGCCTGGAGGCAGCCCAGTTAAAATAAAAATTGGTTCAGGTGCAAGTTTCAACGCTTTAATGAGCATTGAAACGTATAAAAATTGTTTAGAAAAATTATATGACTGAGCCTTGTGGGCCTAAGAAAAATTGCCCGTTCGCCGTGATTACGTGAGGTTTCAGGAGGAGGAGCAGGAGGAGGAGGAGGAATATTATACACAGATTGATAAAGCAAAAATGTCCCCGTTTTTGATGGTGATAGAGAACGATGCTTCCATCCGCGGGTGCAGCTTACGTATTGCTTAGGTATCGCTGCTGTCTGCTGGTGAAGAAGAGAAGTCTGGGGAAATCCAGGCTTTGTTCATCTTGATGAGTGTAAGCCTGTCGGCACTGTCGGTTGACAGGCGGGTACGCTTATCCGTGATGATTCCCCCAGCCGCACTAAACACCCTCTCTGACAAGAGGCTAGCCGCAGGACAAGCAAGCACCTCCAGGGCATACAGCGCGAGTTCAGGCCACGTGTCCAGCTTCGACACCCAGTAGTTGTAGGGGGCAGAGGCGTCACCGAGGACGGTCGTGCGATCGGCTACGTACTCCCTCACCATCCTTTTACAGTGCTCCCGCCAACTCAGCCTTGACTGGGGAGCGGTGACACAGTCTTGCTGGGGAGCCATAAAGCTGGCAAAAACCTTGGAGAATGTTCCCCTGCCTGCGCTGTAAATGCTGCCTGATCTCTGCGCCTTCCCTGCTACCTGGCCCTCGGGAACTGCGCCTTCTGCCACTAGCGCTGTCGGATGGGAATGTTACCATCAGTTTGTCCGCCAGGGTCCTGTGGTATAGCATCACTCTCGAACCTCTTTCCTCTTCGGGTATAAGAGTGGAAAGGTTCTCCTTATACCGTGGGTCGAACAGTGTGTACACCCAGTAATCCGTAGTGGCCAGAATGCGTGAAACGCGAGGGTCATGAGAAAGGCATCCTAACATGAAGTCAGCCATGTGTGCCAGGGTACCTGTACGCAACACATGGCTGTCCTCACTAGGAAGATCACTTTCAGGATCCTCCTCCTCCGGCCATACACGCTGAAAGGATGACAGGCAAGCAGCATGGGTACCCTCAGCAGTGGGCCAAGCTGTCTCTTCCCCCTCCTCCTCATGCTCCTCCTCCTCCTCAACGCGCTGAGATATAGACATGAGGGTGCTCTGACTATCCAGCGACATACTGTCTTCCCCCGCCTCCGTTTCCGAGTGCAAAGCGTCTGCCTTTATGCTTTGCAGGGAACTTCTCAAGAGGCATAGCAGAGGAATGATGACGCTAATGATTGCAGCATCCCCGCTCACCATCTGGGTAGACTCCTCAAAGTTTCCAAGGACCTGGCAGATGGCTGCCAACCAGGCCCACTCTTCTGTAAAGAATTGAGGAGGCTGACTCCCACTACGCCGCCCATGTTGGAGTTGGTATTCCACTATAGCTCTACGCTGCTCATAGAGTCTGGCCAACATGTGGAGCGTAGAGTTCCACCGTGTGGGCACGTCGCACAGCAGTCGGTGCACTGGCAGATTAAACCGATGTTGCAGGGTCCGCAGGGTGGCAGCGTCCGTCTTGGAGTTGCGGAAATGTGCGCTGACCCGGCGCACCTTTCCGAGCAGGTATGACAAGTGTGGGTAGCTTTTCAGAAAGCGCTGAACCACCAAATTAAAGACGTGGGCCAGGCATGGCACGTGCGTGAGGCTGCCGAGCGGCAGAGCCTCCACCAGGTTACGGCTGTTGTCACACACGACCATGCCCGGATGGAGGCTCAGCGTTGAAAGCCAGCGGTCGGTCTGCTCTGTCAGACCCTGCAGCAGTTCGTGGGCCGTGTGCCTCTTCTCTCCTAAGCTGAGTTGTTTCAGCACGGCCTGCTGACGCTTGCCCACCGCTGTGCTGCCACGCCGCGCGACACCGACTGCTGGCGACGTGCTGCTGCTGACACATCTTGATTGCGAGACAGAGGTTGCGTTGGAGGAGGAGGAGGGTGGTTTAGTGGAGGAAGCATACACCATCGCAGATACCAGCACCGAGCTGGGGCCCGCAATTCTGGGGGTGGGTAGGACGTGAGCGGTCCCAGGCTCTGACTCGGTCCCAGACTCCACTAAATTCACCCAATGTGCCGTCAGGGAGATATAGTGGCCCTGCCCGCCTGTGCTTGTCCACGTGTCCGTTGTTAAGTGGACCTTGGCAGTAACCGCGTTGGTGAGGGCGCGTACAATGTTGCGAGAGACGTGGTCGTGCAGGGCTGGGACGGCACATGGGGAAAAGTAGTGGCAACTGGGAACCGAGTAGCGCGGGGCCGCCGCCACCATCATGCTTTTGAAAGCCTCTGTTTCCACAAGCCTATACGGCAGCATCTCCAGGCTGATCAATTTGGCTATGTGCACGTTTAACGCTTGAGCGTGCGGGTGCGTGGCGGCATACTTGCGCTTGCACTCAAACAGTGGCGCTAGCGACGTCTGGACGCTGCGCTGAGAGACATTGCTGGATGGGGCCGAGGACAGCGGAGGTGAGGGTGTGGGTGCAGGCCAGGAGACGGTAGTGCCTGTGTCCTCAGAGGGGGGTTGGATCTCAGAGGCAGGTTGGGGCACAGGGGGAGAGGCAGTGGTGCAAACCGGAGGCGGTGAGCGGCCTTGTGGGGTGCTTGGCCATCATATGCCTGCGCATGCTGGTGGTAGTGGCTCCCCAGCTGATCTTGGTGCGACAAAGGTTGCACACCACTGTTTGTCGGTCGTCAGGCGTCTCTGTGAAAAACTGCCACACCGTAGAGCACCTGGATCTCTGCAGGGTGGCATGGGGCGAGGGGGCGCTTTGGGAAACAGTTGGTGGATTATTCGGTCTGGCCCTGCCTCTACCCCTGGCCACCGCACTGGCTCGGCCTGTGCCCACACCCTGACTTGGGCCTCCACGTCCTCGCCCGCGTCCACGTCCTCTAGGCCTACCCCTACCCCTCAGCATGCTGTATTACCAGTAGTGCAGAAACAGAACGCTGTAATTAATTGTGCCACTTATTGGCCTGTGGTTGGAGGCTGACTTCGCTTACGGAACGCACAGCAGAGCCAGGAAATAATTTTGCGCAAGCCTGCTGTAACACTTAGCTGGCTGCGTATGCATTAGGACAACTACCCCCAGCACAGACCCAGTACACTGAGGACCGTCACAGGCAGCCCAAATAGATTTTTTTTCCCAAATGTTTTTGGAAAGGCCCACTGCCTATATACACTGTATATGTCTTCTCTCTCTGCGTCACCACTACTGGCCCTGGAGTATGTAAAATAACTGCAAACTGTTGCACTGTGGACTGGAATACAGCGGTGATGTAACAGCCAACACAGAGCCAGGAAATAATTTTGCGCAAGCCTGCTGTAACACTTAGCTGGCTGCGTATGAATTAGGACAACTACCCCCAGCACAGACCCAGTACATTGAGGACGGTCACAGGCAGCCCAAATAGATTTTTTTTCCCAAATGTTTTTGGAAAGGCCCACTGCCTATATTCAATAAATATGTCTTCTGTCCCTGCCTCACCACCACTACTGGCCCTGGACTATGTATAATTACTGCAGGGCGCAATGCTCTGCACGGCCGATATACAAAAAAAAAAAAAAGTGCAACACTGCAAAGAGCAGCCTCCACACTACTGCACACGGTTAGGTGTGGCCCTAAGAAGGACCGTTGGGGTTCTTGAAGCCTAAAATACTCCTAACACTCTCCCTATAGCAACTCCAGCAAGACAGCACTTTCCCTGATCTCTGTCAGAACGCATCTGTGGCGAGCCGCGGGAGGGGACGATTTATATACTCAGGTGACACCTGATCTCGCCAGCCACTCACTGCAGGGGGGTGGTATAGGGCTTGAACGTCGCAGGGGGAAGTTGTAATGCCTTCCCTGTCTTTCTATTGGCCAGAAAAGCGCGCTAACGTCTCAGAGATGAAAGTGAAAGTAACTCGAACATCGCGTGGTGCTCGTTTCGAATAACGAGCATCTCGAACACGCTAATACTCGAACGAGTATCAAGCTCGGACGAGTACGTTCGCTCATCTCTAATCAGGACTCTTTACTTCTAGGAAGAGCACAATGACTGTGTGCTGGGAACCTCCCAATCTTGTCACAAAATAAAAAAAATGGGAACAGAGCCTCTACCACAATAGTTGAAAGACTATATCATGGAAAGTCAGCTTAGAGGGACAAATTAACTTGACACCAAACTGCCTTGGGCTAAGTTGCTTCTAGTTTAGAACAGATCAGCACTGATTGGCCTAATACTACAGCCAGTCAATCATGCAGCACCGTACCTACAAATCTTGAACGTGAAGAAGTCCATCAATCACGTCAAGACGTTATTACCAGTGCACTTTATTATACAGTGCAATTCAACTCTCAGACACTCCTATACATCTGTGTCTTGCTAGTTTAAGTGACGTCTGATATTACCAAGTGGTCACTTTCCAGTCAGATGTTTTCTTTGAGAGGCTCAATCATTTCCTGATGATCCAAAACATCTGGCGGTGAAACGCGTTGAATTTAAATATCTGAGCTTTAGTTGCGTATTCCCAGAGGCCCATCTGGGAACCCATTTAAATAAACTAAACATCTGAGTGTGATTTTCGTATCCCTCGATCTTGTCTATTTCTGATAACCACATAAACAATTTGAAAAATAGGACCATACTCTTTTTAACCCCTTCTAATATTCCTCAAATTTGGCTAGGATACAGCTCGCTACTTGACATCGTGCCAAACTGGTGGCGAGTCACTCTGTCCTTACCCGAACCCCTATTCAGGGCAAATCGAGGGAGTGGTCCCTATTGTTCGTCAGTTGTCTGAGTGTTAAGTGATTTCTTTTTATGTCTGTCCAGTTTTTGAGTGACAAATCTTTTTGTCTAACTATAATCGTGTCATTTGTGCCCTTTAGTGTGTATGTTTTTACCAGGTTTAAAAAAAATCTAATTTTATCTTTAGTCCATTCTGTGAAGGAATTGAATTAATTATAGACTCTTTTCTGGCTTTGAGTTTTTTGCAATTGCAATGGTGGATATTATTGGTTCTGCATGCAATCAAAAATGGATGAAGGGAGTGCTAAGGCTGGAAGGGAATTGTTCAGCATCTATGTTTAGCAAAATTAAGACAGGGTTTGGTTAAATCTGGATTTTACTAAAGTTTAGAATTAGTTGAAAAACTTGACTCCAGAGACTTGAAACATATGGACAATACCACCATAAATGCATTAAAGTAACATTCATAAGGATGCATCTCCAGCAGCATTTAGAGAATCAAGGAGACATTTTATTAAGAGAGTAAGGAGTAAGGTACAATCTATCTTGAACATTCTGATAGCACACTGGCAGCAGGAAAGGCAAGCACCTCTAAAACACATTGTGCAAGCTCTGGCCACTTGCCCAGCTTAGACACCCAGAAGTCAAAGGGGCCAATGCCACATCTAAGTACATCCATGCAGGAGCTGACTTACTTTTTGACAATCATGGATATGTGCTGCATGTAACTGTCAGTCCTATCCTGTGGTTTTATTGCAGGCTATTAGGGACTGAAAAACTATGCTACAGCTTTATTAGACTTCTTTTGCCATAAAAGCACTCATATGCCCTTAAAATGCCTAATGCTGATGGCCCACATTCCTCAGGGTCAGACATGAGTATCCGCTGGCTGGTCCTGTCATCCAAGCAGAATAGCTGTGGTTATTGATGGATGGAAGAAAACATTACATAGCCCCCTCCCTTGCCTCTAGCCCTTTATTATCCCCTGCTTCTTCCTAGTCTTCTTCCTCTTCTATACATCTCCCGTGGGTGTAGAAACATGGTATCCCTATCTCTCCTTCTCCTCCTGTGACAACAATAGGATTTTGGCATTTACCATGTACACTGCCATCTTAGACTGTATTTTGTAACATACGGATATCTGTGTCGATGGGGAAGATGTTGAAAGTTGATAGGAAGAGGTGTAGGAAGAGGAGGAGGACAAGGAGGTGTATAAGGAGGGGACAGAGAAGGATGAATGTCCTATAACTCGGGGATACCATGAAATGCGGACCACCACTTTTGGCTTCATGCCCTTTCTGCAGTACATTGACCCAGTGAGCTGCTAAGGATTTGTAATGCCCCTGTCTATGCTTGCTGGATCACATGTCCATGGTCAGGTGTACCCTATCTGTTCTTAAACACCAGAAACATGTTATCACTCATATGGCGATGCAGGGCATTGATGGCTTTTGGGCATATATATGGCAGCTGGGGATCTAATACTGTAGGTTAATATGGTGCATCATGTTCAGGAAGGCATTTGTGTCCACTAGCCTGAGAGGCAGCATATCTATTGCAAGCAGCTGTACAATGATTGTGTTTAGGCTCTCTGCTCATGAATTGTTGGGGTGGTATTTTTTTTATACATTCCCTTAGCTGGGGCATAGAGGGCTGGCTGCTGACCGGGGGCACACCGGGCTTAATGTCAATGTCGGTGCAGGTAGTGGTGATGGTAGTGGCTCAAATTCTGCTTTGCTTCCCACTCCTGGCTATATAGCCTGAAGCCCAATCGTCAACTGCAGAGGAGAGGGCTGAAGGTGTGTTATTACCCCTACACAAAACTGCCTTTTGGGTTAGAGGCTACTGCATAAAAAGGGAGAAAGATGGATGAAAATGCAGCAACAGCAATGGAAGAGAAAGCAGGATGAGGCTGATTCTTTACACTGTGGCCCAGGTGGGCTCTGTAAAACAGTGGGTGGTGGGATTTCATGTAACTGTTCATACACGTGGTGTTGAGGTTATTTATTTTTTTGCCGAGTGTTAAATGCTTACTACAAATCTTACAGATGACCGCTCTTCTGTAATAGCGAAGAAAACACAGTCAGGTTAGCGCCTCAGAGATAAAATATAGTAAACATAAACCAGGTTAGAATGCCCAAGCTGCACAAGTCCTGTGAGCAGATATAGCTGTAGGCCTGATGATGGTGCTGCTGCAAATAGTAGCAACTGATTGTGATGGTACAGCCCTTATGTTTGCATGTAACACCCTACTACATGTCTTAGCATGTTGCTGCTCCGCAACACCCGCCTCTGCCTCCTCCCCCTGCCAACTACTATTGTGACTCTTCCTTTCTGTCCATGATGGGTCAAGCACCTCATTGTCTTCCACATCCTCTTCCTTTGCATCTTCCTTGTCCTCCAGGAGCTGGCACCTCTGTTTCCACATTCCCTGAGAACACATTTCCTGTGGAGGGCTGACTGGTGCACTGACCCACCGTCATCTTCCTCTTTGGAGGAAATAAATGGTTAGGCATCAGTGCATTCAATGTCTTGATATTCTCTCTCTACTCTGGTTGTTTGGATTGCTTGATTTACATCTATAACACAGAATGACAAAACAGCTTCTCAGACTGAACTATGAAGACTGCTTTGGAGGTTGCAGGGGATTTGGAAATGGATTAAGCAGAAAGGGATGTGCATGGATGACTGGTGCAGACTGACTGTTGTGTGCCTGTGATTTGGAGGAAGAAGAGGTGAGGATTCTTGAGGCATTCTGTGTCATTCATTCTATGACCTGTTCTGTGTGCTGCGGATGTAATAAACAGGTAGAACCACTTCTAAAAAATGACAATAGGCCTGCCTCATCTGCAAAATGGGGAGCTGTTGCTTCAGGGGCTCCACCACTACCAATATGTTCCCTACCCCTTGCTTTATTCATGATTGCTTTATATCTATTTGTTTTTTTATTTAATTTTTAGTGTAGTTTTTATAATTTATCTGCTAGCTTTCTTGTTTACAGAAAACCACTGGTAGCTGCGGAAGGCCTGCAAATAATTATTAGTGGCCGGACTGGTGACTTTGAAAGACATCTGAGGCCGCTGACACACACTGTGTATATTTGCTGTTTTCCCGCTTGGGTTTCTTTTTTATTCTATATGAACATAAACACCACCACCAACTAAATAGGCCATAATCTCTGGAGCACAATATGTGAGAACTAGAGATGAGCGAACGTACTCGTTTAGGGCTATTTCTCAATCGAGCATCGCTTTTTTCGAGTAACTGCCTACTCGGGTGAAAAGATTCGGGGGGCGTGGGGGGCAGCGCGGTGGAGCAGGGGGTAGCAGTGGGGAACAGGGGGGAGCTCTCTCTCCCCCCACTCCCCTCTGCAACCCCTGCTCACCTCCGGCGCCCCCCGAATCTTTTCGCCCGAATAGGCAGTTACTCGCTCATCTCTAGTGATAACAGAAGACCACATAGTAAAGCTTGTATTTTTGGGAGCTAACCCCGTTTAGTGCAGTGTAACTGAATTCCCAAACACCACTACTAGCTGCATAAAGTCTGCAAGAAATTTGCAGTGCCCGGACTGGCGACTTTGAAAAACCTCTGAAGCCACAAACAGAGAACTGCAATATTCTTCAAGCTAAAGCGTTTTTTTTTTTTTCTGTCTGCTTTACTGCTGTATAAGTTGATAGCAGCAGAAATATCCCCTCTCCCAATGTATAGACCACATTTTGTATAGGTATATAAACATGATGCATCAACTTTCTCTGCTCCCGGCAATAGAACCTAATTTAAGTTCTCTGCTGGTATACAAACTTTCTTGTCCAGCAACAGTATATGCTCTGCAGAATATCAGCCTCATCAACAGACTACATGTTATATAGGCATATAAGTATGACACAGCTTCTCTGTCCTGCGCTCAATTGAAAAATGTCAGCTGTTCACACTGTGCCTAAGTTATATATGGCTAGGTCATGTGATGCAGGTGTCCAATGAAACTACTGTCCAAATGCAAGATAGGGGGCTCATTTGGTGGCATCAGCAAGGCGCCCTGGCTTCTGATTGGCTGCATGCTGTCCTCCACAGCCGACATTTTAGGATATTCAATTCTCTTGTGATTTCTGCCCAAAATTGGTTCAGACTATCCTAATTCGACTTTGCAAAAACCTGGATGATTTTATCAACCATTGGATCAAGAGGAGCAATTCTAATGGGGAACAGATACTACTGTAAAAATTCATACTACATCGATTATGTATGAAATGAAATCAAGTGACAAAGATAAGGAGTCAATGCAATGTGACTGAGCACTGTATCACTAGGGCAAGAACTACACAAAGCCATGCCAACTACTATAAAATGGCCTTCATATGACTTGGCTGCCGGTAGTGCTGGATATAAGGAACATGTTTTGCCTCTAGAGGTTTGATGGAGGCTCCAGTGGACATGCTCATTGTGTCCTACCGATAATGGGACTTTGTCTGTGAGGGTCTGACTGTTGTGTCTTCCATGGATTGCTAGAATATGGGAACCTCAACTCTATGTATCCTTACCAGGTGAAAAGTTGTTTAGAGTAAGAGTTAAATATGTAAGAGACAAAGTCCTGTTGATTAGTGCAAGTCCCAAAAGTATGACCACTTTACAGCACAATGTTAAGCTTTTTGCATTTTTTAATTTTTACATGAATTTCTTCCTTATAGCATTTTTTATTTCCTTGTTTTTCAAGCTGTATATCAGTGGATTCAATGTGGGTGTTACAGCTAGGTAAAACACTGAAAATATAAAGTCCACTTGTTTTGCGTTCTCTGATGCTGGCCGCATGTATACACAGAAAAGGGTTCCATAGAATATTAGAAGAACAATAAGGTGTGATGCACAAGTAGAAAACGTTTTATTCCTCTGACCAGTCGTGTGCATTTTTAGAATGCTTAAAATTATTTTGGCATAAGAAATGAGAATGAGTGAGAACGGACACAGGAGAAGTAGAAATGTTTCTACAATGATTAGAATTTCAAACTCCTGTTTCTTCTTACAGGAAAGCATAGTAAGAATCTTGATGTCACAGAACATGTGATTTATATTTCTAGATTGACAAAAATCTAAGGTCGACACAAAAAGTTCAATCAAAATGGCATTAAGACATCCAATGATCCAGCTACTTGCCACAAACTGAAAACATTTTTGTCTTTCCATGTGGAGCAGATAATGTAATGGGTGACAAATAGCAACATAGCGATCATAAGACATTGTAGTGAGCAAGAAAACCTCAATACCCAGCAAAGAGATGAAAAAGCAAGACTGAGATAAACAGGCAGTATATGATATTCTGTTATCTCCTGTGAGGATGACATCCAGTAGTTTAGGAATTGTAACTGTAGTATAGAGAATATCTACAAAGGACAAATTACGCAGGAAGAAGTACATGGGAGCTTGTAAATGCTCATCCAGTAATATCACTATAAAGATGGTTAGATTCCATATGATATTTATTATGTAAAGTAGGAAAAACATAACAAAGAACAAAAACTGCTCCTCGACATATTTAGAAAATGTGACTATATAAAAGTAAAATGTCTGGTTCTCCATTATACGGTGTACCTGGAGCGCTTGTAAAATGGTTTAAAGGTTGTTGAAAATAATTTATTAATGAAAATCTAAATTATGGTTACTTATTTCAGAAATGTCCAAATTCTTTTTAACTATTTACATTTTCTCCCAATTTGACTATATTTTAAAGCAGACAATGGGTCTTAAAATTAAATGTCTTGTTTGCTTTCAAAAAATGTAGCATTTAGAAATTCCATGTCTGTTTTGAGGTTAATGCTTTTTCAGTGTCTTTTTCAAATTCTGGATCAGTACAGTGTGAATCGCACAAATTATGCTAGTCAATGGATTTTCTATGTAATGCCTTGATTAACAATCAATTCTGAATGTAAAACTTATGTATTATGATGCAGCAAAGAAGAAGTCAGCTCACCAAAATAGTAAAATGTTTTAGTTTTTTTTTTAATTTTTATAATAATCTTTAAAAAAAAGTACTTCATATTTTATTCTTATGTAAGTTTTGTGAATTGCCGGACCAACAAAACTCGCACGAATATGAACTCCATTTTTTTCCCCTTAAAGCAATGCAATGGGGTTAAAAAGTCTCTGCATTCCTGTTTTTTTGGTGTTACCTTGAAATGCATTGTTTTCAATGAAACCTTTCATGACATTGCATGGCACTCGCATGTCGTACAAAATGATGTTTTCCATTGAAATCAATGGCCAAGACTTGTAATTCCCTATCGTGTCTGAAACATGCACTTGAGGATCACAATTTCACAGAAGTGATGCAAGTCGCTTTTAAATGAAAAATGCCTCACAGCCACACGTACAACTCCACGTTGGCAAGCATCAAATCGCACTGACCTGTGTGAATGTAGCCTTACACTACAATTTTTAACTGTTGCACCTTTTAAAATGCCATGTACCTATGTGTCTATTATATGACAGAGACTTTTATGTAAATCCACAGGAAGTGAACAATGAAGGCTTCTATCAAAGGACAGCAAGCAGAAGTCTTGAAAATTGCCTGGATTTGATACAAAAATTATATGGTAAATTTATAGAATTTTTCATTGCACACAAAGTAACATTTATTGAAACTATAATACACCTTTAACCCTTTCCAATCCAATTTGTATCCTGGTTTTTCTAGGGAGCTTACTCTTTTTCTGCCATTATACAACAGCGCTATATGCTGGCTAAAGCCAGTATTGCATGAGGTGACACGTTAGATAGGCTCCAACAGCAGAGAATCTGGCAATATACAGTCAGAGAACCCTGACAGATGTCTTCCAGCATCGAAGCTGTACAGCCTTAAATCATAATGTCTTCAGAGGGCAGACAGTGGATTGGAAAGGGTTTGAGAGGAACTACTATGGTTCTACATGTACATATATTTTATTATCAAAATCAGCAGCCCTTAAGACTTTCACAGTTAGCAGATCATTGGTTACTTTGGTTAGGGCGGTTTCAGTTGAATTTTGGGCTCAGGAGCCAGATTGTAGTTGTTTGAATTATCTCCCACCTCTCATCCAACTCACTGTTCAAAGTGGATGTGCTGCTCTATGCAAATAGGAATAACAATATGGGGCAGTAGCTGAGCGCAGAAGAAGGATCGATGGATGGCCTCTTAAGGATTGGGGTCATGGTTGCATGTGTAATGGATGAAGGGAGGACATCAGTAGTCAGTGAAAAGTTGAAAAGATGGGTTAAGACCGCAGTGAACACAGTACTAAGATTGGGGATGTATTGATATAGGATTGGGTCAAGTGTGCAGTTGGTAATATGTTTAAAGAAAAGGGGTTACTGTGATATGCATTACATACTACATATTATACATCTACATAGAAGATGAACTATCAGTAGAGCAGCAGAGCAGTTCCAAGTATGTAAAACTACAAAATTTCTGTAGTTAATGCAAAGCATTTCAGATATAATAAAAACAGTGTTGCATACAGTAGCTATAAAGTGCTATAACTATTTATGCACTCTTTGCTGCTGGGCATGATGGGAGCTGTTCTAATATAAAAGTTTCATTTGTGATTTTTTTGTTGTTGTTGGCTATTGATTTTTCAAATAAAATATATATGGGATTGAGTCAAGTTAAATAGATCAGCAAATTAACAAGAATTTAACTGTCCTGTATTTGCTTCATTTCTTCAATTTGGAACAACAGTAAGCAAAATTTTCTCACGAGTGTAATCTTACTTACCATGCTTTTCATAAAAGTTGGTGTAAATCATATGTTGTATCCTAATATAGTGAAAGCTCTTGGAGACAACCACCCAGAGCTGAGAAATGGTCTTCTGGATGTGGGGTCCACTCAAAGAAGATGGTAAGGATAGATAGGATGCAATGAAGCAATGAATCTATTGCACGAAGTCAGTTCCTGATAAAGAGGTGCTCTTCTGGTGAGTTTGCACTATTTAAAGTATATAATACATAAATTTCGAAATTTATTAATACTTAATATGTGAATCTTCCAATATTATGGATTGATCTAACAGTTGAAATACAAAAAGATATTCACCATATTTCTATGTGGCAGATAGAATGTGTCTGTATGCTTGTTAAATACTGGAGATGTTAGCAGAGATCCTCTCTAGGGATTATATTAAATTTATTGCAGTATATTAAGTTATCCAAATGAATCTCAATGCACTCCACAATTATGTTTATTCCACATTTATGCCTTAGATTCTTTGAATTGAAATATCATCACAAATTGATTTTTACGTTATCTGCCAAATCTTGTGTGCTCAGGGCTGAGCTCATTGCAGTGTCCTATGGTAGGGTTAGTGAGAGGAAGGTCAAAAATATTTTGGCTCCAGTGGTCAACACTTACATAGGAAGTGTCATATCCTCAGGTCAGCAAGGCCAACTGCAAAGCTTTGCACCTATGGCCCTGCTGGCTCTATCACCTGTTCTATTAGTTTCAACTCCAGACTTTTTTCAATCTGTCAAGTACATGTTTCCACTGCTGACTGTCAATGGATAATGTCAGATTAGATTGAAAGTGAACGATAGAGACTAGCCACTTTTTATTTCATTCTTTCAATTTGAAGGTTCTAGCTTCCTCAGTTGCCTGAAAATTGTCAGTGTTAAATGTAGTGTTAACCACATACTGCTCAAAAATATAAGGGGAAACTTAAATCACACTTCAGGTCTTAATAAACAAAAAATTGAAGTTGAAAATCATAAACTGTATAGTTTGGCGAGAAGAAAATGTCATATCAATGTCAACGAAAAGCAAAATCATCAACCAACTGGATTCCAAATGACCCAGAAAATCAATTTGCACAAATTCTATCAAAGAAACTCATAATCTGACTCAGTAATGTGGATGACTCCCACATACTTATATGCACTTCTGACAACATCTAATCATGCTTCTGATGAGATGGTGGCTGGAATCCTGGGAGATCCCCTTCCAGACCTGGATCAGATGCACTCATGCAGAATTTCCCAGATGTACTCAATTTGGTTTAGGGCTGGAGAATGTCATGTACAGTCAATAATATCAATGCCTTTGTCATCCATGAACTGCCTAGACACTATGATCACATAAGGCTGAGCATTGTTCTACACCAGGAGGAACCTAGAGCCCACTACACCATTGTAATACCTGACAATGGCTCTGACAATTTCATCCAAGTAACTTACAGCAGTCAAGGTAGTGTTTGCCCTCTTGAGAAGGTTTGTGCAATGCCCCAATAAAATGCCTCTTCAGACCATCACTGACTCACTACCGAACCAATCATGCTGGATGATGTTGCAGGCAGCAAAACGTTCACTACGCCATATCATGGATATGTGCTGCATGTGACTGTCAGTCTTATCCTTTGATTTTGCTGCATGCTTTGAGGAACTGAAAAACTATGCCACACCTCTGTTAGACTTCCTCTGCCATAAAAGCACTCTTATGCTCTTAAAATGCCTAAGGCTGATGGCCCACATTCCTCAGGGTCAGGCATGAGTATGCTCTGGCTGGTCCCTTCATCCAAGTAGAATAACTGTGGTTATTGATGGATGGAAGAAAACATTGCATAGCCGCCTCCCTTGCCTCTAGACCTATATTATCCCCTACCTCTTCCTAGTCCTCTTATTCTTCTATACATCTCACGTGGTTGTAGACACATGGTATCCCTAAATCCTTTTTTTCCTCCTGTGACAACAATAGGATTTTGCATTTACCATGTGCACTGCCATCTTAGACTGGATTTTGTAACATACGGATATCTGTATTAATAGGGGGGATGTTGATAGTTGATAGGAAGAGGAGGGGGATAAGGAGGTGTATGAGGAGGGCACAAAGAGGGATGAATGTCCTATAACTCGGGGATACCATGAAATTTGGACCATCACTTTTGGCTTTATGCCCCTCCCAGTGAGCTGCTAAGGATTTGTAATGCCCCTGTCTATGCTTGCTGGACCACATGTCCATGGTCAGGTGTACCCTATCTGTTCTTAAACACCAGGAACATGTTATCACTCATATGGCGATGCAAGGCATTGACGGTTTTGGGGCATATCTATGACGGCTGGGGATCTGATACTGTAGGTTAATATGGTGGATCATGTACAGGAAGGCATTTGTATCCACTAGCCTGAGAGGTAGCATTTCTATCGCAAGCAGCTGTACAATGATTGTGTTCAGGCTCTCTGCTCATGAATTGTTGGAGTATTATTTTTTTATACGTTCCCATAGCTGGGGGATGAAGGGCTGGCTGCTGACCTGGGGCACACTGGACTTAATGTCAATGTCAGTGCAAGTAGTGGTGATGGTAGTGGCTCAAATTCTGCTTTGCTTCCCACTCCTGGCTTTATAGCCTGCAGCCCAATCGTCAATTGCAGAGAAGAGGCCTGAAGGCGTGTTATTACCCCTACAGAAAACTGCCTTTCTTGGCTTAGAGGCTACTGCATAAAGAGGGAAAGAGATGGATGAAAATGCAGGAACCGCAGTGGAAGAGGAAGCAGGATGAGGCTGATTCTCTGCACTGTGGCCCAGGTGGGCTCTCCAAGCCACCAGGTGGTGGGATTTCATGTAACTGTTCATACACATTGGGTTGAGGTTATTTATGTCTTTGCCGAGTGTTCAAATGCTTACTACAGATCTTACAGATAACCGCTCTTCTGTATTAGCAAAGAAAACACAGTCAGGTTAGCGCCTCAGAGATAAAATATAGTAAACGTAAACCAGGCTAAGCTAAAGAAGGGGACTCACCTGGCATCAGTGACCCAATCAATAGTGTAGGTTGCCACACTTTATGATCTCTGCTAGCGAGATGAATGTTGTGGATTATAGGTATGACACTCTGTCAGATTGATATCCATAACTGGGGAGCACAATGGGACAAATCCAAGGACATAGAATGGTCTCAGAAGGAATACAAATGCAAATACAAGAGCAAAACAATCCCGTTCCCATCTTATTAATATTATGTTATAAAAAAAAATGATGCAGGGGCGTGGCCTGGATGCGGGCAGAGGAAGACGTGCAGTCTTGAGCTCCGTGCTCCACTAGCCTAAGGGCGCCCACCCACTGGCGTTTGCGATTTTCGTGCGTGAAAAACGCCGCGTTTTCGCGGCGTTTTTCCCGCGTTTTCCGCGGCGTTTTTTGCCGCCTTTTCGCGGCGTTTTCGCGGCTTTTCCATTAATTTCCATTGACTTTCATGGGTGCATTAGGAGAAAAATAAGGACACATATGCAACTGACAGTTCCTATGTTAAAAAACGCAACGCAAAAAAAAACGCCAGTGGACAGGAGTACATTCAATTCCAATTGCTCTTGAGAAAAAACGCAAAACGCAAAGAAAAAAAAATCGCCAGTGGGTGGGCGCCCTAAAAGCGACAATAAAAAGCAATTCCAGCCTAATAATCCTCACAGAAACCCTCCGGAGGATAGTTAAGCACCTCAGCTAACCATGCCCAAGAGAAGAACTACCAAAACTCCGCTTACAAAAGTGTCCGACTTCTTCTCCTCCCGCGGCGCTGGGCAGAAGGGACCGTCAGGAGAAAATGGCTCCCCTCGCTCCACATGTTCTGGTAAGAGCGCTGACAGCTTGCATACCGCTGCAGATACTCACCACAGTGGAGCTGCTGCTGCCGGCGATCCAGAGAGACAAGGAGATGGGATGTCAGATGTTCCCCTGAAGTTTTGGGTGAGTGCAGAGAACGCTGACTTAGTCATATCCCGCAGAGCTGCACCCAAAATGGCGCCTGAACGCAGTCCCTCTGCATCTGTCCCCTCCACACCTTCTGCAAGCCCTGAAAAGCAGAGACCTCATCTCTCTTCTTCCACAAATGTACACCAACAGCCACCCTATTTGGAAGATGACCTTATCAAGGCCTTCCTTCATCCAAGCTCCCTGCTTTTATAAAAAAATATGATTTTAGCCCTCCGCGGCTCCATACAAAAGGACATAAAATCCCTCTCAAATGCGCTCAACCTCTCTATGCAGGATCTAGAAATGCGTACAGACCATATTGAAAACAAAATGGGAGAAGTTACAACCTCCCACAACAAGTTAATCGATGCGCATTATACTTTGGAGGACGAAGTGGAACAAATCAAAAACAAATTGACCAATCTGGAAGATAGAAGCAAACGTAACAACATCAAATCAGAGGTATTCCTAAAAGTGTCGCCCAGCCTGATCTGAAAAATTTCCTCGCCAAACTTATAAAACAGCTTCTTCCAAGCTCTACAGAGCAAGATTGCATACTGGACAGAGCTCACAGATTGGCAAAACCAAGCTTTCTCCCAGATTCGGTCCCACGCAACGTGATCGCAAGAATCCACTTTTTTCACATAAAAGAAGCCTTAATGTCGGCCTCACGAGCCTCCAGTTCTCTTCCAGCCCCATTATCCTCCATCAAGCTCTATACGGATCTCTCCCAAGCAACAATACAAGCCAGGAAAGCCTTCTCTTAAGTCACCTTAGCTTTGAGAACCGCTAAAATACCATACAAATGGGGCTTTCCAGTCAAACTAATAATTCACAAGAACAACGCAATTCAGATAATTTCTTCTCCAGAAGAGGGTGCCAAAATCCTATCTAAATGGGATATCCCTCTACTAGAAGCTTTACCTTCAACTAAGCCTCAAAACCCACTAAAAGCTTCTAACCGATGCACGCTGCCCTCTACTCCTCCTTGAGGGAAAACAAATTACTTCCAAGACCTTCTTTGTCAGGTCTGACACACGCTGGACCTCCAGGACCCATGTTACATAAAGGCTATTGGTAATGTGCCAAACTTTTCCCCCCAATGCGCCAGGTATTAACACCTGTCATACTGTTTTGTTTCTCATGTTCTTATCCACAGGCCGTTAACCAAGTTTCCAGAATTTGTTCTACAGGAAACCTACTTTCGCTACCTCCCTCAAGAAGACCTGTATCTGTTTCTGTTGTTTGTAAGTTCTACTATTCCTGTATTACTTGTTATTTCTGCTGCCATGCTAATTCCACTCTCAAAGCAATTACAAAAAATGTACAATGTCAGTCAATATTTGCTCACTAAATGTCAAGGGACTTAACTCCCCCTTCAAAAGGGCGATGGTCTGGAGAGACGCTAGGTTAGCAAATATTGACATTTTGTGTCTCCAAGAAACACATTTTACGCAAAAATCTTCCCCCAATTCACCAACATCTCTTACCCAAATATCTTTACCGCAAACGCCTCAAAAAAACATGCAAGTGTGTTACTAGCCCTCAGGAATAATATAAATTTCTCTTTAAAAGACTCTATTATTGATAAAAAAGGCAGATATCTTATTTTGCTCTGCACCCTTAACGAAGTCCTAACAACCTTAGTCAATGTCTATACGCCCAACAAGAAACAAATCTCCTTCTTGAATAAATTAATTTAAAAATTCAAAAAAATCCAAACAGGAAAACTGATTTTATGTGGAGACTTTAATGCCACTCCAGACACTAAAATCGACTCCACAGCACAAACAAGAATGGCCCCAGCGCTCCAACCCTGGCTTTATATGACTCTTTTAGATGCCTAAATTCATCCTCAAGAGAGTTTACGTACTACTCTCCAAGACACCAAACATACTCAAAAATTGATCTCATATTAATTGACAGATGGACCCTTGCCTCAGCCATAAATTCGACAATAGGTGCCATTACCCGGTCAGATCATGCCCCAACCTATCTAAAGCTCAATATTAATGCTCCTTTTAATCCAACCAGAATATGGTGCAACGACATAAATCTGCTCAATTCTCCTATTTAGCAAAAGAAAAAAAACGCCATTGATGAGTACTTCGCCACCAATGCTACTCCGGACATAAAAAATTTCACACTATGGTGTGCACATAAGGCTGTAATTAGAGGGGTCCTAATCAAACTAAAAATCCAAGAAAGGAAAAACAGACAAGCAAAAATTGATCTCCTACTAAACAATATTTGAACACTAGAAAAAGCACAAGAAGACTCTCCTCAAAATAACCTTCACCAAGAACTGACTACACTAAGGGGAGAATTAAGGAAAATCCTACTAGACAACTACAATAGAAACATCACCTTTATTAAAGCCAATTACTACTCATACATTGATAAGCCCTCAAAATTAATGGCCAACTTAGCAAAAAAAAAGGTGAGTCAAGGCCAAAATCCCATACATAAGTCACGCTAAAGACCCCACTCAAAAAATATCTCATCCCCAACAAATAGCGGAACAATTTAGAACCTTCTACGCTAATCTATATAACCTAAACAAAGACATAAACACCCCTCAACCCACCACAACTCTCATAAAAAAATTTCTAGATAAGGTGTCCCTCCCTTCCTTGGCTTCACAAAATGAATCCTTAAATAACCCAATATCCATCCCAGAAATTACCAACGCCATTAAGAGTCTAAAAAACCATAAATCCCCTGGCCCTGATGGCCTATCTAACGAATACTATAAAATATTCGCCTCCTCTCTCTCCCCTCATTTATTAACCACATTTAATGACTCAATTAGCCAAGGAAAGTTACCAGAAGAGATGTTACAAGCTACAATAATCACCATACCGAAGCCAGGGAAATCCACCGCTTCCCCAGCAAACTATAGGCCCATCTCACTCCTAAATACGGACACAAAACTTTACTCAAAAATCCTAGCTAATAGACTTCTAAACGTACTCCCAGAGATCATACACAATGATCAAGTTGGTTTCACAAAGGGTAGGAACGCAACAGATGGTGCACAGAGAGTCCAAAATCTGTTGGAATTAACAAACTCGAGTCGGACGTCTTCTCCCTTCCTTTCCCTGGACGCAGAGAAGACGTTCGATAGAGTCCACTGGGGCTTTGCTTTTGCGGTCCTCCAAAAATTTGGTGTGGGAGATAATTTCCTCCGAGCGGTCCAGGCCCTCTACGTGAAGCCTTCTGCTAGGGTCCTAGTTGATGGAGCCCTATCCTCAGTATTCCCAATCACCAACGGAACCTGCCAGGGATGCCCCCTGTCCCCCCTATTGTTCGTCATGCTAATTGAACCTTTAGCAGAAATGATCAGAATGTCCTCAACAATTAAAGGCATCCCAGTCAGCTTAAGGCAATACAAAACTGGCCTGTTTGCTGATGACGTCCTGATTTCAATAACTGATCCCATAAACTCTCTAAGAAGCGTATACAATTGTATACTTCAATTCAGTCAAGCCTCACTTTACAAACTTAATCTAGACATATCCCAAATTATGGGCTTCAACATAGATAACACACTAAAGCTTGACATACAAAAAGAATTTCCTTTCCAATGGAAACAAAAAATCCCCTACCTTAGCATCACGCTCTGCAATTTCACATCAGAAATTATCTCAGCAAACATGGATCCGCTTTTAACATCTCTCAACAAAGAACTTGAGGAGCTGGGGGAAAAAGATCCTTCATGGTTCGGCAGAATGACTCTTTACAAAATGGTAATCCTACCAAAGGTACTTTACTTTTTCCGCACTCTATCCTTCCCGATTGCCCAAAACACGATCTTCAATTTTTAAAAACAGCTTCTAAATTTCATCTGGAACAACAGAAAACCCAGACTCGCTGCCTCTATTCTATGCCTGCATAGAAAACAAGGAGGCTTGGGAGTACCAAACCTGCAGGCCTACTATAATGCAACTATCTTAAATCAGTCGGTTATCTGGCTAAAAAACTCACAATTCCCGCCCTGGCACTCTATAGAAATACACAGAAACAATAATAAATCCCTAAATTCTCTAATAAAAGCCTCAACACTAAGTATCCTCTACCCTGAGATTTCTCTTCTCCCGCACGTTCACTACATTGTTGGAATCTCCTAACACATAAAATCAAATCTACTAACAAGGTTTCCACAACAAACCTTCCTCTAGAGATCCTTCTTTACTATATTCAAGATTTAAATCTCAAAGAATGGCTCCGGAACAGAATCAGATCTATTGCAGATCTTCTGGAAAGGGGAAATATGTCTTCTTTAGAGATGAGCGAGTATACTTGCTAAAGGCAATTGCTCGAGCGAGCATTGCCTTTAGCGAGTATCTCCCCGCTCGAGACTGAAGGTTCGGGTGTCGGCAGCGGGCAGGGAGCTGCGGGGGAGAGCGGGGCGGAACGGAGGGGAGATCTCTCTCTGCCTCTCTCCCCCCTGCTCCCTCCTGCTGACTGCCGCTACTCACCGCTCCCCCGCGCCGGCACCCGAACCTTCAGTCTCGAGCGGGGAGATACTCGCTAAAGGCAATGTTCGCTCGAGCAATTGCCTTTAGCGAGTATACTCGCTCATCTCTAGTCTTCTTTTCAGACCATCAAATCCAAATTCAACTTACCAGAGAAAGAGATTTTCTCCTACTTAAAAATGTCCTCGTTCCTCCGTAACTCCCAACTAGCTAAACGCACCTTTCCTAAAGAACTGGAAAATCTGCTCCACAAATGTGCCAACTCCCAAAACTCCTCAACAAAAATCTTTTACGACACCCTCGCAGGAAATATGAATAACAATAAAAAAATACATCTACTAAACTGGGAATATGACCTACATAAAGAGTTCCACACATCACATTGGTTAAAATCATTTGATAGAGCAAGCAAGGCCACTCTTTTAGCAGGTCTTCTTCAAACCCACTACAAAGTGTTAACTAGGTGGTACTATACACCCACAAAATTGGCTAAAATGTTTCCCAAATGTCAGCAAAGACTGTTGGAGAAAATGTGGGGGTGAAGGATCACTCCTTCACTTGTTTTGGGACTGCCCAAAAATTCAAGGCTTCTGGAAGGAGGTATTTGACACCATCAGTTCTGTCTCTGCAGTATGCCCTGCATACTCCCCCCACTTGGCGCTCCTCCTTCTAGATTGCGACACTCTTCCTCCAGGAAAAAGACTGTGGATCTGCCATGTTCTACTGGCCGCAAAGAATGTCATAGCAAGGAAATGGAGAGAAACCTCTCCTCCTGCTTTGAAAGAACTGTTGGACTTATTATCAGACCGCCACTGTTACGAGAGACTCTATGCAAAAAACAACAATTCTCTCTCTAAGTTCACAAGCATGTGGAAAGACTGGCAGAAATCTTTGACTTAAACTGTTCTTTCTAGTTTTACTATAATGATAACAAAAATTCTTCCAAATACCTACCTTGCCGCGTTAGTCAAGGATTTATTATGGCTCACATGGAAATCGTCAAACTTTGCTTATTAGCCTGCAAGTATTCTTTCTGTAAGTCACTGTATACAAAACAGACACTTATCTATACTGCTAATACTGTATTACATACTTGATATGTACCTTGTTTTCATGTACGCTTTGAAAATGCTTAATAAAAAAAAAAAAAAAAAAAAAAGATTCAAACAAACTAAAAACAAGGGAGGGTCAGTGGCAAATATAAACCCTGCCTGTGTCCCAGGAGGCTTTTAGTCAGAAGTTGGCGTGCCAGTCTCAATGTCATTGCATGCAGTTTCAAAGAATGCCAAAGCTGCACAAGTCCTCTGAGCAGATATAGCTGAGGGCCTACTTTCTAGTTGCTTTATTTATTTAATTTTTAGTGCAGTTTTATATAATGTATCTGCTAACTTTGTACTTTACAGAAAACTACTGGTAGCTTCATAAGGCCTACAAATAATTAATAGTGGCCGGACAGGTGACTTAGAAAGACATCTGAGGCTGCTGACACACACTGTATATTTGCTGTTTTCCTGCTTGGGTTTCTTTTTATTTTAGATTAACAATAACAACACCGCCAACTAATCCCTGGAGGCAAAATATGTGAGAACAGAAGGCCACAGAGTATAGTTTGCATTTTTGGGAGCTAACCCCTTTTTAGTGCAGTGTAACTGAATTCCCAAACTCCACTGCTAGCTGCATAACGTCTGCAAAAAATTTAGTGTTTGGACTGGCGACTTGGAACAATGTCTGAAGCCACAAACAGAGAACTGCAATATTCCTCATGCAAAAGAGTAGTTTGTCTGTCTGCTTTGCTGCTGTATAAGTTGATAGCAGCAGAAATATACCCTCTCCCAATGTACAGACCACGTTTCGTATAGCCATATAAAAATGATGAAGCAATTTTCTCTGCTCCCGGCAATAGTACCTTTTTTTTTTTTTATCAATTTTTTGGGGTATTTCTTATTTGTTACATATCAACACATCAAAGCCATCAGGCAAAATGGGAAAAACAAAAAAAAATTATGCATGACCTAATGAATCAATTAGTTTGTAACAGCTGTGGTACAACATTATATAGGAAAGACTTAAATCAGTCCCAATCATATGAAAGGTTCTGCTCACTCTAGAAATATGGACAACGTGAGACAGAAAAGTATAACGGACTACAAACCTAATCATAAGAGTAATCGTGGGGGTGGGGGCAAGGGGGGGTTGGATAAGTGGGGAGGTAGGGCGGGAAGAGCAGGGAGCAGTAAATGGTGGGAGACCTCGGCACAGAACAGAGATTGGTCTCGACTGCCCAGCGAAAAGAAGCGGATCGCACCAAAGAGTCCTTCGATCACCTCATCAAAACCTCCTCATTTGTTAATATACACCAAGGAGCCCAAATACGTACAAAGCTATCATGGTTACCCCTGGACCAACTTAATGGTTCTTCTAGGTTATATGTAGGCTCAACTTTCTCTCTCCACTGAAACAGTGATGGAGAGGTCTTTTGCATCCAAAGAAGAGGTATCAATGCCTTTGCCGCATCCAACAGGAAAGCAATTAATTTGTGTTTCATCAGGTGGAAAGAGGCAGAGGGCCTCCAAAGAAAAATCATCTCTGGGGAGATTTCTAGGTCAGGAGAAACCTTCAAGATGCCACTGACCCCTCTCCAGAAGGATGTCAGGACCGGACACTCCCACCAAATGTGTAGGTATGTCCCCTTACTAGAGCAGAGCCCAGTAACATCTCAGTAGTAACAGTATAGACAGACCCCAGTAACATTTCAGTAGTAACAGTATAGACAGACCCCAGTAACATTTCAGTAGCAGCAGTGTAGGCAGACCCCAGTAACATTTCAGGAGCAGAAGTATAGGCAGACCGAACTAACCTTTCTGTCGCAGAAGTATAGGCAGACCCCTGTAGCATTACTGTGGCAGAAGTATAGGCAGACAGACCCGTGTGACATTTCTGTAGCAAGAGTGTAGGCCAACCCCGGACACATTGGTGTACCATGAGTGAAGGCGAAGGCCAGAAAAATCACTTGGATTACAGTGTAGGCGAGGGCCCAAAAAATTGCTGTACCAACAGTAGAAATGAACCACAAAAAAATTGCTCAACCGAGAGGGCAGGTGAAACCCATTAATATTTCAGCTTACTGTGTCTTAATTTGTAACAGAGCCTGGAGGCAACCCTGTTACAAAAATTGGTTCATGTTGAAGTTTCAATGGTTCAGTTTGAAACGTAGAAATATTGGTTGAGAAAAGTTGTAAAAACATTGTTAGATGAGCCTTTTGGGCCGCAGAAAAATTGGCAGTTCAGCGTGATGACAGGATGTTTCAGGAGGAGGAGCAGGAGGAGGAGGACTAATATCATACATCGATTGACAAAGGTAAATGTCCCTTTTTTTACGGTGATAGAGAAGAGTGCTTTTATCTGCGGTTGCAGCGAAAAGATAGTTTAGGTTACGCTGCTCTCCGCTGGTGGAGAAGAGAAGTCAGGGAAAAACCAGGCTTTGTTCATCTTTATGAGTGTAAGCATGTCGGCGCTGTCAGTTGACAGGCAGGTACGCTTATCCATGATGATTCCCCCAGCTGCACTAAACACCCTCTCTGACAAGACACTAGCGGCAGGGCAAGCAAGCACCTCCAGGGCATACAGCGCGAGTTCGTGCCACGTCTCCAGCTTTGACACCCAGTATTTGTATGGAGCAGAGGCATCACGGAGAACGGTGGTACGATCGGCTACGTACTCCCTCCCCATCTTTTTACAGTGCTCCCTCCGACTCAGCCTTGACTGGGGAGTGGTGACGCAGTCTTGCTGGGGAGCCATAAAGTTGGCAAAGGCCTTGGAGAGTGTTCCACTGCCTGCACTGAACATGCTGCCTGATCTACGGGCCTCCCCTGCTACCTGGCCCTCGGAACTGCGCCTTCTGCCGCTAGCGCTGTCAGATGGGAAGTTTACCATCAGTTTGTCCACCAGGGCCCTCTGGTATAGCATCACTCTCGAACCTTTTTCCTCTTGGAAAGGTTCTCCTTATACCGTGGGTCGAGCAGTGTGTACACCGAGTAATCCGTAGTGGCCAGAAGGCAACTAACGCGAGGGTCACGAGAAAGGCATCCTAACATGAAGTCAGCCATGTGTGTGAGGGTACCTGTATGTAACACATCGCTGTACTTACTAGGAAGATCACTGTCTGGATCCTCCTCCTCCTCTTCCTCCTCCTCCACAGGCCATACATGCTGAACAGATGAGAGATGAGAGGCATGCAGGATGGGTACCCTCTGCAGTGGGCCCAGCTGTCTTTTCCCCTCCTCCTCCTCAGGCTCCTCCCCCTCCTCCTCCTCCAAAATGCGCTGAGATATAGACATGAGATTGCTCTGACTATCCAGCGGCATACTGTCTTCCCCCGTCTCCTGTTCTGACCGCAAAGCATCAGCCTTTATGCTTTGCAGGGCACTTCTCAACAGGCATAGCAGAGGAATGGTGACGCTAATGATTGCAGCATCGCCACTCACCATCTGGGTAGACTTCTCAAAGTTTCCAAGGACCTGGCAGATGTCTGCCATCCATGCCCACTCCTCTGTAAGGAATTGAGGAGGCTTACTCCCACTACGCCGCCCATGTTGGAGTTGGTATTCCACTATTGCTCTACGCTGCTCATACAGCCTGGCCAACATGTGCAGCGTAGAGTTCCACTGTGTGGGCACGTCACACAGCAGTCGGTGCAATGGCAGATTAAACCGCTGTTGCAGGGTCCGCAGGGTGGCAGCGTCCGTGTTGGACTTGCGGAAATGTGCGTTGACCCGACGCACCTTGCCGAGGAGGTCTGACAAGTGTGGGTAGTTTTTCAGAAACCGCTGAACCACCAAATTAAAGACGTGGGCCAGGCATGGCACGTGCGTGAAGCTGCTGAGCTGCAGAGCCGCCACAAGGTTACGGCCGTTGTCACACACGACCATGCCCGGTTGCAGGCTCAGCGGCGAAAGCCAGCGGTCCGTCTGATCTGTCAGACCATGCAACAGTTCGTGGGCCGTGTGCCTCTTCTCTCCTAAGCTGATTAGTTTTAGCACGGCCTGCTGATGCTGGCCCACCGCTGTGCTGCCGCGCTGCGCCACACCGACTGCTGGCGACGTGCTGCTGACACATCTTAATTGCGAGGTAGAGGTTGCACAGGAGGAGGAGGAAGGGGGAGGCTTAGTGGAGGTGGCATACACCGCCGCAGATACCTGTACTGAGCTGGGGCGCGCTATTCTGGGGGTGGGTAGGACATGAGCGGTCCCAGGCTCTGACTCGGTCCCAGCCTCCACTAAATTCACCCAATGTGCCGTCAGGGAGATATAGTGTCCCTGCCTGCCTGTGCTTGTCCACGTGTCCGTTGTTAAGTGGACCTTCCCAGTAACCGCGTTGGTGAGGGCGCGTACAATGTTGCGGGAGACATGGTCGTGCAGGGCTGGGACGGCACACCGTGAAAAATAGTGGTGACTGGGGACCGAGTAGCGCGGGACCGCCTCCGCCATCATGTTTTTGAAAGCCTCCGTTTCCACAAGCCTGTACAGCAGCATCTCCAGGCTGATCAATTTGGTTATGTGCACGTTTAAAGCTTGAGCGTGCGGGTGCGTGACGACATATTTGCGCTTTCGCTCCAACGCTCGTGCTAGCGACAGCTGAACGCTGCGCTGAGAGACATTGCTGGATGGGGCTGAGGAAAGTGGAGGTGAGGGTGTGGGTGCAGGCCGGGAGACGCTCGTGCCTGTGTCCTGAGAGGGGGGTTGGATCTCAGTGGCAGGTTGGGGCACAGGGGGAGAGGCAGTGATGCAACCTGGAGGTGGTGAACGGCCTTCGTCCCACCTTGTGGGGTGCTTGGCCATCATATGCCTGCGCATGCTAGTGGTGGTCAGGCTGGTAGGCTCCCTTGGCGCAACAAAGGTTGCACACCACTGTTCGTCGGTCGTCCGCGCTCTCAGTGAAAAACTGCCACACCTTTCAGCACCTTGGCCTCTGCACGGTGGCTTGGCGCGAGGGGGTGCTTTGGGAATCCCTTGGGGTATTATTCGCTCTGGCCCTGCCTCTACCCCTGGCCACCCCACTGCCTCTTCCAACCTGTCCTGCTGCTGCACTTGCCTCCCCCTCTGAAGACCTGTCCTCAGTTGGCTTAGCAAACCAGGTGGGGTCAGTCACCTCATCGTCCAGCGGCTCTTCCTCTGAATCCTCTGTGCGCTCCTCCCTCGGACTTACTGCCCTTACTACTGCCTCACTGATAGACAACTGTTTCTCATCTTAATCATCGAGCTCCTCACCCACCGAAAGCTCTTGAGACAGTTGCCGGAAGTCCCCTGCCTCATCACTTGGACCCCGGGAACTTTCCAAAGTCACGACAAACTCCTCAGGTGGGAGAGGAACCATTTTTTCCCAATCAGCGCAGGGGCCCAAAAACAGTTCCTGGGAGTCGGCCTGCTCATCCGAATGTGTCATTTTCATGGAGTGAAGAGGCTGGGAGGAAGGAGGAGCAGCAGCGAGAGGATTCAGAGTTGCAGCAGTGCACGGCGTAGAAGACAGGTTGCTAGAGACATTGCTGGATGCACTTTCTGCCATCCATGACAGGACCTACTCACAGTGCTCATTTTGTAATAAAGGTCTACGACGTGGACCCAAAAATTGTGATATGAAGCTGGGGACCCCAGAAACTTTCCTCTCTCCCAATCCCGCAGCAGCCGGTTGTGATTCACCTGGACCAGGAACTCGGCCTACACCCACACCCTCACTTGGAACTCCGCATCCTCGCCCACGTCCTGTAGCCCTACCCCTACCCTCAGCATGGTGGAAAAAATTTTTGAATTCTTATTGGCGTGCAGTTGGAGTGATACAGCGCTTATGTAACGCAAACTGCAGCCGGAAAAAAATTATTCGGAAGGCTGCAAGCACGCCTAGCTGTGCAATATGCAATACTGATACACCTGAGCTCACACCAGCCACGCAGTGAAATGCAGAGAGTCACAGCTAGCTGTAAGGATTTCCTTTTTTTTTTTGTAAATTTGTGGGCAATTCAATGCAGGCTATATTGCGCCAATGTGAGTTTTCCTGTATGGGGGTCTGTCACTGTGTGTGCAGTTGACAGCAGACACACAGCGGTGTAAAAAATTTTGGAATTCTTGTTGGCGTGCAGTTGGAGTAAGACAGTGCTTATGTAACGCACACTGCAGCCAGGAAAAAAATAATACAGAAGCCTGCAAGCAGGCCTAGCTGCGCAATAATAAGGTACTTCAACTACCAGCAGCCACAGAGTTAAATGCACACGGTCACAGATAGCCCTAAACAGGTGCTTTTTAGGGGTACTTGTTGACAGGATTCTACAGTAGCACTGTCCCTACCTCACCAATACTGCCCCTATACTCTGCATAATTGGCTGCAGACTGAGAAGGCAATAGTCTGCAGAGCCCAAGATAAAAAAAAACATTTGGTGCAAAACTGCTCCTAGCAGCAACAACAGTAATTCACACGTAAGATGTGGCCCTAAGAAGGACAGTTGGGGTTCTTCTAGACAGGATTCCACACTATCACTGTCCCTGCCTGACTAATACTGCCCTTATACTCTGTATAATTGGCTGCAGATTGAGAACGCAATAGTCTGCAGAGCCCAAGATGAAGAAAAAAAATAGGTGCAAAACTGCTCCTAGCAGCCACAACAGTAATTCACACGGTAAAATGTGGCCCTAAGAAGGACCGTTGGGGTTCTTGTACACTACCCACTGTCCCTGCCTGACCAATACTGCCCCTATACTACATAGTACAGACTTCAGTCTAAGAACGCTATTGTTACGGCACTCTGACCCCCCGAGTGCCAGGTGGGGTGCCCTGAACTTCCCGCACCCCACTGTCCCTGCCTACTTGCCTCGACCCTGGCTAACCCCAGGCGGACAACTGGACGGCGGTCCCAATCCTGGCTAGGGACCTGGCGACTGCAAAGATGAAACTAACTGACGGGGGACAGAGTGCCGACAGAAAGGGCAGATGGAATGACCAAACAGGAAAAGACTGCGCTACAGGCAACTGGAAGGAAGCTGACTAGCAAACTAGTAACTGACTGAGACAGGCTGCAGACAGAACTGACTAGCGGCTGACAGAACCAATAACTGGCAGTGAGCTCAGGTCACTGCCAGCCTTATAACTACAAGACTCCACCCAGGGGCGGAGAGTGGGAGGAGTCAACCCCCCACTGCTGCATAAGAAAGGTGGAGGAGAGCCCCGACCCCAGAGCTCCAGGACGCTGAAGCTAACGCCGGAGCGGCGCCCGCCAACCGCGGGACCCTGCGCCACCCTGCATGGTAACAGCTATAGCCTGCACGTCCGATATAATAAAAAAAAAAATGTGGAAAACTGCTCCCAGCAGCCACAACACTAATGCACATGGTAAGATGTGGCCCTAAGGAGGACTGTTGGACGCTAATTCTTTTGCGCATAGAATTGAATAATGGAGTTCGGACCCATCAGCTTTTACTATTTATGACATAATCAATGCTCGTGCAAAATTTCCTGTTTCTATGACACTGGAAAGTGAAGAAATTATATTCCGCACGTAAAATTTCGATGCCAATTCTTTTGCGCTAGAATTGAATAATCAAGTTGGGACCTATTAACGTTTCCTATTTATGACATAATCAATGGTCGTGCCAAATTTCATGTTTCAATGACACCAGAAAGTGAGAAAATTAGATTCCGTACATAAAATTTGGACGCTAATTCTTTTGCGCATAGAATTGAATAATCGAGTTGGGACCCATTAGCTTTTCCTATTTATGATATAATCAATGCTCGTGCCAAATTTTCCGTTTCTATGACACCGGAAAGTGAGAAAATTACATTCCGCACGTAAAATTTCGACGCCAATTCTTTTGCGCGTAGAATTGAATAATCGAGTTGGGACCCAATTACTTTTCCTATTTTGGAGATAATCTATGCTCGTGCCAAAATTCATGTTTCTACGATATCGGGAAGTTGGAGAACTTTTGGCGAATCTGTCAGTGAGTGAGTCAGTGAGTCAGTGAGTCAGTGAGTCAGTGAGTCAGTGAGTCAGTGAGGGCTTTCAGCTTTATATATATATAGACTAGCTGATATACCCGGCTTCGCCCGAGTTAATTTGGTACTGGTGTTTATCTGGTGTTCACACGGAAAATCTTATGAAGTCGTGGTTACTTTAGAAATACTGAGGAATAACATATGTTCACCATTTTGCATAGTTCTCTGCATTACCCAGGAAACACCACGTGCAGGTAACCATGCGACGTTTCCTTCATATAAATTGACATCAGGAAGTGAGAGAATTAGATTACGTACATAAAATTTGGACACTAATTCTTTTGCCCTTAGAATTGAATAATCGAGTTGGGACCCATTAACTTTTCATATTTATGACACAATCAATGCTTGTGCCAAATTTCATGTTTCTATGACATTGGGAAGTGAGAGATTTAGATTATGTACGTAAAATTTGGACGCTAATTCTTTTGCGCATAGAATTGAATAATTGAGTTGGGACCCATTAGCTTTCCCTATTTACGACATAATGCTCGCGCCAAATTTCCCGTTTCTATGACACCGGAAAGTGAGAAAATTAGATTCCGTACGTAAAATTTGGACGCTAATTCTTTTACGCATAGAATTGAATAATCGAGTTGGGACCCATTAGCTTTTACTATTTATGACATAATCAATGCTCGTGCCAAATTTCCAGTTTCTATGACACCGGAAAGTGAGAAAATTACATTCCGCACGTAAAATTTGGACGCCAATTCTTTTGCGCTAGAATTGAATAATCGAGTTGGGACCCATTCGCTTTTCCTATTTATGACATAATCAATGCTCGTGCCAAATTTCACGTTTCTATGACACCGGAAAGTGAGAAAATTACATTCCGCACGTAAAATTTGGACGCTAATTCTTTTGCGCATAGAATTGAATAATCGAGTTGGGACCCATTAGCTTTTCCTATTTATGACATAATCAATGCTCGTGCCAAATTTCACGTTTCTATGACACGGGAAAGTGAGAAAATTAGATTCCGTACGTAAAATTTGGACGCTAATTCTTTTGCGCATAGAATTGAATAATCGAGTTGGGACCCATTAGCTTTTCCTTTTTATGACATAATCAATGCTCCTGCCAAATTTCACGTTTCTATGACATTGGGAAGTGAGAGATTTAGATTATGTACGTAAAATTTTGACACCAATTCTTTTGCGCATAGAATTGAATAATCGAGTTGGGACCCATTAACTTTTCCTATTTATGACATAATCAGTGCTCGTGCCAAATTTCCCGTTTCTATGACATTGGGAAGTGAGTGATTTAGATTATGTACGTTAAATTTCGACGCCAATTCTTTTGCGCTAGAATTGAATAATCGAGTTGGGACCCAATTTCTTTTCCTATTTTGGAGATAATTTATACTTGCGCCAAATTTCATGTTTCTACGACAGTCAGTCAATGAGTCAGTCAGTGAGTCAGTGAGGGCTTTCAGCTTTATATATATAGATTATGTAGGAAATGCAATCCAGTGACAAAGATAAGGAGGAAAAAAATGTGTGCTAATAATTTTTCTGTAAATAAGAACGATTTACAGCACCGCCTATTGGAAGGCAGCATTTATGCAAATCAATGTCAGACTCTTAAAACTGGTCTTTATAACTGTGATTGGGAATTGAAAACCAAGCCATAAAACTATACATACACAGATATTTTGGGGCTTCTGCTCGGCTCCCTCACTTTTTATCCTGTAAAATCCTGACCCTCATCCTCAGCGATTTCAACATCCCTACTAATGACCCCATATCCTCATCTGCCTCCCGGCTTTTAACGCTTACCTCCTCCCTTGACCTATCACTAATCTCTGACTCTCCCACACAGAGATGGCAACACTCTTGATTTAATCTTCCTCCATCTCTGCTCGGCCTCTCACTTTACTAACTCTCCCCTTTCACTCTCAGATCACAACCTCCACTCATTCTCCATCAGGCACCCCAGCATCTCCCCTGACCCTCCTATCTATCGCACATCTAGGAACCTCCAGTCCGTCTGCACCCAACAGTTCTCTGAGACCATTCAGTCCTCCCTGTCCCTTATCTCTCTCCACCCTTGCCCTAACCTGGCAGCGGAACACTACCACACCACCCTCAGCTGTGCCTTGAATGAAGCTGCACCGCCCATTACCTGAGCCGTCAACCGCAGACCATGAGTACCTTAGCTCACGCCCCAAACGCGCTTCATCCGGCGGTGCTCTAGGTGTACTGAGCAGCTGTGGAGAAAATCAAAGCCGCCCGCAGACTTTCTCCCCTTCAAATTCATGCTTAAAACTTAAAACCTAGCCCTTCACCATGTCAAGCAAGTTTATTTCACCTGCCTCGTCTTCTCACTATTCCACAACCCCAAACAACACTTCGAAACCTTCAACTCTCTCCTCAGCCCCATAGAACAGCCCCCCATAATGGACCTGACTGCTGGAGAACTAGCTGCCTATTTCAAAGGAAAAAAAAAAAAAAAATCGACAACATCCGAGAAGAAATCTCCAAAAACTGTATGGCTAGCCCCAATCCCAGTCTCCTCAGCAATGCATACAGCACCTACTCACGTTCTATGTTAGAACCAAGAGCATAGGAAGAAGTCTCCAGGCTGCTGTCTGCTGCCCGCCCCATCACCTGTGCTAGTGACCCTCTCCCCTCTCACCTCCTTCGGTCCTTTTCCCCAGCTCTCATTACTCACCTCACCACAATCTTCAACCTCTCCCTAAACCTCTGGCACTTTTTCCTCCTCATTTAAACACTCAATCACATCCCCTCTGCTTAAAAAAACCCTAGACCTGACTGATGCCGACAACTACCAACCCGTCTCAATCGCCCACTTCATCTCCAAATTACTAGATTGTCTGGTCTACACCCGCCTCACACACTTTCTCTCTGAGAACTCTCTTCTCGACCCACTCCAGTCTGGTTTCCGCTCTACAATTGACCGAAACTGCCCTCACAAAAGTATCAAATAACCTGATAAAGGCAAAGTCGAGAGGTGACTACTCCCTACTAATCCTCCTTGACCTGTCTGCTGCATTTGACACTGTCGACAATGACCTCCTTCGCTCTATCTCCTCTCCACCTCCTCACACTGTCGGAGTACACCAGGGCTCGGTCCTTGGTCCCCTTCTCTTCTCTATCTATACAGCCCCAATTGGAAAAAAACATCCTCTGATTCGGCCTCCAGTACCATCTCTACGCTGAGGACACCCAACTATACACCTCTACCCGTGAGATCTCTGAACCAGTTCTCCAAAACATCATGGACTGTCTGTCCGCTGTCTCTAATACTATGTCCTCCCTTTTTCTCAAACTTAACCTCTCTGAAACTGACCTTGTCTTTTGCCTTCCAACTGACCTCCCCTCAACATTTATTCCAGTGCCTGGCACCATCATAACTCCCAGACGGTATGCCCACTGCCTTGGGGTCACATTGGACTCTGACCTCTTCTTTACCCCCTACAAACAATCTCTGGCCCAAACATGCCACATGCACCACAGAAATATTGCTAAAATACCACGGACACGCTAAAGACACTTGTGGTCACCCTGATCTACTCCCGACTCAACTACTGCAACTCACTATTCATCGGCCTCCCCCGCACCAGACTTGCTCCACTCCAATCCATACTAAATACGGCAGCTAAGCTCATTTTTCTATCCAGCCGTTACTCAGATGCCTCTGCACTATGTCAGTTGCTGCTTTGGCTACCTATCCTCTGCACAACTAAATTTAAACTCCTTAACCTCACCCACCATACATCACCTACCTCCTGTCCGAACACCACCCAGCCTGCTCACTCCGATCCGCTAACGCACCCAGACAAAACGCCACTCTAATACAAACCTCACATGCTTTCCCACAGGACTTCACCAGAGCAGCACCCATCCTCTGGAACGCTCTACCTCAAGGCATACGGACAATTCCCGATGCACGAAATTTCAGACGCACCTATAAAACGCACCTCTTCAGGGAGGCATACCAAATCCCCTGACCTAGTCCTCCGCTCCTCCCCTGCACCTCCTTACCGCCCCACCCCGTTAGCTGTCTAATTGATTTCCACTTGAAATCCTCTACTGTGTGTTCCCCATGTCTCACTCCCCCCTTTGTACCTACTGCACCACCCTCATCCCATTTGTTTCAAACTGATTGTACCTCACATTGTAATTGTTGTATTGTTTGCATTTATCCCATACTTGAAAGCGCTGCAGAATAAGTTGGCACTATACAAATAAAGAATATTATTATTATTATTCATCAGTGTGCAGTAGGTTTCTGGCTTGGCTAGTGAGGGGCATATGACATGGGTCAGGAAGAGTATTAGCCCTCCTTAAGGAGAGCACATAGAAGGTGTGTGAGGAGGCGCCTTGGTCATCAATTCCCAGTTTTGCTCTAACAACAGAGCTCTGAATAGCCTATAATCTCCAATGGTTAACTCTTTGCATGTTAGAATCAACACTGATCATGGCATATAAACAAGAGATTGACCCGGGGAATCCCCTGTGATTGCATGAGAAGCAGTCCCTGTGATACATTTGCATAAAGATTCAATCGATGTATGATTTTTAACATTTTAATAGCCAATATGGGGGCAAAAGCAGGGGTGATTTACGTCCATTAGTTCGATAATTGTCTGTCATCACATGGCATTGTATGATCATTGATCAGTCGGTATGTGACTTCTGCAGAATGCTACTGACTATGCTTGTTGTGCTGAATGCTCTAGACTTTTTTTCTGCTATGGTATCCAAGTGCTCATTGCCTCAAAACGTTTGTCAGCCAACTGTCTGCCCTTACGTTGTACCGAATCAATGTAATATGTCTAACCACTGTGTCACTAGGGCAAGTAGAATGGCCTTCATATGATTTGGCTGCAGATAGTGGTAGCCGGAGGTAGCGACAGCATGGAGCTGTCATCCCGGGCTGCAGGGCCCCCCTCCAGGTTACGCGATCGCTGGTATCCAATGGATACCGGGGATCACATTAAAGTCTATGGAAAGTAAAAAAAAAAGTAAAGTTTCAGCTCCCCTTAAGGTTCAGATCTGTAAGGGGAGCTGAGAATACTCACGCCCCATCCTCTGCGGCGTCCGGTGTCTTCCATATCCTCCCCAAACTCGCCGCCTGTGTCTGCACATGCGTGCCAGGCGAATTACGTCACGTGCATGCGCAGAGGGCCGGGAGGCCCGGGAATTTTAAAAACTCCCTGCTCCTGGCTAGTATGAGTAGCCGAGAGCAGGGAGCTTTCACCGGGAACCGCAGTATGCGGTACCCAGTCACATGATCGCTGCTATCATTGTCATTGGCTGTGATTGGCTGAAGGCACGTGTGTTTTCTGGAGGCGGGGATTTAAAGCCCTGCGTCCAGAAAGCAATGCTCTGCCGGGGACCAGGAGGGAGCGACAGCCTGCAGCAGCACTGCAGACCGCCGGGGGAAGTGAGTAATGATTTTTATTCTTTGCTCCGCTGTATTCCCGGCGTATAAGGTGACAGTTGGGGGGTCGTCTTATACGCCCCATCGCCTTATACGCCGGTATATATTTTTATTGTAACACATTTCTGGATGAATTGCAGGGAAGAGCTTATATATTTAAGCCCTTCCCAACAATTCATCCCGCGCACGCCGGCAGCCCATTGCTTTCAGTGGAACCTGCTGTATTGCCGGCTCCATTGAATTCAATGGGCAAACATCGTTCTTCTCTGCCACAGCTGTTACAGCTGTGGCAGAGAAGAATGATTTGTCTTCTATATGTTCTCAATGGGGTCGGCGCTGCTGCCGCCGGCCCCATTGAGCGCATATAGAGAAGAGAACAGGAATCGCAGATCGCACATAGGTGCGATCTGCGATTTCTATGGCCTAAGAAGGACCGTTGGGGTTCTTGAAGCCTAAAATCACTCCTAACGCTCTCCCTATAGCAGCTCCAGCACCAATAGCACTTTCCCTGAACTATGTCAGAATGCATCTGTGGCGAGCCGCGTGCGGGCAGATTTTAATACTCAGGTGACACCTAATCTCGCCAGCCACTCACTGCAGGGGGGTGGTATAGGGCTTGAACGTCGCAGGGGGAAGTTATAATGCCTTCCCTGTCTTTCTATTGGCCAGAAAAGCGCGCAAATTTCTCAGGGAAGAAAATGAAAGTGACTCGAACATCGCGTGGTACTCGTCTCGAGTACCGAGCATCTCGAACACCCTAATACTTGAACGAGTATCAAGCTCGGACGAGTATGCTCGCTCATCTCTTATAAAGACTGATGCTTTGCGGTCGGAACAGAAGACGGAGGAAGAGAGTATGTCGCTTGATAGTAAGAGCACCCTGATGTCTATATCTCAGCACGTTTTGGAGGAGGAGGAGGGGGGAGGAGCCTGAGGAGGAGGGGGAAGAGACAGCTGGGCACACTGCAGAGGGTACCCATGCTGCTTGCCTCTCATCTGTTCAGCATGTATGGCCTGTGGAGGAGGATCCTGTAAGTGATCTTTCTAATGAGGACAGCGATGTGTTGCGTACTGGTACCCTGGCACACATGGCTGACTTCATGTTAGGCTGCCTTTCTCGTGACCCTCGCATTAGATGCATTCTGGCCAACACAGATTACTGGGTGTACACCCTTCTTGACCCATTGTATAAGGAGAACCTTTCCACTCTCATTCCCGAAGAGGAAAGGGGTTCGAGAGTGATGGAATACCAAAGGGCCCTGGTGGACAAACTGATGGTAAACTTCCCATCAGACAGCGCTAGCGGCAGAAGGCGCAGTTCCGAGGGCAAAGTAGAAGGGGAGGCGCGGAGATCAGGCAGCATGTTCAGCGCAGGCAGGGGAACACTCTCCAAGGCCTTTGCCAGCTTTATGGCTCCCCAGCAAGACTGCGTCACCACTCCCCAGTCAAGGCTGAGTCGGAGGGAGCACTGTAAAAAGATGGTGAGGGAGTACGTAGCCGATCATACCACCGTTGTCCGTGATGCCTCTGCTCCATACAACTATTGAGTGTCAAAGCTGGACACGTGGCACAAACTTGCGCTGTATGCCCTGGAGGTGCTGGCTTGCCCTGCCGCTAGCGTCTTGTCAGAAAGGGTGTTTAGTGCAGCTAAAGGAATCATCACAGACAAGCGTACCCGCCTGTCAACTCCCAGTGCCGACATGCTTACACTCATAAAGATGAACAAAGCCTGGATTTCCCCAGACTTCTCTTCTCCACCGGCGGAGAGCAGCGGAACCTAAAGACTCTTTTCGCTGCAACCGCAGATAAAAGCACTCTTCTCTATCACCGGGAAAACGGGGCATTTATCTTTGTCAATCTGTCTCTGACATTAGTCCTCCTCCTGCTACTCCTCCTCCAGAAACAACATGTCATTGCGCTGAACGGACAATTTTTCTGCGGCCCATAACGCTCATCTAACAATGTTTTTACAATTTTTTAAAGTTTCAAAAGTATTGAGACTGTAACATGAACCAATTTTTTCAACAGGGCTGCCTACAGGCTTTGTTACAAATTAAGCAACAGTAAGCTGTATCTTTAAAAAAATGTTTATGGGTTACACCTGTCCTCTCGGTTGATAAATTTTTCAGAGGTACCCTTGTACTCTTGGTAGACTAATTTTTGGGGCCCACGGTTACACTGTTATCCAACTAATTTTTCTGGCCTTCGCCTATGCTCATTGTATCCCAATATTTCAGAGGTTGGCCTATACTATTACTACAGAAATTTGCCTGCCTATTCTTCTGCTATAAGAAAGTTACAGGGGTCTGCCTATACTGCTGCCACTTGAATGTTAGAGGGGTCTGCCTATACTTCTGCCACGTAAATTTTACAGGGTTCTTCCTATACTGCTGCCACAAGGATGTTACTGGAGTCTGCCTATATAGCTGCCATGTTAATTTTACAGGGTTTTGCCTATACTGGTGCCACAAGGATGTTACTTAGGTCTGCCAATACTGCTGACACGTAAATGTAACAGGGGTCTGCCTATACTTCTGCTACAGAAATGTCACTGGGATCTGTCTATAGTGTTACTACAGAAATGTTACAGGGGTCTGCGTATACTTCTGCTACAAAAATGTTACTGGGGTCTGCCTATACTGCTGCCACAAGGATGTTACTGGGGTCTGCGTATACTTCTGCTACAGAAATGTTACTGGGATCTGTCTATACTGTTACTACAGAAATGTTACAAGGGTCTGCGTATACTTCTGCTACAAAAATGGTACTGGGGTCTGCCTATGCTTCTGCTACATAAATGTTACAGGGGTCTGCTTATACTGTGGCAACAGACATGTTACTGGGGTCTGCCTTTACTTCTACAAAAATGGTACTGGGGTCTGCCTATACTGCCGCTACAAAAAATGGTACTGGGGTCTGCTCATGCTTCTGCTACATAAATGTTTCAGGGGTCTGCTTATACTGCTGCTACAGAAATGTTACTGTGGTCTGCCTATACGTCTACTACAGACATGTTACAGGGGTCTGCCTATACTGCTGCTACATAAATGTTTCTGGGGTCTGTCTATATTGTTACTACAGAAATGCTACTCGGCTTTGTCTATACTGTTACAACAGAAATGTTACTGGGGTCTGTCTATACTGTTACTACTGAAATGTTACAAATACTGGGCTCTGCCTGTACTGCTGCTACTGAAATGTTACAGGGGTCTGCATATACTGCTGCTACATAAATGTTACAGGGGTCTGCCAATACTGCTGCCACATAAATGTTACTACGGGGTCTGTGTATACTTCTGCTACTAAAATGTTACTGGGGTCTGCCTATACTTCTGGCACGTAAATGTTACAGGGGTCTGCCTATACTTCTGCTACAGAAATGTTACAGGGGTCTGCCTATACTTCTGCTAATGAAATGTTACTGGGGTCTGTCTATAGTGTTACTACAGAAATGTTACTGGGGTCTCCCTAGACTTCCGCAACATAACTGTTACTGGGGTCAACTTATACCTTTGCTACAGGAATATTACAGGGGTCTGTGTATACTATGAGTGCACTAAGTCTTCCCATCGCGGTGTTCTACCTATCTGGCCCCAAAAAAAACCCAGACTGACTAGGGCATGGATTGTGAGCCGAGGCCAACATGTATTTTCTCTCACGTTACCGCAGCTATCCGGGGCACTGCAATGGGATTTCTTTATGTACCGTCTGTTGGTTCCTGCTAGCCACCCATGCTGTGGGTGCACACAGACTTGCCGTAGCGGAGTTGTACCTGCCTGGCACTTTAAAAAAAAAAAAAAAACAGACTGACTAGGGCATGGAGTGTGGGCCGAAGCCAACATGTATTTCCTCTCACGTAACCTCAGCTATCCTGGGCACTGCAATGGGATTTCTTTCTGCACCGTCTGTGTGTACCTTCTAGCCACCCATTCTGTGGGTGCACACAGACTTGCCATAGCTGAGTTGTACCTGCCTGGCACTTTTAAAAAACCCCAGAATGACTAGGGCATGGAGTGTGGGCCGAAGCCAATATGTATTTTCTCTCACGTTACCTCAGCTATCCGGGGCACTGCAATGGGATTCTTTATGCATCGCCTGTGGGTTCCTGCTAGCCATCCATGCTGTGGGTGCACACAGACTTGCCATTGAGGTGTTTTACCTGTCTGTCCCCAAAACACTGACAGACTTGGGTAGGGTGCAGAGTGCAGATGGTTTACCCCTTGTGTTGTCGATGAGGTATCCAACACCCAAACAGAATGAGTAGTGTGTGGACACATGGAGTAACCATTGCTATGTCACTCGCAGCACCTTGGGCCACACAAGGTGTTTGATGGGACAGAGGCTGACCCAAGGCCCGATCACATACTTCCCACACCGAGTAAGCTGCATTGTGGAGATGTGTAGAAGTGCTGGGCTGGCAGCTGAGTCCCCTTTATGCCCACGTTTGCAGCTCCTGACGGAGGTGGCACAGGATTGGAATGAAGATGTAACGTCAATCTATTATCAATTCTCAACAGCATTGTGGGCTATCCCCCCCCCCCCTTTTCAAAGAGGGTCGCTGCCTGGCCCTGCCAACCCTCTGCAGTGTGTGCCTCCGGTTCCTTATCATGGCAGACGCACTTATAAATAGACATGATGGTGGTGTGGCTATGAAGCCAGCGTGTGGCATGAGGGCAGCTGAAGGCTGCGCAGGGACACTTTTGTGTGCGCTGCGGACGCAGGGTCGTGCAGGGGGGTTGGACAGCATGTAACCAGGGAGAAGAGGCAGCGGTGTGTCCCGCAGGCAATGATTGTGCTTGGTTGGAGGTAGTGTGGTGCTTAGCTAAGGTGTGCCTTGCTAATGAGGGTTTGACCGAAGTAAAAATTGTTCGGGGGCGGAAGGCACTCTTGCCGCTATTGTGGCTTAATAGTGAGACCTGGGAACCTGAGATGCAGCCCTGCATGTTGCCCCTTGCCTGCCCTATCCGTTTCTGTGTCGTTTCCATCACTTTCGTAGGTTTTGCAGATTTTCACAAATGAAAACCTTAGCGAGCATGGGTCATATACAAAAATGCTCGAGTCGCCCATTGACTTCAATCGGTTAGTTACTCGAAACGAACTCTCGAGCATCGCGGAAAGTTCGACTCGAGCAACGAGCACCCGAGCATTTTGGTGCTCGCTCATCTCTACCCATCACAGATCCGATCCATGATGTGAGGTGAAATTACTGAATCAAGGCCACCAGCAATGTCCCCTGACAGGATCCTTAATCATGGACCTCTCCCCAGCTTTGGTGCATGCGCCCGTCACCAAAATGGCGGACGCAAGCGTAGAAGCTGGGGAGTTCAAGGGTTAATTTAAAATCTCCTTGCTCCTGGTAGCCGAGAGCTTGGAGATGTCACGGGGGGCTGCAGTGAGTATTCCTTGGTCATGTGATCACCATTATCCATGGATAATGGCGATCACGTAAAAATTAAGATATTTAAAGTTTGATGCTCCACTCAGTTTGGGCCCCGTTGTGCATCCAGACTGAAGATTAGGGCCACAATTGGTATGTTTCTGAACACAGGACAAATTGGGGTATCCATTTTGGGGTGAAAGACTTCATTCCTATGTAGGCTGTACAAAAAAAAACTATTTTTAAAATGATACAATTGCCAAAAAAACAAAAATTGTAATTTTTTCCTTCTGCCTTGCTTAGATTCATTCAAAAACTGTAGGGTCTAAATACGCCATACACCACTAGATGAATTCATTAAAGGGTCTAGTTTCCAAAATGGGGTCATTTGTAGGGGTTCTCTATCGTTTTGGCTGCTCAAGGGCTCTACAAGTGGGCAATGGGGCCTAAAACGCCTTCAAACAAAATGTCTGTTCTGAAAACCACCGGCTGCTCCTTTGGGTTTGGGCCTCATTGTGCATACAGACATAAGATTAGGCCCACAATGGCAATATTTCTAAACACAGGACAGATGGGGGTATCCATTTTTCGGTGCAAATCCTTATTTTCATGTGCACTATAGAAAGAAATCCTGTGTTTAACCCTTTGCAATCCAATTTTGGATTCAGGATTTCCTAGGGGGCTTTCTCTTTCTGCCATTATACAATGGCGCCATCTGCTGGCTAGAGCCAGTATCGGGTATGTGACATGCTGGTGAGGCCCCCGACAATAGAGCCGCCAGTAATTTACAGTAAGAATACCCTGCCGGATGTTTTCTGACATCGGAGCTCTACAGCCTTTAATCAGAATGTCTTTAGACGTCAGACAGTGGATTGGAAAGCGTTAAAATTACATATTTGCAAAAATATGAAATTTTCTTTTTTCTTGTCTAAATTAATTCCTGATAAGAAACAGTGGGCTCAAAATACTCCTGACCCCCCTCAGTGAATACATTAAGGGGTGCAGTTTTTTAAATGCGGTCATTTGTGGGGGTATCTGTCATTGTGACACCTATGAGCCTTTACAATCTTGGCTTGGTGTAGGAAAATGGTGTTCCTCAAAATGTTAATAAATAATGCTAAATTTGTACGTCTCCTAAATGGTTAAAAAAATGAAAGTTTTTCTAATGTGTGCCAAAATAAAGTAAACAGATCGAAATATATATCTTATCAAAAATTGCTGTATTATGTTTGCACATATTTGAAATATTGCAGTTGGAAATGTGGAAAAATTTTCCCAATTTTGCCGCTTTTAACAAATTTTCCACCTAAATGAAGTACAACATGTGGCGAGAACACAATGTCTAAATCACATAGATGTTCAAAGCCTTATGGTGTTAATCCATATTAAAGTGACACATGTCAGATTTACAAAATTTGGCCTGGTGATTAAGGCGCAAGCAGGCTTGGTGACTAAGGGGTTAGGCTTTATGCGTTTCAAAATTTTTTTATATGAATTTCCTCCTTATAGCATTTTTTATTTCCTTGTTTTTCAAGCTGTATATCAGTGGATTCAATGTGGGTGTTACAGCTAGGTAAAACACTGAAAATATAAAGTCCACTTTCTCTGAGTTCTCTGATGCTGGCCGCATGTATACACAGAAAAGGGTTCCATAGAATATTAGAAGAACAATAAGGTGTGATGCACAAGTAGAGAACGTTTTATTCCTCTGACCAGTCGTGTGCATTTTTAGAATGCTTACAACTATTTTGGCATAAGAAATAAGAATGAGTGAGAACGGACACAGTCCAAATAGAAATGTTTCTACAAAGATTAGAATTTCAAACTCCTGTTTCTTCCTACAGGAAAGCATAGTAAGAATCTTGATGTCACAGAACATGTTATTTATATTTCTAGATCGACAAAAATCTAAGGTTGAAACAAAAATTTCGATCAAAATGGCATTAAGACATCCAATGATCCAGCTACTTGCCACAAACTGAAAACATTTTTGTCTTTCCATGTGGAGCACATAATGTAGTGGGTGACAAATGGCAACATAGCGATCATAAGACATTGTAGTGAGCAAAAAAACCTCAGTACCCAGCAAAGAGGTGAAAAGGCAAGACTGAGATAAACAGGCAGTATATGATATTCTGTTATCTCCTGTGAGGATGCCATCTAGTAGTTTAGGAAGTGTAACTGTAGTATAGAAAATATCTACAAAGGACAAATTACGCAGGAAGAAGTACATGGGAGCTTGTAAATGCTCATCCAGTAATATCACCATAAATATGGTTATATTCCATATGATATTTATTATGTAAAGTAGGAAAAACATAACAAAGAACAAAAACTGCTCCTCGACATATTTAGAAAATGTGACTATATAAAAGTAAAATGTCTGGTTCTCCATTATACGGTGTGCCTGGAGTGCTTGTAAAATGTTTTAAAGGTTCTTGAAAAGAATTTATTAATGAAAAGCTAAATTACAGTTACTTATTTCAAAAATTTCCAAATTCTTGTTAACTATTTACACATTCTCCCACATTTGACTATATTTTAAATCAGGACAGCGGGTCTTAAGAGTGCACGTCTTTTTTGTCTTCAAAGAATTTGACATTTGGAAAATCCATGCTTGTTTTGAGGTATATGCTTTTTCAGGTGTCGTTTTCAAATCTGGAATCCGTGCAATGTGAGTTGCACAAATGATGCTAGTCAATGGAATACTTTTAGGTAATACCTTGATTAACAATCAATTCTGAATGTAAAACTTACGTCCTGAATATCATGATGCACCATAGAGGAAATCAGTTCACCTAAGAGGTAAAATGCTGCAATGGTAAACATAGTCCAGTAATAAGACCAGCCATGCCTGTGAAATGACGTTTTAATGTTTTTTTTCTAAATTTGTTATAATAATCTTAAAATAAAAAATAAAAAAAAGACCATATTTTATTCTTATGATTTGAATGTCGCTATTGTACAAATTCTTAAGACTTCAGTTTCTGCTTAATGCCATATCCATTTATAATGATGAAGACACAGGTGCTTGATTCTTTTCAGTTAGGCTACATGCACACGAGTGAGAAAGTCGCACAAATATGACTCCATTCTTTTGAATACAGTTATCTACATGAGCGATTTTTTTCCCTCACAGCAATGTAAAAAAATCACTGCATTGTCTCTTGGTGTTCCCTTGAAATGCCTCGCCCAATGTTTTTAATCAAACCTTTAATGACATTGCATGGCACTCGCATACAGTGCGATGTGATTTTTCCCATTGAAATCAATGACAAATACTTGCAATCCCCTATTGTGTCTGAAACACAGACTTGAGGATCACAATTTGAATGAAAAAATGCCTCACAGCCACACGTACAACTCCACGTTGGCAAGCATGGTATCGCACTCACCTGTGTGAATGTAGCCTTACACTACAATTTTTAAATGTTGCACCTGTTAAAATGCCATGTAACTATATGTCTATTGTATGACAGACTTTTACTGGAATACACAGGAAGTGAGCAATGAAGGATTCTATCAAATGACAGCAAGAAGAAGTCCTAAAAATTGCCTGGATTTGGTGGGAAATTTATAGAATTTTTCCTTGCACACAAAGTAACATTTATTGAAACTATAATACACATTTAACCCTTTACAATCCAATTTGTATGTGGGTTTTCCTAGGGAGCTTACTCTTTTTCTGCCGTTATACAACAGCACAATATGCTGGCTAAAGCTAGTACTGCATGAGGTGACCCACTGGATCCATTAAAGAGGATCTACCACGGATGTGGAGGTTCGTGTTTTTTTTATTAGCCATTAAATATAAACAATTTCTATACTCCCCTATTTCTTCCCTGTCAGTCTCCTTACCACATCTTCTACAGTTACAAGGTCATTGGTGACTTTGGTTAGGGCAGTTTCAGTTGAATGTTGGGCTCGGGTGCCAGATTGTAGTTGGTTGAATAGTGAGTTGGATTAGAAATGGGAGCATATTTCAAAGTGGATGTGCTGTTCTATGCAAATAGGAGTAATGATATGGGACAGTAGCTGAGCACAGAGAAAAGATCGATGGATAGCTTCTTAAGGATGAGTGTCATGGTTGTATGTTTAATGGACGAAGGAAAGACATCAGTAGTCAGTGAAAAGTTAAAAAGATTTGTTAAGGGGATGGGCTTAGCCAGCAAGGCAGGAGGATGCATGCTGCGTGGTTCCTCCATTAAGGGGCATAAAAAACAGGGTAATCTCCCTCTCCAGGAGCCCTAACTTGCTGCCTGCACCTCCTGACGTCTCCTGGAGGAGCTCTGGTAGGGGAGTAGTGACTCACCATTTTCCTGTGATCATCCTGTAGCCAACAGGGCTGAAGGAGGTTGCGGCCTGCAGAGACTCCCACATCCTCAGGCTAAAGTTGCAGCCCCGGTCTCAGCAGGTGTTCAGTGTCTTTAGCAGAGGGTCTTTCCCTCCTGACGAGAGGCAGCGGTGTGTAGCTCCAGTGACACTGCGGGCAGCAGTAAATAAGGAGACCTGGCTGTGCAGAGGATCCCCCACGGCACATCATAGGGCTCTTCTCCTGGCACCGAGAGAACTGGAAAGGGGGAGGGGTGCCCCTGGAACTGCTGACAGACACCCACAGTGAGTACCTGAAGCAGCAGCAGCCTGTGACAGACAGTGCGTAAAAGTGCTAGCAGATCCCACAGGGAGAGCAGCTACAGCCACAGAATTGAGAAGCACAAAACGGTTCTCAGGCACACAGTGAAACTGAGGCTTCATGGGAGATATATAACTGGGAGCTGAGAGTTCCCTTGGACTTTAATTAAAGATCAGCTAGCTCCTACCCAGAGCATAGAACATAGCTGCTTCCCAGCATTCTACACATCCACCCATCTCTCCAACAACCCTTTGCACAGCAACCTTGAGCAGAGACTTGTGGCCCCACAGCTGCTGGAAGGGCCCCATAATTGCTAAAGCCCTTAATAGAGCGATACCTGCATCTAACCTGTGCCATCTAATCTGTAACCCCTGCCAGTCTAACTGCTCCCACACTCTTGTAGATGCAAGCGACTAAGGGCCAGAGAGGGAGATACAGCGATATGGAGGAATTGATTAACATGCAGACGGGAGACCCTGAGACTACAGCTACCATACCTGACAGACCTGATAAACCAATATATAAAAATATAGCTTGAGAACACAGCTTGCAGTAGCGCAACACTGTCTAGAGCATGATTGCAAAATGGTGAAGTATGGGAAAGAAAGAGGCAGAGAGCACGTAGATACCCTTAAAACAAGCAAAAAACAGGCTGATATGGATAAATACCTAAAGAAAAAACAACATGGCTCTCCTGCAGCACAAAGGCACAGGGCTCCACAAGAAAATGTCACTGAACAAAATGTGGAGGATTCAGACGGGTAATGTGCCTCAGATCAAAACGAAGAAATGGATAGAGACCCAATATCACGATCCTTTCTTAAAAGAATTCTGGCCCAATCTATCTCTCCAGTCATGAAGGAGCTGGCAGATAGCAAGACAGAGGTCAAACAAATTGGCCACAGAGTTGAAGACTTAGAGAACTCACATCAAGAACTCCTACAGCGCAATTTAGTGCTCCTGTCTAATTTAAATGAATATCAAGACCAATTAAACTAAGCCATGCTGCTCATAGAGGATAAGGAGAACAGGAGGAGAAGAAAAAACATTCGCATCAGAGGCCTTCCAGAATCCACAGCGTCTGTAACATTAAATTCAACTGCATTAAACATCTTCCAGAACCTCCTGGGGAAAGAAAGAGCTGAGAAAATAATCATAGAATGCATACACAGAGCTCTTCAGCCTAGACCTTCACCATCAGGCCTCCCTAGGGATGTGATCTGCGGACTTCTAAGTTACTTGGATACTTCAGCTATTCTGCAGAAGGCTAGAGATTCACAGGATATTATATACGAAGGCAACAAGATCCTGCTTTTTCAAGATATTGCCCCCGGCACATTAGCTAAGCGGCGCATATTAAAACCACTGATGGAGGCTTTGCGCACAAAGAAACTGCCAGTGAGATGGCTCTTCCCATTTGGTCTCTCTACATTTAAAGATGGCCAACAGATTAACATCAGAACACCAGAAGACCTCGAGAAAGCATGGAAAAAATTGGACTTGCAGCCGCTTGACATTCCATATGGATGCCAGTCCAAACCAAACATCAGCTGCCGCAACTGGAGAAGCCGGAGAACTGGTTGCTTGTCAGGACTCCTAGAACCCGAAGCAGAAAAAGACTGCCGGCTAAATTTTAAGCTAGATTTTTCAGGTGGATACCTCTGGGCGTCCTCGGAGGGCCTCCCCCCCATCCTCTTTTTTTTTTCCCCCTCTCTCTTTTTCTATCTCATTTTCATTCTCTCTTTTTCTCTTCCTTTCACTCTCTCTCTCTTTCTCTCTCCCCTCTTTCTTGTCCTTTGGATCACCCCGACAGCTGCCGTTCTGGTGGCGGAGGCTGGACGTGTTCCAGGGGATGGGGGGGGGGGGGTTGTCCCCAGCCGATGTGTTGCCAGGTCGGTCTACTAGACAGATAACGGGTGCCGGAGGTGTGGCCATAGAGACTTCTAGGGGGCAGCGGGTTATCCTGTACGCGTGATACTCTACTGACCTAATTTCGTAAGATGTTGTGGTTCTCTGCCTCTACTCATTGCTCATCGATCATGCCTGTGTGATTGTCGCAAGTTGGGCATTAAACTGATCCCCGTTTCTACGCCCTACTCAGCGCCCATTATATAGACATATGCTCCCTTTCGATACTTGATACTTTTGTTGTAAACCAAAAGAGATGAGCAAGCATACTCGATAAGGCAAACTACTCGAGCGAGTAGTGCCTTATTCGAGTACCTGCCCACTCGTCTCTAAAGATTTGGGTGTTGGCAGGGGGCGGGGAGCGGCAGGGGAGAGAGGGGAGGAATGGAGGGGAGATTTCTCTCCCCCCCCCCCCCGCTCCGCTCTGCTCACCGCCACAACTCACCTCTCACCCGCGCCAGCAGCCGAATCTTTAGAGACGAGCGGGCAGGTACTCAAATAAGGCACTACTCGCTCGAGTAGTTTGCCTTATCGAGTATGCTAGCTCATCTCTAATCCTAATAGATTGGAACAAGGTTATCCACCTTCCAAGATTTATCTGTTATTATATATTTTTGATTAGTCTCGGGGGTCTTTTCCACTTATGATGAAGTGTGTCCATGGGGGGGGGAAGGAGGAGTCAAGGGGATTTTTCCCCAAATCTGGGTCTGGCTGAGGAACAGGCTCAGGCCTGCCACGGAGGCGGCTTCTCTCCTACCCTATGTTTATTAAATTTCCTCACTTTGCCACGACTAGCGGCATTAATAATTACCATTTGTTTAAACAGCGAGAGGACATACAATGAGGCTAGACGGGAGCGGGCAGATCTGCAACCAGATGGCAAACCCCTGAAATCCATTCATGGCAGACATTAAAATTACCTCCCTTAATGTTTGAGGCTGGAATATCCCACAGAAAAGGTCACAAACCTTCTCTCTGCCGAAGAAGTACAAAGCGGAAATAGTGTTCCTACAGGAAACACATTTTTGCCACAATCGGATCCCTAGTCTCCCATCCTTTAAATACAACCAGTGGTTTCATAGTACGAACTCCGCAGCCTCTAGAGGGGTCTCAATCGTGATTAGTAAGGACACCCCTTTGGTCCCCACTCAGTCGGATTTGGATACAAATTGCAGATATATTTTCTTAAAGGGTTCAATTACACATAGCAAGGTCACTTTTGCAGATCTCCACGCTCCAAACAAAAACCAAATACCGTGGCTAATATGTATTCTACAAAAATATAAAGATTTTGCGGAAGGCATGCAGGTGGTGGGGGAGACATTAAAGGGGTTGTCCCGTGCCGAAACGGGTTTTTTTTTTTCAACCCCCCCTTCCCCCCCGTTCGGCGCGAGACAACCCCGATGCAGGGGTTAAAAAAGAACACCGGACAGCGCTTACCTGAATCCCCGCGCTCCGGTGACTTCTTACTTACCTGCTGAAGATGGCCGCCGGGATCTTCTCCCTCGGTGGACCGCAGGGCTTCTGTGCGGTCCATTGCCGATTCCAGCCTCCTGATTGGCTGGAATCGGCACGTGACGGGGCGGAGCTACACGGAGCTACACGGAGCCCCATTGAGAAAAGGAGAAGACCCGGACTGCGCAAGCGCGTCTAATTTGGCCATTAGACGCCGAAAATTAGACGGCAACCATGGAGACGAGGACGCCAGCAACGGAACAGGTAAGTGAATAACTTTTGATAACTTCTGTATGGCTCATAATTAATGCACAATGTACATTACAAAGTGCATTAATATGGCCATACAGAAGTGTATAGACCCACTTGCTTTCGCGGGACAACCCCTTTAACCTGGCGCTAGATCACTCAAAAGATACTACCTTGACATCCCCACCGACTTCCCAAAAACAGATTTGCAGACTTAGGAGCCTATTATCAGACCTAAATCTACACGACGCGTGGAGGGCTCTATACCCAGAGGTTAGGAAATATTCATATTATTCGCAGATCCAAGCCACGTTTCACAGGATTGATTACCTGCTGATATCAGGCAGACATTTGCAATCAGTTACCTCTGCTGACATAGGCCCAATAACCATCTCAGACCATGCTCCGATATCCATAACACTATCAATTGAGACCCTACTGAGGAGGGAATGGAACTGGCGTTTAAACAGTACCTTAATTAGTGGGAAAAATAACTGCTCACTCCTCTCAGAGAAGCTAGAGGAATTTTTTAAGTTTAATGATACACCGGAGATCCCGGCCCCAACTTTTTGGGAGGCCCACAAAGCCTTCATTAGAGGGGAGCCAATTTCACTAGGTGCCAGGTCCAAACGACAAAGAGCGGAAGAGGTAAACTCCCTCCTTGCCCGAATTTCTAGAATGGAAGCCCTGCAAAAAAAATAACCTCAGTAGCAATACACATAAAGAACTAAAATGTCTGAGACAAATTTAAAAAAATATTCTAAATATTAAATCCGCAAAGACCCTGTTTACATCCAAATTCAAAATCTATGTGCATGGGGATAGAGGCTCAAAAACAATGTTGAGGCTTATTAAGAAGCAAAAAGAAAGAACTTTAATCTCACAAATTAGGACCCCCACGGAGCAACAGTAACGTCTAACGCGGAGGTGGCTGAGGAGTTTGACAAGTATTATAACACTTTATACAATCTGCGGGGCGAGACAAAGGGGAGCTCTTGTGCCACCACATCTGTCTCTCCCACTGCTTTCCCTAATACGCTGAGATTCCCGGCCTTGTCTGAAGAAGACACCACTTCACTCTTAAAGCCTGAACCACAAACGAAGTAGTCGAGGTTCTGGCCTCAATCCCCAACGGGAAAAAGCACGGGCCCAGACGGGCTCCCGATTCTGTACTATAAAAATTTCTCAGAAATTCTCATCCCATATCTCACTAAACTACGCAATTCCCTCCCCTCCGGGGCGGTGCTACCCAAACAATCCCTAGAAGCTTACATCACACTTATCCCCAAAGAAAGGAAAGATCAGGATCTTTGCAGCAATTACCGCCCTATTTCGTTGTTAAACACAGATATTAAACTTTGGGCCAAATTGCTAGCACAGCGGATGTCTCCCCTACTCCATAAACTAGTGAATCCAGACCAAGTGGGCTTCATACCGGCTAGGGAAGGGAACACCAACACGGCACATGTAATCCACGCGGTGCACTTTGCCAAAGTAAATAAATTGCCACTGGCATTGGTCTCCACTGATGCGGAAAAGGCCTTAGACAGGATTAGCTGGGACTTTATGGAACACACCCTGTCGAAATTTGGCTTCCCAGCCCATTTTATCAGAGCCATTTCCTCCTTTTATTCAGCTCCTTCGGCCAGAGTGCAAGTCAATGGCACGTTATCAAAACCCTTTGGCATGAAAAATGGCACCAGGCAATGCTGCCAGCTTTCCCCATGCTCTTCATTCTAGTCATGGAGACATTGCTACAGGTGATTAGACAAAATCTGAACATAGAAGGCCTGAGAATAGGTAACACCACGCACATGACGGTAGCCTTTGCTGAGGATCTTTCTTATCCTCACCACTGGTCCAAAGAGGGCCTTTGCGTCGCTCGTGGGGATTTTCGAGCTCTTCAGCAGGCTTTCCAATTTCAAAATTAATTTAGAGAAAACTGAAATACTCAATGTTTCTGCACCAGATCATATTACCTCCAGCCTAAAAAAAGATTATGCTTTTCGATGGCCCCCCGCAACCATTAAATACATATCACTGTCCTCAAACCCCTCACAACTGTATGAAGCCAACTATGTTCCGCTGATTAAAAAATTAAAGACACAGCTCAAACAATTAAACCTCCCACTTATCTCTTGGCTGGGCGTGCAGACTATTGCGTCCTCAGTCTGCAGTCATTTTACTCAGTATAGGGGCAGTACTGGTGAGGCAGGGACAGTGGGAAAGGTGAAAGAGATATACTGTCTATATAGGCAGTGGGCTTTTTCAAAAAAATTGGGGAAAAATACTATATTTGGTCTGCCTGTGACCGTCTGCGTGTCTGCTGGGATAGTAGTCCTAGTTAATACGCAGCTAAGCGTTACAGCAGACTTGCGCAAAATTGTTTCCTGGCTCTGCTGTGCCGGCTACATCACCGCCATGACAGCGCCAGAGGGAAACAGTATACATAATATACGCTGCATACAGTATTGAACTGGATATGGTTTTCTCCAGCAGGTTTCGGGGTATTTTGTAGCTTCCAAATTGTATAGTGTGCACACATCATCGAGCAGATCAGACACAAGCTATCAATCTCATATCCAAAATGGCTCTCTGGGCAGAGACACCCAGACGGACCCTTTTATTGTAAAGCATAACACCTGCCCTTTAATGGGTGTGCAACAGATTACATCAGTAACATATAGGATTCTCATTTGTCAGATCATATAGAATCCCCCCTCCTTCCTGCCCACCTTCTCTCAACTCCAATGTATAAGCAAGTCTTTGTCTTACAAACATGTGCTCAAATCTGAAACTGAAAGTAGATATCTCTTTGTTGAAGAAGATTCTGTGTGGGGGATGGGGAGGACTGGGAAAACACTCAAGATGGACACAAGCAATAACACTAGACTCGCTCCGCTCCAATCCATACTAAATGCAGCAGCTAGACTCATTTTTCTATCCAGTCGTTATTCAGACGCCTCTGCACTATGCCAGTCGCTGCATTGGCTGCCCATCCACTGCAGAACTAAATTTAAACTTCTCTACCTCACTCACAAAGCTCTGCATGGCGCTGCACCACCATACATCGCCTCCCTACTGTCAGTACACCACCCAGCCCGCTCACTCCGATCGGCTAACACCCTCAGACTAAACACCCCTGTAATACGAACCTCTCATGCTCGCCTACAGGACTTCACTAGAGCAGCACCCATCCTCTGGAATGCTCTACCCCAAGGCATCCGGACAATTCCCGATGCACGAAATTTCAGACGTGCCTTAAAAACGCACCTCTTCAGGGAAGCATACCAAATCTCCTGACCTAGTCCCCTGCCCCTCACTATGGTGCTCCACCCTGTTTGCCTTCTGATAAATGATCTGTACATAATATTTCCTATTGCCTGTGTTCCCCACCCCCTGCACCTCCTGTACCACCCTCAACCCATTTGTGTCTAACCAAATGTACCTTATATTGTAATTGTTGTATTGTTTTGCATTTATCCATGCCTGAAAGCGCTGCGGAATAAGTTGGCGCTATACAAATAAAGATTATTATTATTATTATTATTATTATTATATAACACTGTGATTTAACTCTTTCCTTATGCAGCAGAGTTCCACATTAGGCTGAAGTCACAAAACACACATAATACGTCTAGTTTAGTACAAATCGATAGACATTTTACACTGACTAATCATCATGTCTATCACAATCCCCCCTTAAAATGTCTATCCTCTAACTTTCTATCTAATTTTCACAGTTCTCTGCGCATGAGCCTATAATCGGAGCGCGTTGAAGGTTCGTTTTAGGGTCTTCAAGGGGGTGTAGGACTTGTCCACTCCTTCTGGGCATGCATCCAGCAAACTCATTGTGGGAGTAGCTTTTCCAGCATCAGTTTCACAGGTCTCTCTGACACAGGGGATAATACAGCAGACTAGAACAGAAAAGGTAATCATCAGTTCACATACAACAGCGACGCCCGTCTGTGCCAGGATCCTTTACCACCCGCTCATCCATGGTGAGTGCTGGTCCCAAAGGTTAGCTCTTTTTAGTTAGTGCGGTCAGCTTCTTAATGGCAACTGCGACTTTACCTGCGGGTCACGTGTCGTCTGGGATGTAGGTACAACAAGTGTCCCCTATCATCTTACAGACACTCCCCTTTTTAGCTAAAGTCATATCTAAGGCCATTCTATTTTGAAAAGTCATAGTCGAGGTAGGTCCTATTGGTCGACTAGTCCCTATAAGGCGTCTCTAGTATAATTTATAAACCACTGCTAATTATAATAAACATAATTAATCCAGTCAACGTTTATTTACCCTAATGATCAGGAAAATGGACTCGAATCTAGTTTTAACTTGGTCTCTATTTTTTATTTTTTTTTAAACTCGTCAGGTACCCCCCTTGGCTATCCTATGACGTCAATGTACACGTGTAGATCAAAACTACCACCAGGGGTCTCTCTTCTCACTCTAGTATAATGTTACAATACTAGTAGTGTGCACAGGTACGCACGGCCTGGAACTCCCTAATCTTCACCCACACCAATGTCCCTCCTGGAGATAGTCCGGATGGTGAACACGTCCAGGCCGCTTGCCCTGACCCTACACTACCTAGTGACAAGACTGGAAGGAACCGCCGTACCTATGCGGAAAACAAGGATAGACCAACATGACAGGATAACCACAAAACACAGACTGAGTTGGATCGAGATAAAGTAACTATTGGGGGTAACCTCATTATCCTCAATGTTGTCTGACAGGATATGGAGGAGCATAAGGGCTTTACTAAGGCACACTCCCCCTGTCCAATTACCCTCCAGGCGGGTCCTCTACCTCATGTCTCCACAAAGCCAGTAAACGTCTCCTAAGGACTGAACCTGATTTTGGATCCATTCCCCTCCTATCGTACCGTAGGAGGAGCAATACCCGTTGGTGAGTTCCCCAAAAATCTCCCTCCACCCTGCCTATTTGCCTGGCAGGTGTAGTTTCCAGGGTAGTCAGTAATACTCTTTCCGGTGCAAAACACTTAAGTAGTTATAGAGTATTCCTTCTTCCACTTCTCACGGATAGTGTAATTAGCGGAAATGTTCATGAAGAGACTAATAAACCACTCTTCAGCATCTACAGGGAGATTTAGGGGGACCATCCCCGAGTGTAGTCGGGCACTACCGCACACGCAACAGTTAGACTTGTTGCTCCTGTTAGCATTGTACCTCATCAACTCCAACCAGAGATTCTGGTCAGAGTAGCCAGTCGCTACTGTCAAGGTGTCCTCAAAAGGTAGGGTCGGCTATGATCATCATGTTCGTCAAGGTCTTTATCTTACGGCGGAGGGGGTTAATTATGGGCACGGGACTAATTATGGGCACGGGACTTCCATTCGGGTGCATCTACCATATCCCTTATTTTAAACTTCCCTAAGGGATCTGTTCTCCCGTATCGGTATGTCCCCAGACTGTAAGTCCCCCCCCCCCATCCCCCGGGCTTGGGATCTCCCATGGTTAATGTAAAAACCGCATTAAAACCAAGCAGCATACTAAGTTCAGCCTCCCAATACCTGCTGTCCTTATTATTCTCAAGGAGGGTTATACGACTAATTAGGGATTTCCCGCTCTTATCTTTCTTATTTAAGGCACTTCGCGGTTTATAGGACCAGTCTATTCCTGTGTTACATCCCACTAATCCCCAATAACGGCAGTCTTCTCCCCAGACGTTATCAGTGGCGCAAACATATTGTATTCCCCGGGTATGTAAGTCATATAACCAGCTGGACTGAGCTAAATCTGGCCTGCGGTGGGATCTTGCGCCTAGACACGGGACCACAGTACAATAGTCGAAGGAATATGCGGCTACTTGAGCATTGGACGAGTTATACCAGAAGGTAACCATACCCTCATATTCTTCCGACTAAGGATTCCAGTTGCCACCCTCCTCTCTCACTAGCCCTAACTAGAGTAATGTCTTTGGCACAACTAAGACTGGTCTCCCGGATCTGAAGCTTTCTTACAGTATGAAGCATGGATCCATGTAAGTCTTTCGGCTAGTTTCACAGCTGTGGCAGTAGTCAGAAGCACCTGGTAGGGACCATCAAATCGGGGCTCAAGAGGGTGCTTCCTGAGGAACTTCTTGACGCACACCCAATTCCCAGGCTGCAAGATATGTGTCCCAGTGTCTGCCTCTGAGTCTGGAAGAGAACACCTGTGCATAGGCTTTGGTTAGTTCTTTAACAACGGAAATCACATACTTAGTCAACACATCAGATTGTAATTTTAACTACTGAGGATAGTAACGACCTAGCCTTGGGGCTAGCCCAAACAATCTCGTAGGGAGATAATGTATGATCCCCCCTGGGTTCATATCTAACACTGTATAGGGCTATTGGATGACAGTCTTTCCAAAGCGGCGTCATTTTTAAGTATCTTACTTTTTAGCGTGCCACTAAGTCTCTCCACCTTTCCACTACTCTAAAGATGGTAGAGTATGTAAAAGGCCTGGGATACACCCAGAGCAGACATGACGTGTTACATTCACCTGCGAAGTTTATACCTCTGTCTGACTCTGAATCACTTCTGGTACCCCATATTCACAGTTTACCTCGTTCATGAGCTTCTTTGCGGTTACCTACTTGTTTGCCTTGGTAACAGGGTCGGCCTTCAACCTGCAAAGACATCAACAACAACAAGCACGTATTCATACTTCCCAACAAGTGGGAGCTGAACGTAGTCAATTTGCAATCCCTGAAATGGGTAGAGTGGTCCCGGCAAGTGTGGTGTGGCAAATTTACTTCTGCCCTGACTCACCTATGGCATAGATCATGCTAAACTGGACAAATGATGCAGCAGCTACAGAGAACCCAGAAGTCGCCCGTCCTCTTTCAAGCGTCGTCGTCATTGCTGCTTTACTAGGTGGGTCTTTCCGACCATCAGCTGGGCCATCATGGGATACAGGAACTGTGGTGGGCAAGTGCTGTTGACTGTTCACCACACGCTGTCCTGTTTCTGCTGCTCCCATATTAGTCCATTTATCCTTTCCTTCCTTGCTGGCTTGTAACTGTAAAAGTCTTTGACAAAAACGTGGACTTTGATATGCTAATGTACAAAGTTTTTACCACTGACTCATGCTGTCAGTATCTTTCTTCTTTCTTCCACGGCTTGAGGGCCGCTGCCTTTGCTATGCTGTCAGCGAGGGTGTCGTTTCTCGCCTCTCCAGTGTAGGAATCGGTGCGAACTTTCAACTTTGTCAGGTAGAAGTAGGGCCTCCATGCGACTCTGTACCGCTGCACCATTCTCAATTGGTTGTCCTGCTAAGGTAAAAACTGTCTGGCCTTCCATATTGGGCCGTAATCATGAGCTATGCCAAATGCATACCAGGAGTCAGTGTAAAGGGCTGCCGGTCCCACCTCTTGCCACTCTACTCGCCTCAGTGAGGGCCTTCAATTCCGCTTCTTGTGCTGAGACATGCGGAGGCAGAGCTTCTGCTTCTAGAACATCTTGTTGTGTGACCACTGCATATCCGATGTGGAGTCATCAATCCTCACCCTGGTACCATCTGCAAAAAGCTCAACATATGCATTATCAACAGGGGTTCTGGTAACTGTTTGCATACCTGCAGTTTCTTACTGTATTAGTACTAAATAATCGTGCTGATGTTCTATTTCACATGGCTCTGAATCTTGTAGCACAATATCATTTATTTCCTTTTATTTATTTTTTTAAACCCAATAGCTGATCTACAACACCTAGATCATCTATGACCCAGATCACCTATGCCTCCCCCCTTTTGAACCGGAATACTCAATGGAAAAAAGAGTAATTGCGTTCAAACTAGTACAAGTTGAAAAAGGAAACCAAGAGGCACACAAACAAGCACTTTGTAGGTCAAGGTGACATTGTATGCAGCGAAGTCTGAGCGAAAATCTCCTTAAAAATCTTTTTTTTTTTCCCCAGGTCGCAGTTAGCATTTTTTAACACAAGGGGGCGCAGCACAAGTAAAATTTTACGTCACCCCGTGTAATAGTATTTCAGGGAACGTCCAGCATTTAACTTTAACTCTCCTGTCGGAATATAATTATATCTTCAGTGTAGACTGACACTAGAATATACAAAAGACTTAGGGAAAAAACTAAAGAATACGGATGACTTAACATCCTACTCTGGGCAATTTAGTCCCTCTTTCTTCACATAAAAAGTAAAATTACTTCATCAAATTGCGTGAAAAAGTTTGCTGGGTGACTATAGGGAAATTATTTCATCTGTAGGAGCCTTCCATAACATCATCTGTCTGAGTATCCATTGGAGAAGCGGGCAGTGGAAAACAGAGCCCCTGGGAACATGACAGAGCGTCCCCTGTCATGTATTCCCAGCCTCTGTCCCCCATGCATCAACTCCAATCTTCCATACACTATAAACCAGCTTAGTCATCTACTATGTCCCAAGCTGCATCTTCACAAAGGTTTGTTTCCCTGAACTTATCACACATCCAAAGTGGCCACATCTTGGAGTGTAACAAAGTCCGTTCAAACAAGACCTTGCTTCAGACAATCATGAGGTTAGCACTGGATACAGTGGCATTGGAGAATATAGGCCTCCCAAGTGCAGCAAAATGGCCGCCAGAGGCAGAAAGGGGCGGGGCTACAAATCTCCCAGGTGAGGCAAGATGGCTGCCGGAGGAAGGGGCGGGGACAGGAGCAGCAGCACTTCCAGGTGAGGCAAGATGGCCGCTGGAGGAGGAAGGGGCGGGGCCAGGTCCTGTCCCAGATGGGGAGGGACCGGAAGTAACATCACACACCCTGAAAGTGAGCACATGGGGGGAAGTAACTTCAGGGTGGGGGCAGGGCTCACCAAATTTGCTGCAAAGTCACACTATGTGGGGTTGTAAACATTGCAAGCGCGGCCACCATTACAGGGAGGGGCTGTAGTCAACACAAAGGCATTACATTGTTCATAAGCAATACACATACCCCACTACATGCTTTCCTCTCTTGAATCTCTTAACTACATTATACCAAAGAACTAGCTAAAACACCTTTCTTTCTGCAACTTTTCCTGATCCTTTTCTTTGTAAAACGTTTCTACATGTTTTGCATATTCCAAAACATCCTGTACTGATCCCTCATTCTATTATATCCGAAGTTTCTGGACACAGTAGTGTTCCTCTTGTAAAATCTGCTTTCTTCAAATCCTTCCAATATAACCTCTCTTTCCCACTCAGATCACAATGCACATTAATTCTACAAAATACAAGACAACGGAAACGGAAGGGTTAATTGAGAAATGCTTTCAGTGGCTTAACTTCAGTTCACTCTCTTATCAGCAACCCTCCCCCAATAATAAACACTGCACATTCTTTAAACTAGTCTGAAACACGCAAAGACTGATGATTATTTTCAATGACCAAGAGCTTCTGGAGACATCAGCCGTCACAAAGCACGGCTATATTCCCGCGTATATACCTTTTCACATATGAGAACATACGCTCAATCATAAAAGGTAAATATGCGTATCATAAATCTTCCTAACCTCACTAGTTACCTAGGAGTAAGTGTCTCCGGCGTGCTCCCTCAGACTTAAACAGCTGAGTCCGCCCTTCTGACACATTAACCCTCACAGAATTTATCTCTTGGTCTTGTATACACAATTTTTAACCGTCTCAGACATAGCAGCCACAGCATACAAAATACCCCTAGACAGGTAACATGGTGATTTTTTCCGAGTAGAAAGAACTATATTACCTGCCTTTCATTGATTTATCACTCTGGATCAGAAACAGGCAGATTAGCAGTTAGAATTCAGCTCACATCGGTAGATTTACATAAAGCAATCTTACCGTGTTCTGTAGATTTTCGGGCCCCTGAGTTCTGCGTGCTATCTGCCGATCTCTGTATTTTTCCAGAATGAAAGAAATCAAAATCTCTACTCGAGCCCACCCAGGGACGCCACTGAACTGGATATGGTTTTCTCCAGCAGGTGTCGGGGTATTTTGTAGCTTCCAAATTGTATAGTGTGCACACATCATCGAGCAGATCAGACACAAGCTATCAATCTCATATCCAAAATGGCTCCCTGGGCAGAGACACCCAGACGGCCCCTTTTATTGTAAAGCATAACACCTGCCCTTTAATGGGTGTGCAACAGATTACATCAGTAACATATAGGATTCTCATTTGTCAGATCATATAGAATCCCCCCTCCTTCCTGCCCACCTTCTCTCAACTCCAACGTATAAGCAAGTCTTTGTCTTACAAACATGTGCTCAAATCTGAAACTGAAAGTAGATATCTCTTTGTTGAAGAAGATTCTGTGTGGGGGATAGGGGGGGACTGGGAAAACACTCAAGATGGACACAAGCAATAACATATAACACTGTGATTTAACTCTTTCCTTATGCAGCAGAGTTCCACATTAGGCTGAAGTCACAAAACACACATAATACGTCTAGTTTAGTACAAATCGATAGACATTTTACACTGACTAATCATCATGTCTATCACAGTATCTGTCTGCTGTTTCAGCTCACCATTTAAAAAAAGGGAAGCCAAATACTTAAGGCGCACCACTGCCCTTTGGCGACTTGACTGCGTCAGCGCTGTGAATTCAACTAGCTCAGTGATACGCACCTACGTCTCACTACAGGCATGCGCAAAATTATTTCCTGGCTCTGCTGTCTCCGTTACATCACCGCCGTGATAGCACCAGAGGGAAACAGTATACATAATATACGCTGCGTACAGTATCTGTCTGCTGTTTCAGCTCACCATTTAAAAAAAGGGAAGCCAAATACTTAAGGCCTACCACTGCCCTTTGGCGACTTGACTGCTTCTGCGCTGTGAATTCCACTAGCTCAGTGATGCGCACCTACGTCTCACTACAGGCGTGCGCAAAATTGTTTCCTGGCTCTGTGCGTTCCGTAAGCGAAGTCAGCCTCCAACCACAGGCCAATAAGCGGAACATTTAATTACAGCGTTCTGTTTCTGCTCTACTCGTAATACACCATGCTGAGGGGTAGGGGTAGGCCTAGAGGACGTGGATGCAGAGGCCCATGTGAGGGTGTGGGCACAGGCCGAGCTCCTGATCCAGGTGTATCGCAGCCGACTGCTGCGGGATTACGAGAGAGGCACGTTTCTGGCGTCCCCACATTCATCTCACAATTAATGGGTCCACGCGGTAGACCTTTATTAGAAAATGAGCAGGTCCTGTCGTGGATGGCAGAAAGTGCATCCAGCAATCTATCGACCACCCAGAGTTCTACGCCGTCCACTGCTGCAACTCTGAATCCTCTGGCTGCTGCTCCTCATTCCTCCCAGCCTCCTCACTCCATTACAATGACACATTCTGAGGAGCAGGCAGTCTCCCAGGAACTGTTCTCGGGCCCCTGCCCAGAATGGGCAGCAATGGTTCCTCTCCCACCGGAGGAATTTGTCGTGACCGATGCCCAACCTTTGGAAAGTTCCCGGGGTCCGGGGGATGAGGCTGGGGACTTCCGGCAACTGTCTCAAGAGCTTTCAGTGGGTGAGGAGGATGATGACGATGAGACACAGTTGTCTATCACTCAGGTAGTAGTAATTGCAGTAAGTCCGAGGGAGGAGCGCACAGAGGATTCGTAGGAAGAGCAGCTGGACGATGAGGTGACTGACCCCACCTGGTTTGCTAAGCCTACTGAGGACAGGTCTTCAGAGGGGGAGGCAAGTGCAGCAGCAGGGCAGGTTGGAAGAGGCAGTGCGGTGGCCAGGGGTAGAGGCAGGGCCAGACCGAATAATCCACCAACTGTTTCCCAAAGTGCCCCCTTGCGCCATGCCACCCTGCAGAGGCCGAGGTGCTCAAAGGTCTGGCAGTTTTTCACTGAGAGTGCAGACGACCGACGAAGTGTGGTGTGCAAGGTTTGTCGCGCCAAGATCAGCCGGGGAGCCACCACCACCAGCCTCACCACCACCAGTATGCGCAGGCATATGATGGCCAAGCACCCCACAAGGTGGGACGAAGGCCGTTCACTGCCTCCGGTTTGCACCACTGCCTCTCCCCCTGTGCCCCAACCTGCCACTGAGATCCAACCCCCCTCTCAGGACACAGGCACGACCGTCTCGCGGCCTGCACCCACACCCTCACCTCCGCTGTCCTCGGCCCCATCCAGCAATGTCTCAGCGCAGCGTAGAGCCGTCGCTAGCGCAACTGTTTGAGCGCAAGCGCAAGTACGATGCCACGCACCCGCACGCTCAAGCGTTAAACGTGCACATAGCCAAGTTGATCAGCCTGGAGATGCTGCCGTATAGGCTTGTGGAAACGGAGGCTTTCGAAAACATGATGGCAGCGGCGGCCCCGCGCTACTCGGTTCCCAGTCTTCACTACTTTTCCCGATGTGCCGTCCCAGCCCTGCACGACCACGTCTCCCGCAACATTGTACGCGCCCTCACCAACGCGGTTACTGCCAAGGTCCACTTAACAACGGACACGTGGACAAGCACAGGCGGGCAGGGCCACTATATTTCCCTGATGGCACATTGGGTGAATTTAGTGGAGGCTGGGTCCGAGTCAGAGCTTGGGACCGCTCACGTCCTACCCACCCCCAGAATTGCGGGCCCCAGCTCGGTGGTGGTACCTGCGGCGGTGTATGCTTCCTCCACTAAACCACCCTCCTCCGCCTCCTCCGCAACCTCTGTCTCGCAATCAAGATGTGTCAGCAGCAGCACGTCGCCACCAGTCGGTGTCGAGCGGGGTGGCAGCACAGCGGTGGGCAAGCGTCAGCAGGCCGTGCTGAAACTACTCAGCTTAGGAGAGAAGAGGCACATGGCCCACGAACTGCTGCAGGGTCTGACAGAGCAGACCGACCGCTGGCTTTCGCCGCTGAGCCTCCAACTGGGCATGGTCGTGTGTGACAACGGCCATAACCAGCTGGCCCAGGTCTTTAATTTGGTGGTTCAGCGATTTCTGAAAAGCTACACACGCTTGTCATACCTGCTCGGAAAGGTGCGCACATTTCCGCAAGTCCAACACGGACGCTGCCACCCTGCGGACCCTGCAACATCGGTTTAATCTGCCCGTGTACCGACTGCTGTGCGACGTGCCCACACAGTGGAACTCTACGCTCCACATGTTGGCCAGGCTCTATGAGCAGCGTAGAGCTATAGTGGAATACCAACTCCAACATGGGCGGCGTAGTGGGAGTCAGCCTCCTCAATTCTTTACAGAAGAGTGGGCCTGGTTGGCAGCCATCTGCCAGGTCCTTGGAAACTTTGAAGAGTCTACCCAGATGGTGAGCGGGGATGCTGCAATCATTAGCGTCACCATTCCTCTGCTATGCCTCTTGAAGTACCCTGCAAAGCATAAAGGCAGACACTTTGCACTCGGAAACGGAGGCGGGGGAAGACAGTATGTCGCTGGATAGTCAGAGCACCCTCATGTCTATATCTCAGCGCGTTGAGGAGGAGGAGGAGGAGGAGGAGGAGGATGGGGAGGAGCATGAGGAGGAGGGGGAAGAGACAGCTTGGCCCACTGCTGAGGGTACCCATGCTGCTTGCCTGTCATCCTTTCAGCGCGTATGGCCTGAGGAGGAGGATCCTGAAAGTGATCTTCCTAGTGAGGACAGCCATGTGTTGCGTACAGGTACCCTGGCACACATGGCTGACTTCATGTTAGGATGCCTTTCTCATGACCCTCGCGTTACACGCATTCTGGCCACTACGGATTACTGGGTGTACACACTGCTTGACCCACGGTATAAGGAGAGCCTTTCCACTCTCATACCCGAAGAGGAACGGGGTTTGAGAGTGATGCTATACCACAGGACCCTGGCGGACAAACTACTGGTAAAATTCCCATCCGACAGCGCTAGTGGCAGAAGGCGCAGTTCCGAGGGCCAGGTAGCAGGGGAGGCTCGGAGATCAGGCAGCATGTACAGCGCAGGCAGGTGAACACTCTCCAAGGCCTTGGACAGCTTTATGGCTCCCCAGCAAGACTGTCACCGCTCCCCAGTCAAGGCTGAGTCGGCGGGAGCACTGTAAAAGGATGGTGAGAGAGTACGTAGGCGATCGCACGACCATCCTCGGTGACGCCTCTGCCCCCTACAACTACTGAGTGTCGAAGCTGGACACGTGGCCTGAACTCGCGCTGTATGCCCTGGCGGTGCTTGCTTGTCCTGCGGCTAGCGTCTTGTCAGAGAGGGTGTTTAGTGCGGCTGGGGGAATCATCACAGATAAGCGTACGCGCCTGTCAACCGACATTGCCGACAGGCTTACACTCATCAAGATGAACAAAGCCTGGATTTCCCCAGACTTCTCTTCTCCACCAGCGAACATCAGCGATACCTAAGCAATACGTAGGCTGCACCCGCGGATTGAAACATCGTTCTCTATCACCATCAAAAATGGGGACCTTTTAGCTACATCAATCTGTGTATTATATTCATCCTCCTCCTCCTGCTCCTCCTCCTGAAACCTCACGTAATCACGCCGAACGGGCAATTTTTCTTAGGCCCACAAGGCTCAGTCATATAATTTTTGTAAACAATTTTTATACGTTTCAATGCTCATTAAAGAGTTGAAACTTGCACCTGAACCAATTTTTATTTTAACTGGGCTGCCTCCAGGCCTAGTTACAAATTAAGCCACAGTAACCAAATTAATGGGTTTCACCTGCCCTCTTGGTTGGGCATGGGCAATTTTTCTGAGGTACATTAGTACTGTTGGTACACCAATTTTTTGGGGCCCTCGCCTACAGTGTAATTCAATTAATTTTTAGCCCACCAGCATTAAACCTGACATTACCTCAGCTGTGCTGGGCACTGCAATAGGATATATTTATGTACCGCCGGTGGGTTCCAGGGGGCCACCCATGCTGTCGGTCCACACGGAGTTGTAACTGCATGTGTCCACTTCTAAAGAACCCCAGTCTGACTGGGGCATGCAGTGTGGGCCGAAGCCCACCTGCATTAAACCTGACGTTAGCTTTGCTGTCCAGGGCACTGCAATGGGATATATTTATGTACCGCCGGTGGGTTCCAGGGAGCCACTCATGCTGTGGGTCCACACGGACTTCGCAATAGAGAGTTGTACCTGCCTGTGTCTATGAATTAAAAACCCCGGTCAGGTTGGGGCATGCAGTGTGGGCCCAAGCCCACCTGCATTTAATCTGACGTTAGCTCTGCTGTCCAGGGCACTGCAATGGGATACATTTATGTACAGCCGGTGGGTTCCAGGGAGCCACCCATGCTGTGGGTGCACATGGAATTCCCATTGCGGAATTGTACCTGCCTCTGACTATTTATAAAAAACCGCGGTCTGACTGGGGCATGCAGACACCTTGATAGAATGAATAGTGTGTGGCACATAGGTTCCCCATTGCTATGCCCACGTGTGCAGCTCCTGATGGAGGTGGCACAGGATTATATTTCTCATTGCTTCTGTACAGCATTGTGGGCTATCGCCCCGCCCCTTTTAAAGAGGGTCGCTGCCTAGCCGTGCCAACCCTCTGCAGTGTGTCCCTGCGGTTCCTCCTCATGGCAGACGCACTTATAAATAGACATGAGGGTGGTGTGGCATGAGGGCAGCTGAAGGCTGCGCAGGGACACTTTGGTGTGCGCTGTGGACACTGGGTAGTGCGGGGGGGGGGGGGTTGGGCAGCATGTAACCCAGGAGAAGTGGCAGCGGAGTGTCATGCAGGCAGTGATTGTGCTTTGTTGGAGGTAGTGTGGTGCTTAGCTAAGGTATGCATTGCTAATGAGGGCTTTTCAGAAGTAAGAATTGTTGGGAGGGGGGGCCCACTCTTGCCGCTATTGTGGCTTAATAGTGGGACCTGGGAACTTGAGATGCAGCCCAACATGTAGCCCCTCGCCTGCCCTATCCGTTGCTGTATCGTTCCCATCACTTTCTTGAATTGCCCAGATTTTCACAAATGGAAACCTTAGCGAGCATCGGCGAAATACAAAAACGCTTGAGTCGCCCATTGACTTCAATGGGGTTCGTTACTTGAAACGAACCCTCGAGCATCGCGAAATTTTCATCCCGAGTAACGAGCACCCGAGCATTCATCGTGCTCGCTCATCTCTAGATTTTAACATTGGCAATTCCCATTGAAAAAAATTCAGCAATATCGCAGTGTTAAAAAAATGTTAGTGAGTAGAAGCAGTGTAAATGCTAGTGGTGTATATAGTAGTTAAAAAGTGCTATAGCTATTTATGCACTGTTTTTCGTTGGGCATGATAGGAGCTGTTCTAATATAAAAGTTTCATTTGTGATTTTTATTTTTGCTGGCTATTGATTTTTCAAATAAAATATATGCAGGATTGAGTCAAGTTAAATAGATCAGCAAAATTAACAAAAATATGATCCTACTGTATTTGCTTCATTTCTGCAATTTGGAACAATAGTAAGCAAAATCTTTTCACCTGAGTGTAATCTTACTTACCATACTATGCATAAATGTTGTTGTAGATCATATGTTGTATCTTAATATAGTGAAAGCTCTTGGAGACAACCACCCAGAGATGAGAAATGGTCTTCTGGATGTGGGGTCCATTCAAAGAAAATGGTCAGGATAAATAGAACGTAATGAAGCAATGAATCTATTGCACAAAGTCAGTTCCTGATAAAGAGGTGCTCTTCTGGTGAGTTGGCAGTATATAATACATAAATTTATTAATATTTAATATGTGAATCTTCTAGTATTATGATTGACCTAACAGTCCAAATACGAAAAGATATTCACCATATTTATATGTGGCAGATAGAATGTGTCTGCATGCTTGTTAAATACTGGAGATGTTAGCAGAGATCCTCTCTAGGGATTATATTAAATTTATTGCAGTATACTAAATTATCCAAATGAATCTCAATGCACTCAGCAATTATATTTATTCTACATTTATGCCTTAGATTCTTGGATTTGAAATATCATCCCAAATTGAATTTTATGCTATCTGTCAAATCTTGTGTGTGTTAAGGGGTGAGCTCAGTGTCCTACAGTAGGATTAGTAAGAGCAAAGGCAAAAATATTTTGTCCCCAATGATCAACACTTACATAGGACCTGTCATATCCTCAGATCAGCAAGGCCAACTGCATAGCTTTACATCCTGCTAGCTCTATTGCATGTTTTTTCTCTCTCGACTCTCCCCCTCTCCTGTATCAAGTCCTATTAGATTCAACTGCAGACTTTAATGTGGATGGTCCTATGTACCTTTATGCACTTCTCACAACATCTAATCATGTTTATGATGAGATGGTGGATGGCAACCTGGGAGATTCCCTCCCAGACCTGGATCAAATGCACTAATGCAGAATTTCCCAAAGGTTTGCAATTTTGTTCAGGGCTGGAGAATGATGTACAGTCAATGGCATCAAGGCCTTTGTCATCCAGGAACTGCCCAGACACTATGAACATATAAGGCCGATCATTGTCTTGCACCAGAAGGAACCCAGAGCCCACTACGCCATTGTAAGATCTGACAATGGCTCTGACAATTTCATCCAAGTACCTTACAGAAGTCAAGGTAGTGTTTGCTTTCATAAGAAGGTTTGTGCAATGCCCCAATAAAATGCCCCTTCAGACCATCACCAACTCACCACCAAAGCAGTCATGCTAGATGATGATGCCGGCAGCATAACATTCACTATGCCATCTGCCATCTCCAGACTCTTTCATGTCTGAGTCATGTGCTTAGTGTGAACCTGCTCTCATTTGTGAAGAGAAAGGGGCACCAATGACAAACCTGCCAAATCCGGTGTTGTTTGACAAATGGTGATTGAGTTGCAGTGCTGGGCTGTAAGCATAGATCACACTGCAGGTCATTGGGCTGTCATGTCACTCTCATGAAATCTTTGTCTGTCAGTTTTGTTCAAAAACATGCACAACAGAAGCCTACTACAGGTTCTTTTGGAGGGCTCTGGCAGTGCTCCTTGTATTACTCCTTTCAGAAAGGAGCAGATACTGGTCCAATATCTTCTGATATTAGGAGGAGGCCCTTCTACAGCCCTGTTTAGCTCTTGTATTGTAATGGCCTATGTCTCCATGCTTGTGACTCTGCAGAGAGACCACGCAAACCTTCTTATGATGGCAGGTATTTATATGACATCCTAGAGGATCAGGACTATCCATACAACCTGATTGCACTGCAGGTAGTGTCTCATTCTACCATTAGTGATAAGGCAACTGGAAAAATGCAAAACTAGAGGAAAATCAGTAAGAAATGATAAAGAGAGAGAAATTGTCTACGTTCTCTTTTCGAGTGTGTTGCTTTGGCCTCTCCAGTGCATCTTCTGTTATTTTCATTTGTACCAAAGCAGGTACAATTGATTGACAATTGCTTTTACTTCCTAACTAAAGAGATTGATATCCCTGAAGTCTAAAGCCCCATTTACACACAGCGATTATCGCTCAAAATTCGTGCAAACGATGGTTTTTGAGCAATAATCCATGTGTGTAAATGCCTCCATCTTTCACTCTTCAGCTGAATGATGATTTTTAGGTGAACATAAAATCCATAGTTCAGCCGGAGAAAGATAGCAGGGAACACGCACTATGTTCTCCATGGGAGTAGCTGATTACATTGTACTCAAGTGACAGCCCGCAGCAGCCCGTTCGAAGACAACGCAGCTGAGTGCAAAATCCAGACAACATGCTGGGATTTGCAAACAGCTGCTGGAGGCTCATTTACATGCAAATGAAGCTAATAAAGTGTCAATGGGCATTAGTGCCCATTAGTACTTTATGCAAAATGATTGCTAGAACTGTCAATCTTTCAATCATTTGATATGTCTTTACGTGTAAATGAGCCTTAAGTGACTTGGGGCTATACTGTGATGCTTCTGTTTTCTCTTAATTTTTTTGAGCAGAGTATATTGATGGGATAACATGGAAACAGGAATAATTCTCCTCAGAAAACAATGAAACAGCTTCGAAATGTATGTTTATTTTTGCTGTCAAGTTAAGTACTTACTAGAGATGAGCGAGCACCAAAATGCTCGGGTGCTCATTCATCGGGACGAAAATTTCGCGATGCTCGAGGGTTCGTTTCGAATAACGAACCCCATTAAAGTCAATGGGCGACCCGAGCATTTTTGTATTTCGCCGATGCTCGCTAAGGTTTCCATTTGTGAAAATCTGGGCAATTCAAGAAAGTGATGGGAACGACACAGCAACGGATAGGGCAGGCGAGGGGCTACATGTTGGGCTGCATCTCAAGTTCCCAGGTCCCACTATTAAGCCACAATAGCGGCAAGAGTGCCCCCCCCCCTCACAACAATTTTTACTTCTGTAAAGCCCTCATTAGCAATGCATACCTTAGCTAAGCACCACACTACCTCCAACAAAGCACAATCACTGCCTGCATGACACTCCGCTGCCACTTCTCCTGGGTTACATGCTGCCCAACCCCCCCCCCCGCACGACCCAGTGTCCACAGCGCACACCAAATTGTCCCTGCGCAGCCTTCAGCTGCCCTCATGCCACGCGCTGGCCTCATGTCACACCACCCTCATGTCTATTTATAAGTGCGTCTGCCATGAGGAGGAACCGCAGGCACACACTGCAGAGGGTTGGCACGGCTAGGCAGCGACCCTGTTTAAAAGGGGCGGGGCGATAGCCCACAATGCTGTACAGAAGCAATGAGAAATATAATCCTGTGCCACCGCCATCAGGAGCTGCACACGTGGGCATAGCAATGGGGAACCTATGTGCCACACACTATTCATTCTGTCAAGGTGTCTGCATGCCCCAGTCAGACCGCGTTTTTTTATAAATAGTCACAGGCAGGTACAACTGGGAATCCCCAACTCCGCAATGGGAATTCCGTGTGCACCCACAGCTTGGGTGGCTCCCTGGAACCCACCGGCTGTACATAAATGTATCCCATTGCAGTGCCCTGGACAGCAGAGCTAACGTCAGATTAAATGCAGGTGGGCTTCGGCCCACACTTCATGCCCCAACCTGACCGGGCTTTTTAATTCATAGACACAGGCAGGTACAACTCCCTATTGTGAAGTCCCTGTGGACCGACAGCATGGGTGGGTGCCAGGAAGCCACCGGCGGCACATAAATATATCCCATAGCATTGCCCATCACAGCTGAGGTAATGTCATGTTTAATGCAGGTGGGCTTCGGCCCACACTGCATGCCCCAGTCAGACTGGGGTTCTTTAGAAGTGGACACATGTAGTTACAACTCCCTGTGGACCCACAGCATGGGTGGCTCCCTGGAACCCACCGGCGGTACATAAATATATCCCATTGCAGTGCCCAGCACAGTTGATGTAACGTCAGCTGTAATGCAGGTGGGCAAAAAATTAATTGGATTACACTGTAGGCGAGGGCCCCAAAAAATTGGTGTACCAACAGTACTAATGTACCTCAGAAAAATTGCCCATGCCCAACAAAGAGGGCAGGTGAAACCCATTAATCGCTTTGGTTAATGTGGCTTAATTGGTAACTAGGCCTGGTGGCAGCACAGTTAAAATAAAAATTGGTTCAGGTGCAAGTTTCAACGCTTTAATGAGCATTGAAACGTATAAAAATTGTTTAGAAAAATTATATGACTGAGCCTTGTGGGCCTAAGAAAAATTGCCCATTCGGCGTGATTACGTGAGGTTTCAGGAGGAGGAGCAGGAATATTATACACAGATTGATGAAGCAAAAATGTCCCCGTTTTTGATGGTGATAGAGAACGATGCTTCCATCCGCGGGTGCAGCCTACGTATTGCTTAGGTATCGCTGCTGTCCGCTGGTGGAGAAGAGAAGTCTGGGGAAATCCAGGCTCTGTTCATCTTGGTAAGTGTAAGCCTGTCTGCACTGTCGGTTGACAGGTGGGTACGCTTATCCGTGATGATTCCCCCAGCCACACTAAACACTCTCTCTGACAAGACGCTAGCTGCAGGACAAGCAAGCACCTCCAGGGCATACAGCGCGAGTTCAGACCACGTGTCCAGCTTCGACACCCAGTAGTTGTAGGGGGCAGAGGCGTCACCGAGGACGGTCGTGCGATCGGCTACGTACTCCCTCACCATCCTTTTACAGTGCTCCCGCCAACTCAGCCTTGACTGGGGAGCGGTGACACAGTCTTGCTGGGGAGCCATAAAGCTGGCAAAGGCCTTGGAGAATGTTCCCCTGCCTGCGCTGTACATGCTGCCTGATCTCTGCGCCTCCCCTGCTACCTGGCCCTCGGAACTGCGCCTTCTGCCACTAGCGCTGTCGGATGGGAATGTTACTATCAGTTTGTCCGCCAGGGTCCTGTGGTATAGCATCACTCTCGAACCCCTTTCCTCTTCGGGTATGAGAGTGGAAAGGTTCTCCTTATACCGTGGGTCGAGCAGTGTGTACACCCAGTAATCCGTAGTGGCCAGAATGCGTGTTACGCGAGGGTCACGAGAAAGGCATCCTAACATGAAGTCAGCCATGTGTGCTAGGGTACCTGTACGCAAAACATGGCTGTCCTCACTAGGAAGATCACTTTCAGGATCCTCCTCCTCCTCCTCCAGCCATACACGCTGAAGGGATGACAGGCAAGCAGCATAGGTACCCTCAGCAGTGGGCCAAGCTGTCTCTTCCCCCTCCTCCTCATGCTCCTCCCCCTCCTCCTCCTCAACGCGCTGAGATATAGACAGGAGGGTGCTCTGACTATCCAGCGACATACTGTCTTCCCCCGCCTCCGTTTCCGAGTGCAAAGTGTTTGCCTTTATGCTTTGCAGGGAACTTCTCAAGAGGCATAGCAGAGGAATGGTGACGCTAATGATTGCAGCATCCCCGCTCACCATCTGGGTAGACTCCTCAAAGTTTCCAAGGACCTGGCAGATGGCTGCCAACCAGGCCCACTCTTCTGTAAATTGAGGAGGCTGACTCCCACTACGCCGCCCATGTTGGAGTTGGTATTCCATTATAGCTCTACGCTGCTCATAGAGCCTGGCCAACATGTGGAGCGTAGAGTTCCACCGTGTGGGCACGTCGCACAGCAGTCGGTGCACTGGCAGATTAAACCGATGTTGCAGGGTCCGCAGGGTGGTAGCGTCCGTCTTGGAGTTGCGGAAATGTGCGCTGACCCGGCGCACCTTTCCGAGCAGGTATGACAAGTGTGGGTAGCTTTTCAGAAAGCGCTGAACCACCAAATTAAAGACATGGGCCAGGCATGGCACATGCGTGAGGCTGCCGAGCTGCAGAGCCGCCACCAGGTTACGGCCGTTGTCACACACGACCATGCCCGGTTGGAGGCTCAGCGCCGCAAGCCAGCGGTCGGTCTGCTCTGCAGACCCTGCAGCAGTTCGTGGATCATGTGCCTCTTCTCTCCTAAGCTGAGTAGTTTCAGCACGGCCTGCTGACGCTTGCCCACCGCTGTGCTGCCACGCCGCGCGAAAGCGACTGCTGGCGACGTGCCTCTGCTGCTGACACATCTTGATTGCGAGACCGAGGTTGCGTTGGAGGAGGAGGAGGAGGGTGGTTTAGTAGAGGAAGCATACACCGCCGCAGATACCAGCACCGAGCTGGGGCCCGCAATTCTGGGGGTGGGTAGGACGTGTGCGGTCCCAGGCTTTGACTCGGTCCCAGCCTCCACTAAATTCACCCAATGTGCCGTCAGGGAGATATAGTGGCCCTGCTCGCCTGTGCTTGTCCACGTGTCTGTTGTTAAGTGGACCTTGGCAGTAACCGCGTTGGTGAGGGCGCGTACAATGTTGCGGGAGACGTGGTCGTGCAGGGCTGGGACAGCACATCGGGAAAAGTAGTGGCAACTGGGAACCGAGTAGCGCGGGGCCGCCGCCCCCATCATGCTTTTGAAAGCCTCCGTTTCCACAAGCCTATACGGCAGCATCTCCAGGCTGATCAATTTGGCAATGTGCACGTTTAACGCTTGAGCGTGCGGGTGCGTGGCGGCGTACTTGCGCTTGCGCTCAAACAGTGGCGCTAGCGACGTCTGGACGCTGCGCTGAGAGACACTGCTGGATGGGGCCAAGGACAGCGGAGGTGAGGGTGTGGGTGCAGGCCAGGAGACGGTAGTGCCTGTGTCCTCAGAGGGGGGTTGGATCTCAGTGGCAGGTTGGGGCACAGGGGGAGAGGCAGTGATGCAAACCGGAGGCGGTGAACGACCTTCGTCCCACCTTGTGGGGTGCTTGGCCATCATATGCCTGCGCATGCTGGTGGTGGTGGCTCCCCAGCTGATCTTGGTGCGACAAAGGTTGCACACCACTGTTCGTCGGTCGTCAGGCGTCTGTGAAAAACTGCCACACCGTAGAGCACCTTGGCCTCTGCAGGGTGGCTTGGCGCGAGGGGGCGCTTTGGGAAACAGTTGGTGGATTATTCGGTCTGGCCCTGCCTCTACCCCTGGCCACCGCACTGGCTCGGCCTGTGCCCACACCCTGACTTGGGCCTCCGCATCCTCGCCCGCGTCCACGTCCGCTAGGCCTACCCCTCAGCATGCTGTATTACCAGTAGTGCAGAAACAGAACGCTGTAATTAAATGTGCCACCTATTGGCCTGTGGTTGGAGGCTGACTTCGCTTACGGAACGCACAGCAGAGCCAGGAAATAATTTTGCGCAAGCCTGCTGTAACACTTAGCTGGCTGCGTATGAATTAGGAGGACAACTACCCCCAGCACAGACCCAGTACACTGAGGACGGTCACAGGCAGCCCAAATAGATTTTTTTTCCCAAATGTTTTTGGAAAGGCCCACTGCCTATATTCAATAAATATGTCTTCTCTCTCTGCGTCACCACTACTGGCCCTGGAATATGTAAAATAACTGCAAACTGTTGCACTGTGGACTGGAATACAGCAGTGATGGAACGGGCAACACAGAGCCAGGAAATAATTTTGCGCAAGCCTGTTGTAACACTTAGCTGGCTGCGTATGAATTTGGACAACTACCCTCACCAGAGACCCAGTACACTGAGGACGGTCACAGGCAGCCCAAATAGAATTTATTTCCCAAAAGTTTTTGGAAAGGCCCACTGCCTATATTCAAGAAATATGTCTTCTGTCCCTGCCTCACCACCACTACTGGCCCTGGACTATGCATAATTACTGCAGGGCGCAATGCTCTGCACGGCCCATATACAAAAAAAAAAAAAAGTGCAACACTGCAAAAAGCAGCCTCCACACTACTGCACACGGTTAGATGTGGCCCTAAGAAGGGCTGTTGGGGTTCTTGAAGCCTAAAATACTCCTAACACTCTCCCTACAGCAACTCCAGCAAGACAGCACTTTCCCTGATGTCTGTCAGAACGCATCTGTGGCGAGCCGCGGGAGGGGCCGATTTATATACTCGGGTGAAACCTGATCTCGCCAGCCACTCACAGCAGGGGGGTGGTATAGGGCTTGAACGTCGCAGGGGGAAGTTGTAATGCCTTCCCTGTCTTTCTATTGGCCAGAAAAGCGCGCTATCGTCTCAGAGATGAAAGTGAAAGTAACTCGAACATCGCGTGGTGCTCGTTTCGAATAACGAGCATCTCGAACGCGCTAATACTCGAACGAGCATCAAGCTCGGACGAGTACGTTCGCTCATCTCTTGTACTTACCTATCTTGCATATCAAAATAATGCCCACATGATCCAATAATGGGAAAGGTGAGCCACCGGGAGATTAAATTCCTTGCTTTATATCTTATTAAATTAATTGTCTTGCAGCCATTATTTTATTGCTATAGGCTGATTTTAGGTGTAAAATAACAAATAAAATCAAGTATAGTCAGCCTTTCTGTGCCCCCACCATTCAGATCCACTCTGGCCTTTGCATACATCTAGGCAACATAGTTATGTTCCATCTGTGCTCATGACTGCTGCACTCAATCACTGATCTCAAAGTTGGTACCACTAAAGCCAGTGACAAGGGCATAGATTGAGTATGACCTCACTACTCAGAAGTATGCAGGCTGTAGGAGATTAGTATATCAAGGAACAATAGTAGTGAAGGAATTGTACAGGTAAGTATGGCTCTGTTTATTCTTTTACAATTATACTAGCCTTTAGTGAAAAACTATAAGTACAACTGGACAAGCTCTTTAGATTTAGAGCAGCAAATTCATGCGATTCACTATCTCATTCTTAGTTGTTTTTTTTATTTCTTATTTTTTCAATGTAGCTCCTGGAGAAGATTTATGGAAATCAGCAGATACTGCCATGGCTGGAAGAGGACTATCATCAGTGAGGAGAATGGGCAGTGAAGAAGTCAGCACAACTGGGTTTCCCATCTTTCCTTAGGGAAAAGAATTGGAGCCAAAGATAATTTTAAGATAATAACTGACATTCGTTGGTAGCTCATAATCTACTGGGAGAAATAACTATACACATCTAGGCTGGTAAATGCATTGGAGGCCTAGGCCCAATCTGGTTAAAGTAGGCTCTCATCTGAATAAGGTTTGTCTAGATGTGGCAGATAGACCCACATGTTTTGATCAAAATATATACTAGTGGTTAGTAAAAACAACAATGATACATTTTTATGCAGATATTAAATGTGCATGTGTGCTGGGATGTATGTTTTTGCTAGTATATCAACTATGGTTTACATACACTTGTATTTATTTGTACGAAGCACTGACTAAATCTGTTTTGGTTGCACTTGGTAATGGAGAGTGAGACAAAAGAGGTGGGCTTAATCAAGGTATGATTCTCCAGCTTCAGAGGGTCTTCTCAGAGGAGTCTCATCCCAGAGTAGTCATCAAAATAGCAACTTGTCACTCATTTTCAGTGTGAACCAACTACTAAATGTTGCTATACCCCAGTTCAGCTTGATTTCTACTATTGTTTCCATGAGAAAACAAAACACAAAAAAAAAACAAATTGAAAGTAAACTTCAATAGGTGACAGAGCTGAAGCTGAATGGAAAGTATTTTCTTTGGTTCTGTTTTTAGTGGCCGTTTAATAAAATTGCCTTAATTGAGCATTTGTTCAGGTTAAAAAATAAAAGCATAAAAACCGGATCTGATAAACACAAATATAAATGGAACTAAATTGAAACAAACTGATGGATCTGTTAAAAAGACAGTTTCTATCTATCAGATCCACTAATAATAGAAACTATGGTTTCCATTTGAATTTCATCTTGCTATCCATTCTATGGATGTATTCACACGAGCTTGTGCATGTGCCATACATAGCTGTGCACAAACCACACACCCATATACTTGCACAAACACACGTGAATACAGGTCCGTGCAGCAGTGCTTTCAATGGTGCTGTGGCTGGTGCCAGCGGCCCCATTGAACACAATAGGATGCCGGCCACTCCTGCAGTGATTTTCAGGGAATGGCTTGAAATATAAGCCCTTCTCTGAAAATCATCCCTGCTTTACACATATATATACACATATATATATATATATATATACACATATATATATATATATATATATATATATATATATATATATATATATATATATATATATATATATATATATATACATACACACACACACACACACACACATACTCACCTCTCCGTGGCTGCTGTGTAACTTTTTCCCATGGGAGTCCCCTTGTCACTGAACACTGTGACAGCACTATCACAGTGTTCAGTGACAAGGGGACACCCTGCGGGGAGTACAGAATCCCCTGCCACAGCTGTGGCCCAGCATCACAATGTTCTCCGATTGCTTTTGATGGGATCGGCACTTCTGCAGTCCCATTGAAAGTAATGGGCTGCTGGCAAGCCCTGCAGCAATTTTCGGGGAAGGAATTAAATATAAGCTCTTTCCTGAAAATCATCCCCAGAATGTGTTAAAAACAAGAAAAAAATATACTCATCTCTCCTCAGCTCCCTGCCTGCTGAAAGGGCTGTATCTGATTGGCTGAGCGCTCAGCCAATCACAGACAGCTCTCAGCCATTCATTGAATGACAGCTGAGTGCTGCTTGTGATTGGTCACAGCACTCAGCCAATCACAGGCAGTGTGTGGCCATTCACTGAATTCTATGGTGCACGCATGTCCTCTGTTTTGCAGGTTTGTGCCTTTGCACGCCTGTTAAGCACGGACATGTGAACACACCTTAGGGAACCCATGGTTCTAATAGGCGCGTGTTTTTGTGAGCACTTATGTATGCACATAAACATGCTCGTGTGAATCCAATCGGATCCTTTAAAAACGGAAATTAAAATGCTAATGCAAACAAGCTAGAACCTATTTATTTTTCAAGCAAAAATTATAATTTAACATATTCTTTCAAGTGCAAGTCCTTCCGTTTATTATGTGCACCTCCAGACTCCTATGTATTGATATTTATATATGATATTGTAGCTACAGCTTATCCTAAGGTTAATTTCTTATAGTTTAACCTTTACAAGTATGTGCCAGTAGGCTGGGAGAAGGTACAGTATGTTTAACTGTGTATGTCAAAAGAAGAGTCACCCATAGATTGCCCTCACATGGGCTGTAAATGCTGCGGAATTTCCGTAGCAGATTTTTCTGCAGAAATTCTGCAGTATTTACAGGGCAAGTCAAGTGATCGAGATTTATTCCACATGGAGCACATATTTTGCACACCAAATGCACTGCAGGATCTAAATATGCAGCATGCCTATTTATGCTTTGTTTTTTTTTTTGTTTTGTTTTCTGCAGACTTCAACCCTTAAAATACCAGGGATGCAGCCTGCAGCAGATCCACAACAAAATCTACAGCAAAATGTGCATCATATAGATGTGAATTTGTCTATTGCGGACTTGTGGCATCTGCAGCAAAAATGGGTTCAAGGCACCCTTAGAGGATACACTATTTGAGGGATTGCACCATTAACTACTTCTAAGATTACTACAATGAGGGCTTAAACAGATGGGCAAATTCGCTTATATGCTTGCCACTATGAAGCATATTAGCGCAATATTTGTCTTTTTTTTGATTATTCAAACTCCATGCAATTGCACGCGAGTTTAAAAGTAAGCTGGAAGATAGGTCCTGCCCTATCTTTCTCCCATGTAGAAAAACCATGTGTGAGAAAGACAGGGCAAGTAGTATTGGCATGCAAGAATCCTGATAGTGAAAACGAAACCAGTGAAACCAATAGTGTCGCTTTATCCCGTTTTGTGGCTGTGATTTTCATGGCTATAAAACGGGACAAAAACACTTCCATGTGTTTAAGCCCTTAGATCTATAGTATCTGAGCAGCTAAATCACTGTTCCTGAGGTGGTCATGCTACACCAACTAAGGATAAGAATTTGCATTACAGTAATTGAGTTTGTACATTTCTTTTATTGTTTTCAAAGTTGTCATTTAGGACAATCCAGTACTGTGGTGGTCAAGCATGCACGGTACCACTCTATTCATCTTCAGTGGGGCTGCCAAGTGCTTGTTCTTGTTTATCTTAATCAACCCTGATGACGAGTGGAGTGGCACTGTGCATGCTTGAACACTGCTCCATTCAATCTCCTTCTCACACTGGAGGTTGCAGTGAGTCTGCAGTGATGAGGAGAGGGGGGGCATGGACCCCTTGTCTTGGAAGTGATAGGGTTTTGGCAATTTGACTCTCACAGATCAGACTTATCATCTATTCTATGGATAGTTCTTATGTAGTTAGAGCCGCATCAGGGATTCCAAAAAGCACAGTACTCACATGGTTAAGTGCCTATCTTTATTTAAAAAGTGCGCAAGCAGACAACGTTTGACAAGCAGTCTTTTCCCAGCCCATACCAACAATGAAACATCACAGAGTATAAATGCATACCAGATAAAGTCTTAGCCAATCACCAACAGACATTAATTAAAGTCAATTAAAAACTCACCCAAACGGGGTTAACCTTAGAGGACCTTTTAATCAGGATGCAGGTGTAGAAAATTGTGTAACTAAAGCTATGGGGGGAGCGGGGGGCGAAACATTACCCCACCAGCACAATACTGAGCTCCGGTGTACACTGGTGCTAACTGCGCATGCCTGAGATTTCACCGAAAGAGAGGCTATGCCCTTCACCAATATTGCTGCCGGTGTTCAAAAACGACTCATGCGCATGCGCAAACGGTAATGCAAACTCTATGATAGGAAGGCTATGCCTTTCACTACTATGGCTGCCACTCTTTAAAGGTCACCATTGCACACGCACCTTAACAGCAGCACAAGTTCCCGTAACCCCTCGGGTATGCTTTGCATAACAATAAATCTCGGAATTCCAAGACTAATATTGCGCATGAGCGGGGAAAGTTAATATAATCTGAATGTTGAACATTTACCAGGTGCATCCGAAAATTATTACCAATATAGAAGCAGTAATACAAAAGTCTTATTTTAAAGCAAAACACTTGCACCATTGAGATCTACCCTCAACATAAATGCTATGTATATAAAAAGCTGAATGCCACTATTTATTGTTGCATATTCTGTGGATAGTTGATAAAAGTCAATTACGGCATACCTCCTTTCAATGATATCTATAAGCTAAGCACATGGGCTGCAGGTATGTGACCCACTGAGTTCAGGGATGTAAGTGTTATACTTACTTTCCCCATTTTATTTCGTGTCAGCACTAAAAGCCCTTGCTTAATGCATTGAATGGTGCGTTAAGTAGTCCAGCCATTCAAATTTTTTCAATGGGCAGACCATTTAGTAGTGACACACAATGCATTAATCAGTAACTTTCAGCACTCATACTAGGGGAACAACTTACATCCCAAGACCCAGTCACCTACATTCAGCCCATAAATGTTGATTATAGTGACAGAGCTTCTTTAAATGAAAGAGTTATCTTCTTTTTCCCAGGCAGCATTTTCCTAAAGATTCCCTACAAACTGGATCTCTGCAAGAAGAATCAGTTCCTTCTGAAGGTTCTGTTTCGATTGACAGTAGATGAGGATATGTTTCTGTTGCAATTAGAGATGAGTGAAAGCCTGTAAATTTAATTTGCCTGCATTTCACCTATAGGTGAATTCACACTGATGGATACACATTTCCCACAATGGAGGCTGAAATACTTTATTAAAGATATTAGTTTTACCCTCCAAATGATCCTAATGGAAATATTGCTCATTTATTTAAAAAATACTGTCTGTGAAACACAAGTGAAGCTAATATTTGCAAAGTAACTAATTTTATTTCCAGTTTTCAGATTATGAAAATGAAACTGCATTATTTACATTTCTAAAAAAATATCTTTTGAAAGCAGTTTTTATTTCATTGTTCCTCAGACTGTAGATTAATGGGTTTAAGGAAGGAACTGCAGCCAAAAATAGAGAAGAAAAAATCTGCTCAACGGTCTTTAAGTGTGCCACAGATGGCATTGTATACACAAAAAATAGAGTGCCATAAAAAATGATGATAATTGTAAGGTGTGATGTACATGTAGAGAACGTTTTACGTCTCTTCCCCTTGGACTTCAGTCTTAAAACATTAGAAATGATTTTGGAATAGGATAACATAATGCACAAGAAGGGGCAAAATCCCATGAAGAATGTCTCCAAGTAGACAGTAACTTCGGTGGTCATAGTGTTCCCACAAGATATCTTCAGCATTGGCTTTATGTCACAGTAAAGTTGATAAATCACCTTTGAGTTGCAAAATGGTATTTTTGAAGCTACGATTGTGACAAACAATGAATTGCTGCACCCGGATGCCCAACTGACCACCACAAATAAATTACATGTCTTCTGCTTCATTAAAAGAGGATAATGTAGTGACTTACAGACTGCTATATAGCGATCGTAAGCCATTACAGTAAGCAAGAATATCTCAGTGCAAGCAAGTGCAGTGAAAAAATAAAACTGGACAAAGCAATGATTGAAAGAAATGGAGTTATCACCACTTAGAAAAATGTCAAGAAGTTTAGGAACAGTAACAGAGCTATAACAGATGTCCACCAAAGAGAGATTGCGAAGGAAAAAATACATGGGTATTTGTAGATGAGAATCAGTGTAGATTAACAATATAATCACCGCATTCCAAATGAGACAAATCACGTAGCACAAGAAAAATATGAAAAAAAGAATAATATTTTCTCCACCATCAATGCCAAAAGGCAGCAAGTAGAAATAGAAGTCAGAGGTCTGGTTGGCCATCACGTGAAACATTCGTTATAGTACTGGAATCCAAAAGCAATAATTGTGAGTCATAATGTAGCGGAATTTATGGATTATCTCAGTTGGAAAAATTGATGACCTATCTTCAGAAAAGGCCCTCACTATCTGAATGATGAAAGTCCAACTCCCTGCACTTCCTGCGGATAAGATGCTTAAGGGGGTCATCTCGCACCTGCAAGCACTGCGGTCTCTTTAATGTTTATAACAGATTTTGCTCCAGACCGTACTCAGACAGAGGGTACATTCAGACCACCGTATATCGGCTCGCTTTTCACGCCAAGCCGATATAAGATGTCCTCGTCTGCAGGGGGGGGGGGGTGGAAGAGCCAGGAGCAGGAACTGAGCTCCAGCCCCCTCTCTGCCTCCTCTCCACCCCCTCTCTGCCCCTCTGCACTATTTGCAATGAAAAGCGGCAGGATAGGGGCGGGAATTAGTTCCGAGAATTAGCCCCGCCCCGTCCTGCCTCTTCTCATTGAAAATAGTGCAGGTGGGTGGAGAGGAGGCAGAGAAGGGGCGGGAGCTCAGTTCCTGCTCCTGGCTCTTCCTCCCCCCCCCCCCCCCTGCAGAGAGGGACATCGTATATCGGCTGGGCATGAAAACCCTGATGCGCCCTGACATTGTTTTTGTAACAGCATTTTCTAATTGAACTGAATAGGATAATGCTGTAGCACTTAGAACTAGTGATAACCAATTAGTGGTTAGTATCTGTATTGGGACAATTCCACAGGTCCAACTCCTATTAATGTAAACGGGAATACAAATTGGGTTCACCAATTTTTCCTCCATGAGGTCCCCAATGTAGCACCTCTCCCCCACCCCCATTATCCCCAAATTGCATTAGACACAGCCACACATGGGTGGGGGGGGGGGGGCATAGCTTTCTTACACAAAGTTGATCAAAATAGTATACAGTGGCATAGGAATGAATTGTAGCATAGGGATGTCACTGAAAACAAGAAAAGGTCCACATAGGGTCTCCTAGGTCACCAATTACTCTGCTGCTTGTTTTAAAAGCAATGTTATAAAATTTAGAAAAATTTAATTTTGCCAAGTGAAAACAACACTTAAGCATGGGTCTGCTCCAAGGGACAGGTATAGAGCTACCAAAAAATTCACTACAAGACATGTATTCTGCTTGTTTCAAAGCCATAACAAAAGTTTCAAAAGCCACAACAAAATTTAAAAAGGAGAAATTTTGCCAGTGAAGATAATACTCGAGCATTGGCCTGCTTCAAGGAGCAACTGTGAGGCAACCTAAAATTTTGCTATACAAGGTAACAGGTGTGCTGTTTATTTTAAAAGTAACATTATAAAATTTGCAAAGGACATATTCTACCAGGTCAACAGAATAGCCAAGCATAGGCCTACTCCAAGGATCTACAGATATTTCTTGTGCTTTAGAAAAAAGGAGGAGAAAACATGAAGGAGAAGGACAGCAGCAGCAGTTCCATCACTACCAGCAGCAACAGTAACTTGAGGGCAGAATGTGTGTGTCATGGAAACCTAAGTGCTTTAGCTCTGTATTTCCATATTGACATATTTTTAATTTGGGGGAAGTAGGAGGAGGACACATGGTGGAAGAAGGAGGAGAGCAGCAGCATCACTACCACCATTACCAGCAACAGCACCTTGAGGGCACAGTGTGGTCCTTGATATAAATATATGCTTAGTCGTATGTTAGTAAATATTGCCAGCATGCTAAATAATCAGTGGAATCTGCCATGAAGGAGCAGGCATCAGATGAAATTCATGCCTGGTTCATTTTTATAAATGTTAGGTGATCCACGTTGTCATTGAATAGTAGGATGTGTTTGTCAGTTATCACACCCCCAGCTGTGCTGAACACCCTTTCTGATAACACACTGGCAGTGGGACAGGCAAGCACCTCTAAAGCATGTAGTGCAAGCTCTGACCACTTATCCAGCTTAGACACACCAAAGTCAAAGAGTCCAATGCCATGTCTGAGTACATCCACACAGGAGCTGATTTACTTTGGACCCTCATGGATAAGTGCTGCTTGTGACTGACAGTCCTATCTTGTGGTTTTGCTGCAGGCTGTGATGGGATGAAAAAACTATGCCACATCTCTGTTAGATTTCCCGTATAGCAGGAACAAGGAGAGTGGCCACCTAGTAATGATCTTACGTATTTATGTGGGCTACGAGGTGGTCTTTCTGCAAGCACTGCAAAATTAAAGCTCCTATATGCTTCAAAGTGCCTAAGAGTGATGTCCCACATTCCTTGGGGTCAATCATAAGAGTATCCTATGGCTGGTCTCACCATTTACATAGAATAGCTGGAGTTAGTGATGGATGGAAGAATTGTTGCATAGCCCCTCCCCTGGTCCTCTGGGCTTGTATTATTTCCCTCCTTTTTGCATTTTTCTACTTCTATATACTTATCCCATGGGTTGATGAAGCGTGTTGGAGGAGACGCCCACCTTACTTGCCCAAAGCCATACTCCCTGGCGAACTGGACAGAAAGTTAAGAGATTGGTATTCCTTCCTTTTCCTCTTCCTGTGACAACAACACATCATTGTACCTGAGGTCCTGTAGTATCGGTTCTAGCAGGCACACAACAGGGATGGTCATACTGGTCAGTGTGTCACCACGACTGACCATTTTGGTCGCTTTCTCAAAGCAGGCTAAAACAGCACACACATCTTTGATCTGCAGCCACTCCACAGGTATCAAGTGACCAACCTTCATTCAGTGGCTGCTATTGCCATACACATCTAATACTCTGTGATTACTCTCTGCTGCTGTCTTAGTCTCTGCCACATATGTAATGTAAAATTCCACTATATAGGCATTTCACAGATCAAATTAACGGGTGGTAGCCTGAACTGTTGCAGCACCTCGGCCACCATACAGGCAGCTGGGTGTCAACACCAAAAGTGTGTGCTCAGTTTATTAACCTTTTCCAGCACTGGATGTTTACCTGGGTAATTGTTTAAGAAGCACTGCAGTACCAGTTTCATCACATGGGTCAAGTAAGGTACATGTGTGAGATTGCTCAAGCAATGGGCTCCAAGCATATTGGTCCCATTGTCACACATCTTATATGATCATGCCTGACTTCAGATTGTGTGGTGTCAGCCATGTGTCAGCCAAGGCCTGTAGAACAATCAACTTTTCCTTGCTCATGTGGCTGCACTTAAGGACAGCATTTTGGCATTTACTACATGCACCGCTGTTGGAGGCTGGATTTTGTCACATATGAAAATCTGTGCCAACGTGGAGGGTGCTGAAAGGTGGAGTCAGGGGATGAGGAGAGGCTATGCAAGGATGAATATCACACAACGCATGCACAACCACTTACGGCTTAATGGGCCACCTGTGGGACATTGACCAAGTGCTGTTAAGGATATGTAATGCTCCTGGCCATGCTTGCTGGACCACATTTTTGAGGTCCGCTGCAGCCTGCCACTGACAATGTTCTTCAACACAAAGGATATGTTATCATTCACATGGGGCCCAGGGCAGGGACAGCTTTTTTGGGAAAGGAAACGGTGACTGTGCATCTGGTACTATGGGTTAGCATGGAACATCATATTGCAAAAGGCATCTGTGATCACTAGCCTAAAGGGCAGTACCAGTTTCATCACTGCAGTACCAGTTTCATCACATGGGTCAAGTAAGGTACATGTGTGAGATTGCTCAAGCAATGGGCTCCAAGCATATTGGTCCCATTGTCACACATCTTATATGATCATGCCTGACTTCAGATTGTGTGGTGTCAGCCATGTGTCAGCCAAGGCCTGTAGAACAATCAACTTTTCCTTGCTCATGTGGCTGCACTTAAGGACAGCATTTTGGCATTTACTACATGCACCGCTGTTGGAGGCTGGATTTTGTCACATATGAAAATCTGTGCCAACGTGGAGGGTGCTGAAAGGTGGAGTCAGGGGATGAGGAGAGGCTATGCAAGGATGAATATCACACAACGCATGCACAACCACTTACGGCTTAATGGGCCACCTGTGGGACATTGACCAAGTGCTGTTAAGGATATGTAATGCTCCTGGCCATGCTTGCTGGACCACATTTTTGAGGTCCGCTGCAGCCTGCCACTGACAATGTTCTTCAACACAAAGGATATGTTATCATTCACATGGGGCCCAGGGCAGGGACAGCTTTTTTGGGAAAGGAAACGGTGACTGTGCATCTGGTACTATGGGTTAGCATGGAACATCATATTGCAAAAGGCATCTGTGATCACTTGGGTTAGCATGGGTCACTATGGGTTAGCATGGAACATCATATTGCAAAAGGCATCTGTGATCACTAGCCTAAAGGGCAGTGCATTGCTGGCCTTCAGGCTTTGTGCTCATGCATAGTTAGAGTGGTATTTTTTATGTCCCCTTAGCTTGGGAGGGAGGACTGGCTTCTGACCTGGGACACACTAGGATATGGTGTAGATGTCAACTTCTTCTCTCCATTTCCCACACTTAGCTCTGAAGCCTGCTGCCTGATCGTAAATTGCAGAGGCGAAGCATGAAGTAGAAGTGCTATGGCCCCTACACAAAACTGTTTCTCTGAGCTCAGAGTCAATTGCATGAACTGGGAGAGAAATGGAGGAAGAGACAGCTACTGCATCAGAAGAGGGACCAAATGAGGCTTACTCTTTGCCCTCTGGCACAAGTGGGCTCTCCAAGGCAGTCAGTGGTGGGACTTTATGTGAATATTCCTACACATTGTGTTGAGGTTGTTTACATTCTTGCCGCATTTTAAACGCTTACTGCAAATATTACAGATGACCACTATTATGCTATCACATGCGGTTTCAAAGAATGCCCAGGCTGCACAAGTCCTGTGAGCAGACCTAGCCGTATTCCTTTTGCTACTGCTTCTGTGACTAGTAGTAGCTAAAGATGGTGGAACTGCCCTTATATTTTTCTGTGACACCCTACTGCAGGGTGCTGCCAGCAACACCCGCCTCTTCCTCCTTACATCAAATATTTAATACTCTTCTACCGCCTCTTCCTCTTCATCATCCTGCTCCTTCTGATTGTACTGTATATCACAGTGAGAACCAAAGACTGGCACCTCCATTCCCACATCTCCTTGAGTACAGACTGACTGTGTTAAGGCTGGTTTAGACACAACGAATATCACTCAAAAGATGTCTTTTGAGCAATGTGATGCAGCAACTCTCACTTCTCCTTCCAATAGAACCCAACTTAAGTTCTCTGCTGGTATACAAGCTTTCACACCAGCAGCAATAAATCTTTTCTTCTGTGCACACTTGTAAATTGGTTATGCATCCCATGAAACTGCTTCCCACATGCAAGATGAAGAACACATATGGTTATATTAGCAAGTCACCCTGCCCTGACTGCTGTTTAGCCTAACGCTGATCTTTGTTGCAGTCATTATGAGATCTTCGCCAAAGTCAGTTCCGACTATCCTGATTTAATTTTGTGAAAGTGAGGATGATTTTCTTCACCCTGCCGATCAAGATTACCAACAGTACTCAGAATGGCCACTGCAAAAAGCTTGTTTCGAGTATGAACCAGAACGAAAGATGCTACAGTTTTCATACAACATTGCAGGCTCTTTACACTGTTCTTCGGCTGGGGTCATAAGAGTCAGGTGTCTACTAATTAGAATAGACCATCAATATTTAAACCCCCCCCCACCCCCACCCCCCCAAAAAAAACCTTTACATTTCTTTGCTCTGAGGCACCCCCCGAAGAGAATGGGGTTCTCTGACCTCCGTTCCACCTACTTCACCGAGGTAGAAAATGAATAGAGGGGATGTCAGTCATTAATCATAGGCATGTCTCCCTTCATTCAAGTTAATGGTGCTTATGGAAGTTTGGCTTTACAAAGTGCATTACAATTATGGCGTACCATGAAAAAAAAAAAGATTCCAGTGAGTTAGAGTGGTAATCCAAGACAGTAACAGACATGCTATTGGAGGATGAGGTACCAGACTGAGCTGCAGCATTAATTACAGTCACATTGTTATGGCAATGTATTATTCATGGCATAAGGGGATTGCAGATTCAAGTTTCCTAGTAGGACCATTAAAACAGGTATGTAAGATATATGAAAATTAAAAAAAAAAAGATTTTCAATTGTATAACAAATAAAAAGCATACATGGTTGTGTCAGAAATGCGATAACCCCTATCGATTTGAACTAATAACAAAAATGACACCAGTTATTTACAAGCAGTGTGCAAAATGCATCAAGATTCCCTTTACTGTCAAAAGTGGAGAACGAAAAAACACAAAAGTCACTTACATCATGAGTAGCACACATCTTATGTCTTTTATGTAGTCTGAAAAATTCATTAGCTTTAGGGCAACAAGCATGATTTTATAACAAATCATTAGGTCCCATATGAGTGATAATAACATTCATGCACTATATGCGACCAATAGGGTTTATAGGAAAAATATAATCAGGTGTATAGAGATCTCTTACAATCATGGGAATTTCACATGAAATATTTAAAATATCTAATTATACCCAATAGAAATATAAATGTCATAATTTTATTACTGATGAAATACATGGCATCCACTGATTTATAAAAATAAATAATGAAAATAAAATTTACATAAATAAATAAAAATGTCTATGTGGACAGAGCAATTTAAAGGGTGAAACCTCAGTGGCCAAGGGCTGCACAAATTACCAGTAAAATTGTGCGGTCATTCACCACCTAGGCGAGTCATTGTTTGGCCACATATGGACAGCTGCATAGTGTAGTTTCACCCTACTTTTTTGAATCCTGTGTCTTTGGCCTCGATCACACGATCGTGGTTTTAGCGCAGTATAGGCGCGTGGAAAGATCACATCTAATAGAACCAATGGTTTCCTATAGAAGCTTTCAGATGAAGGAATTTTAGATGCGCAAAAACTTACACCAAACAAAGATAGGACATGCGACTGCAATACTTGCATCTTAGGTCTGTGGTGCGTGAAAAGATGGGACCTGACCTATGTTTGGTGCGTGTTGCGCAGGAGTTTCCATAGGCTCCTTATGGGAGCTAGATAACATACACCACAAGGCTCCCAATCATGTGAATGGGCAATTTCACTGCTAATTAATCTCACGACTTCACAGCTGGCAATTGCCCATTCCCGCAATTTTTAGTGCAGTATAGCCGCCATCTTTTTATGCGCCAATACTACGTTACAACCATGCTCGTGTGAACAAGGCCTTTAGCAGACTAGGTTGGAGCATGATGCACCACATTTGTTAAGAAGCACACCTTTACAAATTTGGCAGAAATACGACAGTAAACTAAATCAGTTTCTGACATAAATTATTAGGTCATGCCAACTTTCCATAAAAGTTGGGAGTATGTTAACTGTAATACTTTTACTTCAATGTTAAAATAGAAAAGTTAAAATGTTTACAAAGTGCAGTGTGTGCCAAAGTGCGTCCTTTATTCTCACTAGAATTCTGTTTGAGGAAGGTGAATATTATCTTATTTTCAGGAGGGGCATATACTCACCTAGCCGCCAGAGTCCCGGTTTCTCCCGCTAGTCTCACAGGTGCTGCGACAGGCTGCTGTGTAATCCTCAGAGCTGACAGAGGATTGTCTGCTTTGCAAAGAAACTTTGAATACCCTACCCCCAGCAAGCGAGCACTGTGATTGGATTGAGCATTAGCCAATCAGAGCCAGCACTCAATGAGCCAGTCACAGCCATTCAGTGATATTCACTGAATGGCTGTGAATGATCGAGCGCTGTCTCTGATTGGCTGGCGCTTGGATCAATTACAGCACTCGCTTGCTGGGGGTGGGCTATTCAAAGCCCTGTTACCAAGCAGAGAATCCTCTGTCAGCGCTGTGGATTACGAGAGTGGCAAGAGGGACTCTAGCAGAGGGACGTTGGTGGCTGGGTGAGTATTGCTGTTTTCACCTAGTGTAGCTAGAGCTTATTTTTGGGGGAGGTCTCTTATATCTCAGCACCCCCTCATCCCCACCACCCAAAAAAAGCAACAACAAAAAATAGGGTAGGGCTTATTATTGGGGTAGGTCTTATTTTCAGGGAACATGGTAATAAGGATTGTAATACATCTTACCACTCCTGTAGACCCATCCAATAGCTGGATAAAATTTCAAATAAGAACTGCTAATTGTCCACAGGAGTTTCATCTAAAGGGTGAACTGGACAGGCCATATGCTGCATTTTTGGTATCTATCATCTAGCACTAATGATACATGTAATATGCTTTTTACTGCTGCATATATGCAGCTTTTGTGATGCTGAGGGTTGCATAACCGCCCTGCATGGTGCTGCATAGGGTGATTTTGTCCCTACGGATATCTAGGGACAGACATCCATTTCATTTCTTGAAAAAAAGGATAAAATAGGTCAGAACTTCCCAATAGAAATCTATTGGTGCATGCTAAACCATGGCTGCAACATAGAATAGAAGCAGAAACCAGAAAAACGGCAATACAGCACTCAAAATAAATTTACTATCAGATGTATACATACCTATAATAAATACACTAACCACATTAAATAATGCAAGGTTCTTGATATATAATTTGATCAAATCATATTAATAGCAGAGACTATAACCACAGAGCTGTGTTCTCTGCAAATTAATTGTTCAGTGTTCCTTGCAGACTGTAACCACAAAGCCCTATGACTCATAAAGACTTCATATCCCTAAAGCTTATTGTCAAGTTGTGCTGTTGGGATCTTTTGTTCTATATGTGTTTCCAGCAGCACATCTTCATAGATGTGGGATAATTGAGCTGGCTGGGTGTTGGGTTCTCCAGCCAGCCAATCCCTACTGGTCTGCTGCACATAAATACCAGCTACTCTGTCTAGAGGATGCTGGTCATTTTATTCATCCTTATTCCCACTCATAGCTTGGTGTTATGCATATTTAGTGTGAAGTGTTTCTCTCACCTTCCCTGAGGATGGTCTGGACACTTACATAGTAACATAGTTACAACACCGCAAGGGGAAAGCCATCTGCACCCTACCCAGGTCAGTCAGTGTATTTGTGACAGACAGTTAAAACAACGCAATGGGAAGTCTTTGTGCACCCACAGCATAGGCGAGCCCAAGGTACTGAAAGATGGTATTGCACATGAAGAAATCAGAGTGACCACACATGGCAGAGTTTCATCCCGCCAAGGACCTTGGCCTCTGCCCACACCCTCAGCAATCGTGGGCATAAAGCAGACTCGGATGCTAGTACAGCTGTCAACGTCTTATTTATTCAGTAACGCTTCTTTTGTTTGGTCCAAACCATTGTCTCAGATAACTGTGGTAACGTGAGAGAAAATACATGTTGCCCAGCGCTGATCCCCAGATCACAAGCATGAGGAGGAGGTAGAATAATAAGGCTGAGAAACCATGACCGAGGTAGGACCAGCAATACTCTGTGTGGGAAGCACGTGAGCAGGCCCTGGGTGACGCTTGGTCCCAGCCTCCACCTTGTGTGACCCAAGGTGCCGTGAATTACATAGCTATGGAAAATCCATGTGCCCCCCCCCCCCCCCCCCACACACACACACACACACACTTCATTTTGTGTATGTGTGAACTAGCTGAACACCACTATAGGAAACCTTTGTGCACCCACAATTTAGGCAGACCCCTGAAACTTTTCTGTTACAAGAGTATAGGTGGACCCCTCCAACTTTTTAGTAACAAGTGTATAGGTGGACCCCTCCAAAGTTTTAGCAGCAAATGTATAGGCGGACAGGAGTAACATTTTTGTAGCAAAAGTATAGGCAGACCCACGTAACATTTCTGTAGCAAAAGTATAGGCGAACCCCTGTAACATTCCAGTAGCAAGAGTATAGGTGGACCCCAGTAACATTTTTATAGTAAGAGTATAGGCGGACCCCAGTAACGTTTCTATAGCAAGAGTATAGGCGGACCCCAGTAACATTTCTGTAGCAAGAGTATAGGCGAACCCTTCAAACCATTCAATAGCAAGAGTATAGGCGGACCCCAGTACCTTTTCTGTAGCAAGAGTAGAGGCGGACCTCAGTAACATTTCTTTAGCAAGAGTATAGGCAGACCCCAGGGACATTTTTGTAGCAAAAGTATAGGTAGACCGCAGTAACATTTCTGTAGCAAGAGTATTGGTGGACCCCGGTAACATTTCTGTAGCAAAATAATAATAATAATAATCTTTATTTGTATAGCGCCAACTTATTCCGCAGCGCTATACAAATATAGGCGAACCCCAGTAACATTTCTGTAGCAAAAGCATAGACGAACCCCTGTAACATTTCTGTAGCAAAAGCATAGACGAACCCCTGTAACATTTATGTAGCAAGAGTATTGGTGGACCCCAGTAACATTTCTGTAGAAAAAGTATAGGCAAACCCCTGTAACATTTCTGTAGCTAGAGTATAGGTGGACCCCAGTAACATTTCTGTAGCAAATATATAGGCAGACCCCAGTAACATTTCTGTAGCAAGAGTATAGGTGGGCGGCAGTAACATTTAAGTAGCAAGTGTATAGGCAGACACCTATAACATTTCTGTAGCAAGAGTATATGTGAACCCCTCAAACCATTCAGTAGAAACTTAATAGGCGTCCCCAAGTAACATTTCTGTAGCAAGAGTATAGGCGGACCCCAGTAACATTTCTATAGCAAAAGTATAGACGAACCCCTGTAAGATTTCTGTAGCTAGAGTATAGGTGAACCCCTCAAACCATTCAGTAGCAACTGTATAGGCGGACCCCAGTAACATTGGTGTACCAATAGTATAGGCGAACACCTATAACATTTATTTACTAAGAGTATAGGCAAAGCCTGGAAAAATTTGTTTGCTAACAGTATTGGCAATGGCCTGAAACAATTGGTGTACCAAGAGTACACATGTACACATGAAAAATTGTTGAACGCCAAGGGCAGTTGAAACCCACAAACATTTTTTGAAGATACAGCTTGTTATTGGCTAATTTGTAACAGAGCCTGGAGGCAGCCCTCCGCAAAACTAGGTTTAATTTTAACTTTTAAACAGAACATTTTGGGCCACATAGAAATTGGCAGTTTAACATGATGACATGCTGTTTTAGGAGGAGGAGGAGTAATAATATCCGAGAGGGATACACAAAGCTAATTCTCCCCTTTTTTGGGGTGATAGAGGATGCATTTTTCTCCTGTTGCAGTGAAAAGATTCTTTAGGATTCACTGCTTTCCACCGGTGGAGAAGAGAAGTCTGGGGAAATCGAGCCTTTGCTCATCTTTCTGAGGGTAAGCATGTCGGCGCTGTCAGTTGACAGCTGGGTACGCTTATTCGTGATGATCCCCCAAGCAGCACTAAATACACTTTCTGACAAAACGCTAGTGGCAGGGCAGGCCAGCACCTCCAGGGTGTACAGCGCAAGTTCGTGCCACGTGTCCAGCTTTGACACCCAATAGTTGTATGGAGCAGAGGCATCACGAAGGACGGTGGTACGGTCGGCTATGTACTCCCTCACCATCTTTTTACAGTGCTCCCTCCGACTCATTCTTGACTGGGGAGTGGTGACACAGTCATGCTGGGAGCCATAAAACTGACAAAGGCCTTGGAGAGTGTTCCCCTGCCTGCACTGGATATGCTGCCTTATCCCTGTGCCTCCCCTGCTAGATGGCCCTCTGAACTGCGTCTTCTGTTGCTGGCGCTGTCAGGGAACGTAAGCATTACTTTTTCCACCAGGGCCTTGTGGTATTGCATCACTCTCATACGCCTTTCCTCTTCGTGAATAACAGTGGAAACGTTCTCCTTATACTGTGAGTCGAGAAGGGTGTACACCCAGTAATCCGTGTTGGCCAGAATGCGTCTAACGCGAGGGTCACAGGAAAGGAAGCCTAACATGAAGTCAGCCATGTGTGCCAGGGTACCAGTATGCAACACATCGCTCTCCTCATTAGGAAGATGACTTTCAGGATCCTCCCCCTCCTCTACAGCCCATACACGCTGAACAGATGACAGGCAAGCAGCATGGGTACCCTCTGCAGTGTGCCCAGCTGTCTCTTCCCCCTCCTTCCCCAGCTTCCCCTCCCCTTCCTCCTCCAAAACGCGCTGAGATATAGACATGAGGGTGGTCTGGCTATCAAGCGACATACTGTCATCCCCGTCTTCTCTTCTGACCGCAAAGCATCGGCCTTTATGCCTAGCAGCGAACTTCTCAGCAGGCAAAGCAGCAGGATGGTAACGCTAATGATTGCCGCATCAACGCTCACCATCTGGCTAGACTCCTCAAAGTTTCCGAGGACCTGACAGATATCTGCTATCCATGCCCACTCCTCGGTAAAGAATTGCGGAGGCTGACTACCACTCCGCCGCCAATGTTGCAGCTTGTATTTCACAATTGCTCTACGCTGCTCGTACAGCCTGGCCAACATGTGCAGCCTAGAATTCCAGCGTGTGAACACGTCACACAGCAGTCGGTGCTCTGGCAGCTGAAACCAACGTTGCAGGATCCTCACGGTGTCAGCGTCTGTGGTGGACTTGCGGAAATGTGCGCAGATGTGGCGCACCTTGCCGAGCAGGTCAGACAAGTGGGAGTAGTTTTACAGAAACCGCTGAACCACCAGATTGAAGATGTGGGCCAAGCATGGCACGTGTGTGAGGCTGCCGAGGTGCAAAGCCGCCACCAGGTTACGGCTGTTGTCACACAAGACCGTGCCCGGTTGGAGGCTCAGTGGCGAAAGCCAGAGGTTGGTCTGCTCTGTCAGACCCTGCAACAGCTCGGGGGCCATGTGCCTCTTGTCACCTAATCTGATTAGTTTCAGCACGGCTTTATGACGCTTGACCACTGCTGTGCTGCCACGCCGCTTGCTACCAACTGCTGGCGATGTGCTCACACTTCTTAATTGAGAGGTAGACATGGCGAAGGAGGAGGAGGGGGAGGGTTTAGAGGAGGTGGCATAAAACACTGCAGATACCAGCACCAAGGTAGGACACGCTATTCTGGGTGTGGGTAGGACATAAGCAGTCCCAGGCTCTGACTTGGTCCCAGCTTCCACCAAGTTCACCCAATGTGCCGTCAGGGAGATATAGTGGCCCTGCCCGCCAGTACTTGTCCACATGTCCGTGTTTAAGTGGAGCTTCCCTGTAACTGTGTTGTTGAGGGCACAATTTATGTTGCGGGAGACATGCTGGTGTAGGGCTGGGACGGCACATCGGGAAAAAATTTTCATGACTGGGGACCGAGTAGCCCGGGACCGCCGCCACCATCATGTTTTTGAAAGCCTCCGTTTCCACAAGCCTGTATGGCAGCATCTCCAGGCTGATTCATTTGGGGCTGTGCACGTTTAAAGCTTGTGGGTGGCGGCATATTTGCGCTTTTGCTCCAATGCTTGTGTTAGCGACAGCTGAACGCTGCGCTGAGAGACATTGCTGGATGGAGTGGAGGACGGTGGAGGTGAGGGTGTGGGTGCAGGCCGGGAGGCGCTCGTGCTTGTGTCCTGGGAGGGGGGTTGGATCTCAGTGGCAGGTTGGGGCACAGGAGAAGAGGCAGTGGTGTGACCCGGAGGCGGTGAATGGCCTTCGTCCCACCTTGTGGAGTACTTGGCCATCATATGCCTGCGCGTGCTGGTGGTGCTGAGGCTGGAAGTGGTGGCTCCCCGGCTGATCTTGGTGCGACACAGGTTGCACACCACTGTTCGTCGGTCGTCCACGCTCTTACTAAAAAACATCCACATTTTTGAACACCTAGCCCTTTGCACGGAAGCTTGCCGCGAGGTGGTGCTTTGGGAAACAGTTAGAGGATTCTTCGCTCTGACTTCTGGCCACTCCACTGCCTCTTCCAACCTTTCCTGCTGCTGCACTAGCCTCCGCCTCTGAAGCCCTGTCCTCAGTAGGCTTAGCAAAGCAGGTGGGGTTAGTCACCTCATCAGCTGCTCTTCCTCCGAATCCTCTGTGCGCTCCTCCCTCGGACTTACTGCCCTTACTACCACTGACAGAGAACTGTGTCTCATCATCCTCCTCCACAAAAAGCTCTTGAGACAGTTGCCGGAAGTCCCCAGCCTCATCACCCGGAATCCGGGAACTTTCCAAAGTTTGGGCACCGGTCACGCCAAACTCCTCAGGTGAGAGAGGAACTGTTTTTTCCCACTCTGAGCAGGGACCTGAGAGCAGTTCCTGGGAGTCTGCCTGCTCAGAATATGTCATTTTCATGGAGTGATGAGCCTGGGAGGAAGGAGGAGCAGCAGCCTGAGGATTCAGAGTTGCAGTCCCTAGGCTGGGAGTAGTTGACTGCATAGAGACTGGGTGACCGATACATTGCTGGGCGCATTTTCTGCCATCCACGCCAGGACCTGCTCACACTGCTCTGTTTGTAATAAAAGTCTACCACGCAGATCCGTAAATTGTGATATGAAGCTGGGGACCCCAGAAACTTGCCTCTCTCCTAATCCCACAGCAGCCGGCTGTGATTCACCATGCCAAGAACTCGGCCTGTGCCCACACCCTCACTTGGACATCTGCGTCTGCGTCCACGTCCTTGACTCTTACCCCTACTGCTCATTATGGCGGATTAAGAATAGAGCAGGGCCCAAATAAATTACCCCACTGTACAGCACTGACAACTTTGGCTTAATTCACTGCACACAAAGACTTGTAGGTAGCGGAGACTCTATACTGTGTCTTGAAAAAATTAACCCGCTGTCTTGCGCTGATACCTAGGGGTAATTTACCGCTTGCAGAGACTTGTAGATAATAGAGGCTGTTTGGAGTGGGAGAAGACTCTAAAGCCAGTGGATAGTGCTGGTAGCTGTGGCTATCTCAACCCCACCAAGGAAAGGGTATTGTGAGACGCTCTGCACAGCGGCAAAGCTGAAATACTTTGCAGTGGCCCTGGAAAAATTACAGTACTGTTTAGCGGTGAGACCTCTGTCTAATACACTGCAGACACAGAACAGTATAATTGAAGTCATTTGCAGTAGGCTAGTAAATGTTAGAGTGCAGTTTCATGGTGGGAGCTGGTTGTACGGCACTGCAGGCTGAGAATGCTATTACTGTTAGGCTAGGAACAGGCCTAGATGCGTAATACTAAAATTGATGCACTACTACTCCCAGCCAGCGACAACTATAATGCACACGGTCAGATGTAGCCCTAAGAAGGAGCTTTGGGGTTCCTGCACGGAGGATCAGGAATGTATAGTGTATAACTTTCCCTATAGAGGTAGCTGTGTCCCTACACTCTGTGTTATGCACTGCAGACACAGAACGGTATAACTGAAGTCGTTTGCAGTAGGCTAGGAAATGTTAGAGTGCAGTTTCACGGTGAAGGCTGGTTGTACGAACTGCAGGCTGAGAATGCTATTAATGAAAGGCTAGGAACAGCCCTGGATGCGCAATACAAAAAATGATGCTCTACTCCTCCAGCCAGCCACAACTATAATGCACATGGTCAGATGTAGGCCTAAGATGGAGCATTGGGGTTCTTGCACGGAGGATCCTATTTCAACACTTTCCCTATATAAGCAGCTATTTCTCTCAACTCTGCTTACGGCACTGCAGACACAGAACAGTATAGCCGAAATGGCCTGCACAGCCGGAGATGCTTAAAAAAAAAATCGTGCACTACTGCCCGCAGCCAGCCACAACAGTAATGCACACTATGAAGAGTAGCCCTAAGAAGGACTGTTGGGGTTCTTGAAGACAGGATCCTATGCTAACACTATCCCTGTATGAGCAGCAGCACTTTCCCTAACCTCTGCCCGTATTCGTCTGAGGCGAGCCGTGGGTGGGAGCAGTTTAAGTACTTAGCAGTCCTCTGATCGGCCCAGCCACTCACTACTGTGGGGAGGAGGGAAAGAGGGCTGGCACGTCACAGTCGGAAGTGGTAATGCCTTCCCCACATGTATATTGGATAGAAAATGCCGCTAAACATGGGGGAAAGGAAATGCAATTGACTGGTGTTCGTCTTGAGTAACAAGCATCTCGAGTACCCTAATGCTCGAACGAGCATCAAGCTCGGACGAGTGTGCTCGTTCATCTCTAATAAGGGCATAAATATAGGCTTCCACGAATTGAAGCTCACCCTATTTGCAGATAACATTCTTTTGTTTCTAGAATACACCCAAATATGCACCTGAAACTACTATTAAAAATGATAGCCGAATACGGAGTCTTCTCGGGCTATAAAATAAACCACCTGAAAAGTGAAATACTAGAACTAGGCTCCCCTTGTCCTACCATGCTATGGATATCACTCGATTGGCCAACCACCATAGCAAAACCATTTATCACATATTTAGGCTACAAAGTAGGAAAAACGCCAAGCTCTATCTACACGCTAAACTACTCACTGCTATTCGATAAAATAAAGAAAGAAGTAAAGCAACAGCTACATTCCTCACTATCCCTATTGGGATGATGCCACCTCATAAAAATGATGAGCTTCTCAAGACTATTATATCCAAGGCAGATAATCTCCCTACTGCTCAAACACGAGACATGACCCACTTAAACTCGGAATTCACTAAATTTATCTGGGCAGGCAGAAAACTCTGCATCTCACTCTAAAAGCTAATTCTGGACAAAGGGGAGGGAGGAATAATTTTTACAAATATAAGAAGCTACAACATAGCTTGCTTAACGTGCCACATAGTAGATTGGATAAAGAAGACTGGTGTGTATTCTTGCAGAGAAATTGACTCAAACTAAGCTGCAGCCTAGGACTTAGTTGCTTACCTGCATACAGCCTATGCAACCCTCCCAGCAGACATAAAGAATCCCAGCTACTAAGAGACACCATAATTATGTGGAGGGGACTGAGAAAGGCCTACTGCCCCCCTTCCTCACATCCAAGGATATGCGTCTGATAGGCCACCCCAACTTTAACAGGAGATAGGACAGCAAGGTATACAAAACATGGCATACAAATGGCTCAAACCTAGCTGCCCACTTCATGCATGACACAGAGCAACAATGGCTTACTCATGCAGAACTATAACATAAATTCGACCTACCAACACAATTTTTACAAATTAAGCAGGCGCTTTCTTTCTGTAAAAGCAGGTCAACTAAGCAAGAGAAGCCACAATCACCGAGTTTGATACCTTTATTGAGCAGTCATATAAACACCATCCCTATCAGGAATACAGAAAACCATTTGAAGCGAATTCAACGAGCCAGGTATACATAAACTTTTTACATAATGGAAAAGAGTCATACAAAACAATTACCTAGAGGCCGAGCTTCTACGATGCAGGAATATGATACGCAAACATGTACAGAGCAAGGTGGGGAGAGAGTCCTTTTTCAAAATAATGCCCTATGCCCTATATGGTTTTAACATCCCAGCCATGCTAGCACATCCTGACCGATTGGTAAAGTGCCGAAAATGTGGCCATCCTGCCACAAACTTTAAGTATGGAATATGGTCCTGCACACAGATGAAACTATTCTGAGAAGCGATAGCACAATATATCCAAACTAAATAGAAGATAAAAAAGGTGGAAATAGGCTCTCCCTTCTGTTCCATGCTGAAATGCAACAGATGACAGACATGACCAAACAACCACCCATCCCACTATTTGTGCATGTATTCCTCCTAGCTGCCAAACACACAATCCTGAAACATTGACTCTTATAGACGCTCCCCAAGGAAGCAGAAATGGTGGCCCAACTTACTCACACAATGACCATGGATGGAAAGAATAGAAGTAGAGAGGCACAAGGAAAGGAGTGCAAAAAAAACTTAAAAAATGGAAGGGATTTCTCATCTTCCACTTCTCAAAAGCAGAAAAATCAGCAATAACAACCACCTTTAGATATAGAGAATGGTACCTTATGGAAGAACTGAGGGGAACACTGGGCAGGCTAGCAGTAAGCGGAGAGCAAGCAAGGGGCAGGGAACCCTAAGGCAAAATGGCTCCTAGACTGTCTCTTGTAGTAAACATATCTACTTCACCTACCCTCTCCCCCCCCCATCCTTTAATTTTCATACTTCTCCCTCCCATCGGGCCCCCAGAAGGGGGCCAAGGGCATTATGAGTCAATACTGTTCTGAAACTAACTCATGACAGAAAGGACTAGAAGCTACTGCTCCAGCCATCAAATAAAAAAGAATTTAGAAACCAAGTAAAGCATCAAAAAGCCGATGACAGGAAAATACCATACGATTTTTACCAGAGACGTTTGATCAAAAAAGATGTCATTTTCCATGTGAATGATCCTGCATAATCAGCATGTAAACTGATGCTTCTCATCATTCTACAAATGTTCTTGTATTCCATTGAATAATCAACAAAAAAAATTCTCTGAAGCCACAAACAAAAATTGTATTTCAGCCAGCATGCACCAAGGAGACCCATGGCTTTCCCTCTTTAACCTATTCTAAGGGATCTACTCTTCACTGCAGGGCCCCAAGGTTATTACCTCAAGAGTAGTCTTGGTGTTGTGACAGCTGACACAGACTGGTCAGAGGCACTGTAGTCAGATACTGAAGAAACACTCATTGACCTAGTCAAAATAGCAGACAGGTCAAGACAGTTGGAGTACATGCAAAATAGTGAGACAGGCAGAAAGTCAGGAAAGGATGCAATCAGACAAATCAAGAAAGCCAAGGTCCAGACAGGCAAAATTCAATAAATTATCTGAAAGTGCTGCAAAATAACTTGGTGCTATACATATAAGAATTATTTAGTCCCCAACTGGCATTTAAAGGAACAATTTCTTCATCACTTTTACAACACACTGCAATACTTATGTATTGCTGTGTGTTGCACCTCCACATGTTAGCATATTAAGACCAGTCTCTAGGCCTCTGACATCATGACATGTATATATTTATGTATATATGCAGACTAGCTACAACAATTATTCTGGGCCTTTATACACCATATATATACATTTTTTTTAATATTTATGACAATCTACAAATCTTCTCAAATCAAACTTAATCAAACTAGCTAGAGTCTTAATACCCTTTGATTTGTTAACATTACAATAGCCCCCCAAACCTCTTTATTTCTCAGACTATAGACTAGAGGATTCAACATAGGAACTACAACCAGATAAAGCATTGAGAGCAACATGCCCCGCTCCTCAGAATCTTCTGAGTCCGTTTTCATGTACAAGAATAAAAGTGGTCCATAGAATAATAAAACTGTGATGAGGTGGGAGGTGCAGCTGGAGAAAGCTTTCATACGTCCTGCTGAGGACCGAATCTTCAATATGGCAGAGAAAATAAAGACATATGATATAATGATAAGTAGAAATGGCACAAAAATAATAATAACAGCTTCACAGGATATAATAACTTTCTGGCCTTCAGCAGTAGAAGTGGAAAGAGCAATCACTGATTTCAGGTCACAGAAGAAATTATTGATTTCATGTGAATGACAAAAATGTAGAAGAGATGTAAGTAATGTATGAAATAAAGAATTGAAAGCACCAGGTAGCCAACAGGAAGCAGCCATTGTAATGTACACGTTCTTTCTCATTATTGTGTAGTATTCTAAGGGCTTACATATTGCCACATAGCGGTCATAGGCCATTGATGTCAGCATAAAAACTTCAGCATCAACACACCAAACAAAGAAAAATATTTGTGTCATACAGCAACTAAAAGAAATTCTGTGATCTCGAGTCAGTGTGATAAAAAGTAGTTTAGGGACACAAGTAGATGTGGATGTGACATCTACAACAGCAAGGTTACTCAAGAAGAAATACATTGGGGTATGCAATTTTGTTACCAAACATACAAGAAAAATGATTGTCAAGTTCCCCAAAACAGTAATTAAGTAAATAATCAAAATTCCAAGAGAGAGCACAAGTTGGCCGGTTGAAGACATTGAGAAGGTGACAATGGTAAATTCCTGATTAGAGCTTCCGTTTGGGCAGTCATTCATGTTGTCGTTATAGATATAACTGATGTATATACATATCATCCAATCTAATTTAGTGATGCAAAACTGCAATATGTATCTATGATGTTCAAAATTATAAGATATGTAGGACAATTTAAGGTTATATCAATTGCTGCATGTGGTGACACTGAGCTCAGGTTTGATGAGGAAAAGACTCCTTAAGCTGTATTTTGGACATGCTTTACTGCCCTCTACTTGGCCATACTTAGCCTGCACTATTATAAACCACTTGCAAGTTATCCTAGGAAAAATTACCCAACTGTCAATGACATCACAAAATAATAACATAAATGAGCAGCAATGTCATGATCAAGGTGTTTGGTAGAGAAAATAATCCAACTTTCCCTTATGGTCACCAAGAATCTTGTTTATTACGTGTATAGATTGAGTGGCATATAGAGGGAGAAGGAGGCATCAAAGGATGAAGCATTCAGGATTGTAAATAGAAAATAATCAGTTACACTCCAACAGTTTACTGTTTCTTAAACTTACTTTATTTTGTAAGAGATGGAGTAAGAAACAACACTATCCAAAATGGCTCCTAAACTGCCCATAATGCCACAGGCTACAATAAAATATATTAATGTGATGTGGGGTGCAGTGCAATTACCTCAATATCTACCTCTAGATCAATATCCTTTTTCTTGCTCATTGGATTCCACCTGAAAAATCCTGTTTATATAATGACGTAACCCTCTAGAGTTTGGGGCCCAGTGAGAATTAATCGCTTTAGTAGGATGATGGTTAACACAAACAAGCACGGTATTAATAATATTGCTATGTTTAATGATTCACATGGAATACGGACACTCCCCCAGGATTTACATCTTCGGTGTGACAAAATACTCCATTGGGTGGCCAGATCTTATTGGGTGTCAACACAGCAGCCCACAAACAACATAGAGTGATGTCACTGATTACAGCATGGTCTGCAACAGATGGTAGGAAGGAGCATCCTCATTGCAGTAGTTAATGCCCATAATATAATGGAGGACAGTCCTATCAAACTGGAAATATACCCCACTCCTTAAAGAACTAGTACTCCCATTTGTTATGTGACCGCTAAGTCATGGCCCACATCAGAGTGTGCTCAAAAATGGAAATAGTATATGGGACCACAAAAAGATGGCTGCTGTGTTAGTTGAAAAAGAAACTTGACTAGCCATATTCTTAAGAGCTCCAATGATCAGTGGAAAATGTCCGCCATAAGTCAATAGTATATAGACATACTCAAATAACACACAAAAACATGGCCACTGCCATTAACAACTATCTGGAGATTCAGAAAAGTGGTTGCCATGTGTATTGGAAAACTAGAAGAAGACTAGTTACATACCCACACCTTTCAATTACCTTTGTACTACAACACAATGGCTACTGCATTAACTGACAGGTAATCACATGACAAGTAGAGTTGAGTGAACATACTTGTCTGAGCTTGATGCTCATTCGAGTTTTAGCATACTCGATGGTGCACGTTACTCGAGCGAGTACAATGTCGTGTTTGACCCCACTCTGCATTACCACTGCCTGCTGTGACATGCTGTCGTGCGCACGTCCTCAGCAGTATTTGACTGGCAGAGAGAGATAGAGAGAGAGAGACAGAGAGAGAGAGAAAGAAAATATTAATGGGGTTCGTTACTCTAATAGAGCTCTCGAATTTTAAGAAAAGCTTGACTCGAATAACGAGGACCCGAGCATTTTGGTACTCGCTCATCTCTAATGACAAGTTATACTCATCAGTGGACTGATAATTATCAAAAACAATCCACATAAAATGGCAAAACAATACATCACTAATAGAGATGAGCGAGCATACTCGTCCGAGCTTGATGCTCGTTCGAGTATTAGGGTGCTCGAGATGCTCGTTACTCGAGACGAGCACCACGCGATACTCGTCTCGATTAAACGAGCACTGACCATTGAATTCAATGGAGCCGGCAATACAGCCGACTCCATTGAAAGCAATGGGCTGCCTGCTTACGCGGGATGAATTGTCGGGAAGGACTTAAATATATAAGCCCTTCCCTGCAATTCATCTAGAAATGTGTAAAAATAAAAAATATATATATACTTACCTTGTCCCGGCAGAACGATGTTAGCCCATTGAATTCAATGGAGCCGCAATACAGCCGACTCCATTGAAAGCAATGGGCTGCCGGCGATCGCGGGATGAATTGTCGGGAAAGGGTTAAATATATAAGCCCTTCCCTGCAATTCATCCAGAAATGTGTAAAAATAAAAAATATATATATACTCACCTGGTGCCGGTAGACGGAGTTTAGCGCGGCAGGCTGCAGTTCTCCTGAACTGCTCTGAACAGCTGTGAGTAGTATTCAGCAGCCGGGGATTTAAAATCCCCGCCTGCTGAATAAGATGCCTCTGATTGGTCACAGCCTGACCAATCAGAGGCCAGCCCTCACTCACACCCATTCATGAATTCATGAATGGGTGAGTGAGGGCTGCCTCTGATTGGCTCAGGGGCAGCTCTCAGCTGTCCCTGCGCTGAGCCAATCAGAGGCAGCCCTCACTCACCCATTCATGAATTCATGAATGGGTGTGAGTGAGGGCTGGCCTCTGATTGGTCAGGCTGTGACCAATCAGAGGCATCTTATTCAGCAGGCGGGGATTTTAAATCCCCGGCTGCTGAATACTACTCACAGCTGTTCAGAGCAGTTCAGGAGAACTGCAGCCTGCCGCGCTGAACTCCGTCTGTCGGCACCAGGTGAGTATATATATATTTTTTATTTTTACACATTTCTGGATGAATTGCAGGGAAGGGCTTATATATTTAACCCTTTCCCGACAATTCATCCCGCGATCGCCGGCAGCCCATTGCTTTCAATGGAGTCGGCTGTATTGACGGCTCCATTGAATTCAATGGGCTAACATCGCTCTGCCGGGACAAGGTAAGTATATATATATTTTTTATTTTTACACATTTCTGGATGAATTGCAGGGAAGGGCTTATATATTTAACCCCTTTCCGACAATTCATCCCGCGATCGCCGGCAACCCATTGCTTTCAATGGAGTCGGCTGTATTGACGGCTCCATTGAATTCAATGGGCTAACATCGTTCTTCTCTGCCACAGCTGTTACAGCTGTGGCAGAGGAGAACGATCGTTTCTATCACTTTCTTGTGTTTTGCAGATTTTCACAAATGAAAACCTTAGCGAGCATCGGCGATATACAAAAATGCTCGAGTCACCCATTGACTTCAATGGGGTTCGTTACTCGAAACGAACTCTCGAGCATCACTGAAAGTTCGACTCGAGTAACGAGCACCCGAGCATTTTGGTGCTCGCTCATCTCTAATCACTAACACATATCACCAATCAATTTACAACATTAATAAGGAGATAACACTCTAATCTCATCACCCAATGCAGGAAAAAAAATTGTGACCAACGGCTCCACAAGCAATGGGGATGGAGAGCAGGAGCAATGCACACCGAGCGATGAGAGAAGGATAGTATACATATGAAACATATTGATATATTGGACCTAACCCAAGGAGACACTCAATTAGTTATCCAATATGTCACATAGTCTTGTGATGTCCAAATGTCCAAATAATTCATAGAGGAGACCTCAGGATATGCTATAATAATAATACACACACAAAAAAAGTTATTGGTGATAATTTAAGATAATATAATTTTTTTGTTGGTGATAATACAAGTTGATATGAATAGGGTGATACAATAAGTTTACAAAATTATTAAGATCATAAGATGAATAGAAGTGCACGACAATTTCTATGAAAAACTGTGCTCTTTATATTTTAATTCAGAAACCCCCGAGGAAGCTTGAGCAAAACGTGTTTTAAAGTGCAGGTTATAAGGTTGGAACTACTGTTACATTCATGTTCTTATTACTGCCCTGTACATGTGAATATGTAGTACCTAATATGCTTGTTGTATTATTGTAATTATTTTAACCCCTTAGTGACGAAGCCTGTTTGCGCCTTAGTGACGGAGCCAAATTTTGGAAATCTGACATGCGTCATTCAACGTAGCATAACTCCGTAAAGGCTTTACATATCCAAGTGATTCTGACATTGTTTTTTCACCACATGTTGTACTTCATTTAGGTTGTAAAAAGAGACCAATATAATTTGTGTATATTTATTAAAAGTACCAATATTGGAAAAATTTTGAAAAAATTGTCATCTTTTCACATTTTCAACCGTAATATCTCAAATATGTTCAAACATACCGTACAAATTTTTGATAAGATATATATTTCCGTCTGTTTACTTTATTCTGAATGCACACTTGAAAAACTTTTGTGTTTTTTTAACCCTTTAGAGGATGTACAAATTTAACATTACTTTTCAGCATTTTGAGGAGCACTTTGTTTTCCTGCACCAAGCCAAGTTTGCAAAGGCTCATGAGTGTCAGAATAATAGATACCCCCACAAATGACCCAACTTAAAAACTACACCCCTTAATGTATTTACTAAGGGGTGTCATGAGTATTTTGACCCCACCAGTTTTTTTCAGGAATGAATTTAATTTAGAGGAGAAAAAATAAAATTTCATATTTTTGGAAATATGTCATTTTAAAGACATATTTTTTTCCTATAGTGCCCATGAAAATAAGGATTTACACCCCAAAATGGATACCCCCATTTCTCCCGTGTTCAGAAACATACCCATTGTGTCCCTAATCTTATGTCTGGATGCACAACGGGGCCCAAAGCGAAATGAGTAGTCGGTGGTTTTCAGAGCATAAATTTTCCTTGAAGGCGTTTTCGGCCCCATAGCACATTTGTAGAGCTCTTGAGCGGCCAAAACCAAAGAGAACCCCCACAAGTGACCCCATTTTGAAAACTAGACCCCTTAACGAATTTATCTAGGGGTGTACTGCCCATTTTGACCCCACAATTTTTGAATGAATTCAAGCAAAGCAAAAGGAAAAAAATGTGATTTTCGTTTTTTTGGCAATTCTGTCATTTTAAAAACTGTTTTTTGTACAGCACACACATGAATGAAGACTTGCACCCCAAAATAGATACCCCTGTTTGTCCCGTGTTCAGAGACATACCCATTGTGGCCCTAATCTTTTGTCTGGATGCACAACGGGGCCCAAAATGAAAGGAGTAGTCGGTGTCTTTCAGAACAGAAATTTAGCATGAAGGTGATTTAGGCCCCATTGCCCACTTGTAGAGCCCTTGAGCGGCCAAAACGAGAGAGAACCTCCACAAATGACCCAATTTTGAAAACTAGACCCCCTAACGAATTTATCTAGGGCTCTACTGTGTATTTTTACACTACAATTTGTGAATAAATCTAAGCAAAGCAGTAGGAAAAAAATTTCAATTTTCATTTTTTTGGCAGTTGTATCAATTTAAAAACTGTTTTTTTGTACAGCACACATGAATGAAGACTTTCACCCCAAAATGGATACCCTTGTTTGTCCCATGTTCAGAACCATACCCTTTGTGGCCCTAATCTACTAAAAGGACACATGGCTAGGCCTATAATAGAAGGAGCACTCGTTGGATTTCAGGGTACAACTGAATAAATTCTAGGCCCCATTGCCCACTTATAGAGCCATTGAGCATACAAAACGATAAAGAACCCCCACAAGTGACCCCATTTTAAAAAACTAGACCCCTTAACGAATTTATCTAGGGGTGTACTGCGTATTTTGACCCCACAGTATTTGAATAAATCTAAGCAAAGCAGAAGGCAAAAATTACGATTTTCATTTTTTTGGCAATTTCGTCTATTTAAAAACAGTTTTTTTTATACAGTGTACATAGGAATGAAGACATTCACCCCCAAATAGATACCCCCGTTTGTCCCGTGTTCAAAAACATACCTATTGTGGCCCTAATCTACTTACAGGAAACATGGCAAGGCCTATAATGGAGGGAACACCCGTTGGATTGCAGGGCACAACTGAATAAATTCCAAGCCCCATTGCCCACTTGTACGGAAAAAAAATTGACACCTTAAAAAAATATTGCCCCCCCCCCCCCCCACACACACACACTCCACGCCCTTTTCGGCGTTCCCCAAATCTTAGATAAAAGTAATAATGTGAACTGTGTAGTATTTCTGAAGACAGGGTTAATTACGGAGGCTGGTTGGGATGGGTACATGGGGCAATAAAACCGGGTATCCCCCCTCCTCACTTTTTGGGGGTATTTTGTGACCTCAGTAGCGGGTATGGGGTGTAAAAAGTGGCGTTCTGTGAGTCTCCGTAAGCTTGATGAGGTTCGGCGGTCTCACACAGAAGGCGCTCAACAAGCTGCTCCTGGAACTGCATGAAGGCGAACGTTCCCAGGGCTTTTTGTAAATTACGGATTACAGGTAGTGGTCTGAATAACGCCGGGCTAACGCAGCCGTAGGCGGAATCCGCTTGCGGAGGCCCGCAGCGGATCCCAGCTGTGAGCCCGGCTGTGACCCTACGTACGGCCACGTAATGTACTGCGCATAACTGCCTACTCACACAGGCGGTCATGCACAGTATATTTTTGTTGTTGTTTGTATTTCCCGCACCGTCGCTTAGCGATGACACAGGTACCCGCAGCCCGTATACAAGGTAGTTGCATATGGGCTGCGGATATATCCGCGACCATGGAGCACAATGGGTTCTATGTTGCGGGTATACGCGGTAAAATAGAAAATGCTGCGTTCTCTTTTCTGCTAGTGGATTACGCAATTCCGACCCGCTAATGTGAGCGCAATTGTGTAATCCAATGCGATTGATCTGCGTAATACCATGGATCAGACTCATGCGGAATCCGTAATTCCTATCCGGTCATGTGAGACCGGCCAAAGGTAGATCGCTACCTTTTTATCACATGACCGGGGACCGCTCAACTAGGCCATGGGTCCCTGCTCCAGGCTCTCGGCGACCGTTGGTCGCTGGGAGTAAGGAGATTTTAAGTTTCCTGGGCTCCCCGACTCCTGCACATGTGTCCGGGGTTTTGCCAGCGGTCGCATGTGTAGAATCCGGGAAAGTTCACGAAGGAAGATCGCGTCGGGATGCAAATACGGAGGCCTCCGGTAAAAAGTTTCATCTCATCTCACCAATCGCATCGGTGAGGGGAGATGAACCTTCACCTTTTTTTTAACTTTTACGTGATCGCCATTATCCATTGGATAAAGGCGAACACGTGATCAGGAACCGCTCACCGCAGCCCCCCGTGAAATCTCCAGGCTCTTGGCTAAGTTTTGTAGCCAGGAGCATGGAAATTTTAAATTACCACAGCTTTTGTGCATGCGTCCGCCACTTTGGCGACAGGCGCGTGCGCAGAAGCTGGGATAAGGTCCGCGGATAAATCCGCGGGCCTTAGGTACGTCATTTCATTCTCCCTCACAGAAATGATCCGTGGGGGGAGATGAAACGCAAGCTTTTTTAACTTTTTAAACTTTTTTTTTAACTTTTTACCCCGTTTTTTATTTTTTACTTTTTACACTTTTTTTTTTACTTTACATGATCACTGTCATCCATTGGATGACAGTGATCATGTCCCCAGTGACACATGGCAGCCAGGAGCAGAGGGATTTTAAATTTCCCAGAGCTCGAGCCCCTCTGTGCACGCGCCCGATGGTTAACATCGGCCGCGCATGCGCAAACGGGGACTTTGGGTCCCGGGACATTGGGGAGGACCGAGGTGAGTATTTTCACCTCCCCTCATGGATCCAATCCATGAGGGGAGGTGAAACTTTACTTTTTTTAAAAACTTTTTTAACTTTTTCGCGATCGCCGCTATCCTTCAGGAGCCGGGAGCCAGGAGATTTTAAATTTTCCGGGGGCTCCCAGGCTTCTGGGCATGCGCATGATGTCATCGTCTGGCGCGCAGAAGGCCGGTGGCGGGTCCGGGAGGACCAGATCTCCGGGGACACCGCGGACAAGCCAGGTGAGTATTTTCAGCTGCCCTGATGGATCCGATCCATCAGGGCAGCTGAATATCTGACTTTTTTACCACTTTTATTTACTTTTTTGCGATCGGCGTTATCCATTGGATAGCGCCGATCGCAATGCCGGAGGTGACTGCCCGCATCCAGGGATGACAGCTCCATGCTGTCGGCTACCTGCGGGCACCGACAGCATGGAGCTGTCACGTCCTCAGGCAAGTGGGCATTAATCCTAAGAAGACGCATAAAACTACGTCCTTTTGGATTAAAGCCCACTTACTGAGGACGTAGTTTCCCGATGGGGCCTTCGTTAAGGGGTTAAATATGATTATGATAGCATTGGATATCTCTTACACACACATGTCTCTATTAACACATGTAATTGTTCTCAGCAAGAAAAAACAAGTAATCTTTTAGATATAATACCTCTTAACAGCTAACAAAAATACACAGTGTTAGGGCGCCCACCCACTGGCGATTTTTTTTCCCTGCGAAATTCGCAGCATTTTTTTCTCTGCAGGGGTCTATGGGACTTGTAATGTTAAAATCGCGATCGCGCAAAATCGCAATTTACCGCGAAATCGCGATTTTGCGCGATCGCGATTTTAACATTACAAGTCCCATAGACCCCTGCAGAGAAAAAAATGCTGCGAATTTCGCAGGGAAAAAAAATCGCCAGTGGGTGGGCGCCCTTATAGCGAGCTTTCAAACCTACTCAGGGTTCTTCCTTATGTATAATGAAATTGATCCAAAGAAGCATGCGTATATATATATATATATATATATATATATATATATATATATATATATATATATATATATATATATATATATATACATACATATAACAAGGCACAGACATAGTGTGATTAATTTGCACTTAAAGAAATACCAGGGCAGGATCAGCAGAGAAATAAATAAATACTTAAATGTTCCAGTGGTAAAGATGTAAAAGTTTTATGGGCTCTGAATTAGTGTTAGGGAGTAACCAGGCCAGTGTCTTCTCTGAACTATAGATTTTTCATACTTCCCAGTCACACATGAATCCTATTGAAGAATTTAGGCCTCTCCTGAAAGTGTCAAAAGTTGTACTCCCAAATTCTTCTATTGCTTTGTGATTTAAAATTGCCTTTTAATACGGTGACTTTCATGTGTTCTGTGTTGTATCCGTGACTAGAAAAGTACTTGGCCACAGACAATTCTGTCGTTCTTTCTTTGATTGTGTGGCGGTGAGACCTTATTCTAGCTTCCAGTTTTTGTCCCGTTTTTCCAACACAAAGGCCCCCAACAGGAAGTTTACTGCCCTGGATCAGGTACACAACATTGGATGTGGAACATGTGAATGTCCCAGGGATCTTACAGTCCTGCTGTGTGTTGGGGATTTGTATCCTGTCTTCGATCATGTGAGCAGGTCTTACAGCTCCTTACTTTGCAGAGATAAGTTTCTTTTTTTGTGTCCGAGAGCAATGCACTCCTGATTATATTTGGAGGTTGCCTGCAACACAGCAGGGGAGGGTCTGAGAATATGGTTTTCAGATCGTCATCTATTAACATGACATGCAAAATGCCTTCCTTTTTTGATGAATTATTTATTTTTGTTTGTTTGGGAACTCATCTCTTCTGCAATTTATTTTATTATAATTCTATTTAATAAAATGTAAAAGTTTTTTCATTGAGGCTTTTGTGTGCTGACCTCTTTTTTGTCTATTCATTATGGAGCACAGTGTGTGTTTATGGTTGTAATACGTATATGCAACTTTGATTTACTGTATTTCATTATTTTTCTGTTGTGTAATATTTCAGTTTTGTACATTCCTTGTCTTTGAGTAAAATTATAAAATTATCTTAATTTATATATATATATATATATATATATACATATATATATATATATATATATATATATATATATATATATATATATATATATATATATACGGTTTATTAAAGTCACAGCTTAATAGTTGCAGTGAGTCTTCATTTATGCATGAATATATATGTCATGATGGCTGGAGATAGACATATATATATATATATATATGTGTGTGTGTGTGTGTGCGTGTATATATATATATATATATATATATATATATATACAGAGAGAGAGAGAGAGATATAAGATAGATATGGATCTATCTATATTTGATATGCGATAGATTTGAATCTGTGTAATATATTAGTATATGAGGAGGAGGTCATCTGTGTAATATATTGGTATATGAGGAGGAGGTCGTTTGTGTAGGATTAGTATTTGAGAAGGAGAAGGTGCTTGAAAAGATAGGTCTTGCCCAATCTTTTGTCGAGATACGCTGGTAGTTCCCATAGACTCCTATGGGAGCAGAAAAAAAGCAAGAGGGAGGGAGTTTAGCTGCATCCAACACTGGGAAAATATTTCAGCTGGCTCTATTTAACCAATTGAAGTCAACTAGAGAATCTCTGCTGACCAAGGAATTTTGTTTTGCCTAAAAAACATAGAGGAGTTCTTAGTTTACTAAATGACTCATTCCTGTTCCAAGTTGAACAGACAGAAAATGATCAAGAAGGTAGATATTGTATTCTGTTGAGTAAACTACATAAGCCACCTATGGCTATAATTAATATGTATGCTCCATCAGAGAATCCTTTTCCCACTATAAGATTAATTGCTAAAGAACTTCTTTTATATCCACTGTATAAGACAATATGAGCGGGGGACTTTCCCTTTTCCCCAACTTTGGATAGATCAATTAATAATCAAGATAAATTCTCAGTATAACAATGGAGAGAATAGGAAAATAAATTATCTATATTAGCACTAGCCAATAAGGTCCATTTACATGGGACAAATGTCGGGCAAACGATGCCAAACACTTGTCCCCGCATGTCCTCTCTCCTGTGCTGTCACACAGGAGCTAGTATTGCTGGCTTGCTCACAGAGTAGGGGCAGGGCAGTGCAGAAAATTTCTCTTCTCTTGCACTCTACCCCTCTCCATTCACTTAAAGGGGTTGTCCCGCGCCGAAGCGGGTTTTTTTTTTAACCCCCCCCCCCCCGTTCGGCGCGAGACAACCCCGATGCAGGGGTTAAAAAAACAACCCGCACAGCGCTTACCTGAATCCCGGCGGTCCGGCGTCTTCATACTTACCTGCTGAAGATGGCTGCCGGGATCCTCTGTCTCCGTGGACCGCAGGGCTTCTGTGCGGTCCATTGCCGATTCCAGCCTCCTGATTGGCTGGAATCGGCACGTGACGGGGCGGAGCTACACGGAGCCGGCATTCTACACGAGCGGCCCCATAGAAGACTGCAGAAGACCCGGACTGCGCAAGCGCGGCTAATTTGGCCATCGGAGGGCGAAAATTAGTCGGCTCCATGGGAACGAGGACGCCAGCAACGGAGCAGGTAAGTATAAAACTTTTTATAACTTCTGTATGGCTCATAATTAATGCACAATGTACATTACAAAGTGCATTAATATGGCCATACAGAAGTGTATAGACCCACTTGCTGCCGCGGGACAACCCCTTTAATATGGTGGCCGTTTAGTACTGAACGGCCGCTATTTACACTGAACGATGAGCAATGAGCTCATGGTCCATCGTTTTGCTGCATTAACAATGAGTGTTTAGCTCATCATTCAGTGTAAATAGCGGCCATTCAGTACTGAACACAAAGATAATCTTTCAAACGATTGAAATTTTTAGCGATCTTTTTTGTATAAAGTGTTAATCGACACCAATGTCTATTAACATGTTATAATTTTCATTTTCATGTAAAAGTTCCTATGGAAGCTGTTTGCAGAGCCCAGCATGTGATTAAATGCACGCTGGGGCTCTGCACACAGCTGCATTGTTTTCCTCATGGCTGCCGGCGGGTTACAATGTAATTTCCGGCTCCCATAGAGAACACAACATGTGATCTGTTGAGAAAAGTTCATAATGGCGGCGTTTCCATGTGATGATTATAGCTCATTAGCGGTCAGTTGGATGAATTTTGAGCAATAATTGTTGCATGTAAATAGGCCTTAAGTTGTACCAGATTTTGCTATCTTCATAAAAACTTTTGAAACTAAAATGAAGTGATCAAAAAGATGTGTTTACTCCAAAATAGTACCTGTAAAAACTATAGCTGTACCTGAAAAAAACAACACCCTCACACAGCTCTATAAACTGCAGAATAAAAAATGTACAGGGCTCCAAATTTGGTGACGCAAAGATTATTATATGTTTAACCCCTTATTGACACAGCTTACCTTGGGCAAACTTTTTTATCTTGCCATGAAGATAGCCATGGGCTTGTTTATTTTTTGAGTGGAGAGCTGTAGTTTTGTTGGTACCTTTTTTGTGTACGTATAATATATATATATACATATTTTAAATATTTTTAATGAAAATGAAAAAAAACATCAATTTTGCCATTGTCTTTTATTTTACAAAGCTAATCTTGCAGCATACATGACATATGTTTTTTTCTGCAGGTCAGTTACAATACCAAATTTATATATATATATATATATATATATGTGTGTGTTTTTGCATTGTTGCATTCAAATTTCCATACATTCTTAACCTTTTACGCTTACAGAGCTTTGTGACAGCTCGTTTTGTGCATAGCGAGCTGTCTTTTTAATTGCTACCATTTTGGGGTGCATACGGCTTTTTTGATCGCTGGGTTTCGGGAAGCAAAATAAACAAAAACGTTTAAGCTGTTATTTTTTTTCATAGCGTTTGCTGTTTAGGACAAAAAGTGTGTTGTCAATGTATTGTACTGGTTATTACAGATACGACAATACCAAACGTGTTTTTTTTTTTTTATGTTATTTAGGGCTCCTACCCACTTGCGTTTTTTTTTTTACACTGCGATATTGCTGCGTTCTTTTAAATGTGATTGTCAATGGAACTTTCTAATGCTAAAAACGCATTACAAGTTTGTGCTGCACGATTTTTTGTGAGATGCGGTTTTAATATTAGAAAGTTCCATTGACAATTGCATAATAAAAATGCAGCAATATCACAGTGTTAAAAAAAAACGCAAACCGGTAAGAGCCCTAAACAAAGAGGGGAAAGTGCACAAAATGTTTTCTATTTCTACCATTTTTTTTCTACATTTTTTGTGGTGTAAAAGGGATTACCAGTTTGACTATGGCAGTTAATAAACATTCACCTACCTTCTCTCTCTCAACGGGTACGTCTTTCTGCATCACCCCACTCCATGCTGAACCCACTCTGTTATTCCCCTCTGCCTAAACCCTCTGTGCTGAATGTGCTGTGACTTGTGAACTTTGCATTTTTCCTGTCTGCATTGGTACGTTTTACTGGATAAATGAAACTTTACTTTTAGTCATTTCTGCCATTCACCTGCCCCAAATAGCATCTTTCACCCATCCTTGTTGAGATGCTTGCTTTATCTAAGGAGAGTAATAAATCCTGCTCCTAGCTATTACCCCCTACCCGACTCGCTAAGAAAACCCTCAAACCTAACTGCTAGCCCATGCGTACCCTCCCCTTGACTCCTTTAAATGTGCGCTCTGGAACTGCCAGTCAGCATGTAATAAACTCCCCACCATCCAACGTTTTTACTGCTAATTCTCTAAATCTGCTAGCTCTCACAGAAATGTGGAAACAGCAGTCTCATATGGCCCCCCCTGCTGCACTGTCTTACAATGGCCTGCAGTTCTCCCATACCCCGAGACCAGAATTCAGTCATGGTGGAGGAGTAGGTGCTTTTCTCTCTGTCAGAACCGGCAACTCTCGGGCCTCTCTGCCCGCACTGCCAGTCCTACCACCCGGGTTGCAGAAGTGCGGCACAGGGGAGCCCCAGTTCTAGTGATATCCCCTAGCCGCTGTAACTCTGGTCGCCGCCGGGTTGCTAGGGACGTGTCCCCGTCTCCATGACTACCAGGCATGCTTCCTTGGCATCCATCTGCTCAGCAAGGCTGGGGACGGTGTTCCCAGCGTCTCCTTGATTGGGTCCTGCTGCTGTCCAGCTCCCCGCCCCAATCAGCTGCTGGGGCGGGAGTTCTGACAGCATTTAAATGTCTCTGTTTCCTTCCAGCATTGCCAGTGTTAGTTTGGTCTTCCAGCTGCACCCGCGTATTGTTTTGACTCCTGTTGTGACCCCGGCTTTTTGACTTCTGCTTTTGGACTTGACTTCGTTTTTGCCTGACCCCTTTGTACCGCGTACCCTCCTATTGCTGACCCGGATAGTGTGACCATTCTACTGTTTGTTTGTCTCCAGTGTCTGTTTGTCTTTCCCGTGTCCTGCTTCCTTAGTGAGTGTAGGGACCACCGCCCAGTTGTCGCCCTGGGGGTTAGCCCAGGGGGCAAGTAGGCAGGAACAGGGTTTGCGGGTTTTCTCAGGGACTTCCATTATCCCGGACCCTGTCCTGACACTCTCTCCCAAATGTACCTAGCAGGTCATCTCCCCAATACTCTCACTCACTTTCCCATCGTTTGAGGTACATACACTATGGCTTTTCTGCCCACTGTCCATGTGAGTACCAGTTATCTACTACCCTCCCAGGTGCTCCTCACCTGTTTCTGAACCACTTTGCTGCTTGGCTACCCCACTTCCTATCCTGTGAAATTCCAACCCACATCCTAGGTGATTTTAACATCCCCACTAATGACCCCATCTCCCCATCTGCTTCTCAGCTTCTATCACTCAACTCCTCCCTTGGTCTCTCACAACTCACAGCCTCTCCCAGTCACAAGGATGGCAATACTCTGGATCTGGTCTTCCTCCGTCTCTGCTCTGCTTCCTACTTCACTAACTCCCCTCTTCTGCTGTTAGACCATTACCTCCTCTCTTTCTCTGTCAAGCTCCCTAACATTTTTCCAGAACTTCCTACCTACCATACTTACAGGAACCTTCATGCCATTCACACCCAGGACTTTGCTGAGTTCCTACAGTCCTCTTTGTCCCCTATCTGTCTCCTCTTCTGCCCCAACCTGGCTACCGCACACTACTACACTGTTCTCAAACATGCCCTGGATGAAGCAACCCCCCCCCTCCCCAAGTAATCTGATACAGACTGCAGCAACCCTGGCTCACGTCGCAAATGCGCTTCATACAACGGTGCTCAAGAAGTGCTGAACGGCTGTGGAGAAAGTTGCAAACGTCTACGGACTTTCTCCACTACAAATTCATGCTCATAATTTACAACCTCATCCTCCACCATGCCAAACAAGTTTGTTTCACCTCTCTCGTCTCCTCACTATCGCACAGCCCTAAACTACTCTTTGATACTTTTCAGTCCCTTCACAGCCCTAAACTGCAGCCCCTGGTAATGGATCTCAGTGCTGTAGAGCTGGCTGCCCACTTCAAAAAGAAAATTGATGACATCTGTCAAAAAATAACTTCTCAATCTCAGACTAGCCCTGACCCTAGTCTCATCAATACTGCATCTAGCTCTTGCTCACTGCCTGTACTCAGACCAACGACAGAGGAAGAAGTCTCCAAATTGTTTTCCTCTGCTAGCCCTACCATCTGTGCTAGCGACCCTCTCCCCTCACACCTCCTTCGGTCCCTCTCCCCAGTGGTTATCTTCCATGTCACCACTATATTCAACATCTCTCTGGCCTCTGGCATCTTTCCCTCTTCTTTCAAACAAGCCATCCCATGCCCACTACTAAAGAAGCCAACTCTTGACGCAACTGATGCTGCCAACTACCGACCCATCTCTAATTTCCCCTTCATCTCCGAACTATTGGAACAACTGGTTTACTCCTGCCTTGTAAGCTATCTATCAGAGAACTCTCTTCTCGACCCCTACAGTCTGGCATCCAACCCCTACAATCGACAGAAACTGCCCTTACAAGGGTGTCAAACGACCTACTGTTGGCATTGGAGAATGGCTGGAGAGAGATACATGGCAACAAGAGAGGTTACACTTTCTTTTCATCAGCTAGTCAGGTTTATTCTAGACTAGATTATATACTGGTGTCCACATCCCTCCTATTGATACTTGTAACATCTAGGCATTACTCATGTTCGTGGTCAGACCACGATGTGGTTCTCTTGGTGGCCGATTGTGATGAGATCCCAAGCCCACATTTAAATGGAGACTAAACGAAGCCCTTATATGAGACCCAAATATTTCAGGACAGATCTCTAACCAGATTTCAGACTTTTTTGGTCTAAATTTCTCTCCGGAAACACATCCTCACTGGGTCTGGCTGGCTCATAAGGCCTGTATCCGAGGACAGCTAATTCATCTAGCGTCTCTTGAGAGAAGACTATTTCTACTCGAATCTTATAATCAGCGTACTCCCTCGAGGGCCACAACCAAAGAAATTAGGGATATTAAGATTCAGCTGATTGCCTTGCTGTCCGAAAGGGTGGTACGAGTACTCCAGTGGACGGGATACAAATATTATAAATATGCTAACAAGCCAGACAGGCTGCTAGCAACAAAATTGAGAGAGAGGCAGAGGATGAACACAGTTTTTAAGCTATATACCCCCCATAATACAACCACCACTAACCCAGACAAGATTTATAATGCGTTTGCCACATACTACTCTTCATTATATAAAGAGCATAAGGGGAATGTAGGAGGTGTGGGACCTACCTTCCTAGAATCCCTTTCGCTACCTACTCTGACTCAGGACCAACGAGACCATGTAAATGGGGATGTTACTTTAGAGGAAATAAATGAGGCTATAGATAACCTAAAGCTGGGGAAGGCTCCGGGCCCTGATGGCTATACAGCTCTATACTATAAAAAATACAAATATATTTTGGCAGGACCGTTACAGAATTTGTTTCAAACTCTACTAAAAGGCGACAATTCACCTCAGGAATTCTTGAATTCCAACTTAACGGTCATCCCTAAGGCCAACAGGGACCCTCTTTCTCCCAAGAACTATAGGCCTATCTCATTGCTAAACATCAATTACAAAATTTTTACATCAATTTTAGCGGCCTGCCTGAACCAGTTTCTTCCAAGTCTTACACATAAAGACCAGGTGGGGTTCATGCCATCTAGGCAGGCCCCGGATAACATAAAAAAGGTGCTAAATATAATTGATTATTCTAAAGATACAAAATCCCCTGTCACATTATTAGCCCTTGATATTGAAAAAACTTTTGACTCCCTGTCCTGGGTCTTTTTTTTTCCATTCTGCAGTGAATGGGCTTTGATGGCACCTTTACACATGCTATCATGGCCCTCTAGTCCACCCCCTCCACTCTATTAAAGCTGCCTTCAAGCAAGAAGACTCCTATCTCAATTAGGAGTGGCACGCGACAAGGCTGTCCCCTCTCACCAGCGTTATTCGTGTTGGTGATTGAACCTTTTGTAATAGCTATCTGCCAAAATGCCAATAGAAAAGGAATTATAGTGGGGGGGGGGGGTGGAATACAAATTGAGTTTATTCGCGGATGATTTGCTGCTCACATTAACCCAGCCGTTAACTTCCCTACCCAACCTGATGGGACTACTGGATGGATGGACGTCTCTAACGGGCTTAAAATAAACTCAGACAAGTGCGATATTGCTTACATAAACTCTCCGCCATCCCTAACAAAACTAATTGACTTAAACTTTGGTTTCAAGCATCAACCCCAATATATTCCCTACTTAGGAATCAACATAACTATTTAGTTAGCTAAACTATATAAATGGAATTATCCCCCTTTGATTCAAAAACTGGCATTAGGACTGACTAGATGGGACGATCCTCTATTGTGATACGTGTGTGACGCGATTGAACTGAGTGACTGTGCAAAGGCATAGGTGGGTAGTAATCACTAACTAGTTGCCATATGATTTTCCATTTTTGTTCTACTAGTTCAATGAACTTTTGAACTGGCCTGAACATTCTACTAAACTCTGGACAGATGTAGTAAATTCTAGTTAAAACAAGTTAGAATGACTCATAGTCACGGGATATTGCACAGTAATATTGTCCAGATGTGGATAACTTCATAGAGAAATTATGCACTAGTATATGTTGCCAGGGTAGTATGGAGCATGCGTAAAGCTTGATTAGTTATATAAGAATGACGTATATACTCATAACTGCGCAGAAGCGGATATGTTACATAATGAAAAAGTAGTATAAAAGGGGGGGGGGGGATCTTCAGAAGGATTTTGGGACTCAACTTGTGGTCTAGCAGACGTGCTGGCGTTTTCCCGGATTCCTCCTACCAATCGTACCTGGAGATCCTCCGATTGCGGAGTGATGCCACAATATCCGGTGATGTATTGATGCTTATCTTTGTTACCCATGTGATCTGTATGCTTTATATGTTAATTAACAGTTTCACTTACATTTATATACTAAAGAGTAAATAAACTCATGCTTTATATCTGTTTTACCTCAAAACTGTCTCAGTTTGCTTAGTTTGTATGCTAATGAGGCTGTAGAATTGCTAAATCTTGAGCAGGTAAGACATCTATTATCGTGGGTGGGGAGGATTCATGCAGTGAAAATGAATTTACTACCTCGCATAATATACCTGTTCCGAACACTACCTATCCCTGTCCCTTGCCCAGTTCTAGCAAACCTACAACGACACATATTTCAGTTTATCTGGGCTTCAAAACGCCCCAGAATTAAGAATACCCTCATGCACTATCATAAAAGTAAGGGTGGCCTTGCCATTTCTAATTTATGGAAATATTACATGGCAACACAGTCGGCCCAATGGATAACAACATTAGGGGGGATAGAGCCCCACTGTGGGTAGAAATAGAGTCATCCAGAACAATATAAGGTTATGCACATGGGCAGCAAAAACAGATGTCACTAATATACACTTAATGGGGTACCGCTACGGAAAACTGATATGGAAAAAGACCTGGGGGTACTAGTGGATTGTAGACTAAACTGGAGTAACCAATGTCAGTCAGCTGCTGCAAAAGCTAATAAAGTCTTGGGGTGCATTAAAAGAAGTATAGGGGCGAAGGACGAGAGCATTATCCTTCCATTATATAAGGCATTAGTCAGGTCCCACATGGAATACTGCGCACAGTTCTGGTCACTTGTGCTCAGGAAAGACGTTACAGTACTGGAGGGGGTTCAAAGAAGAGCAACTCAACTAATAAACGGAATGAAGGCATTGGAATACCCAGAGAGGCTATCCAAATTGGGATTATTTACTCTAGAAAAAAGACGGCTAAGGGGTGATTAAATAACTATGTATAAATACATGAGGGGACAATACAAGGATATCTCTCATGATCTGTTTATACCCAGGACTGCGACGGTAACAAGAGGGCATCCGCTACGTTTTTTAATGGAAAGCAGGTTTCATCACCAACATAGAAATGGTTTCTTTACTGTAAGAGCAGTTGGTCTGTGGAACTGGCCAAAAAAGAAATATGGGCTCACCTCACCAGCAGTATCTTCCAGTGTTGCAGGGAGATCTGAAATTCAACAGGAGCTCCGTCCTCAAGCAGCCGATGGCAAACGGCTAAATTCCATATAAAGAAAAATAGAAGTAGAGAGGAGCTGCTACCATTAAAAAAATGTCATTCTTTATTGAGTAAAAAAAACATACAGCTCACAGGTTCACGCGAACCTGTGAGCTGTATGTTTTTTTTACTCAATAAAGAATGACATTTTTTTAATGGTAGCAGCTCCTCTCTACTTCTATTTTTCTTTATATGGACTGTGGAGCTCTCTGCCTGAGGAAGTGGTGATGGCAAAATCCAAAGAGGAGTTTAAAAGGGGACTTGATTAGGGTGCTCGAGATGCTCGTTACTCGAGACGAGTACCACGCGGTACTCAAGTCAATTTCATTTCCTTCCCTGCATGTTAAGTGCCATTTTCTGACCAAAAGACATGCAGGGAAGGCATTACAACTTCCTCTTGTGACGTTTCAGCCCTATCCCACCCCCCTGCAGTGAGTGGCTGGTGAGATCAAGTGACCGCCAAGTATTTAAAGCGGTCCCGCCCGCGGCTCGCCTCAGATACAGGCTGGCAGAGATTAGGGAAGGTCTGACTGTGTGCATTACTGTTGTGGCTGCTGGGAGCAGTTTTGCACAATTTTTTTTTTCATCTCGGGCTGTGCAGGCTATAGCGTTCTCAGTCTGCAGTCAATTATACAGGGCAGTACTGGTGAGGCAGGGACAGTGGTAGTGTAGGATCCTGTCTACAAGAATCCCAACGGTCGTTCTTAGGCCTACCTGTGACCGTGTACATTTTACTGCCTGGCTGCTGGGAGTTGTAGTGCCTCACTACTACCCAGCTAGGCCTGTTTGCAGCCTTGCGTATAATTTTTTTCTGAATGCAGTTTGCGTTACATAACCGCTGTCAGCCTCCAACTGGACGCCAATTATTCCATAATTTTTTGGAACGTTCCCGGGGAGGCTGGGGACTTCCGGCAACTGTCTCAAGAGCTTTCAGAGGAGGATGATGAGACACAGTTGTCTATCAGTGAGGTAGTAGTAAGGGCAGTAAGTCCGAGGGAGGAGCGCACAGAAGATTCGGAGGAAGAGCCACTGGACGATGAGGTGACTGACCCCACCTGGTTCGCTAAGCTAACTGAGGACAGGTCTTCAGAAGGGGAGGCAAGTGCAGCAGCAGGACAGCTTGGAAGAGGCAGTGGGGTGGCCAGGGGTAGAGGCAGGGCCAGAGCGAAGACTCCCCCAACTGTTTCTCAAAGCAACCCCTCGCGCCAAGCCACCCTGCTGAGGCCTAGGTCTTCAAAGGTGTGGATGTTTTCAGTGAGAGCGCGGACGACCGACGAACAGTGTTCAACCTGTGTCGCGCCAAGATCAGCCGGGGAGCCACCAGTACCAGCCTCACCACCAGCAGCATGCGCAGGCATATGATGGCCAAGCACCCCACAAGGCGGGACGAAGGCCGTTCACCACCTCCGTGTCGCACTACTGCCTCTCCCCCTGTGCCCCAACCTGCCACTCAGATCCAACCCCCCTCTCGGGACACAGACACGAGCGCCTCCCAGCCTGCACCCACTCCCTCACCTGCGCTGTTCGACCCCATCCAGCAATGTCTCACAGCGCAGCGTCCAGCTGTCGCTAGTGCAAGCATTGGAGTGCAAGCGCAAAAACGCCGCCACGCACCCGCACGCTCCAGCTTTAAATGTGCACATTGCCAAATTGATCAGCCTGGAGATGCTGCCGTACAGGCTTGTGGAAATGGAGGCTTTCAAAAACATGATGGCGGCGGCGGTCCCACGCTATTCGGTCCCCAGTCGCCCCTATTTTCCCGGTGTGTAGTCCCAGCCCAACACCAGCACGTCTCCCGCAACATCAATCGTGTCCTCACCAATGCGGTTACTGGGAAGGTCCACTTAAACACGAACACGTGGACACGTACTGACGGGCAAAGCCACTATATCTCCCTGACGGCACATTGGGTGAATTTGGTGGAGGCTGGGACCGAGTCAGAGCCTGGGACCCCACACGTCCTACCCACACCCAGAATAGCGGGTCCTTCCTCGGTTCTGGTATCTGCGGCAGTCTATACCACCTCCTCTAAACCCTCCTCCTCCTCCTCCTAAGCAACCTCGACCTCTCAATTAAGAAATGTGAGCAGCATGTCGCCAGCAGTCGGTGTGGCGTGGCAGCACAGCAGTGTGCAAGCGTCAGCAGGCCGTGCTGAAACTACTCAGCCTAGGTGACAACAAGCACACGGTCCCTGAGCTGTTGCAGAGTCTGACAGAGCAGACCGACCGCTGGCTTTCGCCGCTGAGCCTCCAACCGGGCATGGTCGTGTGTGACAACGGCCGTAACCTGGTGGCGGCTCTGCAGCCTCACACACATGCCATGCCTGGACCACGTCTTCAATCTGGTGGTTCAGCGGTTTCTTAAAAACTACTCGCACTTATCTGACCTGCTTGGCAAGGTGCGCCGCATCTGCGCACATTTCCGCAAGTCCACCACGGACGATGCCACCCTGAGGACCCTGCAACATCGGTTTAATCTACCAGAGCACCGACTGCTGTGCGACGTGCCCACACGGTGGAATTCTACGCTCCACATGTTGGCCAGGCTGTATGAGCAGCGTAGAGCAATAGTGGAATACTAACTCCAACATGGGCGGCGTAGTGGTAGTCAGCCTCCCATTTCTTTACCGAGGAGTGGGCCTGGATGGCAGACATCTGCCAGGTCCTCGGAAACTTTGAGGAGTCTACCCTGATGATGAGCAGCGACGCTGCAATCATTAGCGTCACCATTCCTCTGCTATGCATGCTGAGAAGTTCACTGCAAAACATAAAGGCTGACGCTTTGCGGTCGGAACAGGAGACGGGGGAAGAGAGTATGTCGCTTGATAGTCAGAGCACCCCCATGTCTATATCTCAGAGCGTTTTGGAGGAGGAGGGGGAAGAAACAGCTGGGCCCACTGTAGAGGGTATCCATGCTGCTTGCCTCCCATCTTTTCAGCGTGTATGGCCTGTGGACAAGGAGGAGGAGGAGGATCCTGAAAGTGATCTTCCTAGTGAGGACAGTGATGTGTTGCGTACTGGTACCCTGGCACACATGCTGACTTCATGTTTGGCTGCTTTCTCGTGACCCTCGCGTTAAACACATTCTGGCCACTACGGATTACTGGGTGTACACCCTTCTCGACTCAGGGTATAAGTAGAACCTTTTCACTCTCATTCCCGAAGAGGAAAGAGGTTCGAGAGTGATGCAATACCACAGGGCCCTGGTGGACAAACTGATGCTAAACTTCCCATCTGACAGCGCTAGTGGCAGACGGCACAGTTCCAAGGGCCAAGTAGCAGGGGAGGCACGGAGATCAGGCAGCATGTTCAGCGCAGACAGGGGAACACTCTCCGACCTTTGCCAGCTTTATGGCTCCCCAGCAAGACTGCGTCACCACTCCCCAGTCAAGGCTGAGTCGGAGGGAGCACTGTAAAAAGATGGTGAGGGAGTATGTAGCCGATCGTACCACCGTCCTCCGTGATGCCTCAGCTCTGTATAACTTTGGGTGCCAGAGCTGGACACGTGGCACAAACCTGCGCTGTATGCCCTGGAGGTGCTGGTTTGCCCTGCCGCTAGCGTCTTGTCAGAGAGGGTGTTTAGTGCAGCTGGGGGAATCATCACGGACAAGCGTACCCACCTGTCAACTGCCAGTGCCGACATGCTTACACTTATAAAGATGAACAAAGCCTGGATTTCCCCTGACTTCTCTTTTCCACCGGCGGAGAACAGCGGAACCAAAAGATTCTTTTCGCTGCAACCGCAGATAAAAGCACTCTTCTGTATCACCGGGAAAACGGGGCATTTAGCTTTGTCAATCTGCCTCTGACATTAGTCCTCCTCCTGCTACTCCTCCTCCAGAAACAACATATCATCGCGCTGAACAGCCAATTTTTCTGTGGCCCGAAAGGCTCATCTACATCTACAAATGTTTTTACAATTTTTCAAATTTTCAAAAGTATTGAGACTGTAACATGAACCAATTTTTTCAACACGGCTGCCTACAGGCTCTGTTACAAATTAACCCCTTAACGACCAGGCCATAGCCTTTTTTACGTCCTCCCGAAGTGGGCTTTATTCTCTGAGGACGTAAAAACATGCGTCCTGCAGAGAATAAAGCCCTTCGGGCTGTGGACGTGACAGCTCCATGCTGTCGGTGTCCGCAGGTTGCCGACAGCATGGAGCTGTCATCCCGGGCTGTTCAGACACCCCCCAGCATTGCGATCGGCGCTATACAATGGATAGCGCCGATCGCAAAAAAAGTAAATAAAAGTACAAAAAAGTTAAGGATTCAGCTGCTCTGATGGATCGGATCCATCGGAGCAGCTGAAATTACTCACCCAGGTCCGGCACGCTGCTCTCCGCTCTCCTGCCGCTCCGGAGCCCAAAGCCGGTCTTCTGCGCATGCGCGCCAGGCGGCATTACGTCAGCCGCATGCGCAGAAGGTCCGGCGGCGTGGGAGATTTAAAATCTCCTGGCTCCCGGCCCCTGTAGGTAGCCGGGAGGCAGGAGATGTCAGCGGGGACTGCGGTGAGCGGTCCCCGGTACCGCAATCACCGTTATCCAATGAATAGCGGCGATCGCGAAAAAGTTAAAAAAAAGTTTTAAAAAAGTCAGTTTCACCTCCCCTCATAGATCGGATCCATGAGGGGAGGTGAAAATACTCACCCCCAGTCCTCAGCGGTGTCCCAATGTCCCGGGACCCGAATCCCCGTCTGCGCATGCGCGCCCGATGATTGACATCGGGCGCGTGCACAGAGGGGCTCGAGCCCCGGGAAATTTAAAATCCCTCTGCTCCTGGCTGTCATGTGTAGCTAGGAGCAGAGAGATTATACCGGGGACATGATCACTGTCATCCAATGGATGACAGTGATCATGTAAAGTGAAAAAAAGTTAAAAAAAAAAAAAAAAGTTTAAAAAAGTTTAAAAAGCATACGTTTCATCTCCCCTCACGAGCGGTTCCTGATCACCTGTTCGGCATTGTCCAATAATGGCGATCACGTAAAAGTAAAAAAAAAATTTGAAGTTTCATCTCCCCTCACTGATGCGATCAGTGAGAGGAGATGAAACTTTTTACCGGAGGCCTGCGTATTTGAACCCCGACGCGATCTTCCTCCGTGGACCTTCCCGAATTCTGCACATGCGATTGCCGGCAAAAAGCCGGACACATGCGCAGGAGTCGGGGAGCCCAGGAAACTTAAAATCTCCTTGCTCCCAGCGACCAACGGTCGCCGAGAGCCTGGAGCAGTGACGAGTGGCCTCGTTGAGCGGTCCCCGGTCACGTCATAAGAAGGTAGCGATCTGCCTTAGGCCGGTCTCACATGACCGGATAGGAATTACGGATTCCGCATGCGTCTGATCCGCGGTATTACGCAGATTAATCGCATTGGATTACACAATTCTGCTCACATTAGCGGGTTGGAATTGTGTAATCCACTCACAGAAAAGAGAATGCAGCAGGTTCTATTTTACCTCGGATATCCGCAACATAGAGCCCATTGTGCTCCATGGTCATGGATATACCGCAGCCCATACGCAACTACCTTGTATACGGGCTGCGGGTACCCGCGTCATCGCTAAGCGACGGTGCGGGAAATACAAACAAAAAAAAAGGTGTACTGCGCATGACCGCCTGTGTGAGTAGGCAATTATGTGCAGTACATTACGCGGCCGTACGCAGGGTCACAGCTGGGCTCACAGATGGGATCCGCTGCGGGCCTCCGCAAGCGGATTCCGCCTGCACCCGCGTGAGCCCGGCGTTATTCAGACCGCTACCTGTGATACGTATTTTGCAAGAAGCCCCGGGAACGCTCGCCTTCCTGCAGTTCCAGGAGCACCTTGTTGATCGCTTTCTGTGTGAGACCGCCGCACCTCAGCAAACTTATGGAGACTCATGGAACGCCACTTTTTACACCCCATGCCCGCTACTGAGGTCACGAAATACCCCCAAAAAGCATGAGAGGAGGGGGATACCGGGTTTTATTGCCCCATGGGCCCATTCCAACCAGCCTCCGTTATTACCCCTGTCTTCGGAAATACTACACAGTTCCCATTATTACTTTTATCTAAGATTTGCGAACGCCAAAAAGAGCGCAGAGTGTGTGTGGGTGGGGGGGAATTTTTAGGGAGTCAATTTTTATTCCGTACAAATAAGCAATGGGGCCTGGAATTTATTCAGTTGTGCCCTAAAATCCAACAGGTGTTCCGTCCTTTATAGGCCTTGCCATGCGTCCTGTAAGTAGATTAGGGCCACAATGGGTATGTTTCTGAACTCGGGACAAACGGGGGTATCCATTTTGGGGTGAACGTCTTCATTCCTACGTGCACTGTACAAAAAAACTGTTTTTAAATTGAAAAAATTGCCAAACAAATTGAAAATCGTAACTTTTTCCTTCTGCTTTGCTTAGATTCATTCAAATACTGTGTGGTCAAAATACGCAGTACACCCCTAGATGAATTCGCTAAGGGATCTAGTTTTCAAAATGGGGTCATTTGAGGGGGTTCTAGTTTTGGCCGCTCAATGGCTCTATAAGTGGGCAATGGGGCCTGAAATTTATTCAGTGGTACCCTGAAATCCAACGGGTATTCCTTTCATTGTAAGCCTAGCCATGGGTCCTGTAAGTCTATTAGGGCCACAATGGGTATGTTTCTGAACACGGAACAAACAGGGGTATCCATTTTGGGGTGAAAGCCTTCATTTATATGTGTGCTGTACAAAAAAACCTGTTTTTAAATTGACACAATAGCCCAACAAATGAAAATCCTAATTTTTTCCTTTCGCTTTGCTTGAATTTATTCAAAAACTGTGGGGTCAAAATATGCAGTACATCCCTAGATAAATTCGTTAAGGGGTCTAGTTTTCAAAATGGGGTCATTTGTGGGGGTTCTCTATGGTTTTGGGCGCTCAAGAACTCTACAAGTGGGCAATGGGGCCTAAAAGGACTTCAAGCAAAATTTATGTTCTGAAAGCCACCGATTACTCCTTTTATTTTGGGCCCCATTGTGCATGCGGACATAAGATTAGGGCCACAATGGGTATATTTCTGAACACAGCACAAACAGGGGTATCCATTTTGGGGTGTAAGTCTTCCTTCATATGTGTGCTGTACAAAAAAAGCTGTTTTTAAAATAACAGAATTGCCAAAAAAACAAAAATCCAAATTTTTTCCTTTTGCTTTGCTTGAATTTATTCAAAAACTGTGGGGTCAAAATACGCAGTACATGCCTAGATAAATTCGTTAAGGAGTCTAGTTTTCAAAATGGGGTCATTTGTGGGGGTTCTCTATGGTTTTGGACGCTCAAGAACTCTACAAGTGGGCAATGGGGCCTAAAAGGACTTCAAGCAAAATTTGTGTTCCGAAAGCTACCGGTCGCTCCTGTCATTTTGGGCTCCGTTGTGTATCCAGACATAAGATTAGGGCCACAATGGGTATGTGTCTGAACACGGGACAAACAGGGGTATCCATTTTTGGGTGCAAGTTTTCCTTCATATGTGTGCTGTACAAAAAAAGCTGTTTTTAAAATGGCAGAATTGCCGAAAAAACGAAAATCACAATTTTTTCCTTTTGCTTGGCTTGAATTCATTCAAAAACTGTGAGGTCAAAATATGCAGTACACCCCTAGATAAATTCCTTAAGGGGTCTAGTTTTCAAAATGGGGTCATTTGTGGGCGTTTTCTATGGTTTTGGGCGCTCAGGAACTCTACATGTGTGCTATGGGGCCTAAAAGGACTTCAAGTAAAATTTCTGTTTTGAAAGACACTGACTACTCCTTTCATTTTGGGCCCCGCAGATATAACATTAGGGCCACAATGGGTATATTTCTGAACACGGGAGAAATAGGGGTATCCATTTTGGGGTGTAAATCCTGATTTTCATGTAAACTATAGGAAAAAAATATGTCTTTAAAATGACAGATTTGCAAAAATATGAAATTCTACTTCTTCTCCTCTAAATTGAATTAATTCCTGAAAAAAAACTGTGGGGTCAAAATACTCATGACACCCCTCAGTGAATACAGTAAGGGGTGTAGTTTTTAAAATGGGGTCATTTGGGGGGGGTATCTATTATTCTGACATTCATGAGCCTTTCCAATCTCGGCTTGGTATAGGAAAACAAAGTGTTCCTCAAAATGCTAAAAAGTAATGTTAAATTTGTACGTCTCCTAAATGGTTAAAAAAAACAAAACGAGTTTTTCCAATGTGCGCCCAAAATAAAGTAAACGGGTGGAAATATAAATCTTAGCAAAAATTTCTATATTATGTTTGCACATATTTAAGATATTGCAGTTGGAAATGTGAAAAAATGACGTTTTTTCTAAATTTTCCCAATTTTGGCGCTTTTAATAAATAAACACAAATTCTATCGGTCTATTTTTTCCGCCTAAATGAAGTACAACATGTGGTGAAAAAACAATGTCAGAATCGCTTGGATATGCAAAACCTTTCTGGTGTTTTTGCATGTTAAAGTGACACATATCAGATTTGCAAAATTTGGCCTGGTCATTAAGGCGCAAACAGGCTTGGTCACTAAGGGGTTAAGCAACAGTGAGCTGTATCTTTAAAAAAACGTTTAAGGGTTTCACCTGCCTCACGGTTGATACATTTTTCGGTACACTTGTACTCTTGGTACACTTATTTTTGGGGCCCAAGCCTACACTCTTATTCAACTAATTTTTCCGGCCTTCGCCTACGCTCATGGTATCCCAATGTTTCAGAGGTTCGCCTATACTATTACTACAGAAATTTTACTGGGGTCTGCCTGCCGATTATTCTGCTACAAGAAAGTTACAGGGGTCTGCCTATACTGCTGCACTTGAATGTTACAGGGGTCTGTCTATACTTCTGCCACGTAAATGTTACAGGGGTCTGCCTATACTGCTACCACAAGGATGTTACTAGGGTCTGCCTATACTACTGCCATTTAAATGTTAGAGGGGTCTGCCTATACTTCTGCCGCATAACTGTTACAGGGGTATTCCTATACTGCTGCCACAAGGATGTTACTGGGGTCTGCCCATACTGCTGCCACGTTAATTTTACAGGGGTTTGCCTATACTGCTGCCACAAGGATGTTACTTGGGTCTGCCAGTACTGCTGCCACGTAAATGTTACAAGGGTATGCCTATACTTCTGCTACAAAAATGTTACTGGGGTCTGCCTATACTGCTGCCACGTAAATTTTACAGGGGTCTGCCTATATTGCTGCCACAAGTATGTTACTGGGGTCTGCCTATACTTCTGCTACAGAAATGTTACTGGGATCTGTCTATACTGTTACTATAGAAATGTTACAGGGGTCTGCGTATACTTGTGCTACAAAAATGGTACTGGGGTCTGCCTATGCTTCTCCTACATAAATGTTACAGGGGTCTGCTTATACTGCGGCGGCAGACATGTTACTGGGGTCTGCCTTTACTTCTACAGAAATGGTATTGGGGTCTGCCTATACTGCTGCTACAAAAATGGTACAGGGATCTGCCTATGCTTCTGCTACATAAATGTTTCAGGGGTCTGCTTATACCGCTGCTACAGAAATGTTACTGGGGTCTGCCCATACTTCTACTACAGACATGTAAGAGGGGTCTGCCTGTGCTTCTGCTACATAAATGTTGCAGGGGTCTGCTTATACTGCTGTTACATAAATGTTACTCGGCTCTGTCTATACTGATACTACAGAAATGTTACTGGGATCTTTCTATACTGTTACTACTGAAATGTTACTAATACTGAGCTCTGCCTATACTGATGCTACTGAAATGTTACAGGAGTCTGCCTATACTGCTGCTACTGAAATGTTACTGGGGTCTGCCTATACTGTTACTACAGAAATGTTACTCGGCTCTGTCTATACTGTTACTACTAAATGTTACAATTACTGGACTCTGCCTGTATTGCTGCTACTGAAATCTTACAGGGGTCTGCATATACTGCTGCTACACAAAAGTTACAGGGGTCTGCCTATACTGGTGCTACAGAAATGTTACAGGGGTCTGCTAATACTGCTGCTACATAAATGTTACTAGGGGGTCTGCGTATACTTCTGCTACTAAAATGTTACTGGGGTCTGCCTATACTTTTGATAATGAAATGTTACTGGGGTCTGTCTATACTGTTACACCAGAAATGTTACTGGGGTCTCCCTAGACTTCTGCGACTTAACTGTTACTGGGCTCAGCTTATACCTTTGCTACAGGAATATTACAGGAGTCTGTGTACACTATGGGTGCACTAAGTCTTCCCATTCTGGTGTTCTACCTATCTGCCCCCCCCCAAAAAAAACCAGACTGACTAGGGCATGGATTGTTGGCTGAGGCCAACATATATTTTCTCTCACGTAAGCTCAGCTATCCGGGGCACTGCAATGGGATTTCTTTATGTACCGTCTGTGGGTTCCTGCTAGCCACCCATGCTGTGGGTGCACACAGACTTGCCATAACGGAGTTGTACCTGCCTGGCACTTTAAAAAACAAACAAAACAGACTGACCAGGGCATGGAGTGTGGGCCGAAGCCAACATGTATTTTCTCTCACGTAACCTCAGCTATCCGGGGCACTGCAATGGGATTTCTTTATGTACCGTCTGTGGGTTCCTGCTAGTCACCCATGCTGTGGGTGCACACAGACTTGCCATAGCGGAGTTGCACCTGCCTGTCACTTTAAAAAAAAAAGAGACTGACTAGGGCATGGAGTGTGGGCCGAAGCCAACATGTATTTTCTCTCACATAACCTCAGCTATCCAGGGCACTGCAATGGGACTTCTTTATGTACCATCTGTAGGTTCCTGCTAGCCACCCATGCTGTGGGTGCACACAGACTTCCCATTGAGGTGTTTTACCTGTCTGTCCCCAAAACACTGACAGACTTGGGTAGGGTGCAGAGTGCAGATGGTTTACCCCTTGCGATGTCAATGAGGTATCCGACACCCAAACAGAATGAGTAGTGTGTGGACACATGGAGTCCCCACTGCTATGTCACTCGTAGCACCTTGGGCCACACAAGGTGTTTGCTGGGACAGAGGCTGACCCAGGGCCCGCTCACATACTTCCCACACAGAGTATTGCTGCATTGTGGAGATGTGTAGAAGTGCTGGGCTGGCAGCTGAGTCCCTTTTATGCCCACGTTTGCAGCTCCTGACGGAGGTGGCACAGGATTGGAATGAAGATGGAACGTCAATCTATTATCAATTCTCAACAGCATTGTGGACTATCGCCCACACTTTCAAAGAGGGTCGCTGCCTGGCCCTGCCAACCCTCTGCAGTGTGTGCCTCCGGTTCCTCCTCATGGCAGACGCACTTATAAATAGACATGAGGGTGGTGTGGCTATGAAACCAGTGTGTGGCATGAGGGCAGCTGAAGGCTGCGCAGGGACACTTTTGTGTGCGCTGAGGATGCAGGGTCTTGCGGGGGGGGGGGGGGCAGCATGTAACCCAGGAGAAGAGGCAGCAGTGTGTCCCGCAGGCAGTGAGTGTGCTTAGTTGGAGGTAGTGTGGTGCTTAGCTAAGGTGTGCCTTGCTAATGAGGGTTTGTCCGAAGTAAAAATTGTTAGGGGGGGCCACTCTTGCCTCTATTGTGCCTTAATAGTGAGACCTGGGAACCTAAGGAGGCAGCCCTGCATGTTGCCCCTCGCCTGCCCTATCCGTATCTGTGTCGTTTCCATCACTTTCATAGGTTTTGAAGATTTGCACAAATGAAAACCTTAGCGAGCATCGGTGATATACAAAAATGCTCGAGTTGCCCATTGACTTCAATGGGGTTCGTTACTCGAAACGAACTCTCGAGCATCGCAGAAAGCTCGACTTGAGCAACGAGCACCCGAGCATTTTGGTGCTCGCTCATCTCTAGTGATCAATGAGTGGAAACAATTACCACAGGAGACGGTGAGTTCTCCTTCAATGGAAGTGTTCAAACAAAGGTTGGACAAATATCTGTCTGGGATGATTCGGTGAATCCTGCACTGAGCAAGGGGTTTGACCAGATGACCCTGGAGATCCCTTCCAACTTTACCAGTCTATGATTCTGTGAAATCGTGCACTAAGAACCTTGCGTTTTTATGCAGTTAGTACAAAAAAATCATTATGCATTGTTTACAGATATTAAGTGTGTTAGGTGCTGAAGCGCATATTTGTTAGCCTCCATTGAAAGCCAGTGCCTAAAATAGCCCAGGAAGCACTAGGCCTGGTTAGCAATGGGAAAGCTGGCTAAATACCCTATCCCTTTCAGAGGCAAGCTGGCCAATTGTGTACACACTTTATAAGCAGTATTGATAGCAGAGAAAGGAGTGCTTCTGTTTCTGCTGCGATTGACGGACAGGGATGATGAGAGAAAACCATGGGCCATAATAAAACTCTAATCTAAACAATGAGCACAAGTATTTTTTTGTCTTCTTCCTTTATCATCTCACGACTGCATTTCATGACTGCATAGTAAGCAGATGAATGTTGCCAGCATGTATTAACCAAATATTAAAGTAACATTCTAGTAATTCTGGCCAAATAACAAGGGCAATACATGAACATGTAAAGTGTATTACCTATTTTGTAAAATTTTCTGCACCTCTTTATCTTCAACTCGCACAGAAATATGGCAGTTTATAATAGTTAAAGGCTGTATGGCTCACTTATATTGAGACAGAAGAGAGAAAGCTTTCTTTATCAGCAAGATACTACTTCCAAGTCAGACTTGTGTAGTACAGCAGATATAGGGTTTTGTGCCTTCTTAGGCATATCCAAACACACAAAAGAACTGCTTACTGATGCATATTCAAAGCAGCTGGAGTCTAAATATCTTTTGATTTATTAACATCATAATTGCTTCCCAAATCTCTTTATTTCTCAGACTATAGACCAGAGGATTTAACAAAGGAACTACAACCAGATAAAGCATTGAGAGCAACATGCCCTGTTCCTCCAAATCTTCGGAGCCTGTTTTGAGGTACAAGAACAAACTTGGTGCATAGAATAATATAACTGTGATGAGGTGGGAGGTGCAGCTGGAGAAAGCTTTCATACGTCCTGCTGAGGAACGTATCTTCAATATGGTAGAGGAGATAAAGACATATGAAATAATAATGAGTAGAAATGGTGCAAAGATAATGACAAAAACTTCACAGAACATGAAGACTTTCTGGCTTTCAATGTTAGTAGTGGAAAGAGACATCACTGATTTCAGGTCACAGTAGAAACTATTGATTTCATGTGAATGACAAAATTGTAGAAGCGATGTCAGTAATGTATGTAATAGAGAATTTAAAGCACTGAAAATCCAACAGAAAGCCGCCATTGTAATGTATATGTTCTTTCTCATTATTGTATAATACTGTAAGGGCTTACATATTGCCACATAACGATCATAGGCCATTGATGTGAGCGTGAAAACTTCAGCATCACCACACAAGACATAGAAATATAATTGTGTCATACAGCAAGTAAAAGAGATTCTGTGATCTCGACTCAGAGTGATACAAAGTAGTTTAGGAACACAAGTAGAGGTGGATGTGATATCCGCAACAGCAAGATTAACTAAGAAGAAATACATTGGGGTGTGCAATTTTGGTACTAAACATACTAGACAAAATATTGTCAAGTTCCCCAAAACAGTAATTAAATAAATAATTAAAGTTCCAAGAGCAAGTTCAAGTTGGCCAAATGAAGACGTTGAGAAGGCGACGATGGTAAATTCTTGCTTAGAGCTTCCATTTGGGCAGTCATTCATGTTGTGTTCATGGGGTTATCACTGACATATGTCATTGAATCTTATTCAGCAATAGATAAATTGAAATATAAATCCATAATCTTCAAAATTTTGTGATGTGTAGGACACTTTTTCTGGTTATATCTACTACTATATATGCTGAAGAACTGAGCTCAGGTATAAGAAGTGAAAGATTCAATCTAGTTAAGTAAATGAATGAGAAACAATAAGGAAGGCAGCCCAGCGAAAATTATACTTATTCTTCAGAGATTTTTATCAATAAAATGTAAGAAGTTGCCCCATTAGGATAACCTTTATTGATGTGTCGTTTCAGGGCTTATCATCGTCGTCATGTGCATTCCTAGCAGCTCTTTTAAGTGTGGCCATGTACAGCATATAGTCACTTATTTATTTGAGTAAAAATTCATGGAATCGCCCCTCATGATATTAGTTACTAGGCAAGTATTGGGCCTACAAAAACTAGCTGATAGATCCTTATTTTGAGACAAGGTGGTCCAAATAGAGAAAAAACTTTGCCAAAATAAAATGTTTGTTTTGATGCAGAATTGTGGGACTCTACCTTGGAGATTCTTTGCTATTCTCTATCCTCTACCATAGCTAAAGACTGCACTACTGTCAAAAACCATCTAAAAGTTACTATAAGAATCATTTACCAATTATACTGTCAACTACATTACATAATCAAGAGATGACAACTGAACACTGACTTTATGATCAAGGTGTTTGGTAGAGGAAATAATCCTACTTTCCCTGATGGTCATCTGTGAATCACATTCAAGCATTTAACTTTTTCCTAATGTCACTTTATTTTGGAGATACAGTAAGAAACAGCAATAACCAAAATACCTCATAAACTACGAGAAATACTATAGACTACAATAAACAATATATTGTAGTGATGTGTGAAACAGTGTAATTACCTCAATATCTACCTCTGGATCGATATCCTTCTTCTTGCTCATATGATGAAACATGAAAAACCCTGTTTATAAAATATCATAATCCTCTAGGGTTTGGGGCCCATTGAGAAATCATTTTTTGCATGATGACAATTAACACAAATGAGCACATTTTTCCTTTACTATTTTTATTTTAATAATCATTAGAGATGAGCGAGCACCAAAATGCTCGGGTGCTCGTTACTCGGGATGAAATTTTCGCGATGCTCGAGGGTTCGTTTCGAGTAACGAACCCCATTGAAGTCAATGGGCGACCCAAGCATTTTTGTATATCGCCGATGCTCGCTAAGGTTTCCATTTGTGAAAATCGGGGCAATTCAAGAAAATGGTGGGAACGACACAGCAACGGATAGGGCAGGCGAGGGGCTACATGTTGGGCTGCATCTCAAGTTCCCAGGTCCCACTATTAAGCCACAATAGCGGCAAGAGTGGGCCCCCCCCCCAACAACTTTTACTTCTGAAAAGCCCTCATTAGCAATGCATACCTTAGCTAAGCACCACACTACCTCCAACAAAGCACAATCACTGCCTGCATGACACTCCGCTGCCACTTCTCCTGGGTTACATGCTGCCCAACCCCCCCCCCCCTGCACGACCCAGTGTCCACAGCGCACACCAAATTGTCCCTGCCCAGCCTTCAGCTGCACTCATGCCACGCCACACCCATGTCTATTTATAAGTGCGTCTGCCATGAGGAGGAACCGCAGGCACACACTGCAGAGGGTTGGCACGGCTAGGCAGCGACCCTCTTTAAAAGGGGTGGGGCGATAGCCCACAATGCTGTACAGAAGCAATGAGAAATATAATCCTGTGCCACCGCCATCAGGAGCTGCACACATGGGCACAGCAATGGGGAACCTATGTGCCACACACTATTCATTCTGTCAAGGTGTCTGCATGCCCCAGTCAGACTGCGGTTTTTTATAAATAGTCACAGGCAGGTACAACTCCGCAATGGGAATTCCGTGTGCACCCACAGCATGGGTGGCTCCCTGGAACCCACCGGCTGTACATTAATGTATCCCATTGCAGTGCCCATCACAGCTGAGGTAACGTCCGATTAAATGCAGGTGGGCTTCGGCCCACACTGCATGCCCCAGTAAGACTGGGGTTCTTTAGAAGTGGACACATGCAGTTACAACTCATGTAAAGTCAGCTGTAATGCAGGTGGGCTAAAAATTAATTGGATTACACTGTAGGCGAGGGCCCCAAAAAATTGGTGAATTGGTTAATGTGGCTTAATTGGTAACTAGGCCTGGAGGCAGCCCAGTTAAAATAAAAATTGGTTCAGGTGAAAGTTTCAACGCTTTAATGAGCATTGAAACGTATAAAAATTGTTTACAAAAATTATATGACTGAGCCTTGTGGGCCTAAGAAAAATTGCCCGTTCGGCGTGATTATGTGAGGTTTCAGGAGGAGGAGCAGGAGGAGGAGGAGGAATATTATACACAGATTGATGAAGCAAAAATGTCCCCGTTTTTGATGGTGATAGAGAACAATGCTTCCATCCGCGGGTACAGCCTATGTATTGCTTAGGTATCGCTGCTGTCCGCTGGTGAAGAAGAGAAGTGTGGGGAAATCCAGGCTTTGTTCATCTTGATGAGTGTAAGCCTGTCGGCACTGTCGGTTGACAGGCGGGTACGCTCTTCCATGATGATTCCCCCAGCCGCACTAAACACCCTCTCTGACAAGACGCTAGCCGCAGGACAAGCAAGCACCTCCAGGGCATACAGCGCGAGTTCAGGCCACGTGTCCAGCTTCGACACCCAGTAGTTGTAGGGGGCAGAGGCGTCACGGAGGACGGTCGTGCGATCGGCTACGTACTCCCTCACCATCCTTTTACAGTGCTCCCGCCAACTCAGCCTTGACTGGGGACCGGTGACACAGTCTTGCTGGGGAGCCATAAAGCTGGCAAAGGCCTTGGAGAATGGTCCCCTGCCTGCGCTGTACATGCTGCCTGATCTCCGCACCTCCCCTGCTACCTGGCCCTCGGAACTGCGCCTTCTGCCACTAGCGCTGTCGGATGGGAAGTTTACCATCAGTTTGTTCACCAGCACCCTGTGGTATAGCATCATTCTGGAACCCCTTTCCTCTTCGGGAATGAGAGTGGAAAGGTTCTCCTTATGCCGTGGGTCGAGCAGTGTGTACACCCAGTAATCCGTAGTGGCCAGAATGCGTGTAACGCGAGGGTCACGAGAAAGGCATCCTAACATGAAGTCAGCCATGTGTGCCAGGGTACCTGTACGCAACACATGGCTGTCCTCACTAGGAAGACCACTTTCAGGATCCTCCTCCTCCTCCCCCTCCTCCTCCTCAGGCCATACACGCTGAAAGCATGTGTACCCTCAGCAGTGGGCCAAGCTGTCTCTTCCCCCTCCTCCTCATGCTCCTCCCCCTCCTCCTCCTCCTCAACGCGCTGAGATATAGACATGAGGGTGCTCTGACTATCCAGCGACATACTGTCTTCCCACGCCTCCGTTTCCGAGTGCAAAGCGTCTGCCTTTATGCTTTGCAGGGAACTTCTCAAGAGGCATAGCAGAGGAATGGTGACGCTAATGATTGCAGCATCCCCGCTCACCATCTGGGTAGACTCCTCAAAGTTTCCAAGGACCTGGCAGATGTCTGCCAACCAGGCCCACTCTTCTGTAAAGAATTGAGGAGGCTGACTCCCACTACGCCGCCCATGTTGGAGTTGGTATTCCACAATAGCTCTACGCTGCTCATAGAGCCTGGCCAACATGTGGAGCATAGAGTTCCACCGTGTGGGCACGTCGCACAACAATCAGTGCACTGGCAGATTAAACCGATGTTGCAGGGTCCGCAGGGTGGCAGCGTCCGTCTTGGAGTTGCGGAAATGTGCGCTGACCCGGCGCACCTTTCCGAGCAGGTATGACAAGTGTGGGTAGCTTTTCAGAAAGCGCTGAACCACCAAATTAAAGACATGGGTCAGGCATGGCACGTGCGTGAGGCTGCCGAGCTGCAGAGCCTCCACCAGGTTACGACCGTTGTCACACACGACCATGCCCGGTTGGAGGCTCAGCGGCGCAAGCCAGCGGTCGGTCTGCTCTGTCAGACCCTGCAGCAGTTTGTGGGCCGTGTGCCTCTTATCTCCTAAGCTGAGTGAGTTCAGCACGGCCTGCTGACGCTTGCTCACCGCTGTGCTGCCGTGCCACGTGACACCGACTGCTGGCGACGTGCTGCTGCTGACACATCTTGATTGCGAGACAGAGGTTGCATAGGAGGAGAAGGAGGGTGGTTTAGTGGAGGAAGCATACACCGCCGCAGATACCACCACCGAGCTGGGGCCCGCAATTCTGGGGGTGGGTAGGACGTGAGCGGTCCCAGGCTCTGACTCGGTCCCAGCCTCCACTAAATTCACCCAATGTGCCGTCAGGGAGATATAGTGGCCCTGCCCGCCTGTGCTTGTCCACGTGTCTATTGTTAAGTGGACCTTGGCAGTAACCGCGTTGGTGAGGGCGCGTACAATGTTGCGGGAGACGTGGTCGTGCAGGGCTGGGACGGCACATCGGGAAAAGTAGTGGCAACTGGGAACCAAGTAGCGCGGGGCCGCCACCGCCATCATGCTTTTGAAAGCCTCCGTTTCCACAAGCCTATACGGCAGCATCTCCAGGCTGATCAATTTGGCAATGTGCACGTTTAACGCTTGAGCGTGCGGGTGCGTGGCGGCGTACTTGCGCTTGCGCTCAAACAGTGGCACTAGCGACGTCTGGACGCTGCGCTGAGAGACATTGCTGGATGGGGCCGAGGACAGCGGAGGTGAGGGTGTGGGTGCAGGCCAGGAGACGGTAGTGCCTGTGTCCTCAGAGGGGGTTGGATCTCAGTGGCAGGTTGGGGTACAGGGGGAGAGGCAGTGGTGCAAACCAGAGGCGGTGAACGGCCTTCGTCCCACCTTGTGGGGTGCTTGGCCATCATATGCCTGCGCATGCTGGTGGTGGTGGCTCCCCAGCTGATCTTGGCGCGACAAAGGTTGCACACCACTGTTCGTCGGTCGTCAGGCGTCTCTGTGAAAAACTGCCACACCGTAGAACACCTTGACCTCTGCAGGGTGGCATGGCGCAAGGGGGCACTTTGGGAAACAGTTGGTGGATTATTCGGTCTGGCCCTGCCTCTACCCCTGGCCACCGCACTGGCTCGGCCTGTGCCCACACCCTGACTTGGGCCTCCGCGTCCTCGCCCACGTCCACGTCCTCTAGGCCTACGCCTACCCCTCAGCATGGTGTATTACCAGTAGTGCAGAAACAGAACGCTGTAATTAAATGTGCCGCTTATTGGCCTGTGGTTGGAGGCTGACTTCGCTTACGGAACGCCAGTAAATAATTTTGTGCAAGCCTGCTGTAACACTTAGCTGGCTGCGTATGAATTAGGAGGACTACTACACCCAGCACAGACCAAGAACACTGAGGACAGTCCCAGGCAGCCCAAATAGATTTTTTTCCCCAAATGTTTTTGCAAAGGCCCACTGCCTATATTCAATAAATAAGTGTTCTGTCCCTGCGTCACCACTACTGGCCCTGGAGTATGTAAAATAACTGCATACTGTTGCACTGTGGACTGGAATGTGATGTAACAGCCAACACAGAGCCAGGAAATAATTTTGCGCAAGCCTGCTGTAACACTTAGCTGGCTGCGTATGATTTAGGAGGACAACTACACCCAGCACAGACCCAGAACACTGAGGACAGTCACAGGCAGCCCAAATAGATTTTTTTCCCCAAATGTTTTTGGAAAGGCCCACTGCCTATATTCAAAAAATGAATGTCTTCTGTCCCTACCTCACAATATATGTCTTCTGTCCCTGCCTCACAATATATGTCTACTGTCCCTGCCTCAGAATATATGTCTTCTGTCCTTGCCTCACAATATATGTCTTCTGTCCCTGCCTCACCACCACTACTGGCCCTGGACTATGTATAATTACTGCAGGGCGCAATGCTCTGCATGGCCGATATACAAAAAAAAAAATGTGCAACACTGCAAAAAGCAGCCCCCACAGTACTGCACACGGTTAGATGTGGCCCTAAGAAGGACCGTTGGGGTTCTTGAAGCCAAAAATACTCCTAACACTCTCCCTATAGCAGCTCCGGCACCAACAGCACTTTCCCTCCTCTATGTCAGAACAAATCTGTGGCGAGCCGCGGGAGGGGCCGATTTTTATACTCGTGTGACACCTGATCTCGCCAGCCACTCACTGCAGGGGGGTGGTATAGGGCTTGAACGTCGCAGGGGGAAGTTGTAATGCCTTCCCTGTCTTTGTATTGGCCAGAAAAGCGCGCTAACGTCTCAGAGATGAAAGTGAAAGTAACTCGAACATCGCGTGGTACTCGTCACGAGTAACGAGCATCTCGAACACGCTAATACTCGAACGAGTATCAAGCTCGGACGAGTACGTTCGCTCATCTCTAATAATCATGCATTAAAAGAAAAAAATGTATCTATGAGTCTGTATAAGGTAAATCAATGTACTCTATTTCATATATCATATTATATACACATATTTGGTTATACAGTATATATATCCCAGGACTTTTTGCATAGCTCTTATTGAAGTAAATGGGAGCTATTGAAATAGCATAGCACAGTGAGCTATAATGTTTCTGTAACACCCTGTGTTACGGAAACTGCATACCTTGCTACACTACACTGTTTCTTTTGCTCCTATTCACTTCAATGAGAGCTGAAGAGCTAAGCTGTTTTTGAAGTTACCTGCCATGTAGCTAGTGTCTATAGCAGCGGTTTTCCATCTCAGCTATGAAAAGTCAAGATGGGAATAGTTCTTTATAAGCTAGGCCTTATTCCTGTGCAAAGAAATGATATAGCAAGAAACAGTTATGAGACAGAGAGCAGTTTGAGTATTTGCATGCAGAATATGTTGCTATGATTAAGAAGTGTTTGCTGTTGTGAAGAGGTTGCACCAACCTGAAGATAGTCTGTTAACAAAAGAAAGTTCCAGCTCCAGCAATTGGAATTGCCACTGAATTATCGATTGTCAAATTCCTGTACCAAATTGTGTGGTGTTCTATTAATTAAAGTTACTTTTAAGACAATGTGGACGAATTTTGGTAATCTGCCTCCTCACTGTCTCCTCCTGTGAAGTCTTCAGACATTTCCACAAGCTGTCTACTTACCAAAGGTAGGCCCCACAATGAGGCACAGATCCTCCCAATCACTCGATAGAGCCATCTGCCAACCTGTTTCATTGACATGTAACAAATACTAAACATTGCGTAGAAAATTACGGCCATTCAAGGCAGCAGTGTTCTCTTATGGCTGTGTCCTCTTTCAGAAAGATAATGCATCCCCATCATTCTGCAACAATTCTTCAGGAAATCGTTTTAGAAATATCACAAAGATTTCAAGAATGCAGTAAAGAGACATAGGACATTAACATTGTGTTAGGCTGCTTTGTTAAGGCAAAAAAACTTACTGTACAAAACCTATGTTTTGGCCTCTATGCAACCCATCAACCCTAGGGATTGTGCCAACAAACACAACTCCTTTCATAATGTGAGGCTTGGGGCAAACAGTAGGCACTTAGCAGTATACGGGGAAAACCCCATAAGACATGCTATTTTGCAGATGTTATGAGCCAGTGGAGGGTGCCAAAGCAGTGTGATGATTTTTGTCTGCTCAAAGTGCTGGTAACTTGTTTCTGATTAATGATGAGCAACAAGTGGAATAATTAGATTGTATCAGTATCGGGATGATTTCACAAAAAGTATTGTGAATGGGAATGGTCGATTCAAACTCACATGAATGTCAATGGAAGAAAAAAAAATCAAGTTTACTCATTTGCCTTCAAGAAGTTTCCCAATGTAACCAAAGCCTCCCTAATTACTTGGGAATACAGCCACATATCTGGGGAACACTGTGCTCCTCCTAAAAATTGGCCAAAAAAGTGTACTTGTACGATGGTGTAGGGGTCAGTCATAGTGTACAGGTGCCACAGAAAAGAAAGATAACAGGTGTTCTGCTTGTTTTAAAAGCAATGTCATAAATTCTAGAAGGAAAAATTCAGCAAGATAAACTGAACATTCAAGTACCGGCTTCATATTCATCCAGGAAAAAGCAGCAGGGTTACCAAAAATTATGCCAAGGGAGGAGAAGGAAGAAACATGGTGGGAGCGGGAGAAGGAGAAAAGCAGCACCGCTGCCAGCAACAGCAACAGCAACAGCACCTTAAGGACACAGTGTGGTCTTTGATATAAATTTATGCTCTGTCATATGTGAGCAAAATTCCCAGTGTGCTAGCTAATCAGTGAAATCTTCTATGGGATTGCAGAAATCAGGTGAAACCCAAGCCTGGTTTATTTTTATAAACATCAGGTGATCCACAATGTGGACAGGCATATGCATTTGTCAGTCATCACACCCCCAGCTGTTCTGCGCCCCCTTTCTGATAGCACATTGACAGTTGGGCAGGCAAGCATCTCTAAAGCAAGCTTCAGTTTGGACACCAATAAGTCGAAGGGGCCAAGCCATTGTGTGAGTACATCCATGTAGGAGCTGACATACTCTTGAACCATCATGCATTGGTGCTACCTGTGACTGTTAGTCCAACTCTGTGCTTTTGCTGCAGATTTCAACAGGCTTAAAAAAACCTATGCCAAAGCTCTGTTAGACTTCACCGGTCACCAATTGTGGGGCTGCTGTGGCAACTTCCTGCTTGTACACTGTGAGCTGCAGAGCTGTGATCCATTGCAGATGCATCCACGTGTCCATGGGGAAATGCTCTGCTCAAGCTCATTAACAATATGGTAAAAAAGGACAGCACTTTACAAAATAGGATGGAGTGTGAATGAAATGTAAAACATGTATAGGGAGGACTCACCTGGTGTAGACAGCTTAGACATAAAAGGCTAGCTGACACACCTGTAGTCCCCAAAGGCCTGAAACAGGAACAGACGAGATACTCCATCAACCAGACATTCAAAAATGGGGAGGACGTGACCAGTGATGATCCAAGAAATCTCCAGGAATCTCGGAATAACAGACATATATACAAAGTATATAAATATAAAAAAAGTTCCTGTGCTCAAAGAGTCCATCAGAATGTCATTTACAGCTGGATTGGATCTTACTCCTGGTTTTAGACTTCAGTACACTGTTACCTTGGATCTACAAAGGGAAAGAGGGTCATTATCCTCATTTGATCCCCCTTCAAGTAAGTGCTGTTTTGAAAACAGTGTTTTGCTATTTATTTCATCATTGACATTCAGATGGGCCCTTTGAGCGCAGGAGCATTGTTTATTCACACACTTTGTATATATATCAAGCTGTTCAACAGTCAGTCCTGATAGTGCTAGGCGACCCTCAAACGCCTTGAATTTGGAACATAGTTTACGCATTATGCAATGATTCATTATGTTCAAAAGCTGTATACTCTTCCCTATCTAGGTCATTTTCTTATTTCTTCTTAGAGAAATGTATGTGGACAACCCCAGCAATTGTTTAAAAAAAATATTGAATCGAATTTCCCAAAAGGTAATTCCAAAAAGTTCCTGAAATAAAATGAAGAATTTAAAAAAATATTCGTTTTTTTTTAATAACACACATAACTTCTATAGGAGAAACACAAATTCTTATTTAGAACAATAATTTCAATAGAATCAAAACATAATGTGAACAAATGAACATTGAACATTATTTTTTCCTGAGAGAGGATTTAGTAGCAGTTGGGTATTTTTTATGCTTTCTGGCAACAATCTGTAAAGCAAATTGTTTCTCAGTATCATCATTTGTGAGAATGTTATTGTAATCTTCAATGAGTTTGACATTTTTTTCTGCAACGTCATTCGCAACAACTGTCTTCTCAAGTTTTTCAATTTCACTTTTGTAACCAGAATCATCCTTTTATGTTAAAGGGTCTTTGTCGAACAGACCAAAGGTGCACAGCATTATACATATATAGGAAGCCATGTTAAAAGTAACACCGCCGTTAAGAGCGACATTAATAATAAAAGTAATAATAATAATATTTATTTATATAGCGTCAACAAATTTCTCAGTGCTTTCAAAACAAGGGGAGAACAGATACAAAATTTAAAAACCCATGGTTCCATGTAGTAATCAATTGATGGAAACAGTAGCGTGAGAGTCCTGCTAAAACAAGCTTACATGCTACAAATAATGGGGTGATACAGAAGGTAAAGGGGCTGGAGATGTGCACGGTATAGCAAGGTGGAGAGTTTGAGACACATGGATAATGGTCAGACTTAAACCATATAGTGTCTGGATTGGTATGACTGCAGGGGGGTGGTTGATTACGGCTATCAGAAATTGCAATCAGTAGGACAGGGAAAATGTCATTAGGCAGAGTAAAGAGAGGTTTGGTTTAGGGGATATGGTATGCCTCCTGAAGAGGTGCGTTTTTAGAGCACACCTGAAATTTTGTTTGTCAGGGATTGCCCAGATAGTTTGGGGTAGTGCATTATAGAGGACTGGTGCTGCTCTGGAGAAGTCTTGAAGGCGGGAATAAGAGGTTGGAATAAAAGAGGCACGAAATAGGGGGTGGGAGCTAAACTTTTAGAAAGTTGATAAATAAGGGCCACCTTAGTGTATACTGTACATGAAAAAAATTGTAAAGCAGTGTATGACAATGAATTTATATTCAAATTCTTTAGGCTATTTGCTTTTAAAAATATAAGTAATGTATGAGGAATAAGATGAATAATTAATTTTATAATTTCTGATTCAATAAGTCTTTTCAAAACTGAAAAATTATCAGGCACGAAACATATAAGACCTCATTCACGTGGTGATTAAAGGGGTTTTCCAATTAATATTATTTATTTTATCTCCCGCCTCATCTAATAACTTATCCCCATAGTAACAGTCCTATAGGGTTTTTACGTCCTGCGGCTGCAGGGCAAGTATGAAGGGAGAATGCGTAGTGATTTCCATCCATACATTGTGGGTGTTGGCTGTTTCTTACAGCGGACACCCAGTGGCAACAGCCTCGATAAGCTGTGCAGCTTATCAGGCCTGTTAACCCTTTAAATTCTGCTTTCAACTCTGACAGTCCTGTCCTGTACGGCCCCCACGATGAGATTGCAGGGAGCCATGCTGAGTGTCATAGCAGCCGGAGACTTCTGATCGGCCCGAGGGCTGTCATGGCAGAATACCTGTCAAGCAATTCCAGTGGCTTGGTAGACTGCCTATCAGATTGCAGTATGATATAATGCTATGGCATTACATCATACTGCAGGAGCGATCAAAGCATTGCAAGTTCTTATCCCTTCTGGGGTCTAAAAAAAAATAAAAATAAGAACAATAAAATGTTGCTATTTTATTTTATTTAAAAAAGTAATAAAAGTAAAAAAACTTTTACCATATGTATAATAATTCTAAAAGAATCTAAATAATAAATCTAAAATCAATATTTGGTATCACTGCTGCCATAAATGTCTGATCTATCAAAGTAATGCATTTTTTACCCCACACGATGAACATCGTTAGATAAATAAAATAACAAAAGAAATGGGCTTTTTTGGACACCCGGTTTCCAAGAAAAAATGCAATAAAAAGCAATCAAAATGTCATATGTATTCTAAAATGGTACCAACACAAACTACAGGACGCCCTGTAAAAAATGAGCCCTCAAAAAGTTATGCTGAAGAAAAAGTAAAACAACTATTGCGCGCAGCAGATGGTAGACAAGTAGTACAGCAAAATGCACAAGGGTCAAATTGAGATTTTACATGGATTATGCTTTTCTTTTGTATTATATATTATAGGAATATGTTAACGTCGCAGATTTGCTGCAGATTTTCCATAGCATATATAATTTGCACCATAATCCATGACATTTGGTCTAGATTTTGTTGCTGATTGTGTTGTGTATTTTAAAAGCAATGTCAAAATATTTACAGAAGAGAAAGTATACCAGGTGAACAGAATAGCCAAACACAGGCCTTCTCCAAGGAAAAATTGCAGAGCTACAGCTGTTTCTTGTGCTTTAGATTTTTTTCTTGTTTTGGAGAAGTAGTAGCAGGAGAAAATGGGAAATGTGATAGAAGCAGGAGTAGAAGAGCACCACCAGTACCACAACCATCAGCAGCAACAGCACCTTTAGATAAGAGTGTGTACCTCATAGAAACATAAAAGCTGTAGCTCTGTATTTCCATATTGACATATTTTGCGCTTGAAGGGAAGTAGAAAGAGAAAGCATGGCCGAAGCAAGAGAAGTAGAGCAGCAGCATCACCACCACTGCTAGCAGCAACAGCACCTTGAGGGCACAGTGTGGTCTTTGATTGAAATATATGCTCAGTCATACGTGAGTAAAAATTGACAGCACGCTAGCTAATCAGTGGACTTTCATGCGTGGGCAAAAGTCAGGTGAAATCCTTCTTTGGTTCATTTTTATAAACGTCAGATGATCCACTTTGTTTTTGGACAGGCGAACGCGTCTGTCTGTCATGACACCCCAAGCTGTGCTGAACACTTTTCCTCACACTGGCAGTGGGGAATGCCTCTAAAACATTTTGTGCAAGCTCTGACCAACAATCCAGCTTAGGTACATAGAAAAAAATGGGGCCAACGCCACGACTGAGTACAACTGCGCAGCAGCTGACATACCCTTGGAGCATCATGGATAAGTGTTGTCGGTTAGTCAGTCCCACCCTGTGATTTTGTTGCAGGCTGTATCAGGCCGAAAAAACAATACCACTCCTCTGTTAGACTTTCACTTCCACTAATGGTGGTGTTGTTGTGATGATTTCTTATTTTTCTGCCATGAGCAGCAGACCTGTGATCAATTGCAGGTGCATGCCCATGGCTATGGGGAAATGTGGTCTCAATCTGCTTAACAGTATGTCCTGAGAGTAATGCATTTCAAGGTTTCTCTCCTTTACCAGAATGCAATTTGTCATTTTGGCCTTGTAGTTGGAAGGTGACCACCCAGTAATGGGCTATGCAATGGACCTTCTGCAAGCACTAGAGCATGAAAGCAGTCATATACGTCAAAGTGCCTAAGGGCGATGGCTCACATTCCTTGGAATCAAGCCTAAGAGCATCCTTCAGCTGGCCTCACTATAGATATAAAATAGCTGGAGTTAGTAATAGATTGATGTAAATCTGCATAACCCCCTCCCTTACCTCTGGAACAATATTATCCCTGTCCTCTACCTCCTTTTGCTCTTCCTCATCTATACTTCTCCCATGGATGTAAAATAGTGTTTGAGAAGAGGCTCACTTTCTTCTCCAAAGCCACTTTCCCTGCTGTGTTGAGTTGCCTTGCCATCCTCTTCCTATCATAACAAAACATCATTGTTCCTGAGTCCTTTATTCGGATTTATAATTATCGATATTTTTAAAGAGCGTGGTTTCCAATGTGCCGCAGAGGGAAGTAACGGGAGACTGTTAAACATCCGTGATGTCGCTCTAAGTAAAAAAACACTGCAGTGGAGTCGGTTAGACGTTCACTGCATACGTATAGAAAAACAATCCGCTTCAATAGAGAGTTGTGTGGAGTAGAGTTCTCATTTGTGTACTGTTCTATGTAATTATATTGTTTTATTCTTGAGTGTAACTCTCATTCGTGTACTATTCTGTTCTTTCTACTTAACTCGTTCAACGCGTTTCGTCACAGAGGCTCATCAGAAACCATGGGTGGCTTTAGACACAGAACTGATTGTACAATGCTGTTATTTGGCATAATAAAAATTATTATATGCTATGAGGTGTTTTGGTTTTCCTGAGTGAATACTAGACACGTATATTTGGGACACAACTTTCTATGAACCTGATTGTTTTTCTATACGTATGCAGCAAACGTCTAACCAACTCCACTGCAGTGTTTTTTACTTAGAGCGACATCACGGATGTTTAACAGTCTCCCGTTACTTCTATTTGCGGCACACGGGAAACATCACGCTCTTTACAATTATTGACAATTATTAATCCGAGTAAAGGACCCTATGTATCGGTTGGTCCTCTTTGTCGAATATTTCCTTTTTTTTTATTTCAAAGTCAATACTAGTTTTTTGCTTTTTGTTTTTGGTCTTTTCATGCTGCTCTTAGATTAGCAATTTTAACTACATTTATAATAATGTTTATGTTTTAGGGGTCCTACCCAGTGATCAAACTCCAATAGAAACCCATTTAAAATCTCTGCTAGTATATAAGCTTTCTCAACCACCAGAGATATATCTTCTGTTGAATATCTGTTCCTAACAATAGACCATGTGTTTTTGTAAAACTCCTTTTTTTAATCATTTTCATAGTAACAATAATAACAATAACAAAGTGAACATATAGCGCAGCATTGTAGTATTACTTCTGGTACATTATCACATATGTAGTAACTGCATCTTGCATTGGATTACACATGTAAAAAAAGAGGGGGAAGGCATAACATAATTAAAGGTTTCCAGAGTTTCACATAACAGCCATTGTCGGCTGTAGCTCTGTTCGCGTAACCCAATTAAAATAACAAAAAGTTGACAAACTCAACCATAAAACTAAACTTAACAATCGTGTAAATAAAAATAGAGGTGGAGAATTTTTAAAGTATCTTCTTAGTCTCATCTTTGTTTAAAGTTATATTAAATTGTAGCTGTAATAATATCTCACATCTCAAGGTTTTCACATTTATCCTCTAGAACAGTGTTTCTCAACTCCAGTCCTCAGGGACCCCCAACATGTCATGTTTTCAGGATATCCTATGGTAAGAACACCTGTGGTAATGTCTGAGGCACTGACAATAATTACATCACATGTGCAACACTGAGGAAATCCTGAAAACATGACCTGTTGGGGGTCCCTGAGGACTGGAGTTGAGAAACACTGCTCTAGAACATCTCATGCATATTCAAACACCCCTAATTATGTTATTTTTAGTTTCCCCAGGCGATCCGCACCATCTTGGGTAGGATACCAGGTTGTGTTACTAAACGGCCGCATACATTCAATGATTTCATTTGGGTCTAGGAACTTTTCTATAAATGTCCGCCACTTTTCAAAAAAGCCCTTGGCTTGGGATTCTGAACACCTCTCCAGCTCTAGTCTCTCCATCCGTAAAATATATTTTAACTGTTGTATGATATCTGATGGGGTTTTGGCTTGCAGCCATTTTGTCAACAAGCATCTCTTACTTATTAAAAGAATAGCGTGTGTCATTTTAGAACTTTTTGGCTGTTCACAGAAAGGGTGAAATACACACTCTTGTGGTATTAACTGTATTGTGTGATTCCAACTACACTCATGAGCTTCTGAGTATCTTTCCAAAATGGTTTTATTTCAGAGCAGTGCCAAATACCGTGTTAGAAATCGGATTTGGGCTCGGAACATCTAGGGCACGCCTGCAGTCTTGTCGGCCTCCAGGTTGTGGGGGAATATTGAATCCATATATTGCTCCATGTATAATTTTAAAATATGTTTCCTGCCATCTCTCATTTTTAATAGCTTTTCTTACCGAGGTCCACCCTTTTACTATTCCCTGTGGTATATCAGGGTCCCGTAGCTCTCGTGCCCACTTCTTGAACAGCAGAGAGTCATTCTGTTGCGCCCATCCTTCCCTGAATCTAGAGTACAGGTCTGCAATTGAGTGCCTCTGCTGGGGCCCTCTTATAATTATATCCATGGGGTTAAGTATTGCCTCCCTAGTGATATCTCTGAGTCCGGATCGCAGGAAAATTTGTATTTGTGCGTAGGGTAGGAAGTGTGATGCAAGAAGATCATATGTATCACACAGCTCTTTAAATGTTCTATATCTAGGTTGTACTGGATGGAGAAGATACTGAACCGTCTCTATGCCTTTACCTCGCCATATTGCAAACATTTTATTAACCTGCCCTTCCCTAAATTCCGGATGTCCCCATAGATCCATATATTTTGACGCTTTGGACGAAAGGCCATTGGCTTTACGAGATGTTTTCCAAGCGGCTATAGTATCTTTTATTATGATAGAATGCTTAACTTCTGGTGAAAATTTAGAGAATCCCGAGTGTAAGAGAGCATTTGGGCTCCACGGATGAGATAATTCTGCTTCAAGTTCATAGTTTGAAATGTTATCAGCCTTCTGCAACCAGTCTAAAGAGTGTCGCATAAGACTTGCCACATTGTATGTGCATATATCCGGGAAACCAAGCCCCCCGCCATCCCTGGAAAGCATGACCTTTTTCAGAGCGATACTTGGGCGCCTGTGGGCCCAGACAAACGTAGAGAATGCGGAATACAACTTTCCCAGATCTTGTCTATGCAACAGAAGTGGGATAGTTTGTAAAGAATGGAGGAGCTTTGGGAAACTGATCATTTTGATCAATTGGCAGCGACCCAAAAATGAAAGTGGAAGGTTATTCCATCTATTGAGTTCATTTGTAATTTTGTTTATAATTAGGGGAAAGTTCAGCCTGTATAAACTTTCGGAGCTCTTACCTATGTTTATCCCTAGATACTTAATAGAGGTCTTTGCTACGGTGACAGGAATTCTTTTAGTATCTAAGATATTTGTTCTGTTCCCCGGAGAGATGTCCAATATCTCACACTTCGTGGTGTTAACTTTGAAGCTTAATTGCCCCCCAAATGACTCAAGTAAATCGAAGACCTTTAGTAGGTCTCTATGCGGTTTTGCGAGTGCAAGTAAGATACCATCAGCAAACAGCATAGTTTTAACAGCTTTATTGCGCATCCTGATGCCCTCTAACTCTCCATTTCCCTCTAGCGTACGGGCCAGTGGTTCAATAGCGATATTAAATAATAATGGTGAGAGGGGGCTTCCTTGCCTGGTACCTTTCTGCCGGGGAAATCTCGAGGAAAGAAAGCCAGGGGTGTATATTTGCGCCTGAGGGTTTGCGTATAAGTTCCATAGAAAGGTATAAAAAGGGTCTTTAAACCCCATTCTATCCATCACTGCTTCCAACCATTTCCATGAAACGTTATCAAACTCCTTCTCTGCGCTTATTGTGAGCAGAGCCGCGCTGGAATGGTCTGATGGCTTAGTTTTAATCTCATCGAGGATGTTCAGAATTTTCCTTATGTTTGTAATAGCAGATTTACCCTTCACAAAGCCTGATTGTAGAGGGGAGATCAGCTGCGGCATCACAACAGCAAGTCGGTCTGCCATGATTTTCGCCATCAGCTTCAGATCAATATTTCTCAAGGAAATTGGTCTATATGACTTCGCATTGCTGGGGTCTTTGCCTGGTTTAGGAAGTAGCTTGATGTGTGCAGTATTAGTTTCGGGCGGTATGAGGGAATTTTGCATATATCCATTGAATAAAGTTTCTATCAATGGGGTTGTCTGATCTTTAAAGATTTTAAGGAACTCTCCCGTATATCCATCTGGACCCGGGGCCTTGTTGTTTTATAAATTTAATAGACCATGTGTTAAACAGGCATATAAACGTGATGCAGCTTCTCTGTCCTGTACTCAATTATAAAATTGCCGCTGGTTACACTGTGCCTATGTTACATATAGCCAAGTCATATTATGCAGGTGTCCAATGAAACTGCTGCCCATATGCAAGATGGAGGACACAATTGGTGACATCAGTAAGGTGCCTTGGCTGATGATTGACTGCACGCTGACCTTTGCAGCAGGCATTATGGTAAATTTGATTTTCCCGTGATTTTTGCTGAAAATTGGATCATACTGAACAAATTTGATTTTACTAAAACAAGCAACACTAGTTCTGAGGTCTGCATTAGCTTTTGAGTCTTTTCTAAGGTCTAAATTTATTTTGAAAATAGTGGCCCCATTTTACTTAAGGCTGATACTGTGTGTGGGGGTATTGTGTTTTTTCCTCTCTTCTAGATGTTATTCTTGCAAATAGTACATCAAAGTTATGCTCAGCAGTGAAGAAGACAGTCAACAGAGTTTGAGAGAATATTTCTACCGCCGATACAGAGATCAGTAGAATTTGAAGGTCAAGTCAATTCCTAGAACTCATTATCATGTTCCTCAAAAACATTATTGTTAAATTCTTTAAGTGTTTGACAGGGTGTATTATCCTGGTGAAAGAGGGCACTGACATTATGGACAATCATTGCATGAAAGGGTGTACTTAGTCTGCAGCAATTTTTAATTTAAACGATACAATATGTGGAATAGCAACATCCCCATAAATGCCAAAACTCAAGATTTCCTGGCAAACATTGCCCAGAGCCTCCCATTGCCTAAGCTAACTTTCCACTTTCCATAGTACATCCAGATGCTATATTTTCCCAGGTTAGCAGCACACATGCAGTTCACATGTTGTAATTAAATGCTAATCATCTGACTATGCCATCTTCCATTGTCCCGTGGTCCTCATCCAGTTCTAATGTTTACGTACTCATCGTACATGCTTTTAGTAATAGGCATCACAGCTTGCCCCTGTTTATATATAGAATTGTTTATTCATGTTATATTTAATACGACATGCCATTTTACTTATTGCTATTACTTACCTATGTGATCACTTATTTTGTTTATATTTATTTATTGTAATTTAACTGTAATTTCTCCTAATTTAATCAATTTTTATTATTTTTCTGTTTTTACAAAAGCATCATATTTATTATATGCTGCTACTACTTCTATGACTTTGTATATCCTTTATGTAAATGCATATCCTATGCTATTTATTTTAATATAACTAATAAAAGAGAAGTTGGATAATACATCCCCCAGTCTCTCCATCTTTTCTGGAGACTTACATCTATCCACAAGTTTTATTCTTTCTATAGCTCTCCACACAGTAACATTATAAGGTAGATACCTTCCGGATTGAGCGCACAGAACTGCACTCATGCCACTGTCAAGTTAAGGGTTTAGATTGTAGGAGGGCTTTTCCTCATATACTCTGATTCCATAATCCGACAGCAGCATAAGCACAATGTTGTACGCTGAATCAAGAAGGTCTCTTTCTTCTAACCTTACTGCTTTGCCAGACATGAGCTGCAGAAAGACAGAAATGACTGCATTACTTTATAAGAGCACAAGGTGACTACAGTGATACCTTGGTTTAAGAGTGCCTCAGCTTCCAAGTTTTTTGACTTGAGAGCAGGCTCTCTCCCAAAGTTTTGCTCTGTTTTAAGAGCAAAAACATGGGTTTTCAGCTTTGCTCTCAATGGGGCCACTACTGCTGCCGGTGGCCCCATTGAAAGCAATAAGCCCTTCTCTGAAAATCATTCCTAACTGTGATAAAAAATATATACTCACCTGTCCACTGCTGCCGGGGCTCAGGCGTATCTAACTTGTTCTCCCTGCATTTTTAATCCCTGCCTGCTGAAAAGCTTCAGAGCAGTGCAGAGAAAGCAAGCAGCGGCTAGACGCATCTGAGCCAGGCAGACAGGTGAGTATATATTTTTTTTATTATTTCACTACAGCTAGGGATGATTTTCAGTGAAGGTATATATATATATATTTAAAGCCCTTTCCCCAAAAATCACTGCAGGGGTGCTGGTGTCCTATTGCTTTTAATGAGGCAATGCCATTAAAATCAGTGGGAGAGCTTTGCGACCCAGAACGGATTAATGGCTTTACTATTCATTTCAATGGGGAAAAATGGATTTGACTTACGAGTGTTTTGGGTTAAGAGCTCCGTCACGGAACAAATTAAACTCTTAATCCAAGGCACCCCTGTATTTTACTTTACAGGGACACAGGCCCTCTGTGAGACTCACTAGAACAATCACAGCAAGAAATAGTGGGGTTCAACGAGGCGCTCTGGGATGAAATTTTATCTAATGGATCATAGATATGATTTTACATGTTATATGAAGTGTATATGATGTTGCAAATTTAATGTACAAATATTTTAATAGATTTTCGCATTCCTCGATTTATTAAATTTGATTCATTAGTTTTGACACTGAACTTGTAGCCTTTCTTACCTATGCATACACTCATTTTATTGCTAACCCTTTTAGGCCTGATAAAGATACTAATCCTGTATCAAAACGTGTAGCCTTGTTTATGTAGTTTATCAGTACCTTAGGCAGAAAGTTAAATAGGGGTCTACTGCTTGTGGCAGATTTCCATGCTACAAATCTTGGAGTAGAATGATGAAACATACCTCTGAACATTCTTAGTTACTTGAACAAATAACTTTTTTGCAACCACTGAAGCACTTACTAATCAAATTTCTGGCTGTTGAAGGTATAGGGCCAAGTGTCAGGTACGGTAGCTACTTCAACTGGAACAGTTGCACATCCCTCTTAGCCACCGAGAGCTATTGCAGTGTGAGTTACTTGTAACAGTGACTCTCATAACCTGCAGGGTATTTTGCAGATCATCCCTCATCAGAGACCTCAGGAATGCATCCTTCTTTGACTCACGCAAATGAAGTTCTGCCCTTTCTATGGAGGATGGACACTGCATGACCCCACTACTAAGGTGACCAAATTTTCCCAAAGTCAAAGCAGGACAGAGAGGTGTGGTCAGGGGGTAAGGCTTATCACTATATATGAGTTTTACCTCCTTCGTTATAAAAAGTTCAGGGCCATTTAAAAAAAAGACAGGGAACAAATTGAGCAACAAGAAAACTGTCAAAATCTATACTGTTAGTGCAGATTTTGACTGGAAATCTGCTGTGTATTCACAGCTAATGTCATACTATGTGGCACTGCCTTTCATCTCCTCCGAGGGCTTCCTACTGTCATCGCTCCCAAGCGAACGGTTTCCAGTGGCCTGTAGTGGCCTTACCTGACCATCAGTACTGCACCGGACCAGGCCGCTAGGAACTGGAAGCCAGGGAGCATTTAATGCGGAAAGCCTACGTAGGAAGTGAGTGCCACATAGTTTAAAATCAGCTGCAGGTAAGCAGCTGATTGCCAGTCAGCATTTGTACCCCATGTAAACATACTCTAACTCAGCTTGAGGTATGCTGCCATGTGCAGAGTGGCCTCAGTATTAATAGTGTCCTCTATATCAGCCCCAGTCGTAATAGTGACCCCCATAGTGGCCCCAATAGTAATAGTGACCTCCACAGCAGCTTCAGTAATAATAGTGATCCCCACAGTGGCCTCAGTAATAAAGATACTGGGGCCGATATAGGGTACACTTTTGCTAATAGTGTCCCCTGTATCCGCCCAAATAGTAATAGTGACCTCCACTGTAGCCTCAGTAGTATTAGTTCCCCCTGAGACTGATATACTTACCTCCTCCTTATTATCCTTCTCTGCTCGGTGCTGTGACAGCCGTGGCAGAGGATCCCTGCACCCCCAAACTGATGCAAGGCTGTTTTCCCATGAAAACTCCTCGCATCCATGGGGATTTCACATGGTGGAGAGCGTGATATGGGGGCAGAATGCATGGCCCGATATCGCGCTCGCCCATGTGAAGTTAGCTTGAGAGAAAGGGTTAATGTGTTTTAAAGAGAAATTGGATATAATGATTATGGCCATTTAATGGCTTAGATACGACAAACAATAGCAGCAACAGCAGCTAAGGAGTTAATTGGAGGGGCTGTCACATAACTATCAGCACCCCCTACAGCATGATTGCAGGATGCAAATGGGTTTTTATCACAGCCATAAGCATGATAAAGGCCTACTGGTTCGCAATGGTATTTATATACAGGGCCTAAAAGGATGCCTATTAGTGATAGAAGATTGCAGTGTATTATACCGCAGACTGAATAATTATACAAACATGACCCGTAGTGCGGCTTAAAAAAATTAAAAAAAAATTAATGATTACGCATGCATATCTGTGGGTAGCACTGAGAGCAGAGGAGAACATGTGGCATCTGTTGTACAGAAGGAACAATTGTTGATGCTAACTGCGACCAGCAGATGAAGATGGAGGGAGAGAGCACTGTTGACTATAAGAAAACTCCAACCTAAATAAAGGGTACGGTTTGTTTTTATTTTCTGCTGTCTTCCTCAGATTAACAATGTGATGTTACATTTTTCATATATTTTGTCCATATTTTTAGATTAAGAATTTTAGAATCATAGACAGACTGAATTTTATCATCTCAAAGCTTTCTTAGTAAGCAGATGAACGCTACCAATCACACTCCAGTAATTGTGGCCAAATGCCTCTATTCTGGAAGATGTTCTCATAGAATTGAAAAGTTGGAAAGGACCTCCAGGGTCATCTAGAAACCAACCAATGCCCAATGTAGGATCACTAAATCATGTCTGTCCAGCCTCTATTTGAACACTTCCATTGAAGGGGAACTCACTATCTCCCGTGGCAACCTGTTCCACTCATTGATCATCCTCCTTGTCAGAAAGATTTTTCTAACATCTTATCCATGTTTCCTCCCTTTCAGTTTGATTGCATTGCTTTTAGTCTTTTGTTGTACAAATGAGAATATGGCTGATCCCTCTGCACTGTGACAGCCCTTCAGATATTTGTAGACCGCTATTAATTCTCCTCTGGGCCTTCTTTTTGCAAGCTAAACATTACCAGGTCCTTTAAGCATTCCTCATAGCACATGGTTTGCAGACTGCTAACTATCCTAGTAGCTCTTCTCTGAACTTGCTTCCATTGTCAATGTCTTTTTTTTTCCTTTGGGGTACCTAGAACTGGTGCTGTGGTCTTCCAAATTAGGTCTGACCAAGGAAGAGTAGCAGGGGATAATTATTTCACATTCCACAACCCTTCATATTCAACACTCTAGTGAATATGGCGGATGACCATAGGTAAAGGCTATGTGTGTTAGCTTGCCTATCTTCATAGAAATAGAAGAGAGGGAGCTTTTATAGCCAGAATTGTGTAGTACAGCAGATGTAGCTTTTTGTGCATTCTTAGGCATATTCAAATAAACTAAACAATTGCTTAGTCAAACTTAAATCAGCTAGCGTCTTAATATATTTTGATTTTTTAACATTACAATAGCCCCCAAAATCTCTTTATTTCTCAGACTGTAGACCAGAGGATTCAACATTGGAACCACAACTAGATAAAGCATTGAAAGCAACATGCCCCGCTCCTCAGAATCTACTTTGTCTGTTTTCATGTACAAGAATATAAGTGGTCCATAGAATAATAAAACTGTGATGAGGTGGGAGGTGCAGCTGGAGAAAGCTTTCATACGACCTGCTGAGGAATGAATCTTCAATATGGCAGAGAAAATAAAGACATATGAGATAATCATGAGTAGAAATGGCACAAGAATAATAACAAAAACTTCACAGGACATAAAAACTTTCCGGCCTTCAGCGTTAGAAGTGGAAAGAGCAATCACTGATTTCAGGTCACAGAAGAAGTTATTGATTTCATGTGAATGACAAAAATGTAGAACAGATGTAAGTATTGTATGTAAAAGAGAATTTAAAGCACCAAGTAGCCAACAGGAAGCAGCCATTACAATGTACACTTTCTTTCTCATTATTGTATAATAGTGTAAGGGCCTACATATTGCCACATAGCGGTCATAGGCCATTGATGTCAGCATAAAAACTTCAGCATCAACACACCAAACAAAGAAAAATATTTGTGTCATGCAGCAACTAAAAGAGATTCTGTGATCCTGAGTCAGTGTGATAAAAAGTAGTTTAGGGACACAAGTAGAGGTGGATGTGACATCTACAATGGCAAGGTTACTCAAGAAGAAATACATCGGGGTGTGCAATTTTGTTACCAAACATACAAGAAAAATTATTGTCAAGTTCCCCACAACAGTAATTAAGTAAATAATCAAAATTCCAAGTGAGAGCTCAAGTTGGCCCGATGAAGACATTGAGAAGGCGACAATGATAAATTCCTGATTAGAGCTTGCGTTTGGGCAGTCATTCATGTTGTCTTCATGGAGTTATAAGTGATATATATCATTCAATCTAATTCATTGATACAATCAACTGTAATATAAATCTACAATCTTCAAAATTGGTTATGTACTAGGCTCAGGTTTGACGAGGGAAAGATTCAATCTAGTCAATTAAATGAATATTAAACAATAAAGAAGGCAGCACGGAGAAAATAATACTTATTTTTGATATATGTACTAACAAAAATAAGGGAATTGTCCTCTTAAGGTAACACTTGTACATGGGTTCTTTCAGGGATTATCAATGTCTTCAAGAGGGATCATATGCTCAGGACCATTCTACTAGAATCTCTTTTCAGTGTGGCATGTATTGAAGTATATGGTCTACAACAAATATGAGCAGAAATATATGGTACATCTACTCATGATATCAGTTGGACACCAAGGTTTCTAGATATTGAGCAAACAATAAATCACTGATGAGAAAAGCAAAAAAAACTTTGAAGGCTAACTAAAATTTCAGCTTTTATTGCAGACTCATTAAGTTCTATGTTGGAAATGCTATACTGCCCTTTGCTAGGCCATAAATAAAGCCTGCTCTATTATGAACCACTTGCAAGTTATCCTAGGAAATATTAACCAACTGTCAATTATATCACAAAATAACATAAATGGACAGCAATATCAAGGTGTTTGGTAGAGAAAATAATCCACCTTTCCCTGATTGTCACCAAGAATCTTATTTATTACGTGTATAGACTGAGTGGGATGTAGAGGGGGAAGGAGGCATCAAAGGATGAAGCATTCAGGAGTGTATATAAGAAATAGTCAGTTACACTCCAACAGTTTACTAAACTCATTTTATTTTGTAAGAGATGAGAGATGCAGTTAGGAAAAACTATATCCATAATGCCTCATAAACTTCTGAAAATGCCAAAGGCTACAATAAAAAATTATATTAATGTCATGTGTGGTGCAGTGCAATTACCTCAATATCTACCTCTGAATCAGTATCCTTTTCTTGCTCATTAGATCAAACCTGAAAAATCCTGTTTATATAATGACACAACCCTCTAGAGTTTGGGGTCACGTGAGAATTAATCACTTTAGCATGATGATGGTTAACACAAACACAGGTTTTTTTTTAATATTGCAATTTTTAATGATTTGTAGATCAGTGGCCAGGTTTGGTATTACAAGCCAAGTTCCCATTCACTTCAATGCCTGCAATATCAAGCCTGGACACTGCAATGGGAAAGGAGGTATAGGTCTTTGGCAATAATCAACCCAGTGTATGAGCTCACCAGCCCAGAGAACAGCTTATTGTTGGCGGTCCCATGCAGCACACCCTCATCAATCTACTATTAATAACTTATACCAATGCAGAAAGAGCAAAAAGGCAGGTGATAGATGTCACAAAACCCAAATTCTTAACACCAAACAGACTTATCTAACAGTAGAACAGGACAGAAGCCACAAACATGACCAGAAACACCTTCAGACTAGAAGTATATATGGCATCCTCCGATAGGAGGAGCTGGAATAAAAGTACACAGACTAATTTTTCCCAGCTGGAGGAACACTATGCAACACTTATTACTACTGGGGCCACAGGGAAGGTCACTATTAATTTTGGGGCCACGATGGTGGTCACTATCATTGCTGAGACCACCCAGGGGGAAACACTAAGACTACTGACACCACTATGGGGTCACTTATTACTGGGGCCACTGGCGGAGGTCATTATTACTTTTGGGGCCAGCATTGTGATCACTAGAGATGAACGAGCACCAAAATGCTCGGGTGCTCATTGCTCGAGTCGAACTTTCCGCGATGCTTGAGAGCTTGTTTCGAGTAACGAACCCCATTGAAGTCAATGGGGGACTCGAGCATTTTTGTATATGACCGATGCTCCGGATAGGTCTTTACTTGTGAAACTCTGGAAAACATCTGAAGGTCATGTAAACACCACAGAAACGGATAGGGCAGGGCAGGGGCAGCATGTAGGGCTGCATCTCAGGCTCCCAGGTCCCACTATTAAGCCACAATAGGGGCAAGAGTCTGCCCCCCCCCCCTAACAATTTTTACTTCGGACAAACCCTCCTTAGCAAGGCACACCTTAGCAAAGCACCACACTAACTGCAACCAAGCAGAATCACAGACAGCGGGTGACACCGCTGCCTCTTCTCCTGGGTTACATGCTGCCCAACCCGCCAGCACGATCCTGCGTCCACAGCGCACACAAAAGTTTCCCTGCACAGCCTTCAGCCACCCTCATGCCACACGCTCGCTTCATAGCTACACCACCCTCATGTCTATTTCCAAGTGCGTCTGCGATGAGGAGGAATCGGAGGCACACACTGCAGAGGGTTGGCAGGGCCAGGCAGCGACCCTCCTTGAAAGGGGGGGGGGGGGTTCGATAGCCCACAATGCTGTTGAGAATCAATGATAAATTGACGTACGATCGTTATTCCAATCCCGTGCCACCTCTGTCGCAAAATAGTCAGGTGCCGCAAACGTGGGCATAAAGGGGACTTAGGTGCCAGCACTTCCACACATCTCCACAATGTAGCAATATTCTGTGTGGGAAGCACGTGAGCGGGCCCAGGGTCAGGCTCGGTCCCAGCCTTCATCTTGTGTGACCCAAGGTGCCGCGAGTTGCATAGCAATGGGAAATCTATGTGTCCCCACACAATTCATTCTGTGTAGCTGTTAGATAACTCAACACCGCAATGGAAAGTCTTTAAGTTCCTTGGGCTTGCCTATGCTGTCGGTGCACAAAAATGGTATTACACAAGAAGAAATCAGAGCGCCCAAACTTGGCAGACTTTCACCCCATCAAGGACCTCGGCCCACATTTCTACCCTAGTCAGTCAGTGTATTTGTGCCAGACAGATAAAGTAACCCAATGGGAACTCATTGTGCACTCACAGCATAGGCGAGCCCAAGAAACTCAAGCATGGTATTACACATGAGGAAATCAGAGTGCCCAAACATGGCAGAGTTTCAACCTGCGAAGGGCCTCGGCTTACATTTCTGCCCTAGTCAGTGTATTTGTGTCAGACAGGTAAAACACCGCAATGGGAAGTCTTTGTACACCCACAGCATAGGCGAGCCCCAGGAACTTAAAGATGGTATTACGCATAAAGAAATCACAGCGCCCGAACATGGCAAAGTTACACCCCGCCAAGGACCTCGGCCCACAGCCTCAGCAATCGTGGGCATGAAGTGGACTTCGAGGCTAGTACAGCTGTGAACGTCTCATTAAATTAGTTGCGGCTGCTTTCACCACTCCAAAGACTGGATTAACCAGGAACAAGTTGCACAGGCCCAACCTGGCGCAGTTGCATTTCCCCCAGGACATAGGTCTCAGCCCACACCCTCAACAATCGTGGGCATGAAGCGGACTCCGATGCTGCTAGTACAGCAGTGAACGTCTCATTAATGCAGTAATGTTCTTCTTCTTTGGCCCAAACCAGTGACTCAGATAACTGTGGTAACACGAGACAAAATACACGATGCCCAGTGCTGATCCCCTGACCCCAAGCAGCAGGAGGAGGTGGCCTTACAAGGCCAAGAAAACATGACCAGGACCCGCTGTAGCCTTTGTGGGAAGTATGTGAGTGGATCCTTGGCCAGGCTCGATCCCAGCAAACACCTAGAAGGAATCCAAGGTGCCACGAGTTACATAGCAATGGGAAAATACATGTGCCCACACACTATTCATTCTGTGTAGGTGTCGGATAGCTCAATCAACACTGCAAGGGGAAAGCCATCTGCATTCTGCAGCCTACCCAAGTCAGTCAGTGTCTTTGTGCCAGACAAGTCAAACACTGCTATGTGAAGTCTTTGTGCACCCACAGCATAGGCGAGCTGAAGGAACCCAAATACAATAATAAACATGAAGAAATGACAGTGCCCAAACATGGCAGACTTGCACTGCGCCGAGGACAAGGGTCTCTGCACACACCCTCAGCAATCGTGGGCATAGAGTGGACTCCGATGCTAGTACATCTGTGAACGTCTCATTAATGCAGTAACACTGCTCTTTTTTGGCCCAAACCAGTGTCTCAGATAACTGTGGTAACACGGGAGAAAATACATGATGCCCAGTGCTGATCCCCTGATCCCAACCAGGAGGAGGAGGTGGCATTACAAGGCCAAGACACCATGACCAGGACCCACTATAATCTGTGTGCGAAGCACGTTAGCGGGCTCAGGGACAGGCTTGGTCCCAGCCTCTACCTTGTGTGACCCAAGCTGCCCTTAGTTACATAGCAATGGGAAATCCATGTGTCCCAACACAGATAGCTCAACACTGCAAGGGGAAGTCTTTGAGTTCCTTGGGCTCGTCTATGCTGTAAGTGCACAAAGATGGTATTACTCAGGAAGAAATCAGAGTGCCCAACCATGGGAGAGTTTCACCCCACAAAGCGACTTGGCCTCGGCCCACAATTCTGGCCTAGTCAGTCACTGTATTATTTGTGCCAGATAGGTAAAACACAGCGAAGGGAAGACTTAGTGCACTCATAGTATAGGCAGATCCCTGTAACATTCCTGTAGCAAAGGTATAAACAGACCCCTGTAACAATTCTGTAGCACAAGTATAGGAAAACCCCTGTAACATTTCTGTAGTAAACGTATAGACAGACCATAGTAACATTTCTGTAGTAAAAGTGTAGGCAGACCCCAGTAACATTTCTGTAGCAGAAGTATAGGCAGACGCCTGTAACATTTCTGTAGCTAAGGTATAGGCAGACCCCTGTAACATTTCTGTAGTAAACGTATAGGCAGACCCCTGTAACATTTCTGTAGTAAAGGTATAGACAGAGACCAGTAACATTTCTGTAGCTGACGTATAGGCAGACCCCTGTAACATTTCTGTAGCAGCAGTATAGGCAGACCCTTGTAACATTTCTGTAGCAGCAGTATAGGTGGACCCTAGTAACATTTCTGTAGCAGTAGTATAGGCAGACCCCGGTACCATTTCTCTAGTAGAAGTATAGGCAGACCCCAGTAACATTTCTGTAGCAGCAGTATAGGCAGACCCCTGTAACATTTCTGTAGCAGCAGTATAGACAGACCTCTGTAACATTTATGTGGCAGAAGTATAGGCAGACCCCTGTAACATTTATGTGGCAGAAGTATAGGCAGACCCCAGTAACTTTTTTGTAGCAGCAGTATAGCCTACTTGGCCCTCGGAACTGCGCCTTCTGCCACTAGCGCTGTCAGATGGGAAATTTAGGATCACTTTGTCCACCAGGGCCCTGTGGTATTGCATCACTCTCGTACCCCTTTCCTTTTCGGTAATGAGAGTGAAAAGGTTCTCCTTGTACCGTGGGTCGAGAAGGGTGTACACACAGTCATCCGTGTTGGCCAGAATGCGTCTTTTGCGAGGGTCGCGAGGAAAGGGAACAGCCTAACATGAAGTCAGCCATGTGTGCCAGGGTGCCAGTATGCAAGACATGGCTGTCCTCACTAGGAAGATGACTTTCAGGATCCTCCTCCTCCACAGCCCATACACGCTGAACAGATGAGAGGCAAGCAGCATGGGTACCCTCTGCAGTGTGCCCAGCTGTCTCTTCCCTCTCCTCCTCCTCCTCCTGCTCCTCCAAAATACGCTGAGATATAGACATGAGGGTGGTCTGGCTATCAAGCGACATACTGTCATCCCCCGTCTCCTGTTCCAACCGCAAAGAGTCGGCCTTTATGCCTTGCAGCGAACTCCTCAGCAGGCATAGCAGCGGGATGGTAATGCTAATGATTGCAGCGTCGCCACTCACCATCTGGGTAGACTCCTCCAAGTTTTTGAAGACCTGGCAGATGTCTGCCATCCAGGCCCACTCCTCGGTAAAGAATTGGGGAAGCTGACTACCACTACGCCACCTATGTTGGACTTGGTATTCCACTATTGCTCTATGCTGCTCATACAGCCTGGCCAACATGTGCAGCGTAGAATTCCATTGTGTGGGCACGTCGCACAGCAGTGAGTGCTCTGGCAGATTAAACCGATGTTGCAGGGTGGCAGCATCTGTGGTGGACTTGCGGAAATGTGCGCACCTTGTGGGGTGCTTGGCCATCATATGCCTGCGCATGCTGGTGGTGGTGAGGCTGGTAGTGGTGGCTCCCCGACTGATCTTGGCGCAACACAGGTTGCACACCACTGTTCGTCGGTCGTCCACGCTCTCACTGAAAAACATCCACACCTTTGAACACCTAGCCCTCTGCACGGAGGCTTGGCACGAGGGGGTGCTTTGGGAAACAGTTGGGGGATTCTTCGCTCTGGCCCTGCCTCTACCCCTGGCCACCCCTCTGCCTCTTCCAACCTGTCCTGTTGCTGCACTTGCCTCTCCCTCTGAAGACTTGTACTGCTCACACTGCTCTGTTTGTAATAAAGGTCTACCACGTGGACCCATAAATTGCTATAAGAAGCTGGGGACCCCAGAAACTTGCCTCTCTCCTAATCCCGCAGCCGCCGACTGTGTTTCACCTGGACCAGGAACTTGGCCTGTGCCCACACCCTCACTTGGACCTCTGCATCCCTGCCCGCGTCCATGTCCACGTCCTCGAGCCCTACCCCTACCCCTCATGGCGGATTACGAATAGAGCAGATAAATAAATTACCAGCAGATAAATAGAGCAGCCAAATAAATTACCCCAATGTAGAGCAATGACAACTGGGCCTTAATTCACCACACACAGAGACTTGTAGATAGCGGAGGGTCTATACTGTGACTGGGAAAAAAGTAACCTGCTGTCTCGTGCTTATACCTTGGGGTAATTTACTACTCGCAGAGACTTGTAGATAAGAGAGGCTGTGTGGAGTGGGAGAAGTCTGTAAAGCCTGTTGGTAGTGCTGGTAACTGCGGCGATCTCAACCCCACCAACGGAAAGGGTATTCTGAGATGCTTTGCACAGCGGCTGAGCTGAAATACTTTGCGGTGGCCCCGGTAATATTACAGTACTGTTTAGCGGTGATACCGCTTTAATTCACTGCAGACAGAGAACGGTGTAAATAATTATGGAATTATTTGCGAACACTTTCACGCTGAGAGTGGTATTGTAACGCAAAGTACAGCCAGAAAAAAATTATACGGAATGCTGCAAACAGGCCTAGCTGTGCAATACTGAAGCACTACAACTCCCAGCAGACACCCAGTAAAAAGCAGACGGTCAGATGCAGCCTAACGAAGGAGCTTTTTAAAAAAAAGAATACAGGCTGTATAGTGTGCATATCACTTTCCCTGTAGAAGTGGCTGTGGCCCTGCGCTCTGCGTATAATTCACTGCAGACACAGACCAGTGTAAATAATTATGGAATTATTTGCGTATACTTTCACGCTGAGAGCGGTATTGTAACGTAAACTCCAGGCAGAAAAAAATTATACGGAAGGCTGCAAAGAGGCCTAGCTGTGTAATACTGAAGCACTACAGCTCCCAGCTGTCAGGACACGGGGTCCGGGAAACTGGAGGTCCCTGAAAATACCCGCAACCCCTGTCCCTTCCTACTTGCCCCCCTGGGCTAAGCCCCAGGGCGACAACTGGGCGACGGTCCCTACACTCACTAAGGAAGGGGGACACGGGGACTAACGAACAGACAGGCACTGGAACAAACAACAGCAAGGAGAGTCAGACGATCCGGGTCAGCAACAAGAGGGTACGCGGTACAAGAGGGTCAGGCAAAGGCAACGTCAGGTCCAAAGGCAGAAGGTCAGTAACAGGAGTCAGGAGTCAGGAGTCAGGAGTATGCAGTACGCTGGTGTAGCAGGAAATCCAAATCTAACACTGGCAATGCTAGAGAGAAACAGGCAGGTTTAAATGCTGTCATAACTCCCGCCCCAGCAGCTGATTGGGGCGGGGAGTCTGCCAGCAGCCAGACCTAGGCAAAAGGCAGCGAGTGCAGATCCCAGACATGCAGCAGCCAGTGCAGATGCTGCTAGTCCTAACAGTACCCCCCCTTCTACGGGGGGACACTGGACCCCCAAGACCCGGAGCGGGCTTAAGAGGGAGGGCCCTGTGGAATAATCGGACCGGACGTGGGGCATGAACATCTCTGGCAGGAACCCAAGTCCGTCCATCCGGGCCAAACCCTCTACAGTGGGCCAGATACTGTATAGAGCGCCGAAGCCGCCTGGGGTCAACAATACTTTCCACCTCAAATTCAAATTCTCCTTGCGCCAGCGTAGGAGAGGGCGGGTCACGGGTGGGCAAAACTGGAGTCACATATCTTTTTAGCAAGCTTTTATGAAAAACATTATGAATCTTCCAAGCCCCAGGAAGAGATAATCTATAAACCAGAGGGTTAATAACCTGCAAAATAGAAAAAGGACCAATAACCCGCGGTGCAAGTTTTAAAGACGGAACCTTCCGTCTCAAATTCTTAGAAGACAATAAAACTTACTCCCCAACCAAAAAAGGTGCAGTGATAGTGCGTTTCTTATTAGACTGCCTAAGTACCTTCTCCTGGGAACCCTGAAGGTTCTTATGAACCTGGGCCCAAACTGTGCACAGTTCATCAATAGCAGTACTAGCGGGTGGAGTGTTCGAAACAGGAGGCGTAGAGAGTGCAAATCGAGGATGGAAACCATAATTACAGAGAAACGGCGAAACTTGGGAAGACGAATTGTCATGAATATTGAATGCAAATTCAGTGGATTCTGCAGGTTCCGGGGTACAAAAACTCCTAGACAAGGCATCTGCTTTAACATTCTTTGAGCCAGTTCTGTAAGTCACTGCAAAATTGAACCGTGAAAAGAACCCGGCCCAGCGGGCTTGTCGAGCATTCAACCTCTTGGCGGAGTCTAGATACATGAGGCTTTTGTGGTCTGTAAGTACAGTGATTTGATGGAGGGCCCCTTGCAGGACGTGCCTCCATTCCTCAAAAGCCCATTTAATAGCTAGTAACTCCCGGTTACCTACGTCGTAATTATGCTCTGTAGAGGAGAATTTTCTGGAAAAGTAGGCACAAGGCCTAAGGTTTGTGAGTGTGGAGGTACCTTGGGACAGTACCGCTCCTACTCCAAACTCGGAGGCGTCTACCTCCACCACGAACGGACTGGATAGATCAGGTTGGATGAGGACGGGCGCTGAAGAGAGAGCAGCCTTCAGGGTGGCGAAGGCCGCAAGTGCATCTGGCGACCAATTACTCACATCCGCCCCCTTTCCGGTGAGATCCGTTAAAGGCTTAGCCACCACGGAGAAGTTCTTGATGAACTTACGATAATACTCAGCAAACCCCAGGAAGCGCTGCAGGGCTTTTAGGGTAACTGGCTGAGCCCATTCCGTGATAGCCTTCACCCTAACGGGATCCATCTGAATATCACATGGTGTAGTGATATATCCCTTTGTCAAACTGTCCTGAATATTGTCCTTTCTGGACTCTCTCTCAGGAACAGTTACATTGTAGATCCGACCCTTTGGGAGTTTAACACCTGGGATCAGATCAAATTCACAATCAAATTCTCTAAGAGGAGGCAATCCTTCAGAGAGTTGTTTGGAGAAAGCATCAGAAAACTCATTAATATAGTCTGGTAACTCGACCCCCTCCAAAACCGAAGTATCCAGGTGCACTGGATTCATGTGATTAATACAGTGGGACCCCCACTTGACCAGCTCCAGCGTGTTCCAATTAATAATGGGATTGTGTTCTCTTAACCAAGGGAGCCCTAAGACTATGTCCACCGACAAGTCTTTCATAACGAGGAAGGTGCAAGTCTCAGTATGCTGGGCTCCTATGGTGAATGTCAACTCTGGGGTAACCAGATTGACGAGGCCGGCATGCAAGGGAGTGGAGTCTACCCCTGCAATCTGAATGGGAGGATCTAAACGTAGCAAGGAACCAAAAATCTGAGCCACAAAATCAAAGTTCACAAAGTTTGCTGCTGCCCCAGAATCAACAAAGGCTTGTCCTGCACGAGAGAAGGAATGGAGCTTCAAAACACAGGGCAAGAACATTTTAGACACAACAGGGGGTACCTGAGCCCCTAGACAGTCCTCCTGACAACTGCCTAGGAGCGGAAGTTTCTCCTGCCGAGGTTTTTTTCCGCAGGTAGCGATGCGATGACCAGATTCTCCGCAATATAAACAAAGGTTCTTCTTTAACCGATATTCCCTTCGCTGTTTAGGTGACATCGTCCCCAGTTCCATGGGTTCAGCGGGGGGAGGTGAGGTTGTTGGTCTTGCTACAGAAGTGGTCGGGAAGGCCGGATGGATCAGACTGGGCCGAGCAGATAGTCTGGCCCTCAGGCGCCGGTCGGCTCGGATGGCTAATGACATTGCTTGTTCCAGGGTACCAGGCTCCGGCTGGGCCACCAGCAGCTCCTTTAGGTCCTCAGATAGACCAGTCAAGAACAAGTCCTTGAGGGCTGAGTCGTTCCACCCCGACTCAGTGCAGTGCTGTCTGAATTGGGAACAATAATCTTCTGCCACCTTCTGACCCTGTCGCAAGGACAACAGTTTAGCGACAGCGTAGGCAGCACGGTCGGGTTCGTCATAGATCTGGCCCAAAGCAGCAAAAAAGGCGTCTAGTGACTGTCGGGTGGGGGAGTCAGCTGGTAAGGAGAAGGCCCAAATTTGGGGTTCTCCTCTCAGGCGAGTTATCACGAAACCCACTTTCTGGTACTCTGTGCCAGAGGTGTGGGGTCGGAGGTCAAAATAAAGCTTGCAGCCTTCTCTGAACACAAAAAACTGACTTCTCTCACCGGAAAAGAAGTCAGGAGGTGTTGCTCGGGGTTCAGAAACCGTACCAGGAGTGGCAGGGAGCTGCACCATATTAGAAGCCCCTCGCTGCTCCTGAAGCTGCAGGCGAGCAGTCAGGTCCTGGACCAGGTCCGTCAGAATCTGTACCTGGTTGGCTAAGGCTGCCACAGCCTCCATAGCGGGTTTCAAGGTTGCTGGTCGGATGTAGGGATCCGACTTCCGTTCGGCCAGTGTTACTGTCAGGACGCGGGGTCCAGGAAACTGGAGGTCCCTGAAAATACCCGCAACCCCTGTCCCTTCCTACTTGCCCCCCTGGGCTAAGCCCCAGGGCGACAACTGGGCGACGGTCCCTACACTCACTAAGGAAGGGGGACACGGGGACTAACGAACAGACAGGCACTGGAACAAACAACAGCAAGGAGAGTCAGACGATCCGGGTCAGCAACAAGAGGGTACGCGGTACAAGAGGGTCAGGCAAAGGCAACGTCAGGTCCAAAGGCAGAAGGTCAGTAACAGGAGTCAGGAGTATGCAGTACGCTGGTGTAGCAGGAAATCCAAATCTAACACTGGCAATGCTAGAGAGAAACAGGCAGGTTTAAATGCTGTCATAACTCCCGCCCCAGCAGCTGATTGGGGCGGGGAGTCTGCCAGCAGCCAGACCTAGGCAAAAGGCAGCGAGTGCAGATCCCAGACATGCAGCAGCCAGTGCAGATGCTGCTAGTCCTAACACCAGCAGACACCCAGTAATAAGCAGACAGTCAGAGGTAGCCCTAAGAAGGACCGTTGGGGTTGTTGTAGACAGGATCCTACACTACCACTTTCCCTATCTCAGCAGCACTTTCTCTATACTCTGTATTATAGACTGCAGACTGAGAACTCTATAGCTGTAATGGCCTGCACAGCCCAAGATGAAAAAAAAATGTGCACAACTGCTCCCAGCCAGCTGAATGACAGCTGTGAGCTGCCCCTGATTGGTCCCTGCGCTGAGCCAATCAGAGGCAGCACTCACTCACCCATTCATGAATGGGTGAGTGAGAGCTGCCTCTGATTGGTGAGGGCTGTGACCAATCAGAGGCAGCTCATTCAGCAGGCGGGGATTTTAAATCCCCGCCTGCTGAATACTACTCACAGAAGTTCAGGAGAACTGCCGGTCGGCCGGCCGCGGCTGTACTCCGTCTGCCGGGACAAGGTGAGTATATATATTTTTTTACTTTTTACACATTTTTGGATGATTTTCAGGGAAGGGCTTATATTTTTAAGCCCTTCCCGAAAATTCATCCTGCGATCGCCGGCAGCCCATTGCTTTCAATGGAGCCGTCTGTATTGCCGGCTCCATTGAATTCAATGGGCAAACATCATTCTTCTCTGGCACAGCTGTTATAGCTGTGGCAGAGGAGAATGATTTGCGTAGTATATGTCCTCAATGGGGTCAGCGCTGCTGCCGCCGGCCCCATTAAGCGCATATAGAGAAGAACAGGAATCGCAGATCGCAGATAGGCGCGATCTGCGATTTCTGTTCTATAATTAATCGGACAAGCGCATAAAAAGCGCTCATGTGTCCGATACCATTGCAAAGCAATGGTTCTATAAAATCAGCGATCGCATGCGCATGCGCAGATCGCACGAAAAATCGCCCGTGTGACCGAGGCCTTAGTCCCAGAGTTGTATCAATCATTATATGATTGAGGGGACGTTCTGTACATACGTAAAGGATGATTGCTGGTGCCTTGCACCTGATGCCTTCTCCTGGTAACCCTATCACAGCACATGAATGTGGGAGTATGGTTTAAGTAGAGGCACTTTGTTGGTGGATATATATATATATATATATATATATATATATATATATATATATATTATCCACCATCATATATATGATCTATGTAGTAAGTAAGGTTGAGCTTGAGAAAGGCCTCTGGCCATGCTTTCCGGACCACATATCCATGGTCAGTGCACCCTGCCAATGACAAGCTTTGTGCTCATGAATGATTGGGGTGGCATTGCTTTTTATCTTCCCCAAGCTGGGGAAAGGAGGGCTCTCTGCTGACTTAGGACATGCTGAAATGTGGCGTAGATGTCAAGGTCAGTAAAGATGGTGGTGGCTGAATTTCTATTGTCTGTTTTCCACTCCTGGCTCTGAAGCCTGTAGTTCAATCATTAATTGTGAAGCTAAGACCTAAAGTAGGCATTCTTCGCCTCTGAACAAAACTGCCTCTCCTGGCTCAGAGTCTACTAGCTACAGCAGTGTTTGAAAGAGCAGTATGAGGCTGAATCTTTGTCCTCTGGCCCAGGTGGGCTCTCCAAGATAGTGGGTGGTGAGAATTTATGTAACAGTTCATGCAGGTTTTCGTTGATGTTGTGTCAGGACCAGCGGCTCTCAGGGTCTCTGCGCCCGCACCACAGGTCCTATCACCCAGGCTGCAGGGGTGCAGCGCAGGAGAGCCCTGGTCTTGGTGACCTCCCCTGGCCACTGTAGTCTGGGACGTCGGCTCTGGGCGCACACTCCCGTGCTCAAGGGGTTGTCGCCTAGATACCCGGGTTGCTTGCGCCACGTCCCTGTTGTCATGACACCCAGGCACGCTGCTCCATCTCTGCTGTCTGAAGCAGGCATCGGGAGCTGGTTCCCCCAGCACTCTGTGATGAGGTCCTGCTGCTGTCAGGCTTCCTGCCCCAATCAGCTGCTGGGGCAGGAGTTCTGACAGCATTTAAACTGCTCTGTTTCCCTCTGGTGTTGCCAGTGTATATTTGGTCTCAAGCTAAACCTGCGTACCTTTGGATTGATGCCCTGTTGTGAATTGCTTGCTCTGAACCTGAGTTCACTTTCGCCTGACCCTTTGTACTGCGTTCTCTTCTGTTGCGACCCAAATTGCCTGACCTGCTCCTGTGTTTGTTTGTTTCCCTGTATTGTCTGTAGTCTGACTCCCTGCCCCGCATCCCTAGTGAGCCTAAGGACTGTCACCAAGTTGTCACCCTGGGGCCTAGCCCAGGGGGGCAAATAGGTAGGGGCAGGGGTGGCAGGTAGTTTCAGGTACTTCCAGTTACCTGGACCCCAGCTCCCTGACAGATACACTGGCCCACAAAGGGTCAGACTATTTTATCCAACTAGTTACATTAACCTTTTCCATGGAGGCCGTGTCGGCCCTGGCAAACCAGTTCCAGGCCCTGACTAACCTGGTTCAGGACCTGGCTACTCGTTTGCAGCAACAGGAGCAAGTGTTGGGTAAGGCTCAGGGTCGGCCTTTCTCTGTTCTGGTGACATTTTCTGAGCCTCGGGCTACGCTGCCTGATTTCTTTGCTGGTGAGAGGAAACTGTTTTTTGCTTTCCGGGAAGGCTGCAAGCTATTATTTGATCTGCGACCCCACGCTTCAGGCACTGAGTATCAGAGGGTGGGAATTGTAATTTCCCTACTGCGAGGGACACTCAATACTGGGATTTCACCTTACACTCTGACTCTCCCACATGACAGTCTTTAGATGCTTTCTTTCCTGCTCTTGGTCAAAGCTATGATGAGCCCGACCGTGCTGCCTATGCTATCTCTCAATTGCTGTCCTTATGTCAGGGTCAGATGGTTGCAGAGGATTACTACTCCCAATTCAGACAGTACTGCACTGAGTCAGGGCAGAAATGACTCAGCCCTCAAGGACTTGTTCTTGGTCAGCCTACCCGAAGGCCTCAAGGATCTGCTGGTTGCCCATCCTGAGCCTAATACCCTGGAGCAATACCATGTCGTTAGCCATGTTTGGTTTCAAGCTACACCCGTGTACCTTTGGATTAATGCCTTGTTGTGACTTGCTTGCTCTGAACCTGGCTTCACCTTCACCAACTAAATAAGCTGAAATACGCGGGTGGCACAATATGTGAGAACAACTGGCAACACAGTATATATTGTGTATTGGTGCACTGTCTCTGTTTGGTGCAGTGTAATTGAATTTCCCAAACCCCTGCTAGCTGCATTATATGTGCAAAGAATTTATAATAGTTGGACTGGTGACTTTGAACAATGTCTGAGGCTGCAAAGAGAAAACAGCAGTAACCTCCACATCAGAGTATATTTTATCTGCCTGCTTTACTGCTCTATATGTTGACAGCAGCAAAAACATACCCGCTCCTAATGTACATGCCACGTTTCTTGTCGGCATATAAATGTGATGCACAAACTTTCTTTGCTCTCTCCATAGAACCAGGTTTAAGTTCTCTGCTGGTATACAAGCTTTTACACCCAGCAGAACATCTGGCCCTATTAACAACAGACCACATTGTTATAAAGGCATATAAATGTGATAAAGCTTGCTTCTTTGGTCCTTCCAATATAACCTCAGTATACAACCTTTCACACTAGCAGTATTATATCATCTGTAGAGTATCTGGACTAACAACAGACAACATTATATAGGAATGTAAATGTGATGCAGTTTCTCTGTCTTGTGCTCAACTGTAAAATCGTCACCGGTTACAAAGTACCTATGTTATATATGGCTAGGTCATTTGATGTATTCAGCTAATAAAACTGATACCCACTTATGCAAATAGAGGATGGAATAAACCTACAGAGCACCACCTGTTCGAAAGCAGCTACCCTAAGGCCGTCTGCAGAAGAGCGGGTCGAATCGGCAGCGAGGATTCTTGCCGCGGGATCCTACCCGAGCGCCTGCAGGGCCGAGCGCATAACCCACCCACCCCCCCCACCCCCGCGCCCGGCGGCCCCGGCTCTTTCATGTGCCGGCTGTTGGGCAGCCGACGCATGCGCAGACCGGAGCCGGCGGCCGGGTGATTGACGTTTCACAGAAATAGGACATGCCGCGGTTTGTTTGCCGCGTGAGATGTCGCGCGGCCAAACCGTGGCCGTCTGCATAGGATTGCATTTGTTAACGCAATCCTATGCAGGCTTTGAGTGGCGGAAATCCCGTGAGAAATCCCGCCGTGGGATTTCCGCCCGTGTGCAGGCGGCCTAAGGGTCAATATCCAACCTTTTAGCAGCCTTTGCAACATGGCTTAGGATGTAGAGAATTGGTCCATCCATCGTTTCCACAGTTTTATCGCCTATCAGACTCCCTATGCTCTTGCAGTGCTCTTTTCTGTGGTGCTCTCCACAAGGAGAAGCTTTACCATCCCTGAACTCACACTGATGACCTCTCAACTAGCCAACTAGAATCCTACTGTATACTGATGAGGGGTAAGACTCCAGAAACAGCCTATCTGTACATGAATATTCTTTTTTGACTTACTTTCTAGCCATGTTGCAAGGCCTGGTTTAATGGCCAAATATTTGTTTTGATATTCAGCTTAATGTTTATTAACATCATAAAGCTGACCTTAAAGGGGTTGTCCCGCGAAACAAAGTGGGTCTATACACTTCTGTATGACCATATTAATGCACTTTGTAATGTACATTGTGCATTAATTATGAGCCATACAGAAGTTATCAGAAATTTTTCACTTACCTGTTCCGTTGCTGGCGTGCTCGTTTCCATGGAGCCGTCTAATTTTCAGCGTCTAATCGCCAAATTAGACGCGCTTGCGCAGTCCGGGTCTTCTTCTTTTCTCAATGGGGCTCCGTGTAGCTCCGTGTAGCTCCGCCCCGTCACGTGCCGATTCCAGCCAATCAGGAGGCTGGAATCGGCAATGGACCGCACAGAAGCCCTGCGGTCCACCGAGGGAGAAGATCCCGGCGGCCATCTTCAGCAGGTAAGTAAGAAGTCACCGGAGCGCGGGGATTCAGGTAAGCGCTGTCCGGTGTTCTTGTTTAACCCCTGCATCGGGGTTGTCTCGCGCCGAACGGGGGGGCTGTTGAAAAACAAAAAAAAAACGTTTCGGCGCGGGACAACCCCTTTAAGTAATAATAATCACCTTCCATATTTAACAGCACTTTACATCACATGATATTGGGCTCTAACCCCATTGGGGCCCACAACCTATATTGATCTGTATGTTTTTGGAGCATGGAAGGATACCAATGCAAACATAGGAAAAGCATACAAACTCTTTGCATCTGTTGTCCTTCTTGGGTTATGAGCCGAGAACTCCAGCACTGTAAGGAAAATGTGCTAACCACTGAGCTATGGTGCTGCCCAAGTATAAATATGCTCCTTTAGTTCAATAGAATAGCTGCTATGGGCAGAAAAAATGCAATATACTTTTGTAGTCAAGCTAATCTAGGACACATGTAGTAGGACTATTGTAAGATTATAGGTAACTCACTGAACATTTTTGATCATTTTCACTTTGTTATTATATTATCATTAGAGATGAGCGAACGTACTCGTCCGAGCTTGATACTCGTTCGTGTATTAGCGTGTTTGAGATGCTCGTTACTCGAGGCGAGTACCACGCGATGTTCGAGTTACTTTCACTTTCATCTCTGAGACGTTAGCGCGCTTTTCTGGCCAATAGAAAGACAGGGAAGGCATTACAACTTCCCTCTGTGACGTTCAAGCCCTATACCACCCCCCTGCAGTGAGTGGCTGGCGAGATCAGGTGTCACCCGAGTATAAAAATCGGCCCCTCCCGCGGCTCGCCACAGATGCGTTCTGACATAGAGCAGGGAAAGTGCTGTCTTGGTGGAGCTGCTATAGGGAGAGCGTTAGGAGTATTTTAGGCTTCAAGAACCCCAACGGTCCTTCTTAGGGCCACAGCTAACTGTGTGCAGAACTGTGGAGGCTGCTTTTCGCAGTGTTGCACTTTTTTTTTTTTGGTATATCGGCCGTGCAGAGCATTGCGCCCTGCAGTAATTATTCATACTCCAGGGCCAGAAGTGGTGGTGAGGCAGGGACAGAAGACATATATTGTGAGGCAGGGACAGAAGACATATTTATTGAATATAGGCAGTGGGCCTTTGCAAAAACATTTGGGGAAAAAAATCTATTTGGGCTGCCTGTGACAGTCCTCAGTGTACTGGGTCTGTGCTGGGTGTAGTAGTCCTCCTAATTCATACGCAGCCAGCTAAGTGTTACAGCAGGCTTGCGCAAAATAATTTCCTGGCTCTGTGTTGGCTGTTAAATCACTGCTGTATTCCAGTCCACAGTGCAACACTCTGCAGTTATTTGACATACTCCAGGGCCAGTAGCGGTGACGCAGAGAGAGGACAGATATATTAATTGAATATAGGCAGTGGGCCTTTGCAAAAACATTTGGGGAAAAAAATCTATTTGGGCTGCCTGTGACTGTCCTCAGTGTTCTGGGTCTCTGCTGCGTGTAGCAGTCCTCCTAATTCATACGCAGCCAGCTAAGTGTTACAGCAGGCTTGCGCAAAATTATTTCCTAGCTCTGTGTTGGCTGTTAAATCACCGCTGTATTGCAGTCCACAGTGCAACACTCTGCAGTTATTTGACATACTCCAGGGCCAGTAGCGGTGACGCAGAGAGAGAAGAGGTATCTTTATTGAATATAGGCAGTGGGCCTTTGCAAAAACATTTGGGGAAAAAAATCTATTTGGGCTGCCTGTGACTGTCCTCAGTGTTCTGGGTCCGTGTGTGCTGGGGGTAGTTGTCCTCCTAATTCATATGCAGCCAGCTAAGTGTTACAGCAGGCTTGCGCAAAATTATTTCCTGGCGTTCCGTAAGCGAAGTCAGCCTCCAACCACAGGCCAATAAGCGGCACATTTAATTACAGCGTTCTGTTTCTGCATTACTGGTAATACAGCATGCTGAGGGGTAGGGGTAGGCCTAGAGGACGTGGACGCGGCCGAGGACGCGGAGGCCCAAGTCAGGGTGTGGGCACAGGCTGAGCTCCTGATCCAGGTGTATCGCAGCCGACTGCTGCGGGATTAGGAGAGAGGCACGTTTCTGGCGTCCCCACATTCATCGCACAATTAATGGGTCCACGCGGTAGACCTTTATTAGAAAATGAGCAGTGTGAGCAGGTCCTGTCGTGGATGGCAGAAAGTGCATCCAGCAATCTATCGTCCACCCAGAGTTCTGTGTCGTCCACTGCTGCAACTCAGAATCCTCTGGCTGCTGCTCCTCCTTCCTCCCAGCCTCCTCACTCCATTACAATGACACATTCTGAGGAGCGGGCAGACTCCCAGGAACTGTTCTCGGGCCCCTGCTCAGATTGGGCAGCAGTGGTTCCTCTCCCACCAGAGGAGTTTATCGTGACTGATGCTCAACCTTTGGAAAGTTCCCGGGGTCCGGGGCATGAGGCTAGGGACTTCCGGCAACTGTCTTAAGACCTTTCAGTGGGTGAGGAGGCCGATGACGATGAGACACAGTTGTCTATCAGTGAGGTAGTAGTAAGGGCATTAAGTTCGAGGGAGGAGCGCACCGAGGATTCTGAGGAAGAGCAGCAGGGCCAGACCGAATAATCCACCAACTGTTTCCCAAAGCGCCCCCTCGCGCCATGCCACCATGCAGAGGCCGAGGTGCTCAAAGGTCTGGCAGTTTTTCACTGAGAGTGCAGACGACCGACGAACAGTGGTGTGCAACCTTTGTCGCGCCAAGATCAGCCGGGGAGCCACCACCACCAGCCTCACCACCACCAGCATGCGCAAACATATGATGGCCAAGCACCCCACAAGGTGGGACGAAGGCCGTTCACCGCCTCCGGTTTGCACCGCTGCCTCTCCCCCTGTGCCCCAACCTGCCACTGAGATCCAACCCCCCTCTCAGGGCACAGGCACTACCGTCTCCTGGCCTGCACCCACACCCTCACCTCCGCTGTCCTCGGCCCCATCCACCAATGTCTGTCAGCGCACCATCCAGCCGTCGCTAGCGCAAGTGTTTGAGCGCAAGCGCAAGTACGCCGCCACGCACCCGCACGCTCAAGCGTTAAACATGCACACAGCCAAATTTATCAGCCTGGAGATGCTGCCGTATAGGGTTAAGGAAATGGAGTCTTTCAAAAGTATGATGGAGGCGGCGGCCCCGCGCTACTCAGTTCCCAGTCGCCACTACTTTTCCCGATGTGCTGTCCCAGCCCTGCATGACCACATCTCCCGCAACATTGTACGCGCCCTCACCAACGCGGTTACTGCCAATGTCCACTTAACAACGGACACGTGGACAAGCACAGGCGGGCAGGGCCACTATATCTCCCTGACGGCACATTGGGTGAATTTAGTGGAGGCTGGGACAGAGTCAGAGCCTGGGACCGCTCACGTCCTACCCACCCCCAGAATTGCGGGCCCCAGCTCGGTGGTGGTATCTGCGGCGGTGTATGCTTCCTCCACTAAAGCACCCTCCTCCAACGCAACCTCTGTCTCGCAATCAAGATGTGTCAGCAGCAGCACGTCGCCAGCAGTCGGTGTCGCGCAGCGTGGCAGCACAGCGGTGGGCAAGCGTCAGCAGGCCGTGCTGAAACTACTCAGCTTAGGAGATAAGAGGCCCACGGCCCACGAACTGCTGCAGGGTCTGACAGAGCAGAGCGACCGCTGGCTTGCGCCGCTGAGCCTCCAACTGGGCATGGTCGTGTGTGACAACGGCCGTAACCTGGGGGCGGCTCTGCAGCCTCACGCACGTGCCATGCCTGGCCCACGTCTTTAATTTGGTGGTTCAGCGCTTTCTGAAAAGCTACCCACGCTTGTCAGACCTGCTCGGAAATGTGCGCCGGCTCTGCGCACATTTCCGCAAGTCCCACACAGACGCTGCCACCCTGCGCACCCTGCAACATCGGTTTCATCTGCCAGTGCACCGACTGTTGTGCGACGTGCCCACACGGTGGAACTCTACGCTCCACATGTTGGCCAGGCTCTATGAGCAGCGTAGAGCTATAGTGGAATACCAACTCCAACATGGGCGTTGTAGTGGGAGTCAGCCTTCTCAATTCTTTACAGAAGAGTGGGCCTGTTTGGCAGACATCTGTGAGGTCCTTGAAAACTTTGAGGAGTCTACCCAGATGGTGAGCGGCGATGCAGCAATCATTAGCGTCACCATTCCTCTGCTATGCCTCTTGAGAAGTTCCCTGCAAAGCATAAAGGCAGACGCTTTGCGCTCGGAAACAGAGCCGGGGGAAGACAGTATGTCGCTGGATAGTCAGAGCACCCTCCTGTCTATATCTCAGCGCGTTGAGGAGGAGGAGCATGAGGAGGATGAAGAGGAGGGGGAAGAGACAGCTTGGCCCACTGCTAAGGGTTCACATGCTGCTTGCCTGTCATCCTTTCAGCGTGTATGGCCTGAGGAGGAGGAGGAGGAGGATCCTGAAAGTGATCTTCCTAGTGAGGACAGCCATGTGTTGCGTACAGGTACCCTGGCACACATGGCTGACTTCATGTTAGGATGCCTTTCTCGTGACCCTCGCGTTACACGCATTCTGGCCACTACGGATTACTGGGTGTACACACTGCTCGACCCACGGTATAAGGAGAACCTTTCCACTCTCATACCCGAAGAGGAAAGGGGTTCGAGAGTGATGCTATACCACAGGACCCTGGCGGACAAACTGATGGTAAAATTCCCATCCGACAGCGCTAGTGCCCGAAGGCGCAGTTCCGAGGGCCAGGTAGCAGGGGAGGCGCGGAGATCAGGCAGCATGTACAGCACAGGCAGGGGAACACTCTCTAAGGCCCTTGACAGCTTTCTGGCTCCCCAGCAAGACTGTGTCACCGCTCCCCAGTCAAGGCTGAGTCGGCGGGAGCACTGTAAAAGGATGGTGAGGGAGTACGTAACCTATCGCACGACCGTCCTCCGTGACGCCTCTGCCCCCTACAACTACTGGGTGTCGAAGCTGGACACGTGGCCTGAACTCGCGCTGTATGCCCTGGAGGTGCTTGCTTGTCCTGCGGTTAGCGTCTTGTCAGAGAGGGTCTTTAGTGCGGCTGGGGGAATCATCACAGATAAGCGTACCCGCCTGTCAACCGACAGTGCCGACAGGCTTACACTCATCAAGATGAACAAAGCCTGGATTTCCCCAGACTTCTCTTCTCCACCAGCGGACAGCAGCGATACCTAAACAATACGTAGGCTGCACCCGCGGATGGAAGCATTGTTCTCTATCACCATCAAAAAAGTGGACCTTTTAGGTTCATCAATCTGTGTATAATATTCATCCTCCTCCTCCTGCTCCTCCTCCTGAAACCTCACGTAATCACGCCGAACGTGCAATTTTTCTTAGGCCCACAAGGCTCAGTCATATAATTTTTGTAAACAATTTTTATATGTTTCAATGCTCATTAAAGCGTTGAAACTTGCGCCTGAACCAATTTTTATTTTAACTGGGCTGCCTCCAGGCCTAGTTACCAATTAAGCCACATTAACCAAAGCGATTAATGGGTTTCACCTGCCCTCTTGGTTGGGCATGGGCAATTTTTCTGAGGTACATTAGTACTGTTGGTACACCTATTTTTGGGGGCCCTCGGCTACAGTGTAATCAAATTAATTTTTAGCCCACCTGCATTACAGCTGACGTTACATCAGCTGGGTTAGGCACTGCAATGGGATATATTTATGTACCGCCGGTGGCTTCCTGGCACCCACCCATGCTGTCGGTCCACACGGAGTTGTAACTGCATGTGTCCACTTCTAAAGAACCCCAGTCTGACTGGGGCATGCAGTGTGGGCCGAAGCCCACCTGCATTAAGCACGACATTACCTCAGCTGTGATGGGCACTGCAATGGGATACATTTATGTACCGCCGGTGGGTTCCAGGGAGTCACCCATGCTGTGGGTGCACACGGAATTCCCATTGCGGAGTTGTACCTGCCTGTGACTATTTATAAAAAACCGCGCTCTGACTGGGGCATGCAGACACCTTGACAGAATGAATAGTGTGTGGCACATAGGTTCCCCATTGCTATGCCCACGTGTGCAGCTCCAGATGGAGGTGGCACAGGATTGGATTTCTCATTGCTTCTGTACAGCATTGTGGGCTATCACCCTGCCCCTTTTAAAGAGGGTCACTGCCTAGCCGTGCCAACCCTCTGCAGTGTGTGCCTGTGGTTCCTCCTCATGGCAGACGCACTTATAAATAGACATGAGGGTGGTGTGGACATGAGTGCAGCTGTAGGCTGCGCAGGGACACTTTGGTGTGCGCTGTGGACACTGCGTCGTGCGGGGGTGGGTGGGGGGGGGGGTTGGGCAGCATGTAACCCAGGAGAAGTGGCAGCGGAGTGTCATGCAGGCAGTGATTGTGCTTTGTTGGAGGTAGTGTGGTGTAAGGCTAAGGTATGCATTGCTAATGAGGGCTTTTCAGAAGTAAAAATTGTTGGATGGGGGGGGGGCCCACTCTTGCCGCTATTGTGGCTTAATACTGGGACCTGGGAACTTGAGATGCAGCCCAACATGTAGCCCTTCGCCTGCCCTATCCGTTACTGTGTCGTTCCCATTACTTTCTTGAATTGCCCCGATGTTCACAAATGAAAACCTTAGCGAGCATTGGCGATATACAAAAATGCTCGGGTCGCCCATTGACTTCAATGGGGTTCGTTACTCAAAACGAACCCTCGAGCATCGCGATAATTTCATCCCGAGTAACGAGCACCCGAGCATTTTGGTGCTCGCTCATCTCTAATTATCATCCCTCACCCTCCAGCATTCTAACTTTTAACTTTCCCTATTTATTTCTTTTCTTGACATAGCCAAATTGATATTTATATTTTGTTGGATGTGATATATTTTGTAACTCCACCAGTTAATGTACAATATACTGAAAAAGGTATATTTTTAAGTATGTGCAGTAGAATGGAAAATAAAAAATGTTTTTTTAAATTTTTTTTTTTGGTGGCGGTAGTGGGTGGGTGGACATGTTTACAATATTCACAGTATTTTACATGTAGTAAAATTAGGCATGTTATATTCATTCTTTGGGTCAATACAATTACATGGATATTGAATTTGTATAGCTTTTATTATGTTATATTAATTTTAAAATTAAAAAAAATACATAAACAAATAATAATCAGCTTCATGTCACCAAATTAAAAGTCCCATAACATTATTTTGCTGGTGAATGACCTATGTTTGGGCTTCTCTTTTTGTCGGAAGAGCTGTAGTTTTTAGTGATAGCATGTTGATCACTTTTTATTCATTTTATGGGAAGTGGGATGACAAAAAAAAAATAAAATTCTGGCATAGCTTTTACATTGTATTTAACTATGGCATTCACCACTTAGGATGAATATTATTATATTTTAACCTGTTTAAACTTTTTCATTTCCAGCAATACTAATTAAGGTAATTTTTTATTTCTTATTAGGAATATGCAAGATAGATGGCAGAAAAATCCCCTGATCCATCCAATCTGCTATTATATTATTTAATCGTTATTCTCTCTTAGGCCTTAGTCACACGGGCGATTTTTCACGCGATTTGCGCATGCGCATGCGTCCGTCGATTTTTTAAAACCATTGCTTTGCAATGGTATCGGACACATGAGCGTTTTTTATGCGGTCGTCCGATAAATTATAGAACAGAAATCGCAGATTGCACCTATCTGCGATCTGCGATTCCTGTTCTCTTCTCTATATGCGCTCAATGGGGCCGGCGGCAGCAGCGCCGACCCCATTGAGAACATATAGAAGACAAATCATTCTTCTCTGCCACAGCTGCTTGCCCAATACAGCCGGCTCCATTGAAAGCAATGGGCTGCCGGACAGCGCTGGATGAATTGTCGGGAAGGGCTTAAATATATAAGCCCTTCCCTGCAATTCATCCAGAAATGTGTTAAAATTAAAAAAATATATATACTCACCTTGTCCCGGTAGCCGGAGTACAGCGCGGCCGGCCTGCAGTGGGTGTGAAGGGGGTGTGACTCAAAGCTGCCCCTGATTGGCTCAGCCTGAGCCAATCAGAGGCAGATCTCACTCACACCCATTCATAAATTCATCGGCATCGGTCACGCGATTTGCGGACGCGCATCCGTCATGCGATCCACAAATCGCGCGAAAAAACGCCCGTGTGACTAAGGCCTTAGGGTGGCTTCACGCGAGCATGTTTTTGTGTGTACATAGGTGCGCACCTATGTAATGCAAAAACACGCATGTATGCAGGTCTGTGCATTGCCTTCAATGGAGCCGTGGCTGCTGCCGTTGACTCTATTGAAGGCAATGGTCTGCCGGCACCCTGAATTGTTTTTTTAGGGAAGAGCTTTACATAAAAGCTCTTCCCTGAAAAGCAAGAACTTTGGTGTTAAAAAAAAAAAAAAAAAAAAAAAAGGAAAAAATACTTACCTGTCCGCCGCTGCCGTGTACCCGCGGGGATGAAGAACACATCTGCTGCATGTGGAAGACGTTTCCTTCATCCCCAAGAGGAAAAAGAATTTGCTGCAGCACCTGCCACATCTGACAGATGCAGCAAAGGAATTCTTCATCCCTGTGGGAAATAAAGAATTTCCTACCACAGCTGTCACAGATAACAGCTGCGGTAGGGGATCTAGCTGCCGGCACCCTGTAATTGTTTTTCAGGGAAGGGCTTTAAATATAAGCCCTTCCCTGAAAGACAAGAAAAAATGATAATAAAAATAAAAGAAAATCTCTACTCATCTTTCTTCAGCTGCTGGGCTCAACCGCGTCCAGCTGGCTCTTCTCCCTGCACTGCTCTCAGTAGTGTTCAGCAGGCGGGTATTTAAAAATCCCCACCATCTGAATGGGCTGTTTCTGATTGGCTGAGCACTGTGACCAATCAGAGGCAGCTCCAAGCTATTGGATGACAGCTGAGTGCTGCCTCTGATTGGTCCGTGCGCTCAGCAAATCAGAGGCAGCACTCACCCATTCATGAATTCATGAATGAGTGAGTGTTGACTTAGATTGGCTCAGCACTGTGAGCAATCAGAGGAAAGGTGAGTATTTTTTTTAAATTTTTATCACCATTTTTTCTTGTTTTTCAGGGAAGGGCTTATATTTAAAGCCCTTCCCTGAAAAACAATTACAGGACGCCGTCAACTGGATCCCCTTCCGCAGCTGTCATCTGTGACAGCTGTGGTAGGGAATTCTTTATTCCACACAGGGATGAAGAATTCCTTTGCTGCATTTGTCACATATATGGCAGGTGCTGCAGGGAATTCATTTTCCTCGCGGGATAAAGGAAACATCTGCTGCATGCAGCAGATGTGTTCTTTATCCTCGTGGGGACAAGGCAGCAGCAGACAGGTAAGTATTTTTTTTTTTTACACTAAAATTCTTGTTTTTCAGGGAAGAGCTCATATGTAAAGCTCTTTCCTGGAAAACAATTCAGGGGTGACAGCAAACCATTATCTGCAATGGAGCTGCCGGCAACAGCCACGGCACTATTGAAGACAATGCATGCATTCCCTATGCATGTAACTATGGCATTCACCACGTAGGATGAATATTGTGGTGAATGCCTATGGTGCACGCATGAGCTGTCTTTACAGGCACGCACCTGTAAAACACGGATATGTGAACACACCATAGGGAATGCATTGGTTCTAATAGAACCATGTTTTTGTGCGCGCATATGCACACACAAAAACACGCTCGTGTGAAGCCATCCTTAGGTTAGATATATGTTTATCCAAGGCATGTCTCAATTCACTGCCTGTTGATTTCCAACCACATCTGCTGGGAGTTTGTTACAAGTATCTACTACTTTTTATCTAATATAATATTTTCAGATATTGCTTACAATCGTCCTCAAACTAATTTAAAATCATTCCCTTCCCCTGTTTTTGAGCAAAAGTATACAAAAAAGTTGGGAAGTTACAGCTATTAACATTTTCTTTTGTGTGTAAATGCATTTACAATTTTTTGTATATTCTTTTAGTCCCCTAGTGGGATTTCAACTTATGATATCTTAATCACTCGTACAATACACTGCTGTGTGTTGTAAATCTTTGTTATCATATTAAAACCAGCCTCCAGGCCTCCAACATCATGACATGTATATTTATGCATATATGCAGACTAGCAACAACAATTAATATGTGACTTTTATACACCATATATATACATTTTTTAATATATTTTTGTCATGCTACACAAAGAGAAGCAATTTACAAAATAGGCATATTACACTACAGAAAGACTTGTTGCCAAAATGCCTTACTGGATTATTGATACATCAATCTGCAAAGCCAAAACCAGGAGCGATGGATTTTAATTCACTGACCCACAGACTGATTTGGTTTTGGACCAAATCCTTAGGCAACACCTAAGATACTCAGGCCTTCAAACTTTAAAGGAGATGTCCCGAGGCAGCAAGTGGGGTTATACACTTCTGTATGGCCATAATAATGCACTTTGTAATATACATTGTGCATTAATTATGAGCCATACAGAAGTTATAAAAAGTTTTTTACTTACCTGCTCCGTTGCTAGCGTCCTGGTCTCCATGGTGCCGACTAATTTTTGGCCTCCGATGGCCAAATTAGCCGCGCTTGCGCAGTCCGGGTCTTCTGCTGTTCTCTATGGGGCTCCGTGTAGCTCCGTGTAGCTCCGCCCCGTCACGTGCCGATTCCAGCCAATCAGGAGGCTGGAATCGGCAGTGGACCGCACAGAAGAGCTGCGGTCCACGAAGATAGAGGATCCCGGCGGCCATCTTCAGCGGTAAGTATTGAAGTCACCGGACCGCCGGGATTCAGGTAAGCGCTGTGCGGGTGGTTTTTTTAACCCCTGCATCGGGGTTGTCTCGCGCCGAACGGGGGGGGGGTTTAAAAAAAAAAAAACCCGTTTCGGCGCGGGACATCTCCTTTAACCTCATCAGTCGGGATGAGGGCTTTTCTGAGGTGTTCCCAGGTCATTACTCAGAAAGTGGTCTGTACTTTGGTGGCTGACACTACTTAAGCCCTAGATACATGACGGGGTAAACAAACAGGTAGTCAAGCAGTCTGAGTGAGGATAAGCAGTACACTTCACAATGAAGAACAAAGCAGAGGTCAGGTCACAGAGGACTGATTCAGCATGGTGGAAGGCCAGGAAACCAGAAAATTAGAAACAGTGGTGCTTGTTTTAATTACCTGGGTGATAGAATCATCTCAATTTTAGCAATATTGCATAAGGTAAGTCCAAATTTATTATTGTCACAAATTGCAGGAAAAATGAATTTACCATAAGGCAGAGCTCAGTGTGCAGTCAATTGGCAGCCAGGGCACCTTGCTGATGGCAACAAATGTGTTTTCCATCTATCTTGGGTAGCACAAACACATTGTGTAGCTGTTTGTGCCTTCCTGAACATATCCAAGCATGCTAAAAACCTTCTTAAATCAAACCTTATTAAAGTAGCTAGAGTCTTAATAACTTTTGATTTGTTAACATCACAACAGCCCCCCAAACCTCTTTATTTCTTAGACTATAGACCAGAGGATTCAACATAGGAACTACAACCAGATAAATAATTGAGAGCAACATGTCCTGTTCCTTGGAGTCTTCTGAGTCTGTTTTCATATACAAGAACATGAGTGGTCCGTAAAATAATATAACTGTGATGAGGTGAGAGGTGCAGCTTGAGAAAGCTTTCATACGTCCTGCAGAGGAGCGAATTTTCAATATGGTTGAGAAGATAAAGATATATGATATAATGATAAGTATAAATGGCACAAAGATAATAACAAAAACTTCACAGAACATGAAGACTTTGCGGCTTTCAGTGTTAGTAGTGGAAAGAACAATCACTGATTTCAGGTCACAGAAGAAATTATTGATTGCATGTGAATGGCAAAATTCTAGAACAGATGTAAGTAACATATGTAATAGAGAATTTAAAGCACCAAGTAACCAACAGGAAGCCGCCATTGCAATGTACATATTCTTTCTCATTATTGTGTGGTATTGTAAAGGTTTACATATTGCCACATAGCGGTCATAGGCCATTGATGTAAGCATGAAAACTTCAGCATCACCACCCAACACAAAGAAAAATAATTGTGTCATACAGCAACTAAAAGAGATTCTGTGATCTCGGGTCAGTGTGATAAAAAGTAGTTTAGGAACACAAGTAGATGTGGATGTGACATCTACAACAGCAAGGTTACTCAAGAAGAAATACATCGGGGTGTGCAATTTTGGTATCAAACATACAAGAAAAATTATTGTCAGGTTCCCCAAAACAGTAATTAAATAAATAATCAAAATTCCAAGAGAGAGCTCAAGTTGGCCTGATGAAGACATTGAGAAGGCGACAATAGTAAATTCCTGCTTAGAGCTTCCATTTGGGCAGCCATTCATTTTGTTTAATGGAGTTATCACTGATATATATTATTCAATCTAATTTAGCTATATAAACTATAATGTAAATCCACAATCTTCACAATTATGACATGTTACGGCAATTTTCATGTTATAACAGCCACTGTATATGTTGATGTACTGGGTTCAGGTATAACAAATGAAAAATTCAATTTAGTTAAGCAAATTAATCAGAAACAATAACAAATGCAGCATAGATATTATTATGTATTCATTCTTCAGAGATTTGTTCCAATGAATATTAAAGACGTTGTATCATTAACATGTATGGTACTTTCCGTCATGATAACAGTTGTTCACCAAGGGTTCCAGCTATCAGGCCTACAGTAAATAGCAGATAGATCCTCATTTAGAGACAAGGTGATCAGAATAAAGCCAAAACTTTGAAGCCTGAATAAAATGTCACACCACCTTACCTGATGATTACCAAGAATGTTGCTTCTTATTTGTATGGAGTGAGTGGGCTACATGGAGTTATTTGGAGCTTGGAGGGAAGGTGTCATCAAAGCATGATCCACCCAGGGGTCTACATAAGAAATAGTCAATAGGAAACCAGCATTTCACACTTTCCTAAACTCATAGTTTTGTTTTTTTTGGTAAGAGATGGAAAACATTTTAAGAAACAGCAATATCCAAAATACCTCATAAACTACCAAAAATGGCATTGACTACAATAAAATATGAAGTGAATATGCTGTGCTTTGATGCATTTTCCTCATTATCTATCTCACAATCAATATCTTTCTTCTTGCTCATCTAATGAGACCTGTAAAAGCCTGTTTATAAATTGTAATAACCCTCTAGGGTTTGGGTCCCATTGAGAAATTATTTCCATATCAGGATGATAATTAACACAAATAAGCACACTTTTTCACTCTCTTAATATAGCTATTACTTGTGCAATTTTTAATATATTAAATCTCTGTGTGGTTCTCCAAGAATGGCATATGTCCTTATATAGGTGGAATATCCCCCATACAAAAATCTTATTTACAATTATTCAATTTATAGTGATAGGAGAATGCAATCAGTTCCTTATTTCTATTAATCCCCAAATGTTCGGAAACATACTACAAGCATTCTTTATAGAGAAAACACACAACAAGTATGCACACAAAATCTAAAGGGCAGACTGCACATAGTTCAATTTAGCATTTTATTTCAATGAAGGACAATACAAAATTCCTAAATAACTATCCCACAGATTGGGGGGGGGGGGGGGTGAAGGGGGTGGGAAAAAAGAGAAGGAAAGGCAAAAAAATATATAAAAAAACAAAACAATGAAAAAAATGATATTAAAGATAACAGTAAAAAATAAACAAATATAACAATACAAAAAAGCGGAAACTAAAAATAAAATATAATAGGAAAGTGGCTAAACAGAAAAAATGTTGCATAAATAAAAGACAAAAAAATAAAAAGGAAAATAAGGGGGGAAAAAGAGAAGGAGAGAACAAGCAGGGGGATAAAAAGCAAAAAAAAAACTTAAAGGGAAGAGCAAACACCATCATGTCTATGCTACTAATGATAAGTAACAATTAGAGATGACCGAGCACCAAAATGCTCGGGTGCTCGTTACTCGGGACGAAATTTTCGCGATGCTCGAGGGTTCGTTTCGAGTAATGAACCCCATTGAAGTCAATGGGCGACCCGAGCATTTTTGTATATCGCCGATGCTCGCTAAGGTTTCCATTTGTGAAAATCTGGGCAATTCAAGAAAGTGATGGGAACGACACAGCAACGGATAGGGCAGGTGAGGGGCTACATGTTGGGCTGCATCTCAAGTTCACAGGTCCCACTATTAAGCCACAATAGCGGCAAGAGTGCCCCCCCCCCCCCCCCGTCCCAACAGTTTTTACTTCTGAAAAGCCCTCATTAGCAATGCATACCTTAGCTAAGCACCACACTACCTCCAACAAAGCACAATCATTGCCTGCATGACACTCCGCTGCCACTTCTCCTGGGTTACATGCTGCCCAACCCCCCCCCCCCTGCACGACCCAGTGTCCACAGCACACACCAAATTGTCCCTGCGCAGCCTTCAGCTGCCCTCATGCCACGCCACACTCATGTCTATTTATAGGTGCGTCTGCCATGAGGAGGAACCGCAGGCACACACTGCAGAGGGTTGGCACGGCTAGGCAGCGACCCTCTTTAAAAGGGGCGGGGTGATAGCCCACAATGCTGTACAGAAGCAATGAAAAATATAATCCTGTGCCACCGCCATCAGGAGCTGCACACGTGGGCATAGCAATGGGGAACCTATGTGCCACACACTATTCATTCTGTCAAGGTGTCTGCATGCCCCAGTCAGACCGCGGTTTTTTATAAATAGTCACAGGCAGGTACAACTGGGAATCCCCAACTCCGCAATGGGAATTCCGTGTGCACCCACAGCATGGGTGGCTCCCTGGAACCCACCGGCTGTACATAAATGTATCCCATTGCAGTGCCCTGGACAGCAGAGCTATCGTCAGATTAATTGCAGGTGGGCCTTGGCCCACACTGCATGCCCCAACCTGACCGGGCTTTTTAATTCATAGACACAGGCAGGTACAACTCCCTATTGTGAAGTCCCTGTGCACCGACAGCATGGGTGGGTGCCAGGAAGCCACCGGCGGCACATAAATATATCCCATAACATTGCCCATCACAGCTGAGGTAATGTCATGTTTAATGCAGGTGGGCTTCGGCCCACATTGCATGCCCCAGTCAGTCTGGGGTTCTTTAGAAGTGGACACATGTAGTTACAACTCAGTGTGGACCGACAGCATGGGTGGCTCCCTGGAACCCACCGGCAGTACATAAATATATCCCATTGCAGTGCCCAGCACAGCTGATGTAACGTCAGCTGTAATGCAGGTGGGCAAAAAATTAATTGGATTACACTGTAGGCGAGGGCCCCAAAAAATTGGTGTACCAACAGTACTAATGTACCTCAGAAAAATTGCCCATGCCCAACCAAGAGGGCAGGTGAAACCCATTAATCGCTTTGGTTAATGTGGCTTAATTGGTAACTAGGCCTGGAGGCAGCCCAGTTAAAATAAAAATTGGTTCAGGTGCAAGTTTCAACGCTTTAATGAGCATTGAAATGTATAAAAATTGTTTAGAAAAATTATATGACTGAGCCTTGTGGGCCTAAGAAAAATTGCCCGTTCGGCGAGATTACGTGAGGTTTCAGGAGGAGGAGCAGGAGGAGGAGGAGGAATATTATACACAGATTGATGAAGCAAAAATGTCCCCGTTTTTGATGGTGATAGAGAACGATGCTTCCATCCGCGGGTGCAGCCTACGTATTTCTTAGGTATCGCTGCTGTCCGCTGGTGAAGAAGAGAAGTCTGGGGAAATCCAGGCTTTGTTCATCTTGATGAGTGTAAGCCTGTCGGCACTGTCAGTTGACAGGCGGGTACGCTTATCCGTGATGATTCCCCCAGCCGCACTAAACACCCTCTGTGACAAGACGCTAGCCGCAGGACAAGCAAGCACCTCCAGGGCATACAGCGCGAGTTCAGGCCACGTGTCCAGCTTCGACACCCAGTAGTTGTAGGGGGCAGAGGCGTCACCGAGGACGGTCGTGCGATCGGCTACGTACTCCCTCACCATCCTTTTATAGTGCTCCCGTCAACTCAGCCTTGACTGGGGAGCGGTGACACAGTCTTGCTGGGGAGCCATGAAGCTGGCAAAGGCCTCGGAGAATGTTCCCCTGCCTGCGCTGTACATGCTGCCTGATCTCCGCGCCTCACCTGCTACCTGGCCCTCGGAACTGCGCCTTTTGCCACTAGCGCTGTCGGATGGGAAGTTTACCATCAGTTTGTCCACCAGCGCCCTGTGGTATAGCATCATTCTCGAACCCCTTTCCTCTTCGGGTATGAGAGTGGAAAGGCTCTCCTTATACCGTGGGTCGAGCAGTGTGTACACCCAGTAATCCGTAGTGGCCAGAATGCGTGTAACGTGAGTGTCATGAGAAAGGCATCCTAACATGAAGTCAGCCATGTGTGCCAGGGTACCTGTACGCAACACATGGCTGTCCTCACTAGGAAGATCACTTTCAGGATCCTCCTCCTCCGGCCATACACGCTGAAAGGATGACAGGCAAGCAGCATGGGTACCCTCAGAAGTGGGCCAAGCTGTCTCTTCCCCCTCCTCCTCATGCTCCTCCCCCTCCTCCTCCTCCTCAACGCGCTGAGATATAGACATGAGGGTGCTCTGACTATCCAGCGACATACTGTCTTCCCACGCCTCCGTTTCCGAGTACAAAGCGTCTGCCTTTATGCTTTGCAGGGAACTTCTCAAGAGGCATAGCAGAGGAATGGTGACGCTAATGATTGCAGCATACCCGCTCACCATCTGGGTAGACTCCTCAAAGTTTCCAAGGACCTGGCAGATGTCTGCCAACCAGGCCCACTCTTCTGTAAAGAATTGAGGAGGCTGACTCCTACTACGACGCCCATGTTGGAGTTGGTATTCCACTATAGCTCTACGCTGCTCATAGAGCCTGGCCAACATGTGGAGTGTAGAGTTCCACCGTGTGGGCACGTCGCACAGCAGTCGGTGCACTGGCAGATTAAACGGATGTTGCAGGGTCCGCAGGGTGGCAGCGTCCGTCTTGGAGTTGCGGAAATGTGCGCTGACCCGGCGCACCTTTCCGAGCAGGTATGACAAGTGTGGGTAGCTTTTCAGAAAGCGCTGAACCACCAAATTAAAGACATGGGCCAGGCATGGCACGTGCGTGAAGCTGCCAAGCTGCAGAGCCGCCACCAGGTTACAGCCGTTGTCACACACGACCATGCCCGGTTGGAGGCTCAGTGGCGCAAGCCAGTGGTCGGTGTGCTCTGTCAGACCGTGCAGCAGTTCGTGGGCCGTGTGCCTCTTCTCTCCTAAGCTGAGTAGTTTCAGCACGGCCTGCTGACGCTTGCCCACCGCTGTGCTGCCACGCCGCGCGACACCGACTGCTGGCGACGTGCTGCTGCTGCTGACACATCTTGATTGCGAGACAGAGGTTGCGTTGGAGGAGAAGGAGGAGGATGGTGGTTTAGTGGAGGAAGCATACACCGCCGCAGATACCACCACCGAGCTGGGGCCTGCAATTCTGGGGGTGGGTAGGACATGAGCGGTCCCAGGCTCTGACTCTGTCCCAGCCTCCACTAAATTCACCCAATGTGCCGTCAGGGAGATATAGTGGCCCTGCCCGCCTGTGCTTGTCCACGTGTCCGTTGTTAAGTGGACCTTGGCAGTAACCGCGTTGGTGAGGGTGCGTACAATGTTGCGGGAGACGTGGTCGTGCAGGGCTGGGACGGCACATCGGGAAAAGTAGTGGCAAGTGGGAACCGAGTAGCGCGGGGCTGCCACCGCCATCATGCTTTTGAAAGCCTCCGTTTCTACAAGCCTATACGGCAGCATCTCCAGGCTGATCAATTTGGCAATGTGCACGTTTAACGCTTGAGCGTGCGGGTGCGTGGCGGCGTACTTGCGCTTGCGCTCAAACATTGGCGCTAGCGACGTCTGGACGCTGCGCTGAGAGACATTGCTGGATGGGGCCGAGGACAGCGGAGGTGAGGGTGTGGGTGCAGGCCAGGAGACGGTAGTGCCTGTGTCCTCAGAGGGGGGTTGGATCTCAGTGACAGGTTGGGGCACAGGGGGAGAGGCAGTGGTGCAAACCGGAGGCGGTGAACGGCCTTCGTCCCACCTTGTGGGGTGCTTGGCCATCATATGCCTGCGTATGCTGGTGGTGGTGGCTCCCCAGCTGATCTTCGCGCGACAAAGGTTGCACACCACTGCTCGTCGGTCGTCAGGCGTCTCTGTGAAAAACTGTCACACCGTAGAGCACCTTGACCTCTGCAGGGTGGCATGGCGCGAGGGGGCGCTTTGAGAAACAGTTGGTGGATTATTCGGTCTGGCCCTGCCTCTACCCCTGGCCACCGCACTGGCTCGGCCTGTGCCCACACCCTGACTTGGGCCTCCGCGTCCTCGCCCGCGTCCACGTCCTCTAGGCCTACCCCTACCCCTCAGCATGCTGTATTATCAGTAGTTTAGAAACAGAACGCTGTAATTAAATGTGCCACTTATTGGCATGTGGTTGAAGGCTGACTTCGCTTACGGAACGCACAGCAGAGCCAGGAAATAATTTTGCGCAAGCCTGCTGTAACACTTAGCTGGCTGCGTATGAATTAGGAGGACAACTACCCCCAGCACAGACCCAGTACACTGAGGACAGTCACAGGCAGCCCAAATAGATTTTTTTTCCCAAATGTTTTTGCAAAGGCCCACTGCCTATATTCAATAAATATGTCTTCTGTCCCTGCCTCACCACTACTGGCCCTGGAGTATGTAAAATAACTGCAGACTGTTGCACTGTGGACTGCAATACAGCGGTGATGTAACAGCCAACACAGAGCCAGGAAATAATTTTGCGCAAGCCTGCTGTAACACTTAGCTGGCTGCGTATGAATTAGGAGGACAACTACCCCCAGCACAGACCCAGTACACTGAGGACAGTCACAGGCAGCCCAAATAGATTTTTTTTTCCCAAATGTTTTTGGAAAGGCCCACTGCCTATATTCAATAAATATGTCTTCTGTCCCTGCCTCACCACCACTACTGGCCCTGGACTATGTATAATTACTGCAGGGCGCAATGCTCTGTACGGCCGATATACAAAAAAAAAAAATGTGCAACACTGCAAAAAGCAGCCTCCACACTACTGCACACGGTTAGATGTGGCCCTAAGAAGGACCGTTGGGGTTCTTGAAGCCTAAAATACTCCTAACACTCTCCCTATAGCAACTCCAGCAAGACAGCACTTTCCCTGATCTCTGTCAGAACGCATCTGTGGCGAGCCGCTGGAGAGGCCGATTTATATACTCAGGTGACACCTGATCTCACCAGCCACTCACTGCAGGGGTGTGGTATAGGGCTTGGACGTCGCAGTGGGAAGTTGTAATGCCTTCCCTGTCTTTCTATTGGCCAGAAAAGCGCGCTTACGTCTCAGAGATGAAAGTGAAAGTAACTCGAACATCGCGTGGTACTCGTCACGAGTAACGAGCATCTCGAACACGCTAATACTCGAACGAGTATCAAGCTCGGACGAATACGTTCGCTCATCTCTAGTAACAATCAATTACTCCGCACATTAGCTAGAGTAAATATAAGAGGACAGAGAAGGCTGAAGAATAGAGATGAGCGAGCACCAAAATGCTCGGGTGCTCGTTACTCGAGTCGAACTGTCAGTGATGCTCGAGAGTTCGTTTCGAGTAACGAACCCCATTGAAGTCAATGGGCGACTCGAGCATTTTTGTATATCGCCGAAGCTCGCTAAGGTTTTCATTTGTGAAAACCTGGGAAATTCAAGAAAGTGATGGGAACGACACATAAACGGATAGGGCAGGCGAGGGGCTACATGTTGGGCTGCATCTCAAGTTCCCAGGTCCCACTATTAAGCCACAATAGTGGCAAGAGTGAGACCCCCCCCCCTCCCGCGCACTGTCAGCATAAAGATCGTTCTCTGCCACAGCTGTAACAGCTGTGGAAGAGAAGAACGATGTTAGCCCATTGAATTCAATGGAGCCGGCAATACAGCTGCCTCCATTGAAAGCAATGGGCTGCCGGCGATCGCGGGATGAATTGTCGGGAAGGGCTTAAATATATAAGCCCTTTCCTGCAGTTCATCCAGAAATGTGTAAAAATTAAAAAAATATATACTCACCTTGTCCCGGCAGAACGATGTTAGCCCATTGAATTCAATGGAGCGAGCAATAGAGTTGGCTCCATTGAAAGCAATGGGCTGCCGGCGATCGCGGGATGAATTGTCGGGAAGGGGTTAAATATATAAGCCCTTCCCTGCAATTCATCCAGAAATGTGTAAAAATAAAAAAATATATATATACTCACCTGGTCCCGGAAGACGGGGTTCAGCGCGGCCACCGGCAGTCCTCCTGAACTGCTCTGAACAGCTGTGAGTAGTATTCAGCAGCCGGGGATTTAAAATCCCCGCCTGCTGAATGAGCTGCCTCCAATTGGTCACAGCCTGACCAATCAGAGGCAGATTCCACTCACACACCCATTCATGAATTTATGAATGGGCGAGTGACTGCTGCCTCTCATCTGATTGGTCCCGCTGAGCCAATCAGAGGCAGCAGTCACACACCCATTCATAAATTCATGAGGTGAGCAAGGTTCTTATATATTTAAGCCCTTCCCGGCAATTCATCCCGCGCTTGCCGGCAGGCCATTTCTTTCAATGGAGCCAGCTGTATTGCCGGCTCCATTGAATTCAATGGTCAGTGCTCGTTTAATCGAGATGAGTACCGCGTGGTGCTCGTCTCAAGTAACGAGCATCTCGAGCACTCTAATACTCGAACGAGCATCAAGCTCGGACGAGTATGCTCGCTCATCTCTACTGAAGAACCAATGCCAATGCATCCCGACATATCAACAGCTCTGGTAAAAAGAAAGAGAAAGCAATTAAAAAGTATTATATTGTATATATATAACAAGTACCCTATATACCCGACTTTGCCAGAGTTAATTTAGTACAGGTGTTTACCTGTTGTTCGTATGGAAAATTTTATGAAGTCGTGGTTACTTAAGAGGAACTAAGAAATAAAATATGTATACACATGAAGGAGTATTAGATTCTTCTCAGACTGCATGTACCAATGTCCCTCTGCAGAATTTGTCACCCTTCCCACCCTCCTCACTTTTTACCCTTAAAGGTAACTCATCTCTTGATTCAAATTTACCCCCAGTCTGCAAGTTGTAGCCCTTTCTGAGCCTTAAAGGCATGCTCCATCCCTTAAAGGTCATGTTTTTTTTTAATCAAATGTAACCAGACTGGAGGTCGTAGTCCCTTCTTAGCCTTAAAGGCATACTTTATCCATGCAGTTGATGGCCACTTACTTATGTACTTTACAGCCTTTCAGTATATACACACAGAGGTCAGTCATATTCTCCCCAGTATATTCAAACAAACATCAGTTATATTCTCCTCAGTATATAAACTTTGAGATGAGGTAGATTCTCCTCAGCATATGCACACAGAGGTATTAGGATTAGAGATGAGCGAGCATACTCGTCCGAGCTTGATGCTCATTCGAGTATTAGGGTGCTCGAGATGCTCGTTACTCGAGACGAGCACCACGCGGTGCTCGTCTCGATTAAACAAGCACTGACCATTGAATTCAATGGAGCCGGTAATACAGCCGGCTCCATTGAAAGCAATGGGCTGCCGGCGATCGCGGGATGAATTGTCGGGAAGGGCTTAAATATATAAGCCCTTCCCTGAAATTCATCCAGAAATGTGTAAAAAGTAAAAAGAAAAAAAATACTCACCTTGTCCCGGCAGAACGATGTTAGCCCATTGAATTCAATGGAGCCGGCAATACAGCCGGCTCCACTGAAAGCAATGGGCTGCCGGCGATCGCACAATGAATTTTCGGGAAGGGCTTAAATATATAAGCCCGATATAAGCCCTCACCTGCAATTCATCCAGAAATGTGTAAAAATAAAAAATAAAAATATACTCACCTGGTCCCGGCAGACGGAGTTCAGCTGCGGCCAGCTGGCAGTTCTCCTGAACTGCTCTCTGTAGTATTCAGCAGCCGGGGAATTAAAATCCCCGCCTGCTGAATGAGCTGCCTCTGATTGGTCACAGCCTGACCAATCAGAGGCAGATCTCACTCACACCCATTCATGAATTCATGAATGGGTGAGTGAGTGCTGCCTCTGATTGGCTCAGCGCAGCTCTCAGCTGAATGACAGCAGTTCAGCACCACAGTGCAGGGAACAGCAGGAGAAGACGTGGCTGTGCCCCGGCAGCTGAAGGGAGGTGAGTATCTATTTTTTTTTGTTTTTTAAATCACTTTTAATTCATTTCCAGGGAATGGCTTATATGTAAAGCCCTTCCCTGAAAAAGAATCCAGGTGTGCCAGTGGACCATTGTCTTCAATGGAGTCGCCGGCAGCAGCAGCGGCTCCATTGAAGAGAATGCCTGCATTTTTATTCTTTTTCACACTAAAATCTTTCTTTTTCAGGTAAGGGCTTATATTTTTAAGCCCTTCCCGAAAATTCATCCCGCGCTCGCCGGCAGTCCATTGCTTTCAATGGAGCCAGCTGTATTGCCGGCTCCATTGAATTCAATGGGCTAACATCGTTCTTCTCTTCCACAGCTGTTACAGCTGTGGCAGAGGAGAACAATCGTTATGCTTACAGTGGGGGGGTCTCACTCTTGCCACTATTGTGGCTTAATAGTGAGACCTCGGAGCCTGAAATGCAGCCCTGCATGTTGCTCCTCGCCTGCCCTATCCATTTCTTGGTTTTTTTTACATGACTTTGGTGATTTGCTAAGATTTTCACAAATGAAAACCTTAGCGGAGCACCAGTCATATACAAAAATGCTCGAGTCGCCCATTGACTTCAATGGGGTTCGTTACTCGAAACGAACTCTCGAGCATCACTGACAGTTTGACTCGAGTAACGAGCACTCGAGCATTTTGGTGCTCGCTCATCTCTAATTAGGATGTAAAGAATGGTTGTGGCAAATTTCCTGCTTGTGCAGTTCACATGTGTGTTATTAGTTATATTACATAGCGGGTCACTTACTTTAACAGTTAGAATTGAATAATCAAGTTGCAACCCCTTTACTTTTCCTATCGGACCTAAACAATGGTTGTGCCAAATAACACGTTTGTATGTCACTGGGAAGTTGGAGAATTAGATTAGGTACATACCATAGGGGTCACTTACTTTTGCACTTAGAATTGAATAATCAAGTTGTGACCCCTTTATGTTATCTACTTTAAAGAATGGTCATGCCAGATTTCACATTTGTACAACACCAGGAAGTTACATAACTTAGGGGGGGGGGGGGGGGTCACTTACTTTTGCACTTCGAATTGAATAATCAAGTTGTGAGCCTATCGTTTTCCTATTTACTACCTAAAGGATGTTCCCACCAAATTTTACGTTTGTGCCGTACAGACTTGTTTTATTATTTACATTACATAGGGGGTCCCTTATTTTTGCACTTAGAATTGACTACTCAAATTGTGACCCCTTTACTTTTCCTATGTATAACCTAATGAATGGTAGTACCAAATTTCAAGTTTGTACGACTTCGGGAAGTTAGAGAATAAGAGTAGTTACATTATATGGGGGTTTGCTTACTTTTACTTTAGCATTAAATAAGTACTGAATAGATTCCTAAAACTTAACTTTTATTATTTAGATTGCAAAAAAAGCGAAATTCCGCGGTGGAGCCCGTCACAGCACCCCCCGGGAGACCCCATACTTACCTGCGGATCTGGCGTCCTTGCTCCTGCATGATGTTTCCCCGCCCACCTCCGCCGCGTCATGTGACACGCCCACCGCGTCACATGATGCGACCGAGTTGGGACCCATAAATGGGTCCCAACTCGATTATTCAATTCTAAGCGCAAAAGAATTAGCGTCCAAATTTTACGTACGGAATCTAATTCTCTCTCTTCCCGATGTCATTTTATATAAAGGAAACATCGCATGGTTACCTCTACATGGTGTTTCCTGGGTAACGCAAAGAACCATGCAAAATGGTGAACATAATTTTTTCCTGGTATCTCTAAAGTAACCACGACTTCATAAGATTTTCAGTGTGAACACCAGATAAACACCAGTACCAAATCAACTCGGGCAAAGCCGGGTATATCAGCTAGTGTATATATATAAAGACTAAAGCCCTGACTGACTCACTGACTCGCCACTAATTCTCCAACTTCCCGATGTCGTAGAAACATGAAATTTGGCACAAGCATTGATTATGCACAATATAGGAAAAGTAAATGGGTCCAAACTCGATTATTCAATTCTAGCGCAAAAGAATTAGCGTCCAAATTTTATGTACAGAATCTAATTCTCTCACTTCCCAATGTTGTAGAAACATGAAATTTGGCATGAGCATAGATTATGTCATGAAGCGGAAAACTTAATAGGTCCCAACTCGATTATTCAATTCTAGCGCAAAAGAATTAGCATCCAAATTTTACGTACGTAATCTAATTCTCTCACTTCCCGATGTCATAGAAACTTGAAATTTGGCACGTGCATTGATTATTTCTAGAGATGAGCGAGCACCAAAATGCTCGGGTGCTCGTTACTCGGGACGAAATTATCGCGATGCTCGAGGGTTCATTTTGAGTAACGAACCCCATTGAAGTCAATGGGCAACCCGAGCATTTTTGTATATCGCCAATGCTCGCTAAGGTTTTCATTTGTGAAAATCTGGGCAATTCAAGAAAGTGATGGGAACGACACAGCAACGGATAGGGCAGGCGAGGGGCTACTTGTTGGGCTGCATCTCAAGTTCCCAGGTCCCACTATTAAGCCACAATAGCGGCAAGAGTGCCCCCTCCCCTCCCAACAACTTTTACTTCTGAAAAGCCCTCATTAGCAATGCATACCTTAGATAAGCACCACACTACCTCCAACAAAGCACAATCACTGCCTGCATGACACTCCGCTGCCACTTCTCCTGGGTTACATGCTGCCCAACCCCCCCCCCCCCCTCCACGACCCAGTGTCCACAGCGCACACCAATCTGTCCCTGCCCAGCCTTCAGCTGCCCTCATGCCACACCACCCTCATGTCTATTTATAAGTGCGTCTGCCAGAGGAAAAGCAGGCACACACTGCAGAGGGTTGGCACGGCTAGGCAGCGACCCTCTTTAAAAGGGGCGGGGCGATAGTCCACAATGCTGTACAGAAGCAATGAGAAATATAATCTTGTGCCACCTCCATCTGGAGCTGCACACGTGGGCATAGCAATGGGGAACCTATGTGCCACACACTATTCATTCTGTCAAGGTGTCTGCATGCCCCAGTCAGACCGCGGTTTTTTATAAATAGTCACAGGCAGGTACAACTCCGCAATGGGAATTCCGTGTGCACCTACACAATGGGTGGCTCCCTGGAACCCACCGGCGGTACATAAATGTATCCCATTGCAGTGCCCAACACAGCTGATGTAACGTCAGCTGTAATGCAGGTGGGCTAAAAATTAATTTGATTACACTGTAGGCGAGGGCCCCCAAAAATTGGTGTACCAACAGTACTAATGTACGTCAGAAAAATTGCCCATGCCCAACCAAGAGGGCAGGTGAAATCCATTAATCGCTTTGGTTAATGTGGCTTAATTGGTAACTAGGCCTGGAGGCAGCCCAGTTAAAATAAAAATTGGTTGAGGTGAAAGTTTCAATGCTTTAATGAGCATTGAAACGTATAAAAATTGTTTACAAAAATTATATGACTGAGCCTTGTGGGCCTAAGAAAAATTGCCCGTTCGGCGTGATTATGTGAGGTTTCAGGAGGAGGAGCAGGAGGAGGAGGAGGAATATTATACACAGATTGATGAAGCTAAAAGGTCCCTGTTTTTGATGGGGATAGAGAACGATGCTTCCATCCGCAGGTGCAGCCTACGTATTGCTTAGGTATCGCTGCTGTCTGCTGGTGGAGAAGAGAAGTCTGGGGAAATCCAGGCTTTGTTCATCTTGATGAGTGTAAGCTTGTCGGCACTGTCGGTTGACAGGCGGGTAAGCTTATCTGTGATGATTCCCCCAGCCGCACTAAACACCCTCTCTGACAAGACGCTAGCCGCAGGACAAGCAAGCACCTCCAGGGCATACAGCGCGAGTTCAGGCCACATGTCCAGCTTCGACACCCAGTAGTTGTAGGGGGCAGAGGTGTCACGGAGGACGGTCGTGCGATCGGCTACGTACTCCCTCACCATCCTTTTACAGTGCTCCCGCCGACTCAGCCTTGACTGGGGAGCGGTGACACAGTCTTGCTGGGGAGCCATAAAGCTGTCAAGGGCCTTAGAGAGTGTTCCCCTTCCTGTGCTGTACATGCTGCCTGATCTCTGCGTCTCCCCTGCTACCTGGCCCTCGGAACGGCGCCTTCGGCCACTAGCGCTGTCGTATGGGAATTTTACCATCAGTTTGTCCGCCAGGGTCCTGTGGTATAGCATCACTCTCGAACCCCTTTCCTCTTCAAGTATGAGAGTGGAAAGGTTCTCCTTATACCGTGCGTCGAGCAGTGTGTACACCCAGTAATCCGTAGTGGCCAGAATGCGTGTAACGCGAGGGTCACGAGAAAGGCATCCTAACATGAAGTCAGCCATGTGTGCCAGGGTACCTGTACGCAACACATGGCTGTCCTCACTAGGAAGATCACTTTCAGGATCCTCCTCCTCCTCAGGCCATACACGCTGAAAGGATGACAGGCAAGCAGCATGTGTACCCTCAGCAGTGGGCCGAGCTGTCTCTTCCCCCTCCTCCTCATCCTCCTCATGCTCCTCCTCCTCAACGTGCTGAGATATAGACAGGAGGGTGCTCTGACTATCCAGCGACATACTGTCTTCCCCCGGCTCTGTTTTCGAGCGCAAAGCGTCTGCCTTTATGCTTTGCAGGGAACTTCTCAAGAGGCATAGCAGAGGAATGGTGACGCTAATGATTGCAGCATCGCCGCTCACCATCTGGGTAGACTCCTCAAAGTTTCCAAGGACCTGGCAGATGTCTGCCAACCAGGCCCACTCTTCTGTAAAGAATTGAGGAGGCTGACTCCCACTGCGCCGCCCATGTTGGAGTTGGTATTCCACTATAGCTCTACGCTGCTCATAGGGCCTGGCCAACATGTGGAGCGTAGAGTTCCACCGTGTGGGCACGTCGCACAGCAGTCGGTGCACTGGCAGATTAAACCGATGTTGCAGGGTGCTCAGGGTGGCAGCGTCCGTGTGGGACTTGCGGAAATGTGCGCAGAGCTGGCGCACCTTTCCGAGCAGGTCTGAGAAGCGTGCGTAGCTTTTCAGAAAGCGCTGAACCACCAAATTAAAGACGTGGGCCAGGCATGGCACGTGCGTGAGGCTGCCGAGCTGCAGAGCTGCCACCAGGTTATGGTCGTTGTCACACACGACTATGCCCGGTTGGAGGCTCAGCGGCGCAAGCCAGCGGTCGGTCGGCTCTGTCAGACCCTGCAGAAGTTCGTGGGCCGTGTGCCTCTTATCTCCTAAGCTGAGTAGTTTCAGCACGGCCTGCTGACGCTTGGCCACCGCTGTGCTGCCACGCCGCGAGACACCGACTGCTGGCGACTTGCTGCTGCTGACATATCTTGATTGCGAGACAGAGGTTGCGTTGGAGGAGGAGGAGGAGGAGAAGGAGGAGGGTGGTTTAGTGGAGGAAGCATACACCGCCGCAGATACCACCACCGAGCTGGGGCCCGCAATTCTGGGGGTGGGTAGGACGTGAGCGGTCCCAGGCTCTGACTCTGTCCCAGCCTCCACTAAATTCACCCAATGTGCCGTCAGGGAGATATAGTGGCCCTGCCCGCCTGTGCTTGTCCACGTGTCCGTTGTTAAGTGGACCTTGCCAGTAACCATGTTGGTGAGGGCGCGTACAACGTTGCGGGAGACGTGGTCATGCAGGGCTGGGACAGCACATCGGGAAAAGTAGTGGCGACTGGGAACCGAGTAGCGCGGGGCCGCCGCCGCCATCATACCTTTGAAAGACTCCGTTTCCACAAGCCTATACGGCAGCAACTCCAGCCTGATAAATTTGGCTATGTGCACGTTTAACGCTTGAGCGTGCGGGTGCGTGGCGGCGTACTTGCGCTTGCGCTCAAACACATGCGCTAGCGACGGCTGGACGGTGCGCTGACAGACATTGGTGGATGGGGCCGGGACAGCGGAGGTGAGGGTGTGGGTTCAGGCCAGGAGACGGTAGTGCCTGTGCCTTGAGAGGGGGGTTGGATCTTAGTGGCAGGTTGGGGCACAGGGGGAGAGGCAGCGGTGCAAACCGGAGGCGGTGAACGGCCTTCGTCCCACCTTGTGGGGTGCTTGGCCATCATATGTCTGCACATGCTGGTGGTGGTGGCTCCCCGGCTGATCTTGGCGCGACAAAGGTTGCACACCACTGTTCGTCGGTCGTCTGCACTCTCAGTGAAAAACTGCCAGAACTTTGAGCACCTCGGCTTCTGCAAGGTGGCATGGCGCGAGGGGGCGCTTTGGGAAACAGTTGGTGGATTATTCGGTCTGGCCCTGCCTCTATCCCTGGACACCGCACTGCCTCTTGCAACCTGCCCTGCTGCTGCCATTGCCTCCCCCTCTGAAGACCTGTCCTCAGTAGGCGTAGCAAACCAGGTGGGGTCAGTCACCTCATTGTCCTGCTGCTCTTTCTCCGAATCCTCTGTGCGCTCCTCCCTCGGACTTACTGCCCTTACTACTACCTCACTGATAGACAACTGTGTCTCATTGTCATCGTCCTCCTCACCCACTGAAAGGTCTTGAGACAGTTGCCGGAAGTCCCCAGCCTCATCCCCCGGACCCCGGGAACTTTCCAATGGTTGGGCATCAGTCACGATAAACTCCTCTGGTGGGAGAGGAACCACTGCTGCCCAATCTGAGCAGGGGCCCGAGAACAGTTCCTGGGAGTCTGCCCGCTCCTCATGTGTCATTGTAATGGAGTGAGGAGGCTGGGAGGAAGGAGGAGCAGCAGCCAGAGGATTCTGAGTTGCAGCAGTGGACGGTGCAGAACTCTGGGTGGACGATAGATTGCTGGATGCACTGTCTGCCATCCACGACAGGAGCTGCTCACACTGCTCATTTTCTAATAAAGGTCTACCGCGTGGACCCATTAATTGTGCGATGAATGTGGGGATGCCAGAAACGTGCCTCTCTCCTAATCCCGCAGCAGTCGGCTGCGATACACCTGGATCAGGAGCTTGGCCTGTGCCCACACCCTGACTTGGGCCTCCACGTCCTCGGCCGCGTCCACGTCCTCTAGGCCTACCCCTACCCCTCAGCATGCTGTATTACCAGTAATGCAGAAACAGAACGCTGTAGTTAAATGTGCCGCTTATTGGCCTGTGGTTGGAGGCTGACTTCGCTTACAGAACGGCAGGAAATAATTTTGCGCAAGCCTGCTGTAACACTTAGCTGGCTGCGTATGAATTTGGAGAACTACTACACCCAGCAGAGACCCAGAACACTGAGGACAGTCACAGGCAGCCCAAATAGATTTTTTTCCCCAAATGTTTTTGCAAAGGCCCACTGCCTATATTCAATCAATATGTCTTCTGTCCCTGCCTCACCGCTACTGGCCCTGGAGTATGTCAAAGAACTGCAGAGTGTTGCACTGTGAACTGCAATATAGCGGTGATTTAACAGCCCAGACAGAGCCAGGAAATAATTTTGCGCAAGCCTGCTGTAACACTTAGCTGGCTGCGTATGAATTTGGAGAACTACTACACCCAGCAGAGACCCAGAACACTGAGGACAGTCACAGGCAGCCCAAATAGATTTTTTTCCCCAAATGTTTTTGCAAAGGCCCACTGCCTATATTCAATCAATATGTCTTCTGTCCCTGCCTAACCACCACTTCTGTCCCAGGAGTATTACTGCAGGGCGCAATGCTCTGCACGGCCGATATACCAAAAAAAAAAAAAGTGCAACACTGCAAAAAGCAGCCTCCACACTACTGCACACGGTTAGATGTGGCCCTAAGAAGGACCGTTGGGGTTTTTGAAGCCTAAAATACTCCTAACGCTCTCCCTATAGCAACTCCACCAAGACAGCACTTTCCCTCCTCTATGTCAGAACGCATCTGTGGCGAGCCGCGGGAGGGGCCGATTTTTATACTCGGGTGACACCTGATCTCGCCAGCCACTCACTGCAGGGGGGTGGTATAGGGCTTGAACGTCGCAGGGGGAAGTTGTAATGCCTTCCCTGTCTTTCTATTGGCCAGAAAAGAGCGCTAACGTCTCAGAGATGAAAGTGAAAGTAACCCGAACATCGCGTGGTACTCGTCACGAGTAACGAGCATCTCGAACACGCTAATACTCGAACGAGTATCAAGCTCAGACGAGTACGTTCGCTCATCTCTAGACCAGTAGGATCCAAGAAATCTCCAGGACACTCAGATTAACAGACATATATACAAAGTATGTAAATAAAAACAGCTTTTGCGCTCAAAGAGTCCATCTGAATGTTATTTTCTACTGGAGTGGATCCTACTCCTGGATTTAGACTTCAGTGCACTGCTAACTTGGATATACAAAGGGCAAGAGGGTCATTATCCTCATTTAATTCCCTTCAAGTAAGTGCTGCTTTCCTATTTCCTTCATCATTGTCATTCAGACAAACTCTTTGAGAGCAGGAGCTTTATTTATTTACATGCTTTGAATATATATCAAGCTGGCAAACAGTCTGTCCTGATAGTGCAGCCTACACCATCTTATACTCTGTGATCACCCTCTGCAGCTGGATTAGTTTCCACAAGATATGCAGTTTGGAATCCCACTATGTAGGCATGTTGTAAATTAGATGGTTGGGCAGGAGGGGCTTGGTATGAATCCCAATGTGCAAGTAGTTTCCTGGCCTTTTCCAGTACTGCATGTAAATCTGGGTAATTGTTTAAGAAACAATGAATTACCAGGTTCCTCACATGGACCAGGCAGGGTACATCTGTGAAATTCCCAAGGTCAAGAGGAGGGGATTTCTTAAACACAGCTTATCCCGTCACTTTCTGGAATCCCATGACTGCTGAACTGAACATCTCTATGTTACACCTTTAGAATATGTCCAATCACAATCAATTAGTCAGCTTAGAAAAAAGGAGATATTCTGGATCTATAAATTGAAGACTCTGGCCCCATTAGGTCTAAACGAAGTGTTGGAGAAAATCTAACAATTTACTGCATGTATTTTATAAGTTCTATTGGTAATGTCATTTTGATATTAATCACTAGAATTGATGATGTATTACGAAACCTTGGGTATAGAGTTGTTATACCAAGATCTTATAAGAGTGGATTGATATTTGTTTGACTGAGAGTGAAATGTAACTATCTTAGAGTATTAAAAAAAATGTGATTTTTTTTCCTTGGTGGGACGTTTGTAAAAATGAATAGTTTGATATATTTGAACAATTTATGTTACATTTGAACCTATTTTATTTATTTGTGTGCTACATAAGTTTTAAATTGTACTAATTCCCCTTTCAGAAACCATGTGGCAACCGATGCAGTAACAATATGATGTCTGTATCCACAAATGACAGTGTACATTCCGCTGTAGTAAAAGCTGACTTTTGTGAATGAGAGGGCATTGAACACACACTGCATACCATCGTAAGGAAAGCATGACGTATCCCGTCACCTGAGTGGGAAGTACCCCCTGATGACGCTGGGATTGCCCCTTCACCAGTGTCCACCATGAGCTGGGAAATGTGAGTGGATTTTAATCTATCTGTATATATATATATATATATATAGATGTGTTTTATGTATCCTATGTATTATATTCGTGAAAAAGGCAAGTGGAGATTCCATTAATAAATTAATCCCATAAAGATATGGGTTTACGTCTGATTTTTCTGGATTCCGGACCGCGGGGATCTTTTTTCTTGTACAAGCTGCAAGATCTCATTTAAAAAATTCTCTCAAACCTCATTAAGGCCGTTTGGCTGTAGTATGTCTAATAAAAAGATCCAATGCATTTCTTTTTTTTTTCTCAAAGTATTAAACTAGCCTTCTGATACTTGTCTGCATGGACATTCTAAAAAGTAGACCAAATACTTTGATCCGCATATTATATTTTTTTAATTTTATAATTCTTTTCTGTTTTCTTTATTGCATTTATATGAGCCACATAAATATTTGTTATCTATTTCCAATGTATAACCATCAGTCACCTGATGTACTTTTTGGGGAGTGATTTTTGTTTTTCCTGTATATTATGTTTGGTTTTGATTGTAGATTCTTATTTACAAAAGGGTCTCCTTTTATTAATCCACAATGGGTACATAATATTTTTCTAATCAAATTGTGCTGTATGTTGCACCGTGTAAGGGTGACTACATTACAACTACATTTACCGTGAAATCGCAATTTTGCGCGATCGTGATTTTAACATTAGAAGTCCCATAGACCCCTGCAGAAGAAAAAACGCTGCAAATTTCGCAGTGAAAAAAAACTGCAGTGGGTAATCACCGTAATAAAGCTATTTTTTCTTCCTAAAGTTTGTTCTTTGTCTTTCTGTTTCCTTCTCTATTACTTTTTTCTTCTTCATCACTATCATCCTTTTTCCTTTTATGTTCTGCCTCTTGAGTTTCCTTTATTCTTATTTTTACTTGTGCTTTTGTAATGACAGAGTTCAGAAGGCCTTCTGGATAGCCTTTCTGTTTAAAATCTTTCTTCACAAATTTTGCTTGATGTAGTTGGAATTTTGAGAGCAATTTCTTCTAATGTGGCAGAACTGTCCATATGGGACATACAATTACCATTGTTTCTGATGAAAGCTTTTAAAACCAGTAAAAGTGTTAGAATCAACATTCTTGGTGTGTTTTTGTCTATACAGTATTACCAGATATAAACAGTTGTAGATCCAAAAAGACCATTTTTTCTCTATCAATATTTCCCTCAAATTCCATGCCCCAATCATTTTGGTTGACAGAGTAAATATTTTCCGGAATCACAGTTTCTGGGCCATCCCATATTAGCAGGACATTGTCTGTGAACCTTCTATTGAAAATTATAAAATGATTTACCATGAAGCATTCCTCAAACATACATACCTACATACAAATTTGCATAGCAAGGGACACATTTTGTGACCATTGCTGTGCCTCTCTGTTGCATAAAAAAATCATTTTTATAAATAAAAAAATTATTCTTTAAGATAAATTCTATGGAGTCTAGAATGAATTGTTTTTGTTTATATGGCTCATAGGATCAGTTTAAAGAAAATGTTGAATTGCCTTTAGGCCTTTGTCATAAGGTATATTTGTATGCAAAGCCTTAATATCTAGTTATACCCAGAAGTATGTTTTTTTCCAATGTATATTCTGTACAAAGTCCAACAGATGTTTTGTATCCTTTAGATATGTGGGTAGATGGTTCACAAATAGAGATGAGCGAACGTACTCGTCCGAGCTTGATACTCGTTCGAGTATTAGCGTGTTCGAGATGCTCGTTACTCGTAACGAGTACCACGCGATGTTCGGGTTACTTTCACTTTCATCTCTGAGACGTTAGCACGCTTTTCTGGCCAATAGAAAGACAGGGAAGGCATTACAACTTCCCCCTGCGACGTTCAAGCCCTATACCACCCCCCTGCAGTGAATGGCTGGCGAGATCAGGTGTCACCCGAGTATAAAAATCGGCCCCTCCCGCGGCTCGCCACAGATGCGTTCTGACATAGAGGACGGAAAGTGCTATCTTGGTGGAGCTGCTATAGGGAGAGTGTTAGGAGTATTTTAGGCTTCACGAACCCCAACGGTCCTTCTTAGGGCCACATCTAACCGTGTGCAGTAGTGTGGAGGCTGCTTTTTGCAGTGTTGCACTTTTTTTTTTTTGTTATATCGGCCGTGCAGAGCATTGCGCCCTGCAGTAATACTCCAGGGCCAGAAGCGCTTAGGCAGGGACAGAAGACATATTGATTGAATATAGGCAGTGGGCCTTTGCAAAAACATTTGGGGAAAAAAATCTATTTGGGCTGCCTGTGAGTGTCCTCAGTGTTCTGGGTCTCTGCTGGGTGTAGTAGTTCTCCAAATTCATACGCAGCCAGCTAAGTGTTACAGCAGGCTTGCGCAAAATTATTTCCTGGCTCTGTCTGGGCTGTTAAATCACCGCTGTATTGCAGTCCACAGTGCAACACTCTGCAGTTCTTTGACATACTCCAGGGACAGAAGCGCTTAGGCAGGGACAGAAGACATATTGATTGAATATAGGCAGTGGGCCTTTGCAAAAACATTTGGGGAAAAAAAATCTATTTGGGCTGCCTGTGAGTGTCCTCAGTGTTCTGGGTCTCTGCTGGGTGTAGTAGTTCTCCAAATTCATACGCAGCCAGCTAAGTGTTACAGCAGGCTTGCACAAAATTATTTCCTGGCTCTGTCTGGGCTGTTAAATCACCGCTGTATTGCAGTCCACAGTGCAACACTCTGCAGTTCTTTGACATACTCCAGGGACAGAAGCGCTTAGGCAGGGACAGAAGACATATTGATTGAATATAGGCAGTGGGCCTTTGCAAAAACATTTGGGGAAAAAAATCTATTTGGGCTGCCTGTGAGTGTCCTCAGTGTTCTGGGTCTCTGCTGGGTGTAGTAGTTCTCCAAATTCATACGCAGCCAGCTAAGTGTTACAGCAGGCTTGCGCAAAATTATTTCCTGGCTCTGTCTGGGCTGTTAAATCACCGCTGTTTTGCAGTCCACAGTGCAACACTCTGCAGTTCTTTGAAATACTCCAGGGACAGAAGCGCTTAGGCAGGGACAGAAGACATATCGATTGAATATAGGCAGTGGGCCTTTGCAAAATCATTTGGGGAAAAAAATCTATTTGGGCTGCCTGTGACTGTCCTCAGTGTTCTGGGTCTCTGCTGGGTGTAGTAGTTCTCCAAATTCATACGCAGCCAGCTAAGTGTTACAGCAGGCTTGCGCAAAATTATTTCCTGGCGTTCCGTAAGCGAAGTCAGCCTCCAACCACAGGCCAATAAGCGGCACATTTAATTACAGCGATCTGTTTCTGCATTACTGGTAATACAGCATGCTGAGGGGTAGGGGTAGGCCTAGAGGACGTGGACGTGGCCGAGGACGCGGAGGCCCAAGTCAGGGTGTGGGCACAGGCCGAGCTCCTGATCCAGGTGTATCGCAGCCGACTGCTGCGGGATTAGGAGAGAGGCACGTTTCTGGCATCCCCACATTCATCGCACAATTAATGGGTCCACGCGGTAGACCTTTATTAGAAAATGAGCAGTGTGAGCAGGTCCTGTCGTGGATGGCAGAAAGTGCATCCAGCAATCTATCGCCCACCCACAGTTCTGCGCTGTCCACTGCTGCAACTCAGAATCCTCTGGCTGCTGCTCCTCCTTCCTCCCAGCCTCCTCACTCCATTACAATGAGACATTCTGAGGAGCGGGCAGACTCCCAGGAACTGTTCTCGGGCTCCTGCTCAGATTGGGCAGCAGTGGTTCCTCTCCCACCAGAGGAGTTTATCGTGACTGATGCCCAACCATTGGAAAGTTCCCGGGGTCCGGGGGATGAGGCTGGGGACTTCCGGCAACTGTCTCAAGACCTTTCAGTGGGTGAGGAGGACGATGACGATGAGACACAGTTGTCTATCAGTGAGGTAGTAGTAAGGGCAGTAAGTCCGAGGGCGGAGCGCACAGCAGATTCGGAGGAAGAGCAGCAGGACAATATGGTGACTGACCCCACCTGGTTTGCTACGCCTACTGAGGACAGGTCTTCAGAGGGGGAGGCAAGGGCAGCAGCAGGGCAGGTTGCAAGAGGCAGTGCGGTGTCCAGGGGTAGAGGCAGGGCCAGACCGAATAATCCACCAACTGTTTCCCAAAGCGCCCCCTCGCGCCATGCCACCCTGCAGAGGCCGAGGTGCTCAAAGGTCTGGCAGTTTTTCACTGAGAGTGCAGACGACCGACGAACAGTGGTGTGCAACCTTTGTCGCGCCAAGATCAGCCGGGGAGCCACCACCACCAGCCTCACCACCACCAGCATGTGCAGACATATGATGGCCAAGCACCCCGCAAGGTGGGACGAAGGCCGTTCACCGCCTCCGGTTTGCACCACTGCCTCTCCCCCTGTGCCCCAACCTGCCACTGAGATCCAACCCCCCTCTGAGGACACAGGCACTACCGTCTCCTGGCCTGCACCCACACCCTCACCTCCGCTGTCCTCGGCCCCATTCACCAATGTCTGTCAGCGCACCGTCCAGCCGTCGCTAGCGCAAGTGTTTGAGCGCAAGCGCAAGTACGCCGCCACGCACCCGCACGCTCAAGCGTTAAACGTGCACATTGCCAAATTGATCAGCCTGGAGATGCTGCCGTATAGGGTTGTGGAAACGGAGTCTTTCAAAAATATGATGGCGGCGGCCCCGCGCTACTCAGTTCCCAGTCGCCACTACTTTTCCCGTTGTGCCGTCCCAGCCCTGCACGACCACGTCTCCCGCAACATTGTACGCGCCCTCACCAACGCGGTTACTGCCAAGGTCCACTTAACAATGGACACGTGGACAAGCACAGGTGGGCAGGGCCACTATATCTCCCTGACGGCACATTGGGTGAATTTAGTTGAGGCTGGGACAGAGTCAGAGCCTGGGTACGCTCACGTCCTACCCACCCCCAGAATTGCAGGCCCCAGCTCGGTGCTGGTATCTGCGGCGGTGTATGCTTCCTCCAGTAAACCACCCTCCTCCTCCTCCTCCAACGCAACCTTTGTCTCGCAATCAAGATGTGTCAGCAGCAGCAGCACGTCGCCAGCAGTCGGTGTCACGCGGCGTGGCATCACAGCGGTGGGCAAGCGTCAGCAGGCCGTGCGGAAACTACTCAGCTTAGGAGACAAGAGGCACATGGCCCACAAACTGCTGCAGGGTCTGACAGAGCAGACCGACCGCTGGCTTGCGCCGCTGAGCCTCCAACCGGGCATGGTCGTGTGTGACAACGGCCGTAACCTGGTGGCGGATCTGCAGCTCGGCAGCCTCACGCACGTGCCATGCCTGGCCCACGTCTTTAATTTGGTGGTTCAGCGCTTTCTGAAAAGCAACCCACGCTTGACAGACCTGCTCGGAAAGGTGCGTCGGCTCTGCGCACATTTCCGCAAGTCCCACACGGACGCTGCCACCCTGCGCACCCTGCAACATCGGTTTAATCTGCCAGTGCACCGACTGCTGTGCGACGTGCCCACACAGTGGATCTCTACGCTCCACATGTTGGCCAGGCTCTATGAGCAGCGTAGAGCTATAGTGGAATACCCACTCCAACATGGGCGGCGCAGTGGGAGTCAGCCTCCTCAATTCTTTTCAGAAGAGTGGGCCTGGTTGGCAGACATCTGCCAGGTCCTTGGAAAGTTTGAGGAGTCTACCCAGGTGGTGAGCGGCGATGCTGCAATCATTAGTGTCACCATTCCTCTGCTATGCCTCTTGAGAAGTTCCCTGCAAAGCATAAAGGCAGACGCTTTGCGCTCGGAAACAGAGCCGGGGAAGACAGTATGTCGCTGGATAGTCAGAGCACCCTCCTGTCTATATCTCAGCGCGGGGAGGAGGAGGAGGAGCAGCATGAGGAGGAGGGGGAAGAGACAGCTTGGCCCACTGCTGAGGGTATACATGCTACTTGCCTGTCATCCTTTCAGCGTGTATGGCCTGAGGAGGAGGAGGAGGATCCTGAAAGTGATCTTCCTAGTGAGGACAGCCATGTGTTGCGTACAGGTACCCTGGCACACATGGCTGACTTCATGTTAGGATGCCTTTCTCGTGACTCTCGCGTTACACGCATTCTGGCCACTAAGGATTACTGGATGTACGCACTGCTTGACCCACAGTATAAGGAGAACCTTTACACTCTCATACCCGAAGAGGAAAGGGGTTCGAGAGTGATGCTATACCACAGGACCCTGGCGGACAAACTGATGGTAAAATTCCCATCCGACAGCGCTAGTGGCCGAAGGCGCAGTTCCGAGGGCCAGGTAGCAGGGGAGGCGCGGAGATCAGGCAGCATGTACAGCACAGGCAGGGGAACACTCTCTAAGGCCCTGGACAGCTTTATGGCTCCCCAGCAAGACTGTGTCACCGCTCCCCAGTCAAGGCTGAGTCGGCGGGAGCACTGTAAAAGGATGGTGAGGGAGTACGTAGCCGATCGCACGACCGTCCTCCGTGACGCCTCTGCCCCCTACAACTACTGGGTGTCGAAGCTGGACATGTGGCCTGAACTCGCGCTGTATGCCCTGGAGGTGCTTGCTTGTCCTGCGGCTAGCGTCTTGTCAGAGAGGGTGTTTAGTGCGGCTGGGGGAATCATCACGGATAAGCATACCCGCCTGTCAACCAACAGTGCCCACAGGCTTACACTCATCAAGATGAACAAAGCCTGGATTTCCCCAGACTTCTCTTCTCCACCAGCGGACAGCAGCGATACCTAAACAATATGTAGGCTGCACCCGCGGATGGAAGCATCGTTCTCTATCCCCATCAAAAACGGGGACCTTTTTGCTTCATCAGTCTGTGTATAATATTCCTCCTCCTCCTCCTGCTCCTCCTCCTGAAACCTCACATAATCACGCCGAACGGGCAATTTTTCCTAGGCCCACAAGGCCAAGTCATATAATTTTTGTAAACAATTTTTATACGTTTCAATGCTCATTAAAGCGTTGAAACTTGCACCTGAACCAATTTTTATTTTAACTGGGCTGCCTCCAGGCCTAGTTACCAATTAAGCCACATTAACCAAAGCGATTAATGGATTTCACCTGCCCTCTTGGTTGGGCATGGGCAATTTTTCTCAGGTACATTAGTACTGTTGGTACACCAATTTTTGGGGGCCCTCGCCTACAGTGTAATCAAATGAATTTTTAGCCCACCTGCTTTACTGCTGACGTTACATCAGCTGTGTTGGGCACTGCAATGGGATATATTTATGTACCGCCGGTGGCTTCCTGGCACCCACCCATGCTGTCGGTCCACAGGGAGTTGTAACTGCATGTGTCCACTTCTAAAGAACCCCAGTCTGACTGGGGCATGCAGTGTGGGCCGAAGCCCACCTGCATTAAGCACGACATTACCTCAGCTGTGATGGGCAATGCAATGGGATATATTTATGTACCGCCGGTGGGTTCCAGGGAGCCACCCATGCCGTGGGTCCACAGGGAGTTGTAACTGCATGTGTCTACTTCTAAAGAACCCCAGTCTGACTGGGGCATGCAGTGTGGGCCGAAGCCCACCTGCATTAAGCATGACATTACCTCAGCTGTGTTGGGCACTGCAATGGGATATATTTATGTACCGCCGCTGGCTTCCTGGCACCCACCCATGCTGTCGGTCCACAGGGAGTTGTAACTGCATGCGTCTACTTCTAAATAACCCCAGTCTGACTGGGGCATGCAGTGTGGGCAGAAGCCCACCTGCATTTAATCGGACGTTGCCTCAGCTGTGATGGGCACTGCAATGGGATACATTAATGTACAGCCGGTGGGTTCCAGGGAGCCACCCATGCTGTGGGTGCACACGGAATTCCCATTGCGGAGTTGTACCTGCCTGTGACTATTTATAAAAAACCGCAGTCTGACTGGGGCATGCAGACACCTTGACAGAATGAATTGTGTGTGGCACATAGGTTCCCCATTGCTATGCCCACGTGTGCAGCTCCTGATGGAGGTGGCACAGGATTGGATTTCTCATTGCTTCTGTACAGCATTGTGGGCTATTGCCCCACCCCTTTTAAAGAGGGTCGCTGCCTAGCCGTGCCAACCCTCTGCAGTGTGTGCCTGCGGTTCCTCCTCATGGCAGACACACTTATAAATAGACAAGAGGGTGGCGTGGCATTAGGGCAGCTGAAGGCTGCGCAGGGACAGTTTTGTGTGCGCTGTGGACACTGGGTCGTGGGGGGGGGGGGGGGGTTGGGCAGCATGCAACCCAGGAGAAGTGGCAGCGGAGTGTCATGCAGGCAGTGATTGTGCTTTGTTGGAGGTAGTGTGGTGCTTAGCTAAGGTATGCATTGCTAATGAGGGCTTTTCAGAAGTAAAAGTTGTTGGGAGGGGGGGGGGGGCACTCTTGCCGCTATTGTGGCTTTATAGTGGGACCTGGGAACTTGAGATGCAGCCCAACATGTAGCCCCTCGCCTGCCCTATCCGTTTCTGTGTTGTTCCCATCACTTTCTTGAATTGCCCAGATTTTCACAAATGAAAACCTTAGCGAGCATCGGCGATATACAAAAATGCTCAGGTCGCCCATTGACTTCAATGGGGTACGTTATTCGAAACGAATCCTAGAGCATCGCGAAAAGTTCGTCCCGAGTAACGTGCACCCGAGCATTTTGGTGCTCGCTCATCTCTACTCACAAAACTTTGTAATCGTCTATTGACATATTCCGAAAGACTGCTGGTTACTGAACCCATACTTGCAATGATCGGATGACCTCGGGGGGTTGATTAATGATTTATGAATTTTTGGAAGATAATAGAAATGCATGGTTTCAGGGGTTTTAATGCATATATAATCCTTTTTGCTTTTTGTTATACAGTTTTTTCAAATGCTTCCTGGACCAAATTAAATAAGCTTTTCTTGATTTCCAGACCAGGGCTCTTGATAAGTTTCCTATAGTAATCTTTGTTATCCAAGATGTTAGTGGCTTCCTGATGATATACACTAATTAAGCCCTAAGTACATGAAGGGGTAAATAGACAGGTAGTCAGGTAGTCCGGGTCAGGGTAGGCTGTACACCCCACTATGAAGAACAATGCAGAGGTCAGGTCACAGCAGAACAATTTATCATGGTGGAAGGCCAGGTAATAGACAATAGCGTAGTTGAAGACCATGGACAATAGCGTAGTTGATGACCAGGTCAGGGCATGCAGTAGACAATAGAGTAATCAGAATAATAAGCTGGGTTAGGAGTGTAGACAAAAATGTCAGAAAAGCCAAGTTAAACTCCGGAAACTAGAGAATTAGAAACAATTTTGCTTGTCTTGATTTCCTTGTGTGATAAAATCAGAATGATTTTAGCAATAGCAAATAAGTTAAGTCTGAATATATTTTTGTCAAAAATCGCAGAAAAAATGAATTTACCATAAGGTTTGCTTCAAAGCTCAGTATGCAATCAATAAACAGCTAGGGCACCATGCTGATGGCAACAAAGGTGTTTTCCATCTAGCTTGGGTAGCACAAACATATTGTGTAGCTGTTTGTGCCTTCCTGAACATATCCAAGCGTGCTAAAAACCTTCTTAAATCAAATTTAATCAAAGTAGCGAGATTCTTATTACCTTTTGATTTGTTAACATTACAATGGCCCCCCAAACCTCTTTATTTCTCAGACTATAGACCAGGGGGTTCAACATAGGAACTACAACCAGATAAATCATTGAAAGCAACATGCCCTGTTCCTCAGAGTCTTCTGAGTCCGTTTGCATATATAAGAACATGAGTGGTCCGTAGTATAATATAACTGTGATGAGGTGGGAGGTGCAGCTGGAGAAAGCTTTCATACGTCCTGCAGAGGAGCGGATTTTCAATATGGTGGAGAAGATAAAGACATATGATATAATGATAAGTATAAACGACGCAAAGATAATAAGGAAAACCTCACAGAACATGAGGAGTTTGCGGCTTTCAGTGTTAGTAGTGGAAAGAACAATCACTGATTTCAGGTCACAGAAGAAATTATTGATTTCATGTGAATGGCAAAATTCTAGAACAGATGTAAGTAACATATGTAATAGAGCATTTAAAGCTCCAAGTAACCAACAGGAAGCCGCCATTGCAATGTACATATTCTTTCTCATTATTGTGTGGTATTGTAAAGGCTTACATATTGCCACATAGCGATCATAGGCCATTGATGTAAGCATGAAAACCTCAGCATCCCCACCGAAGATAAAGAAAAATATTTGTGTCATACAGCAACTAAAAGAGATTCTGTGATCCTGAGTCAGTGTGATAAAAAGTAGTTTAGGGACACAAGTAGAGGTGGATGTGACATCTGCAACAGCAAGGTTACTCAAGAAGAAATACATCGGGGTGTGCAATTTCGGTACCAAACATACAAGAAAAATTATTGTCAAGTTCCCCAAAACAGTAATTAAATAAATAATCAAAATTCCAAGAAAGAGCTCAAGTGGGCCGGTTGAAGACATTGAAAAGGCGACAACAGTAAATTCCTGCTTAGAGCTTCCATTTGGGCAGTCATTCATGTTGCCTTCATGGAGTTATAACTGATATATAGCATTCAATCTAATTCATTGATATAAAAACTATAATGGGAATCTATAATTTTCAAAATTATGAAATGTTTAGGACAAATTTCAGGTTATAAAAGCCACTTTATATGTTGATGTACTGGTTTCAGGTATAACAAATGAAAAATTCAATTTAGTTAAGTAAATAAATCAGATACAATAACAAATGCAAAATAGAGATTATTATATACTAATTCTTCAGAAATCTGTACCAATGAATATTAAAGAAGTTGTACCATTAAAATAACCTTTGCCCATGTGTCCTTTCAGGCTTTGCACTGTATCAAGAATTGGTACGTGTTCATGACCACTCTACTAGCAACTCTCTTCAGTGCAGTCAGGGAGTACAGTCACTAATTAACTTGAGTAGCAATGTCTGGTACTTTCTTTCATAATAACAGTTCATCACCAAGGGCTCCAGCTATCATACTTACAGCAAATAGCTGATGGATCCTCATTGACAGACAAGGTGATCAGAATAAAGCAAAAACTTTCAACACTGAATAAAATGTCACATTTAATGCAGACTCGTGAAGTTTCATTTTGGACATGTTATATCATCCTCTATTTGACCATAGCTAAGCCTGAACTGCCATGAGTTACTTAGAAGTTACCATATTAAATGTCACCCAACTGTCAACTACATTGCAAAATGATAACTTAAACATTTAACAGCAAACTCCTAATCAAGGTGTTTGAAATAATCCAACTTTCCCTGTTGATCACCTCTTATTTGTATGGAGTGAGTGGGCTATATAGAGTTATTTGGAACTTGGAGTGAAGAAGGCATCAAAGCATGATCCACCCAGGGGTTTACATAAGAAATAGTCAGTTGCAAACCAGCATTTCACACTTTCCTGAACTCACAGTTTTTTTTGTAAGAGATGGGAAATACTTTAAGAAACAAGAATATCCAAAATACCTCATAAACTACCATAAATGCAATTGATTACAATTAAAATGTTACATGACCATGTTGTGCATTGATGCATTTACCTCAATATCTATCTCAAAATCAGTATCTTTCTCTTTGCTCATCTAACGAGACCTCAAAAATCCTGTTTATAAATTGTAATAACCCCCTAGAGTTTGGGTCCCATTGAGAAATTATTTCCATATCATGATAATAATTAACACAAATAAGCACGCTTATTCACTTTCTTAATATAGCTATTACTTTTGCTATTTTTAATATATGGTGTGTTGAAACACGCATACACACATATATATGTGTACTAGCTGATATACCCAGCCTCGCCTGAGTTAACTTGATACAGGTGTTTACGTGTTGTTTGTACAGAACATTTTACAAAGTCAAGGTTACTTTAGAGTAACCGAGGAATAAATTCCTCATCTAGGACCTAATGAAATTTCATGTTTGCACGACATCGGGAAGCTAGAGAATTAGTGGCAAGTCAGTCAGTATATATATATATATATATATATATATATATATAGATGTGTGTGAATACGCAATATATTAAAAATAGCAAAGGTAATATATATGTATGTTCTACTATATCTTTTTTTCGACTGACTTTTTCCAGCACCCTTGTATGTAAATTTTTCATTGCAAGGTGCACAGGCTGTGGACCATGTGTCATGTTAGCTGCACTATACAGATGACTTACTGTTTATTGTGGGGTCTGAGAATAAATGAATGAAATTCATATTCTTTATTAGTCATACCAACTTGAATATTAAATCAACTTATCAGTATGACAGATCTTGTATCAAATTTGTGGATACTGTCATTGAAAAAGACTCTGACAACACGTCACACACTTATGTTTTCCGTAAGCCAACTTCGGTAAATGCATTATTACATGTGTCTTTTTTCAAAACTCCTACTATTAAAGCTGTCCCAGTTGGACAATTTCTCAGGATGAGGCAGATCTTCTCTTTGGAGGCAAGTTTTGAACAGCTGTCAGCTGATCTTGTGTGTGGCCTAGAAATGAGCGAGGACACTTGTCCGAGCTTGATGCTTGTTTGAGCATTAGGGTGTTTGAGATGCTCGTTACTCGAGACTAGCACCACGTGGTACTCGAGTCAATTCCATTTCGTTCCCTGCATGTTTAGCGCAGGGATTGCCACTTCCTCCTGTGAGGTGCCAGCCCTATCTTACCCCCTTGCAGTGAGTGGCTGGCGAGATCAAGTGACCGCCGAGTACTTAAAGCGGTCCCGCCTGCGGCTCACCTCAGACACACACTGGGAGAGCATAGGGAAAGTGCTGCTGCTTATTCAGGGATAGTGTTAGTGTAGGATCCTGTCTACAAGAACCCCAATGGTCCTTATTAGGGCCACATCTGACCATGTGCATTACTGTTGTGGCGGCTGAGAGCACTTTTGCACCAATTTTTTTTTTCATCTTGGGCTGTGCAGGCTATTACAGCTATAGCGTTTTAAGTCTGCAGTCTGTAATACAGAGTATAGGGAAAGTGGTGCTGAGACAGTGACAGTGGTAGTGTAGGATCCTGCCTACAAGAACCCCAACAGTCCTCCTTAGGGCTACCTCTGACCGTCTGTATTTCACAGGGTGTTTGGTGGTAGTGTAGTGCATCACTATTGCACAGCTAGGCCTGTTTGCAGCCTTCCGTATAATTTTTCTCTGCCTGCAAATTGCGTTACATTACCGCTGTCAGCCTCAAACTGTACGCCAATAATTCCATAATTTTTTACACTGGTCTGTGTCTGCAGTGAATTTAACGCATAGCGTACGGCCACAGCCACTGACAGAGGGAAAGTCATATAACGCTATATAGCCTGTATTCTTTTTCAAAAAGAAAAAAAAAAGCTCCATCGTTGGGCTACCTCTGACTGTCTGAAACTTACAGGGTGTCTGGTGGGAGTTGTAGTGCATCCCTATTGCACAGGTAGGCCTGTTTGAAGCCTTTCGGTATTCTTTGTTTCTGCCTGGAGTTAGCGTTACAATACCACTGTCAGTGTCAAACTGTACGCCATTAATTCCATAATTATTTACACTGCTCTGTGTCTGCTCTATTTATAATCCACCATGCTGAGGGGTAGGTTTAGGGCTCGAGGACGCGGGCGAGGACGCGGAGGTCCAATTAAGGGTGTGGGCCGAGTTCCTGGTCCAGGTGAATCGCAGCCGGCTGCTGCTGGATTAGGAGAGAGGCGAGTTTCTGGGGTCCCTAGCTTCATATCACAATTTATGGGTCCATGTGGTAGACCTTTATTACAAACAGAGCAGTGTGAGCAGGTCCTGTCGTGGATGGCAGAAAATGCATCCAGCAATCTATCGACCACCCAGTCTTCTACGCCGTCCACTGCTGCAACTCTGAATCCTCTCTCTGCTGCTCCTCCTTCCTCCCAGCCTCCTCACTCCATGAAAATGACACATTCTGATGAGCAGGCAGACTCCCAGGAACTGTTCTCGGGTCCCTGCCTTGATTGGGAAAAAATGGTTCCTCTCTCACCTGAGGAGTTTGTCGTGACCGATGCCAACCTTTGGAAAGTTCCCGGGGTCCGGGTGATGAGGCTGGGGACTACCGGTAACTGTCTCAAGAGTTTTCAGTGGGTGAGGAGGACGATGATCATGAGACACAGTTGTCTGTCTGTGAGGTAGTAGTAAGGGCAGTAAGTCCGAGAGAGGAGCGCATAGAGGATTCGCAGGAAGAGCCGCTTGACAATGAGGTGACTGACCCCATCTTGTTTACTAAGCCAACTGAGGACAGGTTTACAGAGGGGGAGGCAAGTGCAGCAGCTGGACAGGTTGGAAGAGACAGTGGGGCAGAGGGGTAGAGGCAGGGCCAGAGCGAAGAATCCCCCAACTATTTCCCAAGGCACCTCCTCGCGCCAAGCCACTGTGCAGAGGTCTAGGTGTTCAAAGGTGTGGATGTTTTTCAGTGAGAGCGCGGACAACCGACGAACAGTGGTGTGCAAACTGTCGCACCAAGATCAGCTGGGAAGCCACCACTACCAGCCTCACCACCACCAGCATGCGCAGGCATATGATGGCCAAGCACCCCACAAGGTGGACCGAAGGCCGTTCAACGCCTCTGGGTCGCACCACAGCCTCTCCCCCTGTGCCCCAACCTGCCACTCAGATCCAACCCCCCTCTCAGGACACAGGCACGAGCGCCTCTCGGCCTGCACCCACACCCTCACCTCCGCTGTCCTCGAACCCATCCAGCAATGTCTCTCAGCGCAGCGTCCAGCTGTCACTAGCGCAAGCGCAAATACGCCGCCTCGCACCCGCACGCTCAAGCTTTAAACGTGCACATTGGGTCTGTCTATAGTACTGCTACAGAAATGTTACCGGGGTCTGCCTATACCGCCGCTACATAAATGTTACAGGGATCTGTCTATACTATGGGTACACTAAGTCTTCCCATCGCTGTGTTTTGCCTATGTGGCACAAACAATACAGTGACTGACCAGGCCAGAATTGCTGGCCGAGGCCAAGTTGCTCGGCAGGGCAAAACTCTCCCATGGTTGGGCACTCCGATTTCTTCCTGTGTAATACCATCTTCATAGGCTAAGCCAAGGAACTCAAAGACTGCCCCTTCCAGTGTTGAGCTATCTGTGTTGGGACAAGGTGGAGACTCGGAACTGAGCGTGACCCTGGGCCGACTAACGTGCTTCCCACACAGACTATAGCGGTTCCTGGTCATGGTGTCCTGACCTTGTAATGCCACTTCCTCCTCCTGCTTGGGGTCAGGAGATCAGCACTGGGCATCATGTATTTTCTCCCGTGTTACCACAGTTATCTGAGACACTGATTTGGGCCAAAGAAGAGGAGCGTTACTGCATTGATGAGACCTCCACAGCGTTACTAGCACTGGTGTCCGCTCTATGCCCACGATTGCTGAGGGTGTGTGCAGAGGTCTATGTCTTTAGCACAGTGAAAGTCTGGCATGTTTGGGCACTATCATTTTTTCATGTTTAATACCTTCGACTAGCCTATGCTGTGGGTGCACACAGATTTCCCATAGCGGTGATTTGCCTCTCCGGCACAAAGTCACTGACTGACTTGGGTTGGGTGAATAGTGCAGATGTCTCTCCCCTTGCGGTGTCGCTAGAGCTATCGAACACCTAAACGGAATGAATACTGTGTGGGCACATAGACTTCCCATTGCTATGTCAGTCGCGGCACCTTGGATCTCACAAGTTGTTTGCTGGGACCGAGCCTGACCAAGGGCCCGCTCACATCCTTCCCACACAGGCTACAGTGGGTCCTGGTCATAATTTCTTGGCCGACTCGAGCATTTTTGTATATGACCGATGCTCCGCTTAGGTTTTCACTTGTGAAAATCTGGAAAACATACAAAAGTAATGGAAACACCACAGAAATGGATAGGGCAGGGGCAGCATGCAGGGCTGCATGTAAGGCTCCCAGGTCTCACTATTAAGCCACAATAGTGGCAAGAGACTACCCCCCCCCCCCTAACAATTTTTACTTTGGACCAACCCTCATTAACAAGGCACAGCTTAGCTAAGCACCACACTAACTCCAACCAAGCACAATCACTGCCTGCGGGTCACACCGCTGCCTCTTCTCCAGGGTTACATGCTGCCCAAATCCCCGCACGACCCAGCGTCCACAGCGCACACAAAAGTGTCCCTGCGCAGCCTTCAGCTGCCCTCATGCCACATGCTCGCTTCATAGCCACACCACCCTCATGTCTATTTAAAAGTGTGCCTGTGATGAGGACGAACTGGATGCACACACTGCAGAAGGTTGGCAGGGCCAGGTAGTGACCTTCTTTAAAATGGGGGGCGACAGGCCACAATGCAGTTGAGAATCAATGAGAAATTAACGTTCGATCTTCATTCCAATAAAGTGCAAACATCTGTCAAGATCTGCAAACCTGGGCATAAGTTACATAGTTATGGGGAATCTATGTGCGCACACAGTATTCATTCTGTCTAGGTGTCGGATACCTCATCGACAACACAAGGGGTAAACCATCTTCACTCTGCACCCTACCCAAGTCTGTCAGTGTTTTGGGGACAGACAGGTACAACTCCGCTATGGCAAGTCTGTGTGCACCTGCAGGATGGTTGGCTAGCAGGAACACACAGACGGTACAGAAAGAAATCCCATTGCAGTGCCCCGGATAGCTTAGGCATTGTGAGAGGAAATACATGTTGGCTGCGGCCAACACGTCCTGCCCTAGACATTCTGTTTTTTTTTTCAAAGTGCCGGGCAGGTAAAACTCTGCTATTGCAAGTCTGTGTGCACCCGCAGCATGGGTGGCTAGCAGGAACACACAGACAGTACAGAAAGAAATCCCATTGCAGTGCCCCGGATAGCTGAGGTTACGTGAGAGGAAATACATGTTGTCTGTGGCCATACGCCATGCCCTAGACATTCATGGTGTTTTTAAAAGTGCCAGGCAGGAACAACTCCGCTATGGCAAGTCTGTGTGCACCCGCATCATGAGTGGCTAGCAGGAACACACAGACAGTACAGAAAGAAATCCCATTGCAGTGCCCCAGATAGCTGAAATTGATCACATTGCGAAATTTCCAGGCTGATCAATTTCGCAATGTGCACGTTTAAAGCTTGAGCGTGCAGGTGCGTCGTGGCGTATTTGCGCTTGCGCTCCAAGGCTTGCGCTAGTGACAGCTGGATGCTGCGCTGACAGACATTGCTGGATGGGACCAAGGACAGCGGAGGTGAGGGTGTGGGTGCAGGCCGGGAGGCGCTCGTGCCTGTGTCCTGAGACGGATGTTGGATCTGAGTGGCAGGTTGGGGCACAGGGGGAGAGGCAGTGGTGTGACCCGGAGGTGGTAAACAGCCTTCGTCCCACCTTGTGGGGTGCTTGGCCATCATATGCCTGCGCATGATGGAGGTAATGAGGCTGGTACTGGTGGCTCCCCGGCTGATCTTGGCACGACACAGTTTGCACACCACTGTTCGTCCGTCGACCACGCTCTCACTAAAAAGCATCCACACCTTTGAAGACCTAGGCCTCTGCAGGGTGGCTTGGCGCGAGGGGGTGCTTTGGGAAACAGTTGGGTTACTCTTCGCTCTGGCCCTGCCTCTACCCCTGGCAACCCCACTGGCTCTTTCAACCTGTCCTGCTGTTGCACTTGCCTCCCCCTCTGAAGACCTGTCCTCAGTTGGCTTAGCGAACCAGGTGAGGTCAGTCACCTCATCATCCAGCGGCTCTTCCTCCGAATCCTCTGTGCGCTCCTCCCTCGGACTTACTGCCCTTACTACTACCTCACAGATAGACAACTGTGTCTCATCATCATTGACCTCCTCACCCACTGAAAGCTCTTGAGACAGTTGCCGGAAGTCCCCAGCCTCATCACGCGGACCCCGGAAACTTTCCAAAGGTTGGGCATCGGTCACGACAAACTCCTCAGGTGGAAGAGGAACCATTTTTTCCTAATCAAGGCAGGAGCCCGAGAACAGTTCCTGGGAGTCTGCCTGCTCATCAGAATGTGTCATTGTAATAGAGTGAGGAGGCTGGGAGGAAGGAGGAGCAGCAGCCAGAGGATTCAGAGTTGCAGCTTTGGACGGCGCAGATTTCTGGGTGGTCGATAGATTTCTGGATGCACTTTCTGCCATCCACGACAGGACCTGCTCACACTGCTCATTTTCTAATAAAGGTCTACCGCGTGGACCCATTATTTGTGAGATGAATGTTGGGACGCCAGAAACGTGCCTCTCTCCTAATCCCGCAGCAGTCGGCTGCGATACACCTGGATCTGGAGCTCGGCCTGTGCCCACACCCTGACTTGGGCCTCCGCGTCCTCGCCCACGTCCACGTCCTCTAGGCCTACCCCTACCCCTCAGCATGCTGTATTACCAGTAGTGGAGAAACAGAACGCTGTAATTAAATGTGCTGCTTATTGGCCTGTGGTTGGAGGCTGACTTCCCTTATGGAACGCACAGCAGAGCCAGGAAACAATTTTGCGCACGCCTGTAGTGAGACGTAGGTGCGTATGACTGAGCTAGTGGAATTCACAGCGCAGAAGCAGTCAAGTGGCCAAAGGCCAGTAGTAGGCCTTAAGTATTTTGCTTCTATTTTTTTAAAATGCTGAGCTGATACAGCAGACAGATACTGTAGGCAGCATATAATATTATGTATACTGTTTCCCTCTGGCGGGATGGCCGCGGTGATGTAACAGAGACAGCAGACCCAGGAAACAATTTTGCGCAAGCCTGCTGTAACGCTTAGCTGCGTATTAATTAGGACTACTACCCCCAGCAGACAGATACTGTAGGCAGCGTATAATATTATGTATACTGTTTCCCTCTGGCGGGATGGTGGCGGTAATGTAACAGTGACAGCAGACCCAGGAAACAATTTTGGGCAAGCCTGCTGAAACGCTTAGCTGCATATTAATTAGGACTACTACCCCCAGCAGACAGATACTGTAGGCAGCGTATAATATTATGTATACTGTTTCCCTCTGGCGGGATGACGGCAGTGATGTAACAGAGACAGTAGACCCAGGAAACAATTTTGCGCAAGCCTGCTGTAACGCTTAGCTGCGTACTAATTAGGACTACTACCCCCAGCAGACAGATACTGTAGGCAGCGTATAATATTATGTATACTGTTTCCCTCTGGCGGGATGGCGGCAGTGATGTAACAGTGACAGCAGACCCAGGAAACAATTTTGCGCAAGCCTGCTGTAACGCTTAGCTGCGTATTAATTAGGACTACTACCCCCAGCAGACAGATACTGTAGGCAGCGTATAATATTATGTATACTGTTTCCCTCTGGCAGGATGACGGCGGTGATGGAACAGAGACAGTAGACCCAGGAAACAATTTTGCGCAAGCCTGCTGTAACGCTTAGCTGCGTACTAATTAGGACTACTACTCCCAGCAGACAGATACTGTACGCAGCGTATAATATTATGTATACTGTTTCCCTCTGGCGGGATGACGGCGGTGATGTAACAGAGACAGCAGACCCAGGAAACAATTTTGCGCAAGCCTGCTGTAACGCTTAGCTGCGTATTAATTAGGACTACTACCCCCAGCAGACAGATAGTGTAGGCAGCGTATAATATTATGTATACTGTTTCCCTCTGCCGGGATGACGGCGGTGATGTAACAGAGACAGCAGACCCAGGAAACAATTTTGCGCAAGCCTGCTGTAACGCTTAGCTGCGTATTAATTAGGACTACTACCCCCAGCAGACAGATACTGTAGGCAGCGTATAATATTATGTATACTGTTTCCCTCTGGCGGGACGGCGGCGGTGATGTAACAGTGACAGCAGACCCAGGAAACAATTTTGGGCAAGCCTGCTGAAACGCTTAGCTGCATATTAATTAGGACTACTACCCCCAGCAGACAGATACTGTAGGCAGCGTATAATATTATGTATACTGTTTCCCTCTGGCGGGATGACGGCGGTGATGTAACAGAGACAGTAGACCCAGGAAACAATTTTGCGCAAGCCTGCTGTAACGCTTAGCTGCATATTAATTAGGACTACTACCCCCAGCAGACAGATACTGCACGCAGCGTATAATATTATGTATACTGTTTCCCTCTGGCGGGATGACGGCGGTGATGTAACAGAGACAGCAGACCCAGGAAACAATTTTGCGCAAGCCTGCTGTAATGCTTAGCTGCGTATTAATTAGGACTACTACCCCCAGCAGACAGATACTGTAGGCAGCGTATAATATTATGTATACTGTTTCTTTCTGGCGGGATGACGGCGGTGATGTAACAGAGACAGCAGACCCAGGAAACAATTTTGCGCAAGCCTGCTGTAACGCTTAGCTGCGTATTAATTAGGACTACTACCCCCAGCAGACAGATACTGTAGGCAGCGTATAATATTATGTATACTGTTTCCCTCTGGCGGGATGACGGCGGTGTTGTAACAGAGACAGCAGACCCAGGAAACAATTTTGCGCAAGTCTGCTGAAACGCTTAGCTGCGTATTGATTAGGACTACTACCCCCAGCAGACAGATACTGTAGGCAGCGTATAATATTATGTATACTGTTTCCCTCTGGCGGGATGACGGCGGTGATGTAACAGAGACAGCAGACCCAGGAAACAATTTTGCGCAAGCCTGCTGTAACGCTTAGCTGCGTATTAATTAGGACTACTACCCCCAGCAGACAGATAGTGTAGGCAGCGTATAATATTATGTATACTGTTTCCCTCTGCCGGGATGACGGCGGTGATGTAACAGAGACAGCAGACCCAGGAAACAATTTTGCGCAAGCCTGCTGTAACGCTTAGCTGCGTATTAATTAGGACTACTACCCCCAGCAGACAGATACTGTAGGCAGCGTATAATATTATGTATACTGTTTCCCTCTGGCGGGACGGCGGCGGTGATGTAACAGTGACAGCAGACCCAGGAAACAATTTTGGGCAAGCCTGCTGAAACGCTTAGCTGCATATTAATTAGGACTACTACCCCCAGCAGACAGATACTGTAGGCAGCGTATAATATTATGTATACTGTTTCCCTCTGGCGGGATGACGGCGGTGATGTAACAGAGACAGTAGACCCAGGAAACAATTTTGCGCAAGCCTGCTGTAACGCTTAGCTGCGTACTAATTAGGACTACTACCCCCAGCAGACAGATACTGCACGCAGCGTATAATATTATGTATACTGTTTCCCTCTGGCGGGATGACGGCGGTGATGTAACAGAGACAGCAGACCCAGGAAACAATTTTGCGCAAGCCTGCTGTAATGCTTAGCTGCGTATTAATTAGGACTACTACCCCCAGCAGACAGATACTGTAGGCAGCGTATAATATTATGTATACTGTTTCTTTCTGGCGGGATGACGGCGGTGATGTAACAGAGACAGCAGACCCAGGAAACAATTTTGCGCAAGCCTGCTGTAACGCTTAGCTGCGTATTAATTAGGACTACTACCCCCAGCAGACAGATACTGTAGGCAGCGTATAATATTATGTATACTGTTTCCCTCTGGCGGGATGACGGCGGTGTTGTAACAGAGACAGCAGACCCAGGAAACAATTTTGCGCAAGTCTGCTGAAACGCTTAGCTGCGTATTGATTAGGACTACTACCCCCAGCAGACAGATACTGTAGGCAGCGTATAATATTATGTATACTGTTTCCCTCTGGCGGGATGACGGCGGTGATGTAACAGAGACAGCAGACCCAGGAAACAATTTTGCGCAAGCCTGCTGTAACGCTTAGCTGCGTATTAATTAGGACTACTACCCCCAGCAGACAGATACTGTAGGCAGCGTATAATATTATGTATACTGTTTCCCTCTGGCGGGATGGCCGCGGTGATGTAACAGAGACAGTAGACCCAGGAAACAATTTTGCGCAAGCCTGCTGTAACGCTTAGCTGCGTATTAATTATGACTACTACCCCCAGCAGACACACAGTATACTGAAGACGGTCAAAGGCAGCCCAAAAATAGTATTTTTCCCCAATTTTTTTGAAAAAGCCCACTGCCTATATAGCCTGGATATCTCTTTCCCTGCCTCACCAGTACTGGCCCTATACTCTGTACAATGACTGCAGACTGAGGACACAATGCTCTGCACGCCCGATATACAAAAAAAAAAAAATTGTGCAACACTGCTAAAGCAGCCTCAACAGTACTGCACATGGTCAGCTGTGGCCCTAAGGACCGTTGGGGTTCTTGAAGCCTAAAATCACTCCTAACACTCTCCCTATAGCAGCTCTGGCATCAGCAGCACTTTCCCTGATCTCTGTCAGAATGCATCTGTGGCGAGCCGCGGGAGGGGCCGATTTATATACTCGGGTGACACCTGATCTCGCCAGCCACTCACTGCAGGGGGGTGGTATAGGGCTTGAACGTCACAGGGGGAAGTTGTAATGCCTTCCCTGTCTTTCTATTGGCCAGAAAAGCGCGCTAACGTCTCAGAGATGAAAGTGAAAGTAACCCGAACATCGCGTGGTACTCGTCACGAGTAACGAGCATCTCGAACACGCTAATACTCGAACGAGTATCAAGCTCGGACGAGTACGTTCGCTCATCTCTAATTGTAAGTATTTATTTAGGAAAGGGTCCCCTTTTAGAAGTTTCCAATGGGTGCATAATATTTTTTTGATCAGGTTGTGTTTTGTGTTTTACCGTGTAATAAAACATTTTTCTTTCTAATGTTTGTTCTTTAGACTGGTTCTTTCTCTTTTACTTTTCTTATTCCTTTGCCCCAAATCTTTTTCTTCCCTTTGTTGTTCTCCCTCTTGAGGTTCCCTCACTCTTGTTTTTTCATGCGCTTACATAATGGCAGAGTTCAGTAGGCCTTCTGGAAAACCCTTCCGATTTAACCATTTCTTAACAAATTCCGATTGTTTTGCATAGTCGGAATCTCGAGAACAATTTCTTCTAATGTGGCAGAATTGTCCATATGGGATGTTCAATTTCCATTGCTTCTGGATTCCCTTCTTATCTTTACCGCTATCCTTTCTCCATATCTAGAGCACAGATACCTCATTTTGTATTGCCTCCAACTAGAAGAAAATTTCTGGATTACAGATACTGGTGCTGGATCAACAGAAAGAGATAATTACCTTACAGAAATAACTTCTGGATTTGCATCACATAGGCTGGAATGTTCACGTGCCACTGCCAGAAAAATTTTGTATGTGTCGTCATCGCTATCAAAGTTTCCTCAACCAATGCCAAATGTGTTTTCAGATGCAGCCCACTTTTTAGCAGTGACAGAAAGAAGGTGTTATTTATTATCAAGCTCCTCAGATGTGATGGGGTGCTTGCTTGGGCCACATCATTTGTGGTGACCAACAGTGCTCTCCTCGATAGCCTCAGTGCCTTAACAACTGCTATGGATCTAATCTTTGAGGATCCCAATCACTGTGCCACAGCTGAAGGTGGGTTACACAACCTACCACAAGGGTGCCACCCTGTTGCAGATTATATGGCAGAATTTTGTCACTGGGTAGCTGATACCACATGGAACCAAGCTGCAAAACAGAGCCAATTTTGTTCGGTATTATTCAAGTGCATAAAGGATACACTTCCCAGAGTAGATATGCCTAGTAACATGGGAGATTTTATTCAGTTATGTGTCCATATTGATCAGAGACTTTTTTACCAGCAAAAATAAAGACTGATGGGGTTTGGACAATAACATACCGTACTCCTTCAGTCAATTAACTTTGAGTCCCCAGACAAGGACTGAAGCTGCACCAGAACCGATGCAGGTTGATGTCATCGGTAAACCCCTTTCCACCACTGGAAAAGAAAGGTGCCATACTGAAAATCTATGACTTTATTGTGGAAGCTTGAGACATTATGCCTTAAACTGTCCAAATAAGTTCTTTAGGACTGTTGCCCTAACCAATGTCAAGACCATGTCCAATCCGGCCATCATGAAACAAGGGGATGCCACTAAAAAATCTTTGCACCTGTAGTTCAAGACAGTGTGAAATTGCCTTTTGTTAAGGTAGATGCCTCTGACTCCACAGTAGGGGCTACCCTATCACCATTTGTCTAAGATAGGATGCAACTACATCCTTGTGCATTTCTGTCATGTACCTTGTCACCCACAGAGAAGAACTATGACATTGAAAACAAGGAGCTTCTGACCATCAAGGTTACTTTCACCAAATGGGGACACCTCCTGGAAGGAGCCGATCACCCAGTAACATCCCTTACTGGCATTAAAAACTTAGAATTTCTCCATACAGCCAAGAAGTTATCAGCAAGACAAGCATGATGGGCTTTGTATTTCTCCAGGCTCAACTTTGTCGTTTCTTACTGACCTGGTTCCAGAAATGGCAAGGTGGACACCTTCTGCAGGATCTTTTTGGAGCCAGAAGAGAAGGGGAAGGGTAGGGTCAAACACAGACTGCACTGTTCTGACCCAAGAATTTTTTCGCATTGTGCCCTCAGAAAATCTACGAGCTAAGTTTAAAGAAGTATACAATAATTACCCTTTATTGAGTCATCCCTCTAAAGAGGTGGAGCTTGCTTTTAAGAATGGACTGGGAATGCAAAAAGACCAACCATATGTTCCCGAGGCTGGTCGACTCAAAGCCCTTAAACTGGTCCTTGATTCTAAGCTTGCCGGTCACCTTGGGGTTACAAAAACTTTGGAACTCTTTGTTTGTTACTTCTCGTGGCCTGACTGCAGGAGTGATGTGAAGAGGTATGTCACCTCTTGTGACAGATTTGCTTGAAACAAGATGCCACAGGCTCATCCTCTGGGTTTCCTATAACCTCTGCCAATCTTATCCAGGCCATCGGGATCTGTATCTATGGAGTTCATTGTAGCTCTGGCCGCTTTAAAAAGAATGACTACCTTTTTTGTTGTCATGAACTGGCTTACGAAGATTGCTCACTTAATCCCCACTGCAGAGTTGATGATACAGGAAGTTTTCCGAATACATGGAATTCCTGATGATGTGGTCTCTGACAGAGGCGTTTAGTTCATGTCAAAATTCTGGAAACATCTCTGCATGGCACTTGAAACTACCATTAATTTCTCATCTGCCTTACATCCTCAGTCTAACGGCCAGACGAAGAGAACAAATCTGACTCTGGAGCAGTATATCCACTGCTTTATTTCCCATCTTCAGGATGACTAGGTGGATGATTTATCAACAACAGAGTCCCCTTACAACAAAGCCCAACACAGTTTAACCATCCAGAGCCCATTATATGCCAGCTATGGAACACATCCTATTTTTATTCCTGGCCTTCCTTTAAACACTCCTGTCCCAACTGTCAATCACAGACTAATGGTATTGGCTGAAACTCAGAAGAAATTGAAGGAGGCCTTACAGTGAAGCACAGGATGCATATAAGAAAGTGGCAGTGCAACACCACCAAGCGGCTCCCACCTTCTAAGTTGGAGAGAAGGTGTGGTTATCAACCAAGAATCTGAAGGACCATGTACCCATTTCCAAACGTGGGCAAAAGTTTATCGGACCTTTCCCAAACTCAGCCAAGTGGCTTTCCAGTTGAAGCCCTTGGGCAGCTTGAGGATTCACCCTGCCTTTCATGTGTCCTTATTAAAACCATTTCAGGAAAACACCTTCTTCAGAATACAACAACCACCTCCCCCTCCAGTAGAGGTTCAAGGTCAGGATGAATTTCTTGTGGAGAAGATCCTTGACTCCAGACAACATCGATGAAGATTACAATACCTTGTACAGTGGTAGGGATACGGACTAGGCGAGAACTCTTGGGAAACAGACCAAAATGTGCATGCTCCAAAACTCACCAGGGAGTACCACAAAAGATATCCAGGGCAACCAGCACCTGGGATGTCCAGAGGCCATTCTCGAAGGAAAGGGCCGCTGTCAGGAATTGAGCCTGGGACCTCCTGTACTCCAGCCTGCAGCTCTCCTTGCTTAGCCTTCCAGCCCTCGGACAACTAATCTGCTAAAGCATAGCAATGATCCCATGTTACCTGCTCTGTTCCAGTAGCATGCACTATGGGAAGAAGGCAAGCTGGTGGAGGCAATGTAATGATTAGAACATTTTTTTTTGTTGGAAAACCTTAGGTCCTGCCATTCATTTGGCTGTAACTTTATCATGTGCCACTTGCCTAACATTTTTGTAGACCAAGTGCACACCTTCATTGCTATGCTATCCCCTATTAGCTATGACCTCTCACAGAAGAATAATGTGTCCTGCAATACTGCAAAAATTGTTCACCAGTGGTCTGAGAAACATACAGAGAATTTGAGTGTTACTCACCCATCCCAGATCCAAAGCTGCATATTTGCAAGGGACTCTGCTTCCTGCCATCGTAGATGTGAAGTTGCTGTTCAACCAGCAATATTTATTTCCTCAACTGCAGTCCATCTTTCTTTACTCCACAGATGGGTGTTTGCTAAACAACAATCAGTCCTGCTTCTTAGTTTCCTGCCTGAAAACTCCATCCCAGTTCTTCTTCATAGTGGGTTTGTGATGCCTGGACAATTAACACCAGAAGATGTTGTCACCAGATGAGATATATAAATTGTTCTTCTGTGATGGTGCCTTGTGAAAAAAGTTTATTCCTTTTAGGTTTTTCATATCAAACACTTGCAAGTTCCTTGCTGCTTTTCTTTTTGTCGAGGCCTCAGTGACTTTCCACTTGTGTATTCCTTGGACTTTTGCATGTTTCTTAAAGTGATACTTGGTATTCTTTCTTCCGCGCTGCGGGAAGTCGTCGTCCGGAAGTGCAGCCGTCTCCTTCCTGCAGAAAGGACTTAAGCAAAAAATGAATTTTGGCAGATTTTCATCTCCATTTTTCAAAAGCCTTAACTTTTTTCATTGATGCAGCCATACAAGGACTTGTTTTTTTGCGTGGCGAACTAGTTTTATTGGTGCCCTTTTTGGGAATATAAGACTATTGTAAAACTTTAGTTTAACGATCATAAGCAATGGCAATGCAGGACAACTGTATCTGGCGTCCTGTTGCCTTCACAACCCGTCGGGCTCTCCGCAATTTCATTGTGAGAGTCTGATGATGTCATAGAGAGAGCGCGCTCCCTCTGTGAACCCTTTAATGCTGCGAGCTGCATAAATCTAGTCAAGGAAGGGGTTAACAGTGGGTGTTACTGCTCTGATCTCCCCTGATCTTGCCCTATCCACAGGACATAAGTGTACATCCTGTTGCATTAAGTATCCCTCTGCCAGGATGTACATTTACATCCTGCGGTGGGAAGGGGTTAAAGACAGGTGTTTTTTTCTATAGTGCACATGAAAATGAAGATTTGCACTCCAAAATGGATACCCCTGTTCTTTTTCTGTGTTCAGAAACATACCCATTATTGCCCTAATCTTATGTCTGTAGTCACAATAGGGCCCAAAATGAACGGAGCAGACGGTGGCTTTCAGAACAGAAATTTTGCTTGAAAGTGCTTCAGGCCCCATTGCACAATTGTTTAGCCCTTGAGCTGCCAGACAAAGAACCCATACAAATGATCCCATTTTGAAAACCAAACCACTTAAAAAGTTAATTTAATGGTTTACTGCATATTTTGTCCCAACAGTTTTTGAATGAATCTAAACAAAGCAGAAGGAAAAAAATGCAATCTTCATTTCTTTGGCACTTCTAACCCCACAGTTTTTTTTACAAAAATTATAATAACACATGGCGAGACGTATAATGGAGGGAACACCCATTGGCTTTCAGGGCACAACTGAACAAATTCCAGCCCCATTACACACTTGCGAAAAAAAACAAAAAACATTGACTCCCTAAAAAGAATATCCCACTTCCCCCTTATTTTGGCATTCCCTAAATCTTAGATAAAAGTAATAATGTAAAACTGTGGGGTATGTCTCAAAAAAGGTGTAATTTCAGAGGCCTGATTGGGATAGACGCATAAGGTATGCTTCCTCATCCCATGCTTGCTGCATTTATTTACCTCAGTGGCAGGGATGGGGTGTAAAAAGTGCTGCACTGTGAGCCTTTGCATCTCCTAAGACTCGTAAGCTTTCTGAGGTGCAGTGTTTTCAAACAGAAGGCACTTAACAGGCTGCTCCTGGAATTGCAGTAAGGTAACATTTTCCAGGACTTTTTGTAAATTACGTACACATTATAGGTAGCGATCTGAGTAAGGTATAGGTTAACTTTCTATACTATTGAATAACAGCGATCACATGACTGGGTACCCCTCACCAGGGCCTCCAGTCACTGCTCCAGGCTTTCAGCTATCTTTGGTGAAAGGAGCAAGGAATTTTAAATTTTTAAATTTTCCAGACCTTCCCCAGCCTTTATGCATGTGTCTGTCCTTTTGCTGGTGGGTGCTTGCGCAGAAGCCCTGGAAGGTCCATGGAGAATGATCATGTCAGGTGACAAATCTGGCAGACTTCGGTAAGAAGTTTCATCTTCCCTCACCAATCACATCAGTGAGGAGAGATGAAACTTTAACTTTTTAAACCTTTTAATTTTACTTTTACATGATCGCCATCATCCATTGGATCCAGCTTAAGATGTCAGTGGCTACAGTCAGGGTGTGAAGGTAAATTTACTATATTTCCTGGAAAAGTCTTTTCATTGTTTATCACAAGAAACTGGTAAGTCCTTTGCAAAATGTCAGAGAGCCAGGTTTAAACCCTACTGCATCATAGCTGCTTAAGAACTGCAGTTGTCCAATATGATGAAGTATACGGTATAGAAAGTGGTTCTAGCAAAATTTATGCCAACATCAGGAACTGTTGGACTTCACATGATTCATAAGCAATGCATGGTTCCATCTATGTGGTCACATGAACTGTCAAATCACACTGATAACTTGTATGAAGCCCACAAAATCTAATGCATCACATAAAGGTTTGTGTGTGGTGCACATTTTCCCGCTGCCACATCATCGGTCCTACATTTTTTAATGACACTATCAATATCCAATGCTACTTGACAATATTCACAGAATACGTGAACAAGCTGGATGATTAGGTGTTGGAAACTGGTTGCTGTTACATCCAACCTGGACGTGCTGGATCTGTCACTCACAGATCCACCATAAATGCATATAAACAATAAAATAAGAATGAAACAAAAAATAAGGTAAACACTGTCCTTATGCAAACCAACACCGGGAAGGATCCTACCTAATTGGCAGGCCGATTGCTCTGAAAAGTGCGGACCCATATGTGTATCTTGGCCGTAGATGACCCTACGTGGGGAAAAGAAACGAAACCAGAAAAATAAAATAATAATGCAAAACAAATGCAGTACATAGATTTACGCTGCAGCAAGTGACTGAATGATCCTATACATAGGGGTAGTGTCAGGGGTCACTGGGGTTGCCGTGGCGACGCGGCCCCCTGCGCTCCGGGGGCCCCGAGGCCGCACTCCGCCATACTCATATGCACATTCAGTGCATTAATGGCTGGCCATTTTGTCTACAGCAAGATTCCCATTAGCAGCAGCCAGAACGGCCAGCCTGAGAGGAAGCCTGGAAAAGCAGAGGGGAGGAGCGATGGAGGCAGTCACATGGGCCGTAGGGCACAGTGATCATGTGCTGCCCCCTGCATCCTGCTGAACGAAAGCTACTGAGTCTGCCTCTCCTGCTGTTCTCACTTGGAGGAGAAGTGGTCCGGGCCCAGTCCTAAGTGTACATATGTGTGTATCTATCTATCTGTCTGTCTATCTATCTCATATCTATCTATATCCCATCTCATATCTATCTCATATCTATTTCTATCTATTTATCTATCTAATCTATCTATCTCATATCTATCTATCTATCTTCTATCTACCCCATATCTATCTATCTATCTATCTATTTGTCTCTCTCCTCCAGCTCTCATCTATCTATCTATCTATCTATCTATCTATCTATCTATCTATCTATCTATCTATCTATCTATTTATCTCTTATCTCATATCCTTCTATCTCATATCCATCTAACATCATATCTATCTATCTATCTATCTATCTATCTATCTATCTATCTATCTATCTATCTATCTATCTATCTATCTATCTATCTATCTATCTATCCCATATCTATATATCTATCCCATATCTATCTGTCTATCTATCCCATATCTATCTATCTATCTATCTTGCTTTCTCTGGTATAAGTTATACATCTCCCTGGATTTACTGTGTTTATTTGCACACTTTACACACAAATAAAAAAACGCATCAAAACCACATGCAGTTTTTAATAGTGTCTGCAGCTTCTTAATAATGTGTGTGGTCTTTAAATACTGCATGCAGGTTTTTATGTGTTTTTCTTAATTGTGGTTCTAAAGTACAACAAAAACATGAACCACCCTAAGGCAGCTCTCACACATGTGTTTAGAAAATGCAGCTTAAAATTGTGGCATTTTTACTGGAATTTCGTGCAGCGTTTTCGAACACAGGTTACAGCGTTTGACAGCACTTTTTAATGCATCCCATCATTGTTATAGGTGATGAGGTGTGTTAAAAATAACGAAAATGCAAAAATAGAAGAGGCAGCTCTCGAAAATCACAGCGTTAGAAGCACCATGTTTGAATGCAGATTTGAGTAAGCTCATTAAAATCTATGGGAGTGTTGCACCACGGTTAGTATGGCGCTCGGGACACCGTGCTAATAGCGGTAAAAAGCAGTTTGTGTGTGAGAGTGGCGTGCAGGGCTACAAATTTTCATGTGCAGGAAATGCGTCATGTTTGGAAAGATTACGCCAAGGGGCTAGATCATGTTTGTAGCACTATCTAGGTATGGGTACGGGGGAGTGTGGGGTGGAGGCCCAGGGGAGGGGGCTGAGCTGAACTTTTGCACCCGGGCCCCTGAGCCCTTAGGTACGCCCCTCATCCTATATAATAAAAGGTGTAAGCTGTTGGGTCTAAATGCAAATGCTGTAACAGGTGTCTGCTAAATACAATGCTTCGTTTATAGTACTGTTTTACTCATATAGAGCAGGGGGACTTTATAGGCTTCAGGGCCCAAGTGAGATTGCACACTCAGCACTCACTATAGTTACACAGCTGTGTATTACATACTGTAACGTGATTTACCTTTTATTCATCTCTGTTATATGGACTTATACATACATTTTTGTTTTCCTCATCAATAAATTATTGTGAATAGCAATATTAATAAAGTTTTAATTATCATCATGGAAAAAAAATCATCTATCTATTAATTTCTCAAAGGCCTGCAAACCCTAGAGGGTTATAACATTTTATAAGTAGGCATTTTCATATTTCATCATATGAACAAGGATACTGAGATAGATACTGAGTTAATTAGACTGTGTCAATCCACATCACATTAATATCATATTTTGTTGCAGTCAATGTTTTTTATGGTAATTTATGAGGTATGTTGGATATTGTTATTTCTTATCTCCCATTTTTTACACAATTCATTGGGTTCAGGAAAGACTGCTGGAGAGCAACTAACTATTTCCTAGACAAAAACCCGTGTTTCATACTTTGATGCTTCTTTCACCCTCTATATCCCGTTCAGTCTATACTGAATATATTCAGTCTATATGTGAGGGAAAAACTCCCGTCTGTCAGTATGTCACCCGGCGTCCAAATTGTAAAGAGTACTCATGATTGTTTAAGTTATACCGATCGGTAGGAAGAGACAGACCCGCACATGTGCATTGCTCATGTACAATTCATCAACTTCGATTTATTGACGTTACAATAGGTCTTTTATAGACTTATTATATAAATAAAATTACGTTGATTCTGAGCCAAACATTACATAGGTGTTTACATCATTCAATAATGCCACATGTTCGTTCAAAGTCTATTCATAATACTCAAAACTTTCCATTCTTTAGTAATTCTGTATTTTTCCCTAATATGTGCCTAAACATCATAATGATTTAGCATTTTTACTTATCAATACAGGTTTATCTTTATGACTTTATTTTAAGGTAAATTTATTGGTTATATCAGCTGTAACTGGTACTAATTAGCTTCTTATCAATTTTATGTCTGGACTTTCAACCATCGCCTGACTAGTCCCAGGTATGGTTTATTGCTGGTGAAGTCAAGCTAACCTTCTACCAAGGCCCAAAACTCTACACAAGAAATGACAGTAGAATCTAGAATAATATCACAAAAGCTGGGGTCCTGGGTAATTTCCCCCACAACATAATATAGATTATTCATGGTAGTTGTAAAGTTAGATTATTTCCTATACTAAACACACTGATTATATCATCACTGCTCAGTTATTATGTTGTCACGTGGTTAATGATAGCACATGGTTTAGCTATGGCAAAGTAGAGGACAGTATAAGATATCTATAGTAGAGTTCCATGATTCTGCATGAACGCTAAAATTTTAGATTGTCTTTTATGCCTTAGTGACCAAGCTTTTTTTCTGCTTTTCCATTTTAGTCTTTTCCTCCCCCTTTTAAAAAATTGTAACTCCTTTATTTATCCATCAATGTAGCTGTATTAGGGCTTGTTTTTTGTGGGACGAGAAGTTTTTTTTCAATGCTACTATTTAATGTTCCATATAGTTTTGACAGGAAAATATATTAGAATGCAATAATGAAACTATGAAAACAAGCATTATAAGATACATTAAATGGTTAAATTAACACCTTCTTGACTATCACCATACAGGTGTCTGTACATGGAGTATGCTTTGGAGCCAAGCCCAATCCAAACACAATCCAAGCCCAACCCAAGCAAGGGGTATGTCAGCTGACACCGGCTGTTAATAGCTGCGATCAAAAATAATACAGCATACTTGCACAAATGTAGCATACTGCACCTTGAACGCTGTAAAAGCAAACACCCAAAAATGGTGCAGTCGTAGTTTTTTTCCCCCCAAGTATCACATTTAGAAGTATTTAACAGTTTTCCAGAACATTATATGATATGATGAATGGTACCATTGAAAAATACATCTCATCTTGCAAAAAAAAAAACAAGACCTCATGTAAACATGTTGTCAGGGGGAAAAAAATTCTTGAGTTAAAAATGAAAACGATAAATCAAAAAGTCTGCAATGGAAAGGGTTAAAAAATATATAACTCATCCCATGAAAAAACAAGCCCTCGTATGAATAAAAAGTAAAAAAACAAGAAGTTATGGTTCTTAAAAGGTCTGAATAAAAAAAATGGTTGTGGTGTAAAGAGGGCAGAATGAAAACAAATAACTCCATATTGTCATTTTTACATGAGCGTATTATGGCCACATGTCTGTGTCTGTAAAAAACTTGTGTGAAACTGGCCTAAAACTCATACTAAATAGCTTGCATTCTTTTAAATAGCCTGTCTACACAGTGTCCTACCTATGAAGGAGCTAAAGTATGCTGTGTAACATCACTATAAAGGCTAGTGTGCATCTATACATACAAGACGTTAATCTCTGCCACACTGCCATGTACTGCGGTCTTACTAATGGTGGAGTGGGGGACCAATAAATCTGCGGAAGAACTGCTCCGATAGATATATGCCTCCCTACCCCCATGGCCCAGCCCACCCCAGTGGTTCTGGACAATCACTGACATTTACAGGAGTCCTGGGTAGGGTCATGGCAGGTGCTCGCTCAGTAGACAAAATTATATGTGCAATCTTGCTTTTGGCTCTCAGCAACTTTAGCCGTGACTCTGTCAACACTTTGTTTAATTTAGGACATGGCCCAACTTTATTCTCCTTGAACACTTGATCTGGCTTGAATTTTTGCACCCCAAGCATTCGCACTACTTGATATCCTTCATGAACACATGCTTTTCATGAGATCATCTACCATGCCATCCCACCTCACACAGAATATAAATAATTTTTAAGGAAAAGCACATATTTAGTAAAGAAATATAACAATAGTCTAATAATAAAGAAATTAACATTTTCTTGCTTTCAACAGCCACCCCCTTACAGAGATACCAGAGGAGCTGCATACTCTTCCCACTACTAGTGTCTCCAATTACAATAAAAAAAGAGTTCTTTATTGCACTCTGAAGAAGTTTATCTTTGGATCTGTGAATAGGAAGAATGGGTAATACTGTTTGTGACTATTCATTTAATAAGATCTGGATTTAGAGTCCATTTCACTTGGCTTAACATTCAGCATCGCTCATGACTGGAGTGCGCCATCTTGCCAACCATGACGTTCCATCCCGAGAAAATATAATCTTGGATGGTATCACTCTATTCTTCCAGGATGTCAAGCAGCTAAAATTTTTTGTTTTACAGCGTTCCTTAGTTGGATAAAAAAACAAACATTTCCTAGTGTGCCTTAATGTTTAAGATATTCATAGTACACCAACCATGTACTGTATTGTGCAGTGTCTGTTTTTTTTCTATGTTATGTAGTGATAATGTAGTGAAACTATATTTGAGGCTATGGACACCTTAACAAAATTTTTGGAGCATTCAGGGTGGACACATCTTTATACCATGAGAAAAAGTGACATACATTTCCACTCAGCTTAAACGGCGAACATACAATACATGGTTGCACTGCAGTTATTAAGAGGGTGATTCCCAAGCACATGACCATTTTGATGACAATTATAAGCCCTGAAAGGACATATGTTTTATTAGTATACATTTATAAAGCGTATGTATATATTTTATTTCTCTGCTGACTGCGTGTTTTTCCTCCTTTGTTGTTTCCTATTAATTTACTTCACTAGATTGAACCTTTCACTTATCATAACTGAGATTAACGCAATACCTGTACGTCACCATTTAATTATTACAACCTAAAAACTGTCCTACATATCTAATCATTTTAAAGATTGTATATATGCATTTCATTATTTGTATTGTTCTGTTCGACTCAGTGATAACTCTATGAAGACAACATGAATGACTGTCCAAATGGAAGCTCCATACCTGAATTTACCATTGTCGCCTTCTCAATATCTTCATCCAGCCAACTTGTGCTCTCTCTTGGAATCTTGATTATTTATTTAATTACTATTTTTGGAAATATAGCTGTTTTTCTTCTTGTTTGTTTGGCTCCAAAACTGCACACCCCAATGTATTTCTTCCTGAGTAATCTTGCCATTGTAGATGTCACATCCACCTCCACTTGTGTCCCTAAACTACTTTTTATCACACTCACTTGGGATCACAGAATTTCTTTTAGTTGCTGTATGACGCAATTATTTTTCTTTGTTTTGGGTTGCGATGCTGAAGTTTTCATGCTCACGTCAATGGCCTATGATCGCTATGTGGCAATATGTAAGCCCTTACAATACTACATAATAATGAGAAAGAATGTGTACATTGCAATGGCCGCTTTTTGTTGGCTACTTGGTGCGTTGAATTCTCTTTTACATACATTACTTACGTCTGTTCTACAATTTTGTTTCTCACGGGATATCAATAATTTCTTCTGTGACTTGAATTCACTGATTGCTCTTGCCTCTACTAACACTCAAAGTCGGAAAATCTTCATGTTCTTTGAACTTTATCTTCTTATTTTTGTACAATTCATGCTAACCATTATCTCATATGTCTTTATCTTCTCTGCCATATTGAAGATTCGTTCCTCAGTAGGACGTATGAAAGCTTTCTCCAGCTGTACCTCCCACCTCATAACAGTTATATTGTATTATGCACCAAGTATGTTCTTGTACATGAAAACAGACTCAAAAGATTCTAAGAAACAGGATGCTTTGCTTTCGATAATTTATCTTGTGGTAGTTCCAATGTTGAATCCCCTGGTCTACAGTCTGAGAAATAAAGAAGTTTGGGATGCTATTGTAATATTAACAAATCAATCTAAAAAACATTTCTGAAATGTCTCGATGGAGAACAGAAAAGCTAAACCACATAGTCTTTATCTATACACCACCGCCTTTTTTAAAAGCGTGTTTACGGTAAAGAGTGCAGAAGATCTTTTCAAATATGTAATGTTTTATATTTTCATTTATTGTCCTTTTAATGTACTTAGCTTGGAATATTGGAGTTCACTTTGTAATGAACATTTAGAGGTGTAACTGCCTCCATGCTGGATGTGGACTTCACCAACATCTGTCCAAGGCATTTTAATTAACCTGGATCCTACTATACATGCCCTTGTTCTTTTGAAGGTCATTTGGCCAAAGAGGTGAGAGCCTGAATGTTTGGGTCTTTTCTGAAGGAATCGCCTTCTCGCTGGAAAATTGGCTTTTACAATTTGATCAAAATGTGTGCTAAGGAACTCCAATTATACTTACATAGCATGTTTAGAAGTATTGAATTTCTCCTTACACCAGGCCAATCCAGGAGCTATTGGAATATTCACCTTTATGGAAGTTATTAATACAACACAGAACAGCCAGTATGGCTGTTTTCATAGTCTCAAACACTGGTGGCTACTACATACAGAACATCCAAGTTTATATAGTCTTTTAGGTGCTACTACTTTTTCACACTAAAAATAATGTTGCTTGTCTTTTCTGTATAATTTTGAGAAGGATCTTGTTTGCATGTCGAATGAGGGCTATTGTTTGGTAGTTGGAGCAATTCTGGGAGTTGCCTTACTTTGTTAGAGGGATGAAGATAGATCTTTTTTAGTCCTGTAGCCATTGTGTGAATGCCCATACTGTCTGGCACAGCGCTATGATGGTTTTCACTAGTACTGGCAGCAATAGCTCTGATGCTATATTATCAATGCCTGGTGCTTTATTTTTGCCTAGTTGCTTCATTGCCATAACCACTTCTGACTCCATAATGGAGGTCTCCCAGTCCACAGGCTCCACCACATGCAATGGCCTAGGTATCTGGTTGCAAGCATATATTTCTTCTGAGTATTCCTTCCACCTATCGTTGACACTCTGTTGATCATTCAGTTGCTTCAAATTTTTGCCTTTGATTGTGCTGTTGCATATCAAGAAAGGTTTTCAGGCTATCTTGGCCTGTGAGAATAAGCATCTCATATGGCCTTTCATGCACTTGCAATGCTCATTCCAGTCCATTTCCTTATCTTTCCTTGCCGCTCGCTGAAAATCAGCATTTAGTTGTTGAACTTCTTCTTTGTTGCCGGACAGCTTGCTGCTTTTCTTTTATCAGCTGTTCTGAGGTTTTGCTTGGACAACCAATATGGTCATTTTTCCTGCTTTTCATAGATTAGATGCTTACTGGCTATTTCCTTAACTGTAAACTGTGTATTGTGCCATAATTTCCCAGGATACTTTTCTTATATGTCAAGCTGTTTGAATCAGTTTGCTTCCTCAATAGGGTATAATTGGGGGATTTTAGAGATGTTGAATTTTCTCAGTGGAGCACCTTCCTTAATGCTGCAGAATTTGATCTTGATCTTAGCTGCAAGGAGTAATGATCAGTGCCACAGTCCATGCCAGTAAAAGTTTTCATTGCAAAAACTGAACTTAACCAACAATGATCACACAGGATGTAATCAATCTGATTTCGATGGAGGCCATTGGGAGATGTCCGTGTGCTCAGTCAGCATTTGGGTTGCAAAAACCATGTGTTTGCTATCCTGAGCCAATTTTCTTGGCAAAACTGTACCAGGCGATCAACAGCTTAATTTCTTTTCAACAAGCCTAAATCTTTATGTGAAGGCTGCTGCTGGCTGGCTGCTGACTTTGGAATTGAAGTTTCCCATAATGTAAATTATGTCCTTCTTTGATCATTAAGGGGTTAATATTTAGCTCATTAGTGTTATACTATCTAGTAATCTAGTTTTTTACCTGTCTGAAATATGGTTGGTGCAAGCAATGTTTAGATTTAATGCTCCATTTTTTTTATACCAAATTATGTTGATAGCATATTGTGTTTGGATGAATGGATAGTATATTAGGCTGCCTTGGTTATCATTGAGAGAGGCACAATTTATAAATAAAAAAAAAATCATTGTTATACCTTCAAATTTATTTGTAAATTCAATCCCCTTGTCACCCATTGGCACCTCATGATGTGATTTCAAGGTGCTAATGGATTGCCATGGCAGCAGAAGACCTGACAAAGGGATAAGGGGACATATGTATTAGGACTTCTATACTGGGCATGGTATGGCACCTTGCTTGTATAAGCAGCAGGCAGATACTTAACGTGTTTAATATTATATGCTTGTATGTGCAAGGTTATTTTACTTCCCCCCACACTTCATTCTCATGGGGAAAAAAAACCTCCTGATTTGATCTTTCTGCATTCTCCTGAGAGCTCCTTCACCCCCCCCCCCCCCCCATGGAAAAGAAGACAAGCTCCTACCCCCTCCGTTACATTCTTTATGTTGTAAAAATTTCTCTGCTAGCAGTTACATTTCCTTCATTTAGAATTCCTGTGTCTGAATAGTAACACATCAGTAAGCGATGATACAGTATATGTACAAATACATGTTAATCCTTAGGGTTTGAACCTATCCTAAAAACCTCAGATTTTTAAGGGTATGTAATCTCTGCTGTTATGTCACTTTGTGTATATAAGCAACCTGATGCTACGAATATATTAGAGAACCATCTGATACCACAAGATGCTGGTGTATGTCTTTGTTTTCTCTCCGAGCTCATTAAAACCTATTAAACTACCAAATTAGAATCAGACATGAGAGGGTTATAGATATATTGGTCCACCGACGATGACCTCCATGTCTGTCATCATAGCACTCAGCCTATAAAACCCTCACCTGTCAGACAGCACTGGTTGATTCTAGTCAAATTTGGGTTGAAACGGCTGACTGAAACGAGCAAAGCATTAGGAGGGAGCAGCTACAGGAGGCCACTACAGATGTATAATACTTTGGCCAGCTAACCTTGCATTTATACCTGTATGTGTCTTAAGGCATTGGGATAGTGAGAATAAGGTTGATGTAACCCATTCTGCCTCTTTCTTCTAAAACATTAAGGCTTGTCACTAGAGATGAGCGAGCACCAAAATGCTCGAGTGCTCGTTACTGGGGACGAAATTATCGCGATGCTCGAGGGTTCGTTTCGAGTAACGAACCCCATTGAAGTCAATGGGCGACTCGAGCATTTTTGTATTTCGCCGATGCTCGCTAAGGTTTCCATTTGTGAAAATCGGGGCAATTCAAGAAAGTGATGGGAACGACACAGCAACGGATAGGGCAGGCGAGGCGCTACATGTTGGGCTGCATCTCAAGTTCCCAGGTCCCACTATTAAGCCACAATAGCGGCAAGAGTGCCCCCCCAACAACTTTTACTTCTGAAAAGCCCTCAATAGCAATGCATACCTTAGCTAAGCACCACACTACCCCCAACAAAGCACAATCACTGCCTGCATGACACTCCGCTGCCACTTCTCCTGGGTTACATGCTGCCCAACCCTCCCCCCCCTGCACGACCCAGTGTCCACAGCGCACAGCAAATTGTCCCTGCGCAGCCTTCAGCTGCCCTCATGCCACACCACACTCATGTCTATTTATAAGTGCGTCTGCCATGAGGAGGAACCGCAGGCACACACTGCAGAGGGTTGGCACGGTTAGGTAGCGACCCTCTTTAAAAGGGGCGGGGCGATAGCCCACAATGCTGTACAGAAGCAATGAGAAATATAATCCTGTGCCACCGCCATCAGGAGCTGCACACGTGGGCATAGCAATGGGGAACCTATGTGCCACACACTATTCATTCTGTCAAGGTGTCTGCATGCCCCAGTCAGACCGCGTTTTTTTATAAATAGTCACAGGCAGGTACAACTCCGCAATGGGAATTCCGTGTGCACCCACAGCATGGGTGGCTCCCTGGAACCCACCGGCTGTACATTAATGTATCCCATTGCAGTGCCCATCACAGCTGAGGTAATGTCCGATTAAATGCAGGTGGGCTTCGGCCCACACTGCATGCCCCAGTCAGACTGGGGTTCTTTAGAAGTGGACACATGCAGTTACAACTCCGTGTGGACCGACAGCATGGGTGGCTCCCTGGAACCCACCAGCGGTACATAAATATATCCCATTGCAGTGCCCAACACATCTGATGTAACGTCAGCTGTAATGCAGGTGGGCTAAAAATTAATTGGATTACACTGTAGGCGAGGGCCCCCCAAAATTGGTGTACCAACAGTACTAATGTACCTCAGAAAAATTGCCCATGCCCAACCAAGAGGGCAGGTGAAACCCATTAATCGCTTTGGTTAATGAGGCTTAATTGGTAACTAGGCCTGGAGGCAGCCCAGTTAAAATAAAAATTGGTTCAGGTGCAAGTTTCAACGCTTTAATGAGCATTGAAACGTATAAAAATTGTTTAGAAAAATTATATGACTGAGCCTTGTGGGCCTAAGAAAAATTGCCCGTTCGGCGTGATTATGTGTGGTTTCAGGAGGAGGAGCAGGAGGAGGAGTTGGAATATTATACACAGATTGATGAAGCAAAAATGTCCCCGTTTTTGATGGTGATAGAGAACGATGCTTCCATCCGCGGGTGCAGCCTACGTATTGCTTAGGTATCGCTGCTGTCCGCTGGTGAAGAAGAGAAGTCTGGGGAAATCCAGGCTTTGTTCATCTTGATGAGTGTAAGCCTGTCGGCACTGTCGGTTGACAGGCGGGTACGCTTATCCGTGATGATTCCCCCAGCCGCACTAAACACACTCTCTGACAAGACGCTAGCCGCAGGACAAGCAAGCACCTCCAGGGCATACAGCGCGAGTTCAGGCCATGTGTCCAGCTTCGACACCCAGTAGTTGTAGGGGGCAGAGGCGTCACCGAGGACGGTCGTGCGATTGGCTACGTACTCCCTCACCATCCTTTTACAGTGCTTCCGCCGACTCAGCCTTGACTGGGGAGCGGTGACACAGTCTTGCTGGGGAGCCATAAAGCTGGCAAAGGCCTTAGAGAGTGTTCCCCTGCCTGTGCTGTACATGCTGCCTGATCTCCGCGCCTCGCCTGCTACCTGGCCCTCGGAACTGCGCCTTCTGCCACTAGCGCTGTCGGATGGGAATTTTACCATCAGCTTGTCCGCCAGGGTCCTGTGGTATAGCATCACTCTCGAACCCCTTTCCTCTTCGGGAATGAGAGTGGGAAGGTTCTCCTTATACCATCGGTCAAGCAGTGTGTACACCCAGTATTCCGTAGTGGCCAGAATGCGTGTAACGCGAGGGTCACGAGAAAGGCATCCCAACATGAAGTCAGCCATGTGTGCCAGGGTTACTGTACGCAACACATGGCTGTCCTCACTAGGAAGATCACTTTCAGGATCCTCCTCCTCCTCCTCCTCCTCCGGCCATACACGCTGAAAGGATGACAGGCAAGCAGCATGTGTACCCTCAGCAGTGGCCCAAGCTGTCTCTTCCCCCTCCTCCTCATGCTCCTCCCCCTCCTCCTCCTCCTCAACGCGCTGAGATATCGACGTGAGGGTGCTCTGACTATCCAGCAACATACTGTCTTCCCACGCCTCCGTTTCCGAGTGCAAAGCGTCTGCCTTTATGCTTTGCAGGGAACTTCTCAAGAGGCATAGCAGAGGAATGGTGACGCTAATGATTGCAGCATCCCCGCTCACCATCTGGGTGGACTCCTCAAAGTTTCCAAGGACCTGGCAGATGTCTGCCAACCAGGTCCCACTCTTCTGTAAAGAATTGAGGAGGCTGACTCCCACTACACCGCCCATGTTGGAGTTGGTATTCCACTATAGCTCTACGCTGCTCATAGAGCCTAGCCAACATGTGGAGCGTAGAGTTCCACCGTGTGGGCACGTCGCACAGCAGTCGGTGCACTGGCAGATTAAACCGATGTTGCAGGGACCGCAGGGTGGCAGCGTCCGTCTTGGAGTTGCGGAAATGTGCGCAGAGCTAGCGCACCTTTCCGAGCAGGTATGACAAGTGTGGGTAGCTTTTCAGAAAGCGCTGAACCACCAAATTAAAGACATGGGCCAGGCATGGCACGTGCGTGAGGCTGCCGAGCTGCAGAGCCGCCACCAGGTTACGGCCGTTGTCACACACGACCATGCCTGGTTGGAGGCTCAGCGGCACAAGCCAGCAGTCGGTCTGCTCTGTCAGACCCTGCAGCAGTTCGTGGGCCAAGTGCCTCTTCTCTCCTAAGCTGAGTAGTTTCAGCACGGCCTGCTGACGCTTGCCCACCGCTGTGCTGCAACGCCGCGCGACACCGACTGCTGGCGACATGCTGCTGCTGACACATCTTGATTGCGAGACAGAGGTTGCGTTGGAGGAGGAGGAGGGTGGTTTAGTGGTGGAAGCATACACCGCCGCAGATACCACCACTGAGCTGGGGCCCGCAATTCTGGCGACTGGGAACTAAGTAGCGCGGGGCCGCCGCTGCCATCATACTTTTGAAGGACTCTGTTTCCACAACCCTAAACGGCAGCATCTCCAGGCTGATAAATTTGGCTACGTGCACGTTTAACGCTTGAGCGTGCAGGTGCGTGGCGGCGTACTTGCGCTTGCGCTCATACACTTGCGCTAGCGACGGCTGGACGCTGCGCTGACAGACATTGCTGGATGGGGCTGAGGACAGCGGAGGTGAGAGTGTGGGTGCAGGCCAGGAGACGGTAGTGCCTGTGTCCTCAGAGCGAGGTCGGATCTCAGTGGCAGGTTGGGGCACAGGGGGAGAGGCAGCGGTGCAAACCAGAGGCGGTGAACGGCCTTCGTCCCACCTTGTGGGATGCTTGGCCATCATATGCCTGCGCATGCTGGTGGTGGTGAGGCTGGTGGTGGTGGCTCCCCGGCTGATCTTGGCGCGACAAAGGTTGCACACCACTGTTCGTCGGTCGTCTGCACTCTCAGTGAAAAACTGCCAGACCTTTGAGCACCTCGGCCTCTGCAGGGTGGCATGGCGCGAGGGGGCGCTTTGGGAAACAGTTGGTGGATTATTCGGTCTGGCCCTGCCTCTACCCCTGGACACCGCACTGCCTCTTGCAACCTGCCCTGCTGCTGCCCTTGCCTCCCCCTCTGAAGACCTGTCCTCCTGAGTAAGCGTAGCAAACTAGGTGGGGTCAGTCACCTCATCGTCCTGCTGCTCTTCCTCCGAATCCTCTGTGCGCTGCTCCCTCGGACTTACTGCCCTTACTACTACCTCACTGCAAGACAACTGTGTCTGATCGTCATCGTCCTCCTCACCCACTGAAAGGACTTGAGGCAGTTGGCGGAAGTCCCCAGCCTCATCCCCCGGACCCCGGGAACTTTCCAATGGTTGGGCATCAGTTACAATATACTCCTCTGGTGGGAGAGGAACCACTGCTGCCCAATCTGAGCAGGGGCCCGAGAACAGTTCCTGGGAGTCTGCTCGCTCCTCAGAATGTCTCATTTTCATGGAGTGAGGAGGCTGGGAGGAAGGAGGAGCAGCAGCCAGAGGATTCTGAGTTGCAGCAGTGGACGGCGCAGAACTGTGGGTGGACGATAGATTGCTGGAAGCACTTTCTGCCATCCACGACAGGACCTGCTCACACTGCTCATTTTCTAATAAAGGTCTACCGCGTGGATCCATTAATTGTGCGATGAATGTGGGGACGCCAGAAACGTGCCTCTCTCCTAATCCCGCAGCAGTCGGCTGCGATACACCTGGATCAGGAGCTCGGCCTGTGCCCACACCCTGACTTGGGCCTCCGCATCCTCGGCCGCGTCCACGTCCTCTAGGCCTACCCCTACCCCTCAGCATGCTGTATTACCAGTAATGCAGAAACAGAACGCTGTAATTAAATGTGCCGCTTATTGGCCTGTGGTTGGAGGCTGACTTCGCTTACGGAATGCCAGGAAATAATTTGGCGCAAGCCTGCTGTAACACTTAGCTGGCTGCGTATGATTTCGTTGTAGAACTACTACACCCAGCACACACAGACCCAGAACACTGAGCACAGTGACAGGCAGGACAAATAGATTTTTTGCCCAATATTTTTTGGAAAAGCCCCACTGCCTATATTCAAGGAATATATGTCTTCTGTCCCTGGAGTATTTCACTGAACTGCAGAGTGTTGCACTGTGGACTGCAATACTGCAGTAATTTCAGAGCCCAGACAGAGCCAGGAAATAATTTGGCGCAAGCCTGCTGTAACACTTAGCTGGCTGCGTATGATTTTGTTGTAGAACTACTACACCCAGCACACACAGACCCAGAACACTGAGCACAGTGACAGGCAGGCCAAATAGATTTTTTGCCCAATATTTTTTGGAAAAGCCCCACTGCCTATATTCAATCAATAATATTTATATGTCTTCTGTCCCTGCCTAACCACCACTTCTGTCCCTGGAGTATTACTGCAGGGCGCAATGCTCTGCACGGCCGATTTGGAAAAAAAACTAAAAAGTGCAACACTGCAAAAAGCAGCCTCCACAGTACTGCACACGGTTAGATGTGGCCCTAAGAAGGACCGTTGGGGTTCTTGAAGCCTACAATCACACCTAACACTCTCCCTATAGCAGCTCCAACACAACAGCACTTTCCCTCAGCTAAGTCAGAACGCATCTGTGGCGAGCCGCGGGAGGGGTCGATTTTTATACTCGGGTGACACCTGATCTCGCCAGCCACTCACTGCAGGGAGGTGGAATAGGGCTTGAACGTCGCAGGGGGAAGTTGTAATACCTTCCCTGTCTTTCAATTGGCCAGAAAAGCGTGCTAACGTCTCAGAGATGAAAGTGAAAGTAACTCGAACATCGCGTGGTGCTCGTTACGAGTAACGAGCATCTCGAACACGCTAATACTCGAACGAGTATCAAGCTCGGACGAGTACGTTCGCTCATCTCTAGTCCCAACTCCATTATTCAATTCAAATAGCTTTTCCTATTTATGTCATAAATAGGAAAAGCTAATGGGTCCCAACTCCATTATTCAATTCTATGCGCAAAAGAATCAGCGTCCAAACTTTACGTACGGAATCTAATTTTCTCACTTTCCGGTGTCAAAGAAACGTGAAATTTGCCCCGAGCATTGATTATAGGAAAAGCTAATGGGTCCCAACTAGAGATGAGCGAACGTACTCGTCCGAGCTTGATGCTCGGGCGAATATTAGGGTGTTCGGGATGCTCGTTACTCTTAACGAGCACCACGTGATGTTCGGGTTACTTTCACTTTCATCTCTGAGACGTTAGCGCCCTTTTCTGGCCAATAGAAAGACAGGGAAGGCATTACAACTTCCCCCTGCAACGTACAAGCCCTATACCACCCCCCTGCAGTGAGTGGCTGGCGAGATTAGGTGTCACCCGAGTATTGAAATCTGCCCCTCCCGCGGCTCGCTACGGATGCATTCTGACATTAGTTCAGGGAAAGTCGTATCGTGTTGGAGCTGCTATAGGGAGAGTGTTAGGAGTATTTTAGGTTTCAAGAACCCCAACGGTCCTTCTTAAGGCCATAAATCTTCTCTATATGCGCTCGATGGGGCCGGCGGCAGCAGCGCCGACCCCATTGAGAACATATAGAAGACAAATCCTTCTTTTCTGCCACAGCTGTAACAGCTGTGACAGAGAACGATGTTTGCCCATTGAATTCAATGGAACCAGCAATACAGCAGGTTCCACTGAATGCAATGGGCTGCCGGCGATCGCAGGATGAATGGTCGGAAAGGGGTTAAATATATAACCCCTTCTCTGCAATTCATCCAGAAATGTGTTACAATAAAAATATGTACCGGCGTATAAGGTGACGGGGCGTATAAGACGACCCCCCAACTGTCACCTTATACGCCGGCAATACAGTGGAGCAAAGAATAAAAAGCATTACTCACTTCTTCAGACGATCTGCGGCGCTGCTGCAGACTGTCACTCCCTCCTGGTGTTTGCAGGCTGTTGCTCCTTCCTGGTCCACGGCAGACTATTGCTTTCTCTACGAAGGGCTTTAAATCCCTGCCTCCAGAAACACATGTGCCTTCAGCCAATCACAGCCAATGACAATGATGTCATTGAATGGCTGTGATTGGCTGTGTTTCTGGAGGCGGGGATTTCAAGCCGGACGTCCAGAAAGCAATACTCTGCCGGGAACCAGGAGGGAGCAAGAGCCTGCAGGAGCGCCGCAGATCGTCTGAAGAAGTAAGTAATGATTTTTATTCTTTGCTCCACTGTATTGCCGGCGTATAAGGTGACAGTTGGGGGGTCGTCTTATATGCCCCGTCGCCTTATACGCCGGTATATCTTTTTATTGTAACACATTTCTGGATGAATTGCAGGGAAGGGGTTATATATTTAACCCCTTCCCGACAATTCATCCTGCGATCGCCGGCAGCCCATTGCATTCAGTGGAACCTGCTGTATTGCCGCTCCATTGAGATCAATGGGCAAACATCGTTCTTCTCTGCTACAGCTGTTACAGCTATGGCAGAGGAGAACGATCTTTACGCTGACAGTGCGGGGGGGGGGCACTCTTGCCGCTATTGTGGCTTAATAGTGGGACCTGGGAACTTGAGATGCAGCCCACCATGTAGCCCCTCGCCTGCCCTATCCGTCACTGTGTCGTTCCCATCACTTTGTAGAATTGCCCAGATTTTCACACATGAAAAACTTAACGAGCATCGGCGAAATACAAAAATGCTTCGGTCGCCCATTGACTTCAATGGGGTTCGTTACTCGAAACGAACCCTCGAGCATCACGGTAATTTCGTTCCGAGTAACGAGCACCCGAGCATTTTGGTGCTCGCTCATCTCTAGTCCCAACTCCATTATTCAATTCCATGCGCAAAAGAATTAGCGTCCAAATTTTACGTGCGGAATGTAATTTTCTCACTTTCCGGTGTCATAGAAACAGGAAATTTGGCACGAGCATTGATTATGTCATAAATAGGAAAAGCTAATGGGTCCCAACTTGATTATTCAATTCTATGCGCAAAAGAATAAGCGTCCAAATTTTACGTGCGGAAGGTAATTTTTTCTCTTTCCGGTGTCATAGAAACGTGAAATTTGGCACGAGCATTGATTATGTCATAAATAGGAAAAGTTAATGAGTCCCAACTCCATTATTCAATTGTATGCGCAAAAGAATTAGCGTCCAAATTTTACGTGCGGAATGTAATTTCTTCACTTTCCAGTGTCATAGAAACGGGAAATTTGGCACGAACATTAATTATGTCATAAATAGGAAAAGCTAATGGGTCCCAACTCGATTATCCAATTCTATGCGCAAAAGAATTAGCGTCCAAATTTTACGTACATAATCTAAATCTCTCACTTCCCGAAGTCATAGAAACATGAAATTTGGCACAAGCATTGATTGTGTCCTAAGTATGAAAGGTTGATGGGTCCCAACTCGATTATTCAATTCTAGCGCAAAAGAATTGGCATAGAAATTTTACGTGCGGAAGGTAATTTTTTCACTTTCCGGTGTCATAGAAACAGGAAATTTGGCACGAGCATTGATTATGTCATAAATAGGAAAAGCTAATGGGTCCCAACTCGATTATTCAATCCTATGCGCAAAAGAATTAGCGTCCAAATTTTACGTGCGGAATGTAATTTTTTCACTTTCCGGTGTCATAGAAACGGGAAACGGGACATTTGGCACGAGCATTGATTATGTCATAAATAAGAAAAGCGAATGGGTCCCAACTCGATTATTTAATTCTAGCGCAAAAAAATTGGCGTCGAAATTTTACGTGCGGAAGGTAATTTTTCCCTTTCCGGTGTCATAGAAACAGAAAATTTGGCACGAGCATTGATTATGTCATAAATAGGAAAAGCTAATGGGTCCCAACTCGATTATTCAATTCTATGCGCAAAAGAATTAGCGTCCAAATTTTACGTGCGGAATGTAATTTTTTCCCTTTCCGGTGTCATAGAAACGGGAAATTTGGTAGGAGCATTGATTATGTCATAAATAGGAAAAGCTAATGGGTCCCAACTTGATTATTCAATTCTATGCGCAAAAGAATTAGCGTCCAAATTTTACGTGCGGAATGTAATTTTTTCACTTTCTGGTGTCATAGAAACGGGAAATTTGGCAAGAGCATTGATTATGTCATAAATAGGAAAAGTTAATGGGTCTCAACTCCATTATTCAATTCTATGCGCAAAAGAATTAGCGTCCAAATTTTATGTACGTAATCAAATTCTCTCACTTCCTGATGTCATTTTATATAAAGGAAATGTTGCATGGTTACCTCCACGTGGGGTGTTTTCTGGGTAACGCAGAGAACTATGCAAAATGGTGAACATGTTTTTCCTCAGTATCTCTAAAGTAACCACGACTTCATAAGATTTTCCGTGTGAACACCAGATAAACACCAGTACCAAATTAACTCGGGCGAAGCCGGGTATATCAGCTAGTCTATATAATTAAAGCTGAAAGCCCTCACTGACTCACTGACTGACTCACTGACTGACTCGCCAAAAGTTCTCCAAAATAGGAAAAGAAATTGGGTCCCAACTCGATTATTCAATTCTAGCGCAAAAGAATTGGCATCGAAATTTAACGTACACAATCTTAATCACTCACTTCCCAATGTCATAGAAACGGGAAATTTGGCACGAGCATTGATTATGTCATAAATAGGAAAAGTAATAGGTCCCAACTCGATTGTTCAATTCTATGCGCAAAAGAATTGGCGTCAAAATTTTACGTGCATAATCTAAATCTCTCAAAGAAACGTGAAATTTGGCAGGAGCATTGATTGTGTCATAAAAAGGAAAAGCTAATGGGTACCAACTCCATTATTCAATTCTATGCGCAAAAGAATTAGCGTTCAAATTTTACGTGCGGAATGTAATTTTCTCACTTTCCGGTGTCATAGAAACGTGAAATTTGGCATGAGCATTGATTATGTCATAAATAGGAAAAGCTAATGGGTCCCAACTTGATTATTCAATTCTAGAGCAAAAGAATTGGCGTCGAAATTTTACGTGCGGAATGAAATTTCCTCACTTTCCGGTGTCATAGAAACGTGAAATTTGGCACGAGCATTGATTATGTCATGAATAGGAAAAGTTAGTAGGTCCCAACTCCATTATTCAATTCTAGCGCAAAAGAATTGGCGTCGAAATTTTACGTGCGGAATGTAATTTCTTTACTTTCCGGTGTCATAGAAATGGGAAATTTGGCACAAGCATTGATTATGTCATAAATAGTAAAAGCTAATGGGTCCCAACTCCATTATTCAATTCTAAGCGTAAAAGAATTAGCGTCCAAATTTTACGTACGGAATCTAATTTTCTCACATTCCGGTGTCATAGAAACTGGAAATTTGGCACGAGCATTGATTATGTCATAAATAGGAAAAGCTAATGGGTCCCAACTCGATTATTCAATTCTAGCGCAAAAGAATTGGCGTCAAAATTTAACGTACATAATCTTAATCACTCACTTCCTAATGTCATAGAAACGGGAAATTTGGCACGAGCATTGATTATGTCATAAATAGGAAAAGCTAATGGGTCCCAACTCCATTATTCAATTCTATGCGCAAAAGAATTAGCGTCCAAATTTTACGTGCGGAATGTAATTTTCTCATTTTCCGGTGTCATAGAAACGGGAAATTTGGCACGAGCATTGATTATGTCATAAATAGGAAAAGCTAATGGGTCCCAACTTGATTATTCAATTCTATGCGCAAAAGAATTAGCGTCCAAATTTTACGTACGGAATCTAATTTTCTCACTTTCCGGTGTCATAGAAACGGGAAATTTGGCACGAGCATTGATTATGTCATAAATAGGAAAAGCTAAGGGGTCCCAACTCCATTATTCAATTCTATGCGCAAAAGAATTAGCATCCAAATCTTACGTACGGAATGTAATTTTCTCACTTTTCGGTGTCATAGAAATTTGGCACGAGCATTGATTATGTCATAAATAGGAAAAGCGAATGCGTCCCAACTCCATTATTCAATTCTATGCGCAAAAGAATTAGCGTCCAAATTTTACGTGTGGTATGTAATTTTCTCACTTTACGGTGTCATAGAAACGGGAAATTTGGCATGAGCATTGATTATGTCATAAATAGAAAAAGCTAATGGGTCCCAACTCCATTATTCAATTCTAAGCGCAAAAGAATTAGTGTCCAAATTTTACGTACGGAATCTAATTCTCTCACTTCCTGATGTCATTTTATATGAAGGAAACGTCGCATGGATACCTCCACGTGGTGTTTCCTGGGTAACGCAGAGAACTATGCAAAATGGTGAATATATGTTTTTCCTTAGTATCTCTAAAGTAACCATGACTTCATAAGATTTTCCGTGTGAACACCAGATAAACACCAATACCAAATTGACTCGGGCGAAGCCGGGTATATCAGCTAGTATATATATATATATATATATATATATATATATATATATATATATATATTCAGCATTATTGTTCTTAATGTTTTGTTTTTGTAATCAAAAGGAAATATCAGATTAAAATGCATAGGGTGGCAAATTAATTGGGCACAATTAGGAGTCACAGTACAGTTTATGTCTCAAAAGACGAAAATCCCCATCAGACTATAACATTATAAAACAGAGTATCTTCAGCATCAGACCAGGCCTAAAGGGAGACCATTGCTAGGAGCCACAAGTATATTCTACCTGAAGCAAACTTCAAATTGTATGTCTTCTTTATGACTTTACGGTTTGGGTTCCATCCCTGTTTTTATGAACGTTTTCCTATATATTATTTATGTTGAATGTACCAAATATATGTATGTACTGATTTCTGTCAACAGGGGTTTGATTTTGGATGGCAAACTTTTTTCATTCAGTAGGTACATCTATTTCTACATTGGCAAGGATTATAGTGCCAGTATTTAGATGTCACAAATTAGAGATTTTTCTCTACTGTTGGTATCCTACTTGATGCTATTCTACCAAATATATTTTTGTAAGAAGCAGAGGACTGACATAAGGGAGTATGACTGCAGTATTTGGTTACATACAAGATAAGTTTGTATCCTGTTCTTGCATAAGCACATACAGTAGTTCTGCTAAGAGCTGCAGACAAGAAAAACTGCAGTAGTTATGTAATAAACTGACTTAAACATGAAACTTTATTATATTTATTTCAGATGCATCAGAACAATTAAAAAAATAGTGGCAAGTTGTGCATAGCCTGTAGTCTATCAAATAATACAATACATTTATCTTATTGCTGATTTATTATTAATTAAAGCCTCTAGTGTAGATCCAGCACAAAAACAAGGACAAAATAATGCAACATGCAAGAAACTGGACAGGAGTCTATTATAGTCAATGGACTCTATCCTCTTGGACCCGGCATCTGCGTGATCTGGCAATTCCGGTATTTTTTGTTATTTGCCCTTGAGGATGGAGCTGAACAATGGAAGTATTCCAGAGATGTGAATGTGCCCTAAAAAAATTGTAAATGCTAGTAGCAGAACTGATGGGTATGTGACATTAATCAAACTCACAGAGGTATTTAGATGCACAGTACCAATACATCGTAAAAGCTTATGCTCCTGAGCATTTTAATGTACATATTAGAAATATAGCAGATATACAGATTACAGTGGGATGTCCATGTCCACAGCTGCCATGGAAATCTATTGGCACTTCATAATCACATCAAGGGGAACTCTAATTGGATGATAGAGGGAGCGCTTACCTTCTCTCAAGTTATTTAGATGACACTTGTGTGAAGGTTTAAATGGCTGGGATTGGAGTTACTGTATCTCAAAATTCAGCTGTCGTAGCAGAGTGTGAGCTGTAGAATACGCTGCATCATGTTTGTACTAGGCCATCTCCAGCAGTCTTATTAAAATGAATAAGACCTCCTGTCCACGGACGATTTTTCACTGCACTTCCTGCGGTAATATTCCAGCCGTGGGAAACGCAGTGAACGCTTTGCATAGACTACTATAGAAAGTGCAGCACCGCTGTTCAAGAGCGGAGTATCATAGTGATTGTCCTCTTGTGGGATTTAAATCGCAGCATGCTGTAGTTTGCCGTGACTCTCCGCTGTGAGCCTATCTGTCAGACAGGCTCAGCACAGAGAGCTGTCAGCTCTCCCCTGCTCTCTGGCAGTGGCTCCCGCGGCAGAGATCTACTGCGGGATATCGCTACGCCCATGGACAGGAGGCCTAAGGGAAAAGCTCCAGCCCTTCAGAAGTATGAAAATAACTGAGTTCCATATGCATAATCATAGAATAAAACTATTCATATGTTATAACGGGACAAAGCATTTCAAGCAAACCTCTTAATCATACTATTCCATGATTATGAGCATTGCTCAAAATGCGTAAGTCAGTTATATATGAACAGTGCTCCATAATTATGCATGCGTAATTAAGTTATTTTCACACTTCTGGGGTGCTGGAACTTCTCTCTAGTTCATGGTGCTCAAACTGCAGCTTCTTGTCATGCACTTGGTGGAAGAAGATGAGTAAGCTTGGGTGAACTGATGTTTTTTCTTGGTTACATTGAAATGAATGGAGCTGCAGTATTCATGCTCGACCACCACTCCATTCATTCAGGGACCTTCGGGACCCCCATTATCATGAACAACAAGAGTCCAAGTGGTCAGGTGCCTACCAATGTGATCTCCCATTCCCTGTTGATTAAATTCTTTTAATAGGACAACCCCTTTAAAGTAGGACTCATGAAAGTGATTTTATGTTGCATTGTATGTACTTGTTTATTTTGAAATTCTAAGCATCATAAGCATTTTTGTCTCTTAGGAAACATGAATAATTGTCTAAACAGAAGTTCTGAAAATGAATTTTACATTGTCGCGTTCTCAATGTCTTCAATGGGACAACTTCAGCTATTTTTAGGATTATTGATCATTTATCTGATGGCTTTTTTGGGGAATTTGATAATTATTTTTCTTGTATGTTTGGTCCCGAAATTACACACTCCAATGTATTTCTTCTTATGTAACCTCGCCGTTGCAGATATCACATCCACCTCTGTGAGTATTCCTAAACTGCTTACTATCACACTGACTCAAGATCATAGGATCTCCTTTCCTTGCTGTATGATCCAGATGTTTTTTTTCATCTTAAGCGTTGATGGTGAAACTTTCATGCTCACCATAATGGCCTATGATCGTTACGTGGCAATATGTAAGCCCTTACAATATTATGCAATAATGAGAAAGAAAATGTACATTGTAATGGCGGCCTCCGCATGGATAGTTGGCGCTCTGAATTCTCTATCACACACAATACTTACCTCTGTATTACAGTTTTGTTATTCGCATGATATTAGTAATTTCTTCTGTGATCTGAATTCAGTGATTGCTCTTTCTTCTACGGACATTACAAGCCAGAAGATTTTTATTTTCTCTGAAGTTGTCATTATTACCATTGTACAGTTTATGCTCATTATAGTTTCTTATCTTTTTATCTTCTCCGCTATATGGAAGATACGTTCCTCATCAGGACATATGAAAGCTTTCTCCAGCTGCACCTCCCACCTCATCACAGTTATATTATTCTATGCCCCAATGATGATCCTGTACTTGAAACCTAAATCTGAGTCGAAAGAACAGGACACATTACTTTCGATGGTTTATCTTGTTGTGGTTCCAATGTTAAATCCTCTGGTCTACAGTCTGAGAAATAAAGAGGTTTGGGGAGCTATTTTTTTTCAGAAACTAAACTAAAAAGAAGACAAAGCGCTATTTTAATGGATGTACAATGGATGTACAATCTAGGGAGAATTTATTATCGGGGGAATTTTTAATGCCACTTATTTGGCAGTTTTTGTGCTTTTCCAGTTTAAAATGTGACTTTATTTTCCACTTCTTTAAATATGTCTAGATATATGGAGTCATCTTATATGCCACCTAGCTACCGAGTAGGATTACGATTAGAGATGAGCGAGCACGCTCGGTTCAGGCAGTTACTCGAGCATCGCTCTTCTTGAGTAACTGCATACTTGATCGAGCAAATGTGGTGGGGGTGAGGGGGGTTAGCGGGGGGAGAGAGAGTTCTCTCTCACTCCCCCCCCCCCCCCCAGCTCCCCACATCACCCCCCTGCATTTGCACGAACGAGTATGCAGTTACTCGAGAAGAGCGATGCTCGAGTAACTGCCTGAACCGAGCGTGCTCGCTCATCTCTAATTACGATACATTTTGTGCCTTTTTAAAAATTCTGATTTCATAAATATCTCTAAATACTGACCAAGCAGGAAGCCATAACACTTTTGAAGAGTAGATTGAGAGGCATAGCATCTGTTTTTTTTTGGTGCACATGAACAATAAATCTCTAGGAGAATCAGGCCTATCCTAAATCATCCATTTTGTTCTTAGACAGCTATTGTTTTTTTAATCAGATCATATTTATTCAAATTATATTTTTGAATACAAGTACCCATTCATTTCAAGACATTTATACATGCATGAGTATAATATGCATAGAACATATTATCCTACCCAAATTATACAATCAATCATAGCTATATTTAAGAAAATTATATTCTCACCCATCCGCATCAAAAAAGAAAAGAAAAAAATATTTGAAAACACAGAAAAAAATAAATAAAGGCCCATTTAGATACAATGATTATCACTCAAAATTCATTCAAAAGCCATCCTTTGAGCGATAATCGTTGCGTGTGATTGTGCCCATCTTTCACTTTTCTGCCGAATGATGAATTTCTGTTTGGAATTAAATCCATCATTCGGCAGAACAGCTGATAAGACGGATCATACACTGTATTCAGCCCCGGGGAGCGCTGATTACATTGTCAACCCCCTGACAGAAGAATGGGAATTTATTCAGAGAACATCGGTGTAATGTGTGTGTGTTTATGTATATATATATATATATATATATATATATATATATATATATACACACACACATTAGGCTGATCCTTAGCTATAGGTAATTTTCCAAAAGTTAAACTTTTGCTGCTGCCACCCCCTAATCCAGTTCCAAGCAACAAAAAACTGGGTCATGCACAACATCAGCTCAATCGGACAACTAATAGGCGACCCTCAAACACCTTGAAGTTGGAACATAGTATATGCAATTACGCAGAGATTCATTGCATTCGAAAGCGGTATACTCTTCTCTATCACCATTATTTTCTTCAATAATGAATTATTTCTCTTTTTTTGGAAAAGACTAATATCTGTGCTTATCTGGCATAGATATTTAATGGTGAAGATGTGACAACTTGACTCCCTCACCAACCCTGAAAATGGTGGTGCCCATTTGCTGGACCCCTACCACATATTCATGAAATATCCTCTGGATATGCTATAACTGTTTAATAAAAACAATTTAAAAAAATAAATTAAACATTATTTTTTCCTAAGAGGAATTAGTAGCAGTTGGGCATTTTTTACGGTCTCCGGCAATGAATTGTCAAACAAAATGTTGGACAGCGCCACTCCAACCACCTCATGAATAATTCATTGCACTTAATGAGCTTTAATTCAATAAGTGTAGTAATAAAGCCAGATAATGTTCTCCATGTATAACGCAGACTAAAGAAGCTCATCGTTAGACATAGGGGACCATGTTAATAGTACCATCGCCGTTAATAGTGACATTACTTTTAACGCAGGAAAAGTCCGGCATGCAACGTTATTGTGCAAATCACATAACATAATTCACACATAAGATAAAATTACAACAGATTTTTAGCTTCGTGCCAGGTAAGCGGAGGAAGAAGTGGACAGAGATTGAGGGTATTACCATAAAATCTGAGTTGCCTATGAATCTTTTGTCTCCATGTAGACGGATTTCCATGTAGAGAAAAGGACATGGTATGTGTGATGTCTATGAGATAACCACTTGCCGTCTGACCTCTGTCCTGTAAGGACCTGCACCTTGTCTTGCTGTGCCTTGTCTTGACAAATATATATGGTTTGCTTAAGAAGACTTGTTCTTGAGATTCATGATTTCCAAAGGAATCTAGCTAAATTGACTAGTGCCAAGAAAGCCTCAGCTTACCAATTTACAGCAGAATTATGACACAACACCAGCAAAAAATGTGTCCCACTATTCTTATCTACATGCTGTTTATGTCTCTAGTGGAGGAGCATCCCTGTAACATTTTAGAGGGTATCTATCCTGGGACCACGCAGGCAATGCGGCTGCACATTAAGTAGACCACTGACTTTGTGCTGTTTTCCAAATGTGGACTCGTCTTCCCACTGCCCCTCTGTTGTTTCTCATCATAGCTCATTCATATACTAATTTTGTAGTCTGAGCTGAAAGAGTTGCCTCTTGGGAACAAAGAGGAATAAGGGATGATTTAAGTAATAAAAAAAATTGGCTGCACATACTCCCCATGGCACCTCAGGGTTTCAAAAAAGCCCCAGTGACCTTATTACCTTGAACTCTAGCTTGAAAACTTTATAGTTGTAACTGCCCTGCCTCGGTCAGATTTATCAGTCATTGCCCCGTTTTGGGGGTACTAGAGTTTGGGGTACTGAAGACTTTCATTAGCTTTCGCTGACCTCACCTCACATCCCATGGCTCCCAGTACTACACTGACCCAAACACTTCCAGCAGCAGACACTGGGCCTTCATCATAGACATTTCTAGACAATGTGTGATAGATATACCATGCTGAGATGTGAGCCACCCTCCATGATCCCCAAGCTAGGCTCCCCATGGAGAAGAGCTCAATTCTTAACAGCTGAACATTGCGCCAGAGAGGACCCAGTCAGGACTCTAACCTGGGAACTCCTATGCATCAGATATTGTCTCTCCCCATTGAAGTATTCAGCTTGCTGGACAACTCCCCTGCTGAACATAGCCTTGTTCCATGCTCCTGTCAATTCAGTTCCTGTCTCCCTGTCCTGACCCCACTCTGCCTCTAATTAGTCTCATTATAAAAGCTTGACCCTGCCACTGCACCAGCATGTGATTATTGTGCTCTACAGCTGTGCTCTAGCTCCTATCCTCCTTCTCTACTACAAGTGACTTGAGACTTCCTGATAATGACTCCTGGCTTTCCTCTCGATAATGCTACCCACTTTCTCTCTCTGTACCACAACCTGAGACTTTCTTATAATAACGCCTGGCTATCCTGACTACTCTCTAGTGTCTGGTATGGCTACCACACCTGCAGCTCCTATCCAGTCCCGGAAGATGCTACATACCCTCTGATCTAAAATGCGCCAGTTTATAACTGAATGATTAATCTGTCACATTTTAAGACTGCCTAATCTAAGTTTGGACCACCTATTTGTTTAGTTTACACTAAAAATGGCACTAAAAATGTGGTCAAGATTTGCATCAATTTGGCACAATGTAGGCAATGCCTATTTTTCTAACAAATTACAAAAAACTATCCAAAAGTGATTAAAAACACACAATAAATATGGCATAAGAATATAATACAGTTTCTGGTGTGATTTGTGCCTGATAACTGTCGTATATTGATTAACGAATAGAAATGAGCGAGTACACCTGCTAAGGGCAATTGCTTGAGCGAGCATTGCCCTTAGCGAGTACCTGCCTGCTCGAGACAAAAGGTTCGGGTGCCGGCGCGGGGGAGCGGTGAGTAGCGGCAGTCAGCAGGGGGGAGCGGGGGGAGAGAGGGAGAGAGAGATCTCCCCTCCGTTCCTCCCCGCTCTCCCCCGCAGCTCCCCGCCCACCGCCGCCACCCGAACCTTTTGTCTCGAGCGGGCAGGTACTCGCTAAGAGCAATGCTCGCTCGAGTAATTGCCCTTAGCGAGTATGCTCGCTCATCACTATTAACGAACAATCAAAAAATAGTAGACACTGCACAATGAGGAAACCTAGTAATAAGGTGCACAATGTGTATGACTTGCAGAGAAAACAACATAACTGACAAGAAAAAGGCTGGAGGCAAGTAACAGCAGCACTCTTAAAAATAAAGATGAATATTATGTGCAAAATTTTATTGAAATGAGCACCAAAAGGGACCAAACATATTAAAACCACTTAAAACACACAAAACGACAGGTGAGCAAGTACCATAGCTGGAAACTTCCACACAAAAAATAATACATCGATGGTGGCTGCGCAAATAATCCAAAGCATCTATGTATGAAGATAATAACTAGATCAAATAGCCACTCATATACATAAATACTTGCTCAGAGTACAGTATTCTGTTCAAAGAGAAATATACCAGATCAATTGCTAAAGAAGCACCACTAATAAAAATAAAAAGCAAGGATCTCCCTAAGGGTGGCTTCACACGAGCTTCACACGCTTCTATTTGCAACAATGCATTGCCTATGGTGTGTGCACATGTCTGTGCTTTACAGGCGTATGCCTGCAAAGATAGGACACGTGTGCACCATAGGGAATGAACGCATTGTTTACAATGGAGCCGTGGTTGCTGCCGGTGGTTGCATTGAAAACAATGGTCTGCAGGCACCTCTGCATTCTTTTTCGGGGAGAGCTGCCTGTGATTGGCTGAGCACCTCAGCCGAATTCCCGCCTGCTGATAGATCAGCACCACAGTGCAGGGGGCAGCAGGAGAAGACAGGGCTGAGCCCCGGCAGCTCAAGGGAGGTGAGTATCTATTTTTTTTTTGCTTTTTAAAGAACTTTTACAGGATTTTCAGGAAAGGGCTTGCATTTAAAGCCCTTTCCTGAAATCAATTGAAGGGGTTGCTGGCAGCACAATTCTCTATCGCAGCTGACGTGTGACAGCTGCGGTAGAGAATTGAAGAATTCCTCTGCTGCATCTGTCACAGATGTGGCAGATGTAGCAGCAGGGAATTCTTTTAACTAGCAGGGATGAAGGCAGCAGCAGAGGGGTAAGTATTTATTTATTTATTTTTTTACACTAAAATCTTTCCTTTTCAGGGAAGGGCTTATATGTAAAGCCCTTCCCTGAAAAACAACTCAGGGGTGCCAGCAGGTCATTGCCTTCAATGGAGCCGTCGGCAACAGCCGCGGCTCCATTGAAGACAATGCACGGACCTGCATTCACGCCTGTTTTTGCACATACATGGGTGCGCACCTATGTGCGCAACTATGTACGCGCAAAAACATGCTTGTGTGAAGCCACCCTTAAGAGAAGGATAAATGGCTACATGTGGTCAACTTACCCAAACTCTTCTTGTTTTCTGGCACTTTGAGAGTGTTATACAGGGCTTTTATGGCTCTTTGACAGTGTTAGGGTGGGTTCACACGAGCGTGTTTTTGTGCGTGCATACGCATGGACAAAAACACTCTTCTATTTGCAATAATGCATTCCCTATGGTGTGTTCACATGTCTGTGCTTTACAGGCATGTGCTTGCAAAGATAGGACATGTGTGCACCATAGGGAATGCACACATTGTTTTCAATGGAGCCGCGGATGCTGACTGTGGCTCCATTGAAAACAATGGTCTGCCGGCACCCCTGCATTCTTTTTCAGGGAAAGGCTTTACAAATAAGCCCTTCCCTGAAAAAGACAAAAGGTTAGTGTAAAAAAAATATATATATATATATACTTACCTGTCCGCTGCTGCCGTGACCCCCGCGGGGATGAAGAACATATCTGCCGCACACTACAGATGTTTCCTTCAGCCCCACTAGTTAAAAGAATTCCCTGCTGCTACATCTGCCACATCTGTGACAGATGCAGCAGAGGAATTCTTTAATTCTCTACCGCAGCTGTCACACATGACAGCTGTGGTAGAGGATTCTGCTGCCGGCAATTGATTTCAGGGAAGGGCTTTAAATATAAGCCCTTCCCTGAAAATCAAGTAAAAGAGGTTTAAAAAAAATAGATACTAACCTTGCTTCAGCTGCCGGGGCTCAGCCACATCTTCTCCTGCTGTCCCCTGCACTGTGGTGCTGATCTATCAGCAGCTGGGGATTTAAAATCCCCATCTGCTGAAATAACTGAATGTGATTGGCTGAGGTACTCAGCCAATCACAGGCAGCTGTCGCCCGTCATTCATTCGGCGAGAGCTGCCAGTGATTGGCTGAGCACCTCATGACATCACAGGTCAACCCCTTAATCAAGACCTTATTTTGCCTCAGTTGTGACTCCATTCCAGTGAAGCACATGCAGCTACCTGGCATCCCACATTGCTCTCAGGCACTTCCGCCAGGATCTCGCCGTCACTATGCCCATGTGCGAGATTTAGTAAACCATTACGCAAACAGTGAGGACCATAAGAGTTACTCCATGCCTATGTGCACGCACAGAGCCAAGCTGGACTTGCGTGGGGGCAGTGATACATAACTAACCCGTCCCCCATCTTCACTAATAGTACTGCAAATACACCTAATCTCCACACTTACAGTACATCCAGCTTCCAGCATCCCAACAACGCTCCCTAGCAACTAGCCTGCCGATCTTCGCCTATACTCACAAGTTATCCACGCTTGATCCAAAGCCCTATACAGTTAACATAGATGATCCTATATTGGCTAAAAGAGCCTGATAAACCCTTGATACTACAATAATTATTACCAAATTTAGCAAGTAAAATCATTTTTTCTTAATGTTATGCATTTTATTATCATTTAACACTTGTATTTAATTCTCAATTGTTATATATTGCAGTCTCTATTTATTCTTGACATTCAATAGCTAGATAATCTTGATTTCCATAACGGGTCGCCATGTGGCATGCATGCGGGATGGAGTCCCTTAGAGGTCACATATATACCAGCAAAATGAAACAAAAGTTACCAGGGCTCCAGTGCTGAAATGGTGAGAAAGGGATGATAAAAAGGATATTTGCAAGAGGAAATTAAGATGACCACTTACTTCACAGGGGTGCCTTGTAATCGGCACCCCTGAATCCCAGAGGGCAGGCAAAGTCGTTAGATGCAATAAGGAAATGGTCTTTATTGAAATGCGATGCGTTTAGGCCTGATCACAGGTCTTTTTCAAGCATTAAATATATACAGAAAGCCATAATATTTATATGTAATGCATACCTCCTATTGGTGTGTTCACTTAGTGGCTCGTCCGTCCAGGGGACGCTACTTAGCCTTTTTTGATGACGTCATCTTCGGTGTAGACCGTGGAGCGCAGCACTGCACTCCATGGGGATATCACGTGACCGGGACCTCGTCAGTGATGACGTGGTCTGGAAAGGTCATATGACAATGTTGTTAGATCTAAGGGGGAAGGGGTATAGGCGGGAACTCGTATCACCGTGTTCAAGGGGCCAGGGATTGAATTCAATAGCTGAGAGCTGACTCTGATTGGACTCTGAATGGGACTCTCCGCAGAGATGAAGAAATCATCCCATTGAATTCAATTAGGCTGGCACTACAGCGAGCTTCATTGAAAGCAATAGGCTGCTGGCAAGCACTGCAGTCATTTGTGGGAAAGGGCTTTAAAAATAAGCCCTTCCCTGAAAATCTTCCCTAATATGTGTAAAAAAATGTAAAAAAAACTACTCACTCTCTGCAGCTGCCGACGCTCAGGCGCGAGCCAGGTCTTCTCCTGCACTGCTCTGAATGACTGAATTCAATGAATGGGTGAGTGCTGCATCTGATTGGCTGAGTGCAGGGACCAATCACAGGCAGCTCTCAGCTGTCAGAGAGGTGAGTATATATATATATATATATATATATATATATATATACATATATATATATATATATATATATATGTACATATATATATATATATATATTTTTTTTTTTTACACATTTTAGGGATGATTTTCAGGGAAGGGCTTATATTTAAAGCCCTTCCTCGAAAATCCCTGCAGGGCTTGCAGGCAGAACATTGCTTTCAATGGGGCTGGCTGTAGCGCCGGCTCCATTGAATTCAATGGGAGAACATCGCGCTCCTCTGCCACAGCTGTGCCAGAGTATCTCGATCTTTACTATATGTTCTCAATAGGGTCGGCGCTGCTGCCGCCGGCCCCATTGAGCACAAGGGGAAACCCCTGGATGCGACAGCATCCAGGGGTTTCCTATCCAAAAAAGATGGATGTCGCTGTTACCTGCGTTTTAAAATCTGCTCCCTATATTTACCTGTGCACAAAAATGCGCAGCGGTAAATATAGGGCATCTGATCACTTTCATTGAAAAGCATTGGTTCTATATAGATGCGATCACAAACGCAGGTAACATACGCACATAAAAACACCCGTCTGACTGAGCCCTAATTCAATCACTATTTCACCATTGTGTTATAGGAGGAATTTACAATGTAGCATTACAAAATTCACCTGTCAAAAACCTCTAAATATGTTAAAGGTATAAATAAAGTTCAGAAGGGAATTGTTTTTATTAGGAAGCTAAATTCTAGAACAAGGGGGCAGAGTCTGATATTAGTTTTTAAAAAAAACAGAAACAATGTCAGAAAATATTATTTACTAGGAGTATAGTTGATGCTGGGAACAAACTGCCAACAAATGTGGTTGGAAAACCAATAATAAATCAAATCAATCTGCCTGGGATAACATATGGCTATCCTCAGAAATAAATAATATAAGGGCTGACTAGATGGGCAATTGTGATCTTTTTCTGCCGTCAGTTTTCTATGTTTCTATATTCTATGGAAGCCCAGCGGCAAAGAAATTCTATTCACATTAGTGTCATGGTTTATGTTAATAGTAGAACGTTAAAGGGGTTTTAACCCTTTCCAATCCACTGTCTGACGTCTTCCTACATTCTGATTGAAACGTGTACAGCTCCAATGTCAGAAGACATCCGACAGGGTATTCTTACTGTCTATTGCCAGCCACTCCGCTCTCAGAGCCTCTCTGGCGCACACACACTGGCTTTAGCCAGCAGATGGCACCGTTGTATAACAGTAAAAAGAGAAAGCCTTTTAGAAAACCTGAATCCAAAATTGGATTGGAAGGGGTTAAATTCCTCATTGGAATGCACAGTCGGATCCTCCACTTCCAGTTGCATTCCGACAAGAGGTCCTGTGTTATCATGGCATCATACGAGAGCGAAGTGCTTATTTAAATAATTAGGCTAGGCCCTCTTTCTATCTATCAGGGTGGCTTCACACGAGCGTGTTTTTGCACGCACATAGGTGCGTACATAGGTTCACACTCATGTACATGCAAAAACATGCGTGAATGCTGCTCCGTGCAGTGTTTTCAATGGAGCCGCGGCTGCTGCCGGTGGCTCCATTGAAAACAATGCTCTGCCAGCACCCCTGCATTCTTTTTTAAGGAAAGGGCTTTACATATAAGCCCTTCCCTGAAAAAGAAACATTTTAGTGTAAAATAATAATAATAAAAAATATATTTACCTCTCCACCACTGACTTGACTGCCGCGGGGATGAAGCACATATCCGCTAGTTAAAAGAATTCCCTGCTGCTACATCTGCCACATCTGTGGCAGATGCAGTAGAGGAATTCTTCAATTCTCCACCACAGCTGTCACACATGTCAGCTGCGGTAGAGCATTCTGCTGCTAATTGATTTCAGGAAGGGCTTTAAATATAAGCTCCTCCCCTGAAAATCAAGTAGAAGTACTGTAAAAGCAAACAAACAAAAAAACATACTTACCTCCCTTCGGCTGCTGGGCTCAGCCGCATCTTCTCCTGGCTGTCCCCGGCTTTCTAATGCAGATCTTTCATTTAAAATCCCCGCTTGATGAAAGAGCTGTTTGTGATTGTGATCACTAATATTTAAAGCCCTTCCCTGAAATCAATTAGTAGCAGAATCCTCTACCTCAGCTGACATGTGTGACAGCTGTGGTAGAGAATTGAAGAATTCCTCTGCTGCCACAAATGTGGTAGATGTAGCAGCAGGGAATTCTTTTAACTAGCTGAGGTAAAGAAAACATCTGCCGCATGCGGGAGGTAAGTATATATATATATAATTTTATTTTTTACACTAAAATATTATATATAAATAACTTATATATAAAGCCCTTCCCTGAAAAAGAATGCAGGGGTGCCGGCAGAGCATTGTTTTCAATGGAGCCGCCGGGAGCAGCCGCGGCTCCGTTGAGAACAATGCGTGCATTCCCTATGGTGCATGCATGTCCTATCTTTGCAGGCACGCACCATAGGGAATGCAATGTGGCAAAAACACGCTCATGTGAAGCCACCCTTAGGCCTTGCCTAATTATTTTAATGCGCCAACAGATTTTCGCTCTGCTATGATGTCACCAACAATAAAAGCGGCTATACCTCTTGTCAGAACACAATCAGAAGTGGAAGGTCTGACCCTGCAAGTTTCAGTAGGAAATTTAAATCACCATATAACTCCTTTCTTAGTTATTCTACTTATCCAGAGTGATGGTGGCTTAGTGGTTAGCAGTATTGCATTGTAACACTGGGGTCCTGGGTATAAATCTGACCAGCCAGTGACGGTTTAAGTAGGTCCCAAATATGTAATGGTAAAACATTTTCTAGAAATGCATTAAAGGGATTATGTCATCATGAAGTTTGACTTGGAGCTAACCTGTGGGCTATTCTGTCCTATCCCTGCCCTTAGCATGCAGAGTGGCAGTTCTCTCTATCCCCTTAGTGACGGAGCTTTTTTGCTTTTTTCCATTTTTGTTTTTTCCTACTCCCTTTTAAAAAATCGTAGCTCCTTTATTTATCCATCGACGTCGCTGTATGAGGGCTTGTTTTTTGCGGAACGAGTTGTATTTTTCAATGCCACTATTTATTGTACCATATAATGTACTGAAAAACTTTTAAAACATTCTTAGCGGAGAGAAATGGAAAAAAAAAACGGCATTCCACCATCTTTCGGTGCGTCCTGTTTCTACAGCGCACAAACTGCAACAAAAACGACCTGATATTTTTATTCTATGGGTCAGTATGATTACTACGATACCAAAGTTATATAGTTTTTTTTTTGCTGTAGTACTTGTATTTTTTTTTAAAGATATTTAATTGTTTTCAATTATTTTCTGCGGTCATTTTGTGCGCTCAATAACTTTTTTATTTTTCTGTCGACGTAGTTGTGCAAGGGCTCAATTTTGCGGGATGTCCTGTAGTTTCCGATAGTATCAATTTGGAATACATACAACTTTTTGATCGCTTTTTATTGCATTTTTTCTGGAAGACAGGGTAACTAAAAAAGTGTATTTCTGGCATTCTGTGTTTTTTTTCTTCGAACGACAATCACCGTGCAGGAAAAATAATGCACTACTTTGATAGATCAGACTTTTACGGATGCGGCGATACCAAACACATATTTTTATTTTATGATTTAGATTTTTTTAGTAATTAATATGGCAAAAGGGGGGTGATTTAAACTTTTATAATTTTTTTTTTTTTACAATTTAAAAACTTTATTGATTTTTTTTCTTACTTTACTTTGAAGTCCCCCTGGGGGACTTTAACATGCAATGCTTTGATCGCTCCTGCAGTATGACGTAATGCTGTAGCATTACGTCATACTGCTTTTTTACAGGCAGTCTATCAAGCCACCCTGTGTGGATGGCTTGATAGGCAGTCTGCTAAGGCAGCCCTGGGGCCATTCATTAGGCCCCTGGCTGCCATGACACCTGCACGACTCCCCCGATCTCACCGCGGGGGGCCGTGCGGGACCCCCAAACAGCGTTCGGAGGATTTAAAGGGTTAATAGCTGCGAGCGCGGCTATTGCCCGCAGGCGTCAGCTGTTTATTACAGCTGTAATAAACAGCTGACGCCCACACTGTATGGAGGGAGATAGCGGCACTACCTCCCTCCATACACGTCCTGCAACAGCAGGACATAGTTTTACGATAGCGTCGTCACTAAGGGGCTATATATACAAAAGTGGAGAGTGCTGTGAATTTGCATGATGTAGGCAGGGAGAAGCTGGCATGGCTCAACTCTCAGTCAAACTGCATGAACCTGGTAACAGAACCTCTTTAAATAAGCTACCACAATATTCATAGGCTGTTTATTTGACTTCTGCAGTCATCATTCGAATCAATAGTCATGTTGTGGTGGAAGTCCAGTATTCCTATATTTTAGATCGGTGGGCCTTGGCAGTAGACAGTTATCAATTTAACATTCTGTATACATACTTCTGTCTTGCTACAAATATAGTTCATGACAGTTGTGCAATAAGTACTTCCTACATATGAAAGTATCTGTTTTTCATAACTCTGCTGACAAAGATGGAATTTAGCCCGTAACCAACATGTATAAATATATTTGACTGTCCAGCTGCATGCACTAATACGGAACTAGGAATCAGACATGGACAACCGCAGAAATTACCCAAGCAATTTTACTGGAAACGTATGCAAATAACATGGGAGGTTTGTGCAATTTATAGTTCATGATGTAACATCCAATCATATCGAAGGAACCCCACGTGGCTCCAAGACAACCCACTCATTTCATCCACCACCTGATGGCCAATCACAGATGACCGGAGGATTGAAGAATTGCAAGATGCTTATCCAATAATTAAACAATACGTTGTATGCATGTAATCTTTGACCTGCCCAGATGGGCGGATTTGTTAAACTCTTAAAATAGGCTACACGCCGATCATTAAAGTTAGAATTGAGGAAGCTATGCATGCTGAACCTCATGTCAGTGTGAAAAACTTCTTATGCGCATTATCAATTCAGAATTAATATGGAGGGCTGTAAACATTCCAAATTGAGTAAGCCGTGATTCCGCTAAGGAATTCTACGACACGGCTTACGGTAGGGTGTGTGAAAAGCCTGAAATATACCCAAAACAGACATGATGTGTTGCATTATTTCACCTGTGAAGTGTGTACCTTTGTTCGACTCAATTACTTCTGGTACCCCATATCTGCAGATTACCTCATTCATGAATTTCTGTGTGGTTATCTGCTCATTTACCTTAGTATCCGGGTGGGCCTCCAACCTGAAAAAGACTCGAGCAACAACAAGCACATGTTCATACCCCCCAACAGGTGTGAGCTGAATGTGGTCAAATTGGCAATCTCTGAAATGGGTAGAGTGGTCAAGGCAAGTGTTATATGGCCACCTTACTTCTGTCCGGACTCGCATATGGCAAAGATCATGCTAACTGGACAAATGATGCAGCAGCTACAGAGAACCCAGGTGTCACCCATTCTTGTTCAGTGTCGCCGTCATCGCTGCTTTCGATTCTGTATACCAGCTGGGCCATCATGGGGAACAGGGACCTCTGTAGGCAAGTTCTGTTGATTGTTCGCCATACGCCGTCCTGTGCTGTCGCTCCCGTATTTTAGCCCATCTGCTTTCCTCGTTGACTTGTAACTGTAAAGTCCTTGACATATCAAAGTCCAAAGGTTTTATCAAAGTCCAAAGGTTTTATCAAAGTCCAAAGGTTTTATCAAAGTCCAAAGGTTTTATCAAAGTCCAAAGTCTTATCACTGACTCATGCTGTCAGTATCTATTCTTCTTTCTTCCACGGCCCTCAAGCCGCTGCCTTTGCTGTGTTGTCGGCGAGGGTGTCATCTCTCGCTTCTCCGTTGTAGAAATCGGTGTGGATTCTCCACTGCCAGGTAGTAGTAGTAGGGTTTCCATGAGACTCTGCACCGCTGCACCATTCTTAATTGGCTGTCCTACTGAGATAACAAGCTGTCTGGCCTTCCATATTGGGCCATAATCATGAGCTATGCCAAATGCATTCCAGGAGTCAGTGTAAAAAGTTGCCGACTTACCTTCTACCACTCCACACGCCTCAGTGAGGGCCTCCGGTTCCGCTTCTTGCCCTGAGACATGCGGAGGCAGAGCTTCTGCGTTTAGGACATCTTGTTGTGTGACCTCTACATATCTGGTTCGGAATCATCAATCCTCACCCTGATACCATCTACAAAAGAAAACTCAAAATATGCATCATTAACAGTGTGTACATCACTACAATAATGCTATTTAAAAAATAGCTGATCTGCCATACTCAAATCACCTATGCCTCCCCTCCCCCCAGGAATACCTGATTAAAAGAAGAGTAGCCGGATCCAAGGTATTACAACATTGGGAAGCTCAGAGCAATATTGGGGGAGGCATGGAAAGAGCACATTGTAGTCGGATCTAATAGGCCAGAGCTAAGTGCTTGGGTTGCACTTGCATGAGTATGTTCTGGGTGTCATTTGGCGTGTGGACCACTAGGGGGTAGTCCAATACCAACTTAGAAGATTTGTCAACCATTGCCTGTACTGCTGCCATCGCAAAAGCAGATGAGGGAGCTCCTCAAGTCACTGGATCCACCCTCATGGCTGTGGTTGTCCTTCGTGCTTTTGTGTCAATACTGTCATATGGCCGGCAGTATGAAACAAGGCCCAGAAAGGTGCGGAATTTGGCAACGGGTGTATGTACAGGTATGGCCTGCAGAACTTGGTTAGTCTTTGGAGGCCTCCAGGCCTTACAGCCTTCTGCAAGAGAAATTAACAGTGAAATTGTGGCCGGTTGGCAGTTTTTCCAAAGCATCAGCACACAGCACCTGATCTGCATGGCTGACCCTTCACCCCTTTTTTTTTTTTTTTTTATAAACTAGGGGGGATACTGTTTGACCCAGGGGTGTGTATCTGGGTCTCGTATATATTATCATGGTTGATACATCCAATTTCCCTATGCCTGTCTTGTGGGTGTCCCATAATTTGTCAGGAACCGTGGAAAGCTGAGTGTGAGACAGGAGGAAAAAACAAAAAAAACTTTTTCTTCTGGCTATCTATGATTCTTACCCCCTCCTTGGATAAGAGACGTGTTCTTGCATCATCAAGCTCCACCCCTCTGAGTGTGGCTAATCACTTACTTCCTTATTCCCTCATTCAATGTTTGGCAGTCCTTGGGTACACATCACAACTCAATAAAGATAAAGTCTTATGCACCACACCATTTACATTTTACAAATTACGGGTCAATCTGCCCCGTTCCTCCTGTGGATACCTGGCCTTATCTTTACCTGCTTGTTTCCTATTCCTTGGCTTCTCTACCGTCTCTTACTCCCTGTAGTTTACTTATTTATTTTATATTGTCTGTGAATATACGTTACTTGTGCTGGGACTACAGGGCAAGTAACTTCCTCTTTTTAAGTCTCTCGCTTATGTGACAGCCCAGCGACAGGGAGAACGGCTAATTTTATCTTCTACAACAGTAGACAGTTGTTGTCCCAGACTTCCGGCGACCGGGCAGATGCAGTCTTAGATGCTGGGCATCTCCATCTGATTGGTAACGTACTGCAATTCTCTCTATTCACTAAAATGGTGTCTTTGTGTATTAATACAGACGCCATTGCAGCCCACCTTCACTTCCTCTTTTTAAGTCTCTTAGGAAAATTCTAACGTCTAATGCATAAATCACATATATTATGTTGTAACTACTGTCATAGCGGTGACCACCTAACATTGTATGTGGTTACAATTGAATTGGGGACTGCTAACATAGATGTATTTTCTTGTGGGCATGGTGGGGCTACGCAGTCTGTATTCTTAAGAGCCCCCTCAGGATGTGAGTGGCATATAACTTTTTACATTTATGACGGGCGTATGACAAAGATTAGGTTACATAACAAGACATACTAGTAGTTTTAACATCCAATATTAGTTAAATAACTAACAAATGTTACAGCACAAGAATTGCTCCGCTTCTATTAAGAGTTCCACTTCCTCTTTTTAAATGAAGTTTGCAGCTTTTTTTTTTTTTTCCTCTAAACAATTATGGGCACAGTTGAGCAGGACTGATACTACTTCTATATGACAGACAAACAAACTATTCCTATATAACAACATGATTATAAAAGTCTCCTCAGACGCCGGACATAATATGCCCCGCCCTAGAGTCTCTAGCATTTCTGTCGCTACACAGTTTATCAATCTACCCTCAGACGGAGGGATCTACTCGTGGACATTTAAACCATAAACAAATATTTGTGGACCACCATCCTCAAACAGTGGACCGTAACCACAGCGGTGGGCAGGGTAGGAATTATTCTGACCCATCCGAGGGTACTTTTCGTCAATAACAATCCTTTTTTGCAATTTGGGCAAGACATGTGTGGTATTCTCATACCACAGACAAACAGACAAATAGACAGAGCGCCAGTACGGCTGGCTTAGTCTAAACTGCCCCTCGGGATACTGTCTGGCAGGCCCCCCTCCTAGGTCTATTACCAGACTCTAACGGAGCAGCGTTGCCTGTCCAGACGTTTGACCGTTTCCTGTCTCTAAGGCTTTAGACTCCAAACCTGACCAGAGCAGGACCACCTAGTCAAACTACTCCGTCAGGCCCCCCTGACTCTAAGGTTTTAGACTCCAAACCTGACCCGAGCAGGGGGCCCCTGCGGGGACTTCCTCTCCCTTAAAGCAATTCACTGACCTTGCCAACCGACCAGTACTCTCAAAACGACAGGCATGTAAACATTCCTTTATATCTTATGACAGGTTCTTATCATGTGATCGAGACTTAAAGAAGTACCTGTCGATCGGGTCCAAATCATTCGGCCTGGCATGGCACATAGGCGAGCCTGAACTTAGCCACACAGGTATAGATAATTAATTTATCTCACCGTTTTCTGATGATATTTTGGGCCCACCAAGTCCAAGGTCGCATATGTCCGTGTCTTCTGTCCGAATTCTATGGAACCTGTCGATCACAGTCCCATCTGGGGTGCCACTGTCGTAGAATTCCTTAGCGGAATCACGGCTTACTCAATTTGGAATGTTTACAGCCCTCCATATTAATTCTGAATTGATAATGCGCATAAGAAGTTTTTCACACTGACACGAGGTTCAGCATGCATAGCTTCCTCAATTCTAACTTTAATGATCGGCGTGTAGCCTATTTTAAGAGTTTAACAAATCCGCCCATCTGGGCAGGTCAAAGATTACATGCATACAACGTATTGTTTAATTATTGGATAAGCATCTTGCAATTCTTCCATCCTCCGGTCATCTGTGATTGGCCATCAGGTGGTGGATGAAATGAGTGGGTTGTCTTGGAGCCACGTGGGGTTCCTTCGATATGATTGGATGTTACATCATGAACTATAAATTGCACAAACCTCCCATGTTATTTGCATACGTTTCCAGTAAAATTGCTTGGGTAATTTCTGCGGTTGTCCATGTCTGATTCCTAGTTCCGTATTAGTGCATGCAGCTGGACAGTCAAATATATTTATACATGTTGGTTACGGGCTAAATTCCATCTTTGTCAGCAGAGTTATGAAAAACAGATACTTTCATATGTAGGAAGTACTTATTGCACAACTGTCATGAACTATATTTGTAGCAAGACAGAAGTATGTATACAGAATGTTAAATTGATAACTGTCTACTGCCAAGGCCCACCGATCTAAAATATAGGAATACTGGACTTCCACCACAATGTGAGCACTGAAGCCAATGATTGTTCCTATGAGCACTACAGGAGCTTCTTGTACTGGAGCTGAGGGACAGTGTGGCTTTTGCTCTCATACTGTTAATGTGCATTCACATGTGGAAAAAAAAAATCAGCCGCAAATCTGCATGATTTGCTGTGGATCCACACCAAAATACATGTCAAAATCAGAACCAAATATGTGGATTTTAATATGGATTTTGATGCAGATTTTTCAACTGCGGAACAGCAGCAAATCTGCCAACAATATAATAAACAATATATATGAATGATTCATATAGATATAACCGTATTGATTACTATTGCATATGCATCATAGTATCTGCACATCTCTACATTTACGTTGGTAAATTCAGAAAGGTTACAAGAGGACAAGAGGAAATTAGGGGATTCATTACATGAAAACAAGGATCAGCTCTAACGAGGATCCCAGAGAGAGTTTTTCCCTGTAGTCACATTATATCTTAATTTTCATTTAACATTTCATTAGACCTGTAACAGTAAACATGAGTACGAGACTCGCTGAGACATATTATAACAGGAGCCTTTGGGAAAACATATTCTCTTATGTGACGAGAATAATTCTGCTGCAATGGTTATGTGAAATGAACTTGCCGTACAAAATCCCTTAACTCTTCACAGAACTTGGAATGTTTAATAGAAGCATATAACATTATGTTAAAGAGATCCATAGGTGTAACTGGAAGTTGCTGGGCCTCAAATCAAAATCTGTAAGTGGGCTCCTCATCATGTGGAGTTTATAGTAAAAGTGTCTTCTTATGTGCCAGAGAGACCTAATAACCCCATCAGGCACCTGAATCCAAGTGTAATTGCTACTACTGCACCCCCCTATACTGAATTCTGCTCCCCATATGAATGTGATAGTGTGCTTTACATCAGCCGCTGCCTCATGTAAAAAGCCGTACCACTACTATGATCTGTAGCATCATTTTCATTTACATGTATGGGGCCATTAGTATTCTGCCATATATCTCCAATTTTATACAGAGGCATACAGAATGTCTTCCAGTTAGATTACATACAAATCTTATGTGAATGTAATTTCCTAAGATCCCATTTACTGCACAAAATGTAATCAATCCTTTTTGTATATATACATCTAAATATATACATTCTGGTGTGAATACTTGCTAAGCTTGACTGGGACCACAAAGACTAAATGGCTTGAGACCGACAACTGATGACAAAGTCCACAGCTGGACAGGAAAACACTGCATGCAGACTTTTTCTGTCCTGCAGAGAGAGAGAGACATCCAGAGCCAAAACTGATAGGAAATTATGGGTTGGGTTTTGTCGACAGAATGAAGATATTTGTGAACATGACCTTAACCCCATAAGGATGCAGCCCAGTTTGGTACTTAAAGGGGATGTACCAGAATTACAAGTTATCACTTATCCATAAAGTTGGGGATAACTTGCTGATCGTGGAGATCTCACCATTGACACCCTCACTGATCCCAAGAATGGATAGCATGTGTCCCATAGTGAGGGGAATAAATAGAGCAATGATTCAAGCGTGCTGCCTCTTAATTTTTTTTAAATGGGACTGCAGTGAGCACTTAGCAAATCAGCAAGTACAGTAAGTGCTTGGGTATTTCCGTCTGCCCCATTGAAGTGAATGCTTGGCTAGCTTTCCATTATTTGTGACATCAATGCGAGTGGTAGAAGTATCTACACAGTGGTGGAAAAAGGGGGACACGAAAACTTTGTCCTCAAGCTCCCAGTAATCAGCAAGTTGTCCCACATCTTGTGGAAAGGGGATAATTTGTAATTCTGGTACAACCCCTTTAAGGACGTGACTGTATTTTTACCTTGTCATGTTCCTTTTGAAAAGCTATACTTTTTGTACTATTTTGTCAACATAGCCATATAAGGCCTTGATCGTTGAGGAGTGAACACTATTGGTACCATTCTGGGGTACATATAAATTTTTGGCACTGTATAAATTTTTGGGAAATGATGATTTATTTTTCACATTGCTGTATTTAAATACTCCTAACATTTTTTTCCCCATCAAACTGTGCAAGGGCTTTTTCGTTGCGTGATAAGCCATAAATTTTTATTTTTAACATTTATCACTTTTATTGCATTTTTTGGAGGCAGAGTTTATTTCAATGTACAGATTGCTATAGATGTGGCATTACCAATTATGTATTTTTTAATGACTTTTTAAATGAAAATATAAGTATACAAATTCGTGTTTTAAATTTTTAATCTTTTTTTTTTTTTTCAACTTTTTTTTTTGTTTTTGCTCTATGCCATGTTGGAATTTGTACCTGTTATCAGAGAATCACTCAGATAATACATTCTAATACTTCTGCATTGCAGTGTATTGCATGTTAACTCTGTTGACCCATTAGATACATCGGTCAGCATGGACCATTCCATCCAAAGAGTTAAAGGGGTTGTCCCGCGGCAGCAAGTGGGTCTATACACTTCTGTATGGCCATATTAATGCACTTTGTAATGTACATTGTGCATTAATTATGAGCCATACAGAAGTTATAAGAAGTTTTTCACTTACCTGCTCCGTTGCTAGCGTCCTCGCTTCCATGGAGCCGTCTAATTTTCGGCGTCTAATGGCCAAATTAGACGCGCTTGCGCAGTCCGGGTCTTCTTCTTTTCTCAATGGGGCCACTCGTGCAGGATGCCGGCTCCATGTAGCTCCGCCCCGTCACGTGCCGATTCCAGCCAATCAGGAGGCTGGAATCGGCAATGGACCGCACAGAAGCCCTGCGGTCCACCGAGGGAGAAGATCCCGGCGGCCATCTTCAGCAGGTAAGTAATAAGTCACCGGAGCGCGGGGATTAAGGTAAGCGCTGTGCGGTTTTCTTTTTTAACCCCTGCATCGGGGTTGTCACGCGCCGAACGGGGGGGGGGGGGGGGTGGAAAAAAAAACCCGTTTCGGCGCGGGACAACCCCTTTAAACAATCAGGACTTGAGTTATTTCCAATCCTGGTTCTTCACGTGGTGTTACTTGTATTTGCTGGAACTCCTTATTCTGCGTTATCACAGTGCCATAATACTGTGGTATGGTGGCTCCCACTGAGTGTGAGACGCAACCTACTATTACAGGAAATGGTTAAAGTGGTTGCCTATGAAGCAAATGTATCACTTATCCACAATATTGTATATCCCAAAAGTATCTGATAAGTGAGGATGCAATCGCTTAGATCCCATTGATCATAAGAATGATGGTCTTGAGTATCCCTGCAGGAATACAGCTACAGTGACACTTGTGCACTACTGCTCCATTCATTTCTATGGTACTGCCAGGGATAGCGCAGTGCTCACATTTGATTATCTATGGCAATCCAATAGAAATAAATAAACCAGTAGTGCACATGCATGACTACAACTCCATGCATTCATGGATATTCATGACACCTGTTCTGGTGATCATTGGGGTCACAGAGCTTGGACAGCACAGATCAGATACTTATCTCCAATAGAGTGGATCTGCTTATCACCTAGCTATCATTAGCGTACTGCAATGTACAAATTTCTTGCTCATAACTGTCAGAGGGAGAGTTTGACTAATGTTTTGACAATTAGTGAGATAATAGAAGAAGCTAAAGAGCATCGAGTGTGTGAGCAAGTTTTTGGGCTGTGGATGTGAAACTTTGCTGAATGGTAGAAATGGAAGGGACCTCCAGGGTCATCTGGTCCAACCCCCTACTCAGTGCAGTATTTACTAAATCATCACAGACAAATATTTCTCAAGGCTTTGTTTAAACACTTCCATTGAAGAAGAACTCGCCACCTCCTGTGGTAACCTGTTGCAGTTGGCTGCTGCATCACATTGTTGACTCATGATCAGTCTATAATCTATGAGTATACCCAAGTCTTTTTCACATGTGCTGCTGCTTAGCCCAAATCCTCCCATTCTGTATGTGCTTTTTTCATTTTTCTTGCGCAGAGGTAGGACTTTGCATTTCTCCTTGTTAAATACCATTCTGTTAGTCGCCGCCCCTCTTCAAGCTTTTCTAGAACTTTTTGAATACTCTCCCTCCTTTCCCTAGTGTTAGCTATCCCTCCTAGCTTTGTGTCGTTGGCAAATTTGATCAGTTTACCATCAATTCGCTCCTCCAGACCACTTATAAAAATGTTGAACAGCACTGGGCCTAGGACAGAGCCTTGTGGTACCCCACTTGATACACTCTTTGAGTAAAATCACTCAGCCAGTTGTAAATCCACCTAACATTTGCCTTGTCAATCCCATAGTTGGTCACTTTTTCAATGACTATGGTATTAGATACTTTGTCAAATGCTTTATTATAGTCAATAAATACTATATCCACCGCATTTCCTTAATCAACCCAGTTGGTAATTCTGTCATAGAAGGAAATTAGATTTGTCTGGCATGACTTGTTTGTTACAAACCCATGCTGGCTTTGGTTAATTAATCCATTTTTATTAGAGATGAACAAGCATACCTGATAAGGCAAGCTACTCGAGCGAGTAGTGCCTTATTCGAGTACATGCCCGCTAGTCTCTAAAGATTCGGCTGCCGGCGCGGGTGACAGGTGAGTTGCGGCGGTGAGAAGGGGGGAGCAGGGGGAGAGAGGGAGAGAGAGATTCCATGTTGTCAAATGATTTTCACTTCAAAACTTCTAAAAGTCAAGAACTGTAGTGAAGTTACAACTGATAGTGAAGATACTACTGTTAGGATGTGCTGCTAGGATCTGTTGTTCTACGGTTCTTCTAGCAGCACAGCCCCTCAGGTGGTGAATGATTGTACTAGCTGGGTGTGGTGATCTCCTGCTAGCCAATCCCCTGGGTCTCTGCTCACATATAAACTCAGCTCCTGGCAGTGTCTGTCTGGATTCCAGGGTGAGCAGTCATGTATATCTGTTGTGTCTCTCTGCTTCCCAAAGATGGTTTGGACCCCTGTAGTCCTTGTCTGTAGTATATGCAGACCCCCTCTTCCCTTCCCCTGACAGGTGCGGCCTCCAAATGTCTTATGTCTTGTCTGTGTGTCAGATGGTGGATCCCTGACACAGTTCTCTATGGCAGCTCGGTGGCTGACTGTCTATCCCCC